>NC_134855.1:70028471-70764096 GCF_049852395.1 Peromyscus maniculatus bairdii
AGCCAGAGAAAGGACTCCAGGGGTCAGCCACCCAGCTACACAGCAAGCCACAGAGTAAAAAACAGAGAAAGGTATATACAGGAATAGAAAAAGGAAAAGCTCAGAGGCAAAGGTAAGTGGGATAATTTTAACTGAAGAAAAGCTGGCTAGAAACAAGCCAAGCTAAGGCCAGACATTTATAATTAAGAATAAGTCTCTAGTGTGTGTGTCTATCTGGGAGCTGGGTGGCAGGCCCCCCAAAAGAGCAAAAACACCAACACTTCCTCTCTGAAACTTCTTGATCTGGGGCCTCCACAGTACAAACTGTCTCCAGCTCTGTCTTCCATGCTCCTACTCGGATGGCCCATTAAGCCCCACCCCCACCCCCTTAAAGCACCCAACTGCTTTTCTAGTCCAAAGTCTCAGAGTCTTCCATATTCCTCCACCAAACAGTATCATCAGGCCTGTCACAGCCTCTGGTACCAACTTCTGCTTAGTCACTGTGCTACTGCTATGAAGAGATACCATGACCAAGGCAACTCTTATAATAGACAGCATTTAATTGGGGGCTTGCTTACAGTTTCAGAAGTTTAGTCCATTATCATCATTCCAATAAAGCAATGAGTATTTCCTTTTACTGCTCTTCAAATGCTGTTTATCAAATTTCTTTTTGCAAAAACACCTACTGAGGTCTGACTGGCACACCCGCCGGTGTGTATGTGTAACAGACAGCCCTCGATGTGTCTGGGAAGAAGTACACACCACGAGACATCAGCATAGCCCATGCCCATTGCCTCCTCAGGTTCTTGCTGCTTCTGCCTTAACGGCATTGTTACTATGACTCCACCAAGTGTCCACACTGCCCTCGGCAGTACTGATGAAGCACTGTGTATTTCGGGCCCTGAGCTCTACGGTAACTCAAGGACCTGTTGTTTCACATGATAAACACTTGGCACTCTCTGACAGTGCTTCCCTGTGTCCCGGCTCTCAGCAATTGCCCACCATTCTATCTCTGCCTCTGGGAGTTTGGTGATTGCAGATTCTTCCTAGAATTGCCATCAGGGTGGGTTTCTTTAGTTCTGTGCATTCACTGTCATAAACAACAGCCAGGCTTCTTTATTTTTAATACTTAAATGGGAATAGATCTACCTCAAGACCCAGATCTACCACTTTTAGACATATACCCAAAGGACACTCTATCCTACCACAAGGACTCCACGATGTTCAGAGCAGCTTTATTCATAATAGCCAGAAACTGGAAACAACCTAGGTGTCCCTCAACCAAAGAATGGATAAAGAAAATGTGGTACATTTACACAATGGAGTACTACTCAGCTGTAGAAAACAATGACATCATGAAATTTGCAGGCAAATGGATGGAATGGAAAAAAATCATCCTAAGTGAGGTAACTCAGACCCAGAAAGACAAACATGGTATGTACTCACTCATAAGTGGATATTAGCTGTTAAGTAAAAGTCAATCATGCTACAATTCACAGACCTAGAGAGGCTAAGTAACAAGAAGGGATTAAAGGGGGGATGCAAGGATCTCCTTGGGAAGAGGAAACAAAAGGGTTTTGTGGGTGGACTAGGGGAGGGTGAGGTTGGGAATAGGAGGGATCAACTAGGGGGATACTGGGGGAAACTACTGGAATTGGGGGGCATTTCAGGGGCGAGGTGGAAACCTAGTGCAATGGAAGGTCCATGGAATCTATGAGAGTAACCCTAGCAAAGACCCATAGTAGTGGGGGACACGGAGCCTGAACTGGCCATCTTCTGTAACCAGGCAAGGCCTCAAGTGGAGGGATTGGGACACCAACCCAGACACAAATCCTTCGACCTATAGCCTGTCCTGCCTGCAGAGTGTTCCGGGACAGGAGCCTAGCAGAATCATCATCAAAGAGACCAGAGAGGCTTCATCCAACAACTGATGGGAGTAGATGCAGAGACCCACAGTCAAACACTAGGTGGTGTTTGAGGAGTCCCATGGAAGAGGGGGAGGAAGGATCTGAGGAACCAGAGGCATCAGGGACACCACGAGAACATGGTCCACAGAATCAATTGACCGGACTCATGGGAGCTCACAGAGATCAGGGACCCTGTAGGGATCTGTCCTACATCCTCTACATATATATTATGGCTGAGTAGCTTGGTGGTCTTGTGGAATTCATAACTGGAAGTAGGGACAATCGCTGACTCTTTTGCCTAGTTATTGGGACCCTTTCCCCATAAATAGGCTGTGTTGCCTCGTCCAACCTCGATTTGATGCTATGCACCCAGTCTTATTGTAGCATATTATGCCAGGTTTGGTTGACATCCCTGGGAGGCCTGCTCTTTTTTGAGGGGAGATGGCAGGGGCATAGATCTAGGGGAGAGGGGAGGTCGGGGGAGAGAATGGGGAGGAGGGAGGGAGAGGAAACTGTGGTCGGGATGGAATATATGAGAGAAGAAAAAAAATTATAAGAAATATAAGAAGAATAAAAAAATTAAGAAAAGCCCTGGAGATGTAGTAAATGAGGCCTATTCGAATCTAGATCTTACAGCCAAGTCCAACATATTCACATTCTCTATCCCTTGTGAAGTTGGCTGGGGACAATCAAACCAGCCTGTCATCTGTCACCCCCGGCCGGCTGCACATCAATACTCATAACTCTGGGGTGTCTTCCAGAAGCTGTGTGCTTGTTTCCTATATCGATGCTGGAGCACACAAAGAACAGGTGACGGACTCAAAGCCAGGCTTCCATCAGTTGAAGTGCCAGGATCTGAACTGTCCAGAGCCCTTTGGCCACTCCACACAGTGCTTCCGCTTGAGAGTCCCATGGTTCTGCCAGGGAAGGACACCTGACCCCCATTGAACCAGTCAAGACCAACCACCTATCCCTTCCTCCTGGGGGAGCAAAGGACATCTTCAGGTCCTACAGTGGACCTCGGGAAGTATACAAGATGGGACTGGAAAGACAGTTTGGAGCAGGAAGGGCCTTGAGCAAGGATGGAAAGAAACCTAGAAGAACCTGCCTGCCTAGAGGCAATACAAATGTAAACTGGAATGGCCAGAGGAAGAGTAAAACACGAATGTGAACATACCATGCTGCCATTTAGAAGGGTTTTTCCAAACAGAACACCAGCAGTGAGTCAGACCCTGGTACCTCTGCAGTCACAGGGGACAAACAATCCTGCACAGAGCACTGTGCCACAGAGCTGGGATGCTGGGAGAGGAGGTGACCTGAGTACATTCTGGGTTTATCAGGACATAGCACCATCCTAAGGACACCCGTCCTTGCCAGAGACACTGTGATCCATACAATGGGAGAGTTATCCATCTGGCATTTTGCAGAAAACACTAAATGCCCCCGTTTCATGAC
The DNA here is from genome assembly GCF_049852395.1 of Peromyscus maniculatus bairdii. Taxonomy (NCBI): domain Eukaryota; kingdom Metazoa; phylum Chordata; class Mammalia; order Rodentia; family Cricetidae; genus Peromyscus; species Peromyscus maniculatus. Next base: position 70,031,813 of record NC_134855.1, read on the forward strand.
ACCGAGTAAGCTGGTGTCACAGAAGACTTGATTTGGCACTATCAATTACTACTACTTGTCACTAGACAGTGACCAAAAGACAGATGCACACTGTCTAAGTAAATACTCCTTTCTGGCAAAACTGGAGAAAGTAACAGTAATTGTAAAATAGTAACCAAAGATGTCCCCTCAAGGCCGAGATAAACACGGGGAAATAACGAGATCACTGGAGCTAGGGACGCGGCTCAGTGGATAAAAGCGCTTGCTGCACAGATTCAAAAAGTGGGGTTCACATCCCCAGACTCCGTGTAAAGGCTGGGCAGGTGGGGCAGGACTCAGGACGCACGCACACACAGGGGATTCCAGACAAAAGCTAGCTGTAGATTCAGCAAGAGACCCTGCCTCCATCAATGACGTGGAGAGCTACTGAAGAAGACCCTGGGTGTGTGCTTCAGGCCTCCAGAGGCATGCACACATATGTGCACAGATACACATGCACATTACATATGAGAGAGAAAGAGAGAGAGAGAGAGAGAGAGAGAGAGAGAGAGAGAGAGAGAGAGAGAGAGAGAGAGAGAGAGAGCTCAAGCATGACATGCAAAGTGTGCAAAGTCATGAGTATTCCAACCCCAGAGAACCTGGGTGTCTAGAGACTCTCCCAGCCTCACCAGAAACACACTACCTATGAAGCTGTGGCGTGTCACATTCAAGCAATTTGGTTGGTCTCAACTGTGCGGGGCAAGGGTTCCCCATTCCAGTCACTCGACTGGCGAATTTATTTTTAATGCTGCCTTTCCCTCCCAATGAGAAAGATACAGCACTGCTGTCGGGAAAATGCATGAGCTGAGCTGGCCGGAAGTGAAGAATGGGATCAATGGGGACTGTGGACCATCCTATAGACATTCTATTGGCTGGATGCTTTAGTGAGCATCACTCTTAGGATGGATAAGGAGGAGCTCAAGAAGCATGACCACCACGGTTGCTTGTGCCACTGAAAGGCTCCAGGCAGGAGCCTTCATTAAGGGCGCTCCTCGTGCAGCTGGGAAAATCTGATTACAAAGTAGCGGCAAGACAGCATTACACACGTGAGACATGCCTGGAGCAATAACCCAGAGTGGCACATGACAGAGGTCAGGCAGCTACCGATGGCAGGTCACATCCGGTGTGCCCCCAGCCCGTTTTCACATACCCCTGTGAACTAAGAATGGTTTGCGCACCTTTAAAAAAATGGAAATGTTTTTCTTCGTGAAACTTCACTTCTATGGTTTTTACATTTATATGAAATTCAAGTTTTATTTGAAACCGCATACAAATCAGATTTTTGAGGCCCCAAATAACATTTTATTGGAAGACAATCTGCACTCCCTGGTTCCCGAGTCATCTTGCCGTGCTATGGCGGGCAGAGTACAGTAGCTGGGACAGAGACGGCATTCCGTGGGTTCCCACCACGTACAGATAAAAACAAACAAACTAAAAACCCTGAGTTTCACACATGTGGGTGCCATGTGTGGGAGGTTGCCTGCAGAGGCCAGAAGAGGGTGCTGGAGCCCCTGAAGCTGGAGCGATGGACAGCTGTGAGCTGCTGCTAGACAGGTGCTGGGACCTAAATTTGGGTCCTCTGGAAGAGCAGCAGATGCTCTTAACTGCTACACCATCTCTCCAGCCCCCAAACTACGTTATGAAAAGGTTTGGACTGGACGCGCGTGCGCGCACAAACACACACACACACACACACACACACACACACACACACACACACACGACTATGAATACAAGCATAAATGTTATAAGATGTAGCAACAGGTGATCCTAAGAGCCAAGTGTTCCCTACACTATTCTTATATCTTTCTGCAGAGCTCTCTGGTTTGGTTTGGGGTTTTGGATTTTGTCAGGCAACATCACGGCATGTAACTCAGGCTGGCCGCAGACTCCGGTGATCCTCCTGCCGTAGCCTCCCGGTTGTGGAGACTACAGGTGTGCGTGACCACACAGGGCTCTTTTAAATTTTCATAGTTAAGGGTTAGTAGACATTAAATAAACAAGCACGAAAAAAGCACTTGTTCAGGATGAGGACACTCGGTTGGTAAAGCGGTTGTCGCGCAAGCCTCGGGACCTCAGTTTGAATCCCCAGAACCCACAGAAAAGCTGTGCATGGTAGTGCTGGGGTACCAGGACCCAGGATCCTAGGACTCACGGATGAACCAATCTAGCCAATCAGGGAACTCTGGGTTCAGGAAGAGAAAACACTCTCTCAAAATGTAAGACCAAGGAAAACACCCAAAGTCAAGCTCTGGCCTCGGCAGGGGCACACACAAGTGCACACACACACACACACACACACACACACGCACACGCACACGCACACACACACACACACGCACCCCACAAGCAAAGCACTTGTTCACCTGTACACACCCACGCACACACACTCCAATCTGTCTGAAATGTCCCCTCCTTACTTGCTGGACAAGCCTGAGGCTCTGTGCTTCTCTGAGCCCCCTGAGACTCAGCCTGTGAACTCCTGGCCCCACCGTGAGATCCCCCACTTTTCTTTCCTCTCTCTCAGTTGTAGTACCCCACTGTGGTCTATTTTACACACCTGGCTAGGCTGCCCTCTATCCTCTCTGGAACAAAACGTGGACTGGATGACAAACCTAAAATAGAAACCTTTGCTGCCTCCTCTTTCTTCTGCCTCTTTTCCAAACCACAGGGTCACACAGTGACTCGAAGCACCTGGTGCCCGCACCACTAGCCTGGCCTGCAGGACCTGGGGGTGGGGAGGGCGTCTGATCCATGATTTACAGCAGGATAAATTCCACTGGGCTGAGAGAGCAGAGGAAGGGGCGTATCTTGTCAAAGCAGTCAGAACTGAGTGTACAACTCATGCCAGGGCAGTCAGGCTGTGGAGGGCGGCCAGGCAGTGGAGGGCGGCCAGGCAGTGGAGGGAGGCCTTCCATCCCTGGGAACCCAGGGCCTCACTTGCAGTCAGCACACAGTGGGGCCAGCTCTCCTCCAGTTGAGTAGGATCAGGGAGAGAATTGATGCTGGGCAAGAAAGAGGAGAAAAGACCCAATCAAGAGAAGCAGGAAGGGAAAGGCCCAGAAGGAAGGGAGATAGAGAGGACCAAGCCGTGAGATGAGGCAGGCTCTGCAGCTGGACAGCAACAGGCCTGAAACCCCCTGGAGCTCTGCCTAGCTGCTTAGTCTTGTATGCAGTGGTCCATATCGCCCCCAGTAGGATGACAATAAATACACGGTGTCACGGGAAGAACACTGCAGAAGCATGAGCAATATTTTCAGTGCCGAGTCCACCCCTGGCCAGGTGTCAGCGGCTCAGTAAGCACTAAGGGTTGTGTGTGTTATGATCAGGCTCCATTCCCATTGGAGTGCTGTGTGCACATATCATTGTGGTATTGTGCACAAAACAGTAGTGTGAGCACGCACCCATATATGAGTGGCTTTGAAAGCCAGAGTTCAACAACAGGTGTCTTTCCCCAAAACCACTCCACCTTACTTTTTTTTTTGCACAAGGTCCCTCACTGGCCTACAGCTCACTCATTTGGCCTGAGCGGGAAATCCAGGGATTTGCCTGCCTCCACCTCCCCAGTGCTGGGATCACAAGAGTTAGCCCCCACAGCATGCTCTTTTACAAGAGTTCTGGAGCTCAAACTCAGGTCCTCGCGCCTGTACGGCAAGCATTTGAAGAGAGCCATCTCTGTAACTGCAAACATGTGTTCTTGGATGGGGCCAGGGCTTCTGAAACCAGGAAAATGACCAAGGAAAAGCTAATAGCAAGGAGAGCTTGGGGACAGGATTTGACGAATGAGTGGAGTTTATTTATGATACAGGGTTTCCAGATTCCAGCCCCAAATCAGTGTCATGGTTCAGATCTTTTCTTTCCTTTCTCATTTATCATCTAAGTAGGCCAAGCTGCTCCCTGGGCTCCCCAGTGAGGTCCAAACAGTCGCCGCCCCTGACATATGTGGTATACACACACACACACACACACACACACACACACTTGCTTTCTTGAGCCTTCCTGACCACTCATTCCCTTCAAGTCTTTGGTATTACTCACTTCTAGAGATTCTGAAGGTCAAATCCCTGCCATGTGACCTATCTACCTCCATCTACCACCCTGCACTTTTTAAGCCAATGTTCCTGACACACATGCCTCCTCCATCAGTCTGTTTCCTATTGCTGCAGGAAAACACATTCTCTCTGTCTCTCTCTCTGTGTGTCTCTCTCTCACACACTTTGACCAAAGCAAATACATTCTTTTACAATTCTGGAGGTCAGAACTCCTCCAATCAAGAACCTGTCTCATCATCTATTTCTCCACATCTATAGGCCATCAGCATGGGGGAAGAAAGACATAAAAGGACATGATTACTCCTAAGGGATTGAAGTTTTTATTATAGATATAAGAGAGATCACAGGCAAAGGCTGGAAGGGTCCAGACTGAACTGGGAGGTGAGAGGGAGTAGGAGGATGAGAAAGAAAGAGAGAGGAACCAGGAACCAAGAGGCCAGAACTGAGCCAGGAGAACAAGAGACCAAAAGGACCACTTAGCCAAAATGGCTGGGTTATACAGAAAAGCAAAGCTGGGAAAAGGAGCCCAGCCCACGCCCTGGGCTGGAGAGTTCAGGATGGGGGTAGGGTATGCTAGCCGGGAGGACCCTGTAACAGGTAGGGACTGAGGGAGACACTGACTGCCAGAGTCTGCTTTGATGTGTTAATAGGCACCTCAGCTGTTTGTCCCAACCACTCCCAGCCTCCACCACTTCTGGGAAGCCAGCAGGCACCATGTCCCCGCCTCTGATTTAACCCTGAGCCTTCTGTCTCCCTCCAAGAAAGAATTCTGTAATTTCCTTGAACCCAGCCAGAAAACCTAAGATGGTCTCCCTGTCTCAAGATGCTCACTGTGACCACAGATGCTACCACCTTCTACCACCAAAAGGGCCTCGAGTTCTGGGGACAAGGGCACGACGGAACCTATCTTAATCTCATTTCTGTCATCAGATACTCTGACAAAGCCAACTTAAGGAAGGAAGGGTCACTTTGGCTCACATCGAGGCAGCTAGCTGCATTGCATCCACAGTCTAGAAGCAAAGAGGAGTGAACGCCTGTGCTCAACTCTCCAAGTTATACAATCCAGGATCCCGGCCTAGGGAATGTTGCCACCCACAATTAGGATGAGTCTTCCCACATCAATCAGTCTATCAAGATAATCCCCCTACAGGCATGCCAGGGGCTCAATAATCCCCTGGAAGCTTGTCTCCTAGGTGACTCCAGATCCTGCCAAGTTGGCAATTAACACTAATCCTCACAGAGCCATTGTTCGGCCTCCCACACCTACCCACTTGGGCTGTCCCTTAGGTGATGGAAAATATGCTGACCTACTCCTTTCCATACCCAGTTGCTTCTTCAGAACCTTCTAGAGGTGCTACAGATGCATATGGCTGGTGTTCTTCCCTCATCCTCCCAGTTTCTTTCCAGAGCGCTCCTCCTGCTGGCCTTAAGGATGCTGATGCTAACTTCTCTCTAGTAACAGCTCCGCTGACCCCAGTGGCTTCCTCCAATCACCATCTGCCTCTCTTATCTCTCTTTTCCACTTCTGAGCTCTAAGCAAATTTCTGAGAAGCTGTTCTGCTGGCCACCTCTATGCTAATCAGGTGCCCAGCTCCAGCACTCTCCTGCAGGAGCAACTGATAAGCCACTGTTGTGGGTTGCAGTCCCAGGCAGTGCACATCACTTAGCACTGACCCTGGCCTTTGTCTCTAGGTACCAGTAGCACACGCCCACCCTGAGCTGTCAATATTGCCCAATACCATGTGGGTACAGAAATCCCAGGCTGAGGCCTACTGCTCCTGCCAATGTCACAATGCTCTTGCAGGCACAAGATCCAACAGACTCTTGTGAGCCCTGTCGTCCCGGGCTTCCCAGACACATGAGATTCACTGGTCCTGTAGCCTTCAGAGCTCTCTTCTTGCTGTGTAGACAGGCCATTCTCCTGGCCTGCTTCTCCTCCAGTGACATGCTCTCCCATGCTCCCTTCTGGACTATGAACTATTGAAGTCCCTTGATACTGAGGCTGGGTCCCATCCACCTCTACTAGCCATCTACAAGCACAAGTAACATCTCCATACTTCCTCGGTAGGATCCGGAACTGTACCTCCACCTGCCTGCTGGCATCAACATTCAACAAGGCAGACACTGGAGTCCCCATCATACTCAAACTTCTCTCCACCTGGAAGTCTTCAGAAGTGAAGGCACCTCTACCCCCCTGCTGGGTGAGAGGCAGGAGGACCAAAGCTGTCCGTGACGCGTGGTTCCCTTACTGAAGCCACTCCATCCTGACTGGCCCTCATCCCCCATCCGGTCCTAAGCTGGTCTTTCCTTCACCATGTCTCTTCCCTGTCTCCACCCACGTCAGCCCCACTGCAGGCTTGAAATCACTCTCTACCTGCTTCCTAACCAATGCCACAGTAGTTCTGTAGGCTGCCGCAAAAGTTGCTCATCCACAACTTTAACGTTGGGTTGGGAACATGGTTCAGTGGATAGTGTCTGATGTGCAAGCATGAAGACCTGAGCTGATCCCCAGGACCCGGGTGAAAGCCCAATGCTGTGGCATGCACCTGGAATCTCAGTGCTGGGGAGGTAGAGACAGGAGAGCCCTCGGGGGTTACTGGCCATCCAGTCTGGCTGAATTGGTGAGCTCTAGGTTAGAAAGAGACCGTTTCAAAAATAAAGTGGAGAATGGTTAGGAAGACACTTGACATTGACCTCTGGTTCCACATAGGCGCGCACACACGTATGCGCCACGACCCCTAACATAAACATACATAGCAAAACAAATAACTAAACAAACCAATTAATGTGATCTGGTCATTCCTCATTACTTGAAACAATTTGGAACCTTCCCACAGCCCTTCAAAGAATGAAGTCAGCACTGGACCCCACACGGTACACCTCCATCCCTTTTCCAGCCCCACGTTTGCTGCTCGGACATGCCGTGTGCCCCTTCCTGCCACAGGGCCTTTGCTCATGCAAGTCCACATCTGGTACCCCTCACCAATCTGTACTTCGGTGATGTGGTGGCTATTCTTGATTGTCAACCTGACTACATCTGGAATTAACTCAAACCGAAATGTGGAAGGAAACACCTGTGAGGGATTTTTCTTTACTTTGAAGTGGTAAGATCCATTTCTAATCCGGGTCTTTGAGGTGGGAAAACCCACCTCTGATCTGGGTCATGCCTTCTGCTGGAAGCCTACATAAGGATGGGGAAGGAGGAAGCTTTTGCTCTTTGCCACTAGCCCTGGCCTTGCCAGCAAGTCACCGGCATTAGAGCCTACTACTTACTTTAGGACCTGGCACACACTGAAGACCAGCTAAGACATCCAGCTTATAAGACATATATAGATGTCCAGCTAAGACATCCATCCATCCATCCATCCATCCATCCATCCATCTAGACTAATTCTATATTCATTCATTCTGTAAATTCTATAAATTCTGTTACTCTGGAGAACCCTGACTAACACAGGTGGCCACGCTCCTCCTTCAACCCCAGCTCAGTGTCAGGAGGCCTCGTCTGACCTCTGGCCACATGGGTTCCCTGGCTCTTTTCTTTCTCTCAGCTTCTTATTTCACCAACACCTGCCAGTAGTTTTATGTGTATTTTCCGTGTTTTTTGGTTAGTTCCATCTCCTGCCCATGCAGGTAGGACAACTCACATCTGATCAGTCCTGCCACTGGGCCTGGCACCAAGGAGATGCTCAGGGAGAGGCAGAGATGTGGTATGAATGGGCCTGCTGCTTTCCTCTACCATCCCATGACACCCTCCCCCCTGCCCCTCCTCCATGAGCTGTCCCAGGAATCCCTCCTCATGTTTTTGAAAGCCCCTGCTCCTCACTTTGGCACTCTGCCCACTTCACCTACCCCAGGGCTCTCCCTCCTGAATCTCTCAGAGTCGCCCACCTCCAGACCTCAGCTCAAGCCATCACTATACTCATCTCACATGAACCCTCTCCCCAGCCTCCTTCCTGAGACCAAGACTTTTGGTGCCACAACCTGACCTAGCCACACTTCTGCTCGGCCACATCCCCAGCTTCCCTCAGTCCTTGGGCCTGGGAAATGATCCCACACCACCTCTGCTAGCTTCCAATGCCACCACTGCAGACTTCTTCCCTATACCTTCTGTCTGCATGGAATGAAGTTCTAGCCCCCTTCCAAGACCAGTTGTGATTCATTCTCCAAGCCTTAGACTGAAGGAACCCAACCAGGCTGCCTTAGTTAGGGTTTCTACGGCTGTGAAGAGATGCCATGACCACAGCAACTCTTATAGAAGAAAACATCTAATTGGGGCTGGCTTACAGTTTCAGAAGTTCAGTCTACTATCATGTCAAGAAGCATGGCAACATGCAGACAGACATGGTGCTGGAGAAGGAGCTGAGAGTTCTGCATCTTGATCCCCAGGAAGCAGGAGACTGTGCCACGCAGGGTACAGCTTGAACATAGGAGACCTCAACGCCTGCCCCCACAGTGACACACTTCCTCCAACAAGGTCACACCCCCTAATAATGCCATTCCCTATGGGCCAAACACTCAAACCCATCCGTCTATGGGGGCCATTCCTATTCAAACCACCACACAGGCCAACGGCAGGAATATCAAGCAATGATAAGTGTCTTAGTCACTTAGCAATCGCCCTCCCAAAAGCGGTGCAAGGCCAACGGGAAACTTCACCAGCAGCTCTCATTAACCCTGTGCCACAGAACAGGCCCAGAGAAGAAAGTAACACGTTCAAAGTCATTAGACAGTGAACAACAAAGCTCGTGGACATTCCGGATGCAGGTTCCAGGCACCACAAGCAGTGTCCCAGAGTATGCTGTGCCCCCTCTCGGGTGTCAATAACCACTTGCACATGCTTGTTCAATGTTTGTCTTCCCAAGAATGGGAACCATGTCTGTCTTGTGGAAAGCCTCCCCTCCAGCACCCGCCATGCCCATTTTCTGAGCTGAATATCATGTTCTATGGCCCTGCAGCCCCCAGCTACAAATCTTCCACTTTGGAAGAGGGGTTGGCTGAGCTCTTTGTAAATACTACTGAATGGACAGCCAGATGCACATGCATGGATGTACACACACACACACACACACACACACACACACACACACACACACACACACAGAGGCATACCCACATGCACAAGCACACACAAGGATACTTGGGGAAATGAGCCTTAAGTTCTACCTGGTGATGACTAACCTGCTTGCTACCGAGGTGGGATCCCTTAGCATGGCCGTTGGACACCAAAAGACAAAGACCACATGGCTGGGGCACGGGGACAGCAAAATCCATCATCCATATAGCCATAGGTAACCCCAGAGGAGCACTTGTGTGGGCACCAATTATCCCCTGCTGGTTTCCCCCCAAGTCCCTTATCAACCTCTCCCAAGGAATAATACAGGGGACACTCACCAACCAGGAGAAGAAGCCAGCTGACTTGTCCTGGGTAGAGATCTGCCCCTCATAGGGGCCAAAGATGTGGCCCTTGGGGACGACCTCATTTATACACCGCACATCGCTCTCCCCACCAGGTTCCTTTACCACCTCCATGCCCTGTGGAATGGTGAGGGCTGCCCGATCCGGGATGCCCACAGGCACTGGCGTGTCAGACACAAACACGGGGGGACCGTGGCTCGGGCACTCATCCACGAAGTACTCTTGGCAGGACTCACAGACTGGAGGGATGTGAAGAAGAGGAAAAGTTCAGTGGTGGTGCCACGTCAGACGTCCCGCAGTGGCTGAGAAAATTACCGGAGGCCATGCCGAGGACCACTTAGAGCAATGGAAACCACACTGCATGTAGCTCAGGCCTCCTAGCCCTAGATCTGCTCAGCCAGCTGCAGGCCCAGGGCCATCAGCAGCAATAACCCATGATCCTCCCTGGGGGGTTGAAGGACACACTGCCAATGTCAAGGCTTTTGTCTCAAGTAAAAAAAAAAATGGCTCTGGGGCCAAAGGCCTGAGCTGGAAATGCCACTGTACATCTGTGGGCTTTAAGACCTAAGAGAGGCTGCTGAACCCTGGTGTGCCTGGGTGAATGCCTCTCATTGGAACTCTGGCACAATATTTCCAGACCAGGGGCAGGTGGGGTATGGGGTGAAGGGAAGAGTCTCCTAGAGCCTCAACTCCACTTACACCAGAAGTCCACTTGCTGGAAGCTTTTGGTCACAATGAGGTCACGCTTTCCCTTCAGCTTCTTGGGTTCAACTTCCATGGAAGCGGGCTCCGGTCTCCTAGAGCTGGCCAGGGCAAGGGCCCACAGAAGAAAAGCAAAGAAGCCATCAGAGACAGTACAGGAGGAAGACAGGCTGGACACCTGTCCAGGAGGCAGGGGGGTTGCAGATGGGCAAAGAACTCCAGCAGGCGGCTTGTCCGCTGCAGGAGTGGGGGAGCATGTGAATTCCTGAGAGTTGGGCCCTGAGCAACTCTGCCCAAGTTCATCTAGTGCCTGCTCACCTCTGACCCCAGGAGCTGCCCAGGAAGGAAGGTGGCCATCCCCTGGATCCCCAACCAATCCAGCCCAGCCACCCACCCTTCCCTCCTCAAGTCACCACCACCCAGGGGCCTCACCAGGGCTGGCCATACTCCTGGTCCCGGAGTGGTGAGCAGACCTCTGTCTTCACTACTGTCACCATGTCCCCTACAGTCGCCTTGGTGTGGGCCAAGCACTCCTTCATGTTCTCGGTCATTCTGTCCTGGGGACAGGCAACGGAGGCCGGACCAGCACAGGAAGAAGATCAAAGAGACAGGGGAAGAGGGGTGAGTGGCTGGGAGGGAGAGCAGGGGTCCCTAGGAGTCTGGTTACCCTCCCTGCCATCCCCAGAGGAAGCGCTTGAGAACTCAGACAACAAAAACAGCTGTAGCCTGGCCAAGAGGAAATGCCATTTCTATCCAGGGCTGGTCCTGGGGACGACTGGAGCCACCAGCCCCATGGGGTCAGGGCCCAGGGGCAGCTCAGGCCAGGAGACAGGCCTGGGAAGCACAGCCTGAACACTAAGTCCAAAGGACACAAGGATCCCCCAAGAACCTGACAAACTCTGCCAAGGGGGGCCCGAGGGAGTGGAAAGCTGAAATGAGCTCTGCATGGCTGGCTGTGTGAGGCCCCGAGTGAGGGGCTGCCAGGAGGAAGAAGCCAGGCCCCTTGGGCAGCTCATAGCAGGTACAGGCGGGCCTGGGGAGCTGGTTGTGTGCCAGCCAGGGCTAGTCCTGACTCCAAGCCCACCCATCTCTCCAGGGGGGGGAGTGTCCCCAGAGCATGCTTACCGCCCGCACCACAGAACCCGGCTGCAGCCCCTCCCCACGGTCCTCATGCCAGACCCCGGGACACTCTTCTTCGGGCGGGCTGTGCAGTAGCTCGGCCTTGGGACGGACCGTGTTGGGCCCCGGGACTGGGCGAGCAGAGTGTGTGTGTGACTCACTCCCCAGGGCCCCCGCTGGCCACACCCCTGCTCCTCGGCTCACCAGCCCCTTGCTCCCCACCGGGGGCCCCAAAGCCCGCGGCGGCGGGAGGGGTGGGGGAGCGGCACGGCCTGCCCCTCCTGCGAGCCGGGACGCGGGGGGCGCGCGCAGGGGACCGCAGGGGACAGAGCGCCCTGCCTCCAGCCTGGGGGCCGCCGTTCGGCCGCGCGTGTGACCCGCGGGGAAAGTGTGCGCAGGGGCAGCGCCCCGGCCGTCACCCACCTTCGCGGCGGGGCGCCGCGGCCCGGCCCGCCCCCCGCCCTCCCGGCAGCCCGGCATTCCTTGCGGGGGCATGTGGCTTCTTGCCGGCCCCGGGGGCACGCAGTTGGCTGGCGGCCGGGAGGGGCGCGGGGCGCGCAGGACACGAGCGGCGGGAGGGGGCGGCCGCCGAGGGGACAGTCCCGGGTTCACGCGCGGACGGTCGCGCGCGGCCCGCAGCAGCCTCCGCAGCGCCACCGCCGACACCCACCTCGGCCACTGCAGCCCGCGCCCTGCGCCACCTGCGCCGCCCCGGGTGCGAGCACCGCGTTTTGCTCCACCTCCCGGCCCCGGCGATGGTTGCCCAGCCACCCGCGGAGAAAGGGGTGCGGAGGGTTGGAAGTTGAGAAGGGACCGGCCCAAGGTCACGCAGGCTGACCGGGATGCAGCTGCACGGGCAGGAGTCCCACAAGCCCTGCGTCGGGGAGCAGTCTGAACTCCGGAGAACCAAGTTCAAGTCTCAATAACACACTCTGCAGCCACGGGACAGGTGTTAGCGGCTAAACGTTTGCCCTTGGACGCTCCACTATGTTCAAGTCCTAAAGCCCACTGTGTGTATTTGGAGAGGACAGAGAAACTGGTCAAGGTGTTTAGGGTCAGGTGCCCTCATAAGGGAGTGTTGACACAGGGCTGTCTGCCTGTGAGGATACAGCAGGAAGGTCCCATCTGCAAGGTAGAGAGCCCTCTCATCTCAGTGGAACTGAATGAGTGCACCTTAACCTTTGACCTCTCAACCTTCAGAACTGAGAGGCTGGAGCCACATGGTCTGTCTGTGGTACTTGACCATGGCTGCCAGGCTGACTGATCACGAAGGTTGTGACTTCTCTACATTCCCATTTCTCTTGGTATATCTATTTATTTAATTTAACGTGGAGTGGGACCATGCCTCAGCACGCATGTGGAGGTCGGAAGACAACTTGAAGGAGTCGGTTCTCTCCTTCCACCAAAAAGTCGCTAATGACAGATTCCATCACAGATGTGGTGGGTGACAGGGACAAGAACGCTTGACGGAGGTGACAATTCCAGGACAGAAAGCTGATCAAGTGTCACACATAGTGATGATGCCCACCTTTAATCCCAGCTCTCAGGAGGCAGAGGAAGGCGGATCTTTGTGAGTTAGAGGCCAGCCTGGTCTACTTAGTGAGTACCAGAGCAGCCAGGGCTATATAGTGAGACCCTAACTACAAACAAACAAAAACAATAGGAAAGAAGAAAGGAAGGAGGGAGGGAGGGAGGGAGAGAGGGAGGGAGGGAGGAAGGAAGGAAGGAAGGAAGGAAGGAAGGAAGGAAGGAAGGAAGGAAGGAAGGAAGGAAGGAAGGAAAGAGAAAGAAAAGCAAGGAAGAAGGCTGTCAGGAACATAGCCAGGCAACACCAGCAGGGCAAATGGCTTTACAGGCTCTCTGACTCCCCACGGACTTCCTAACACCTGTAACAGGTGCCAGGAGAAAATGCTAGGAAATATGTGGAGGCTGGGAAAATATACACCAGGGGTTAGGACATGAACTTAAAGGGGCCTTCATTCCCAGGGAGTCTGTGAGGCATGGGAGTGGACCTCGGTGAATTCTGCACCCTAAGCACCTACCTTGTCCCACCCTAGTCTCAGCCCCATCCCGCCCCCACCAAAGTACACATCTGCCAAACGAATTAATGATCAAATGACCCAGGTCAAAATGCACTGTCCTCTGTGTCCCAGTGGCCCCATAGACAGCTCCACAAGAGACTTCAAGGGAAGACAGCTCGGGGAGTTTTGTTTGACTCTCCTTCCCCATGCGGCCAGACAAGAGGGTGGTAAGGAGGGTGACGACGAGGTTGGCACTGAGGGTCTAGGGCCATGAGAGGCACAGCTGAATCAGATTCAGGAATGTGGGAGCCCAATTCTTACAGTAAGTCTCAAAGCACTCAAGACAGTCGCTGTGCCTTTCTCCTGGACAAGCATCCCAAGATGGCTAACACAAAACCATAAACTCACTTAAGACATCATGAGATTTTCTTTTCTTATTAAAGAACTTTTATAGGGGTTGGAGAGATGGCTTAGCAATTAAGAGCATGTGTTGCTCTTCCAGAGGACCCAGGTTTGATTCCCAGCACTCGGCAGCTTACAACCATCTGTAGTTCCAGTTCTAGGAATCCAGTGCCCTCTTATGGCCTCCATGGGCACCAGGCACACATGTGGTGAACAGACACAGAGGCATGCAACACACTCACACACACGAGATAAAAATAAATATATCTAAAGTAGTTTAAGAACACTTTATAGATTTTAGTTTATTTTTAGTTGTGTGTCTGTGTATGTGTGTGTGTGTGTGTGTGTGTGTGTGTGTGAGAGAGAGAGAGAGAGAGAGAGAGAGAGAGAGAGAGAGAGAGAGAGAGAGAGAGGCTTACGTGTGAGTGCAAGTACCCATGGAGACCAGAAGAGGTTGTAGGATCCCCTGGAGCTGGAAGTGCAGTGGTTGTGAGCCACCTGATGTAGATGCTAAGAAGTGGGAAGTGAGTGTCCCATGAAAGCGCAGTGTGAGCCACGGAGCCATCTCTCCAGCCCGGTTTTACTTATTTCTGTTTGTTTGTTTTTAAATTGATTTGCAAGGCTCTGGAGTATGACCTTTGTGGAAGTAGCACATCAGTAGCAACATCAAAAGGTTTGGACATGCCTGCTAAGCCTTAAGGAGTCTTCATGGACAAGCCAGAATTAATCATAACTGCCAGGGCATCCCAGGGGGAGAAAACAGGGTACAGACTGAGGGAAGGCCTTGGAAAGAGCCTCATACCACCACTTTACAGCGGCTTGTTTCACTGGCTGCTCAGAGAGGAAGGCAGGGGTCAGATGGAGGAGAGAGACACAATGGCTACTTAGGACAAGAGGCACACAATGCAATTCCGATGGTCACCAGACCGCGTTCTCACCTCCCAATAGAGAGGCCTGCTGTGGCTTTTGCTTGCATGTGGTAGGTACTTCACATTTTCTTACAGAATCATGCCCAGGTTAGATGTTGCTGTCTGAGATGCTTGATCAAAAGTGTTTCAGACCTGGGAGTGTCCAACACTGGAATGCTGGCACACTCTTTACCAAATCCCAAAGCTCCTAAATTTGATCATTTGTTGAACATGGTAGATTTTGACTTACTTCAGATATGGGATTTTTAGACTAGGAATACTCAACTTGTACAAAATAGGTTGCTTAGGAAACAAAGAAAGTGTCAGAACTCAGGTTCCGGGTGTCAGAGATGATAAGCATGTCCTATGTGTACTGTGCTCTCCCATGTGCACCCATGAGGCATCAAAATTATCATAATCTGTTGTTAGATGGTTAGTGATGGATGGAGCATCCATTCAGTTCTGAGCTTCCTGGCAAACATATCAAAAAGGGTGTCCCTGCTGTCCCTATCTTACATCTACTTACTGGCTATTGGTCCTCTCCATCCTTGGGAAAGCCCAGCTACCTGGAGGCCATGATCAAGCCTCACTCATATGAGTGCTGTGATTTAAATCCTGGAGTGGGTCACTGGTGCCTTTACTTTGAAATTGATTCTATCTCAATTGAAGGCTTATGGGGACATGGGTGAGAAGAGGATGTCACTAAGTGAACCTACACTTGGAGAGAGAACGCGGGCCGGTGACCTTCACCACGTCCGTCCGACATAGTAGTCTCAGCAGGCTCCGGAAGGCTCAGGCCAGGTGAAGCTCGAAAAGCCACTTCTGCATATTGCTCTGGCCTCCCTGCCCAAGCAGAGGGCAGCCTCATGGAGCACTTCAAGCTGCTGGCACTGCTCCCTGCGGCCGGGCTCCTCGGAGTCTGCACTTACAGAGATTAAGCCTGGTGCAACCTTCAGCAATGAGATGCAAACCCCAGAGGAGGGGCAGAGAGTGGCCAGAGGCCTGCAGCTCATTTTCACCCTTGGCAGAGAGCCAGGATCCCAGAATGCCTGGCAGCCAGGGGGCTGGAGCATCAGGAGACCGTGCCCATTTGGCTTCCTTCAAGCCTGGCACCATGAGAGTCTGCAGTTCTGTTTGGGATCCACCCTGCATCTTCTGATGTCTCCTTGAATAACTAAAAAACTTAAGGCCAGACATTTATATACCTGGGCTAGGGATCCCGAGCCTTGGGGGCTTGGGCTTGTTTGTGCCATAAATTGAGATAACTTTTGCCTACACTTTAAGCCTCAGTTTCCTCTTCCTGAAAAGATCTGATTAAGGGTTCTCTTTTTTGAGGTTGTTTTGTCAGGAGTTAAATTTTTATTTTACTTTATTAATTTATGTGTATGAGTGTTTTGCCTGCATGAATATGTGCACACCATATGTGTGCAGTGCTCATGAAGGCCAGAAGAAGGTGTCAGATCCTCTGAGATTAGAGTTACAGGAGACTGACTGTGAGCCACCATGTGGGTGCTGGGACTTGAACCCTAGGCCTCTGCAAGAGCAACAAGTTGCTCCTAACTGCTGAGTCAACTCTCCAACCCAAGTTGTTTGTTTTTGGAGACAGGGTTTTACTATGTAGTCTGATACTTGCTGTGCAAACCAAGCTGGCCTCAGACTTGTGGCAATCCTTTTTATTCGATCTCCCGAGGACGGATGTGCACCACCACAACCCACCAGCTAGCAGTAGTAACAGTAGATCAAAGGAGCAGGAACGGAGACGTTGTGGAATTATTAAAGGGAATAGTTGGATTAAAATTTTTGTTTTTATTTGTGTGTTTGTGTATATATACACACCTGTACACGAGTGTACAGGTGTCTATGGAGGCCAGAAGAGAGCATCAAATCCCCTGCAGCTGGAGATTCAGACAGTTGTGGGTCACCTGATGTGGTCCTGGGAACCACACTTGGATACTCTGTAAGAGCAGCAAGTGCTCCAACCCCTGAGCCATCTCTCCAGTCCCTGAATTTTTGAGTTTATATGTTCAGCAAGCACTACCTGTGTGTGGGCAGAATAATTAATATTCCTTGAGTTTACATCTAAGATAAGCCTGCAAAGGCAGGTAGTTGCTGCTATGACATTCAAAAGGCTCTTTTTAACCTATTTATCTGAGAGAAAGAGAGAGAGAGAGAGAGAGAGAGAGAGAGAGAGAGAGAGAGAGAGAGAGAGAGAGAGAGAGTCTGAGCCAGGTGTAGTGGACTACACCTTTAATACCAGCACTGGGGAGGCAAAGGTATCCAGAGAATCACTGTGAGTTCCAGGCCAGTCTGGTCTACATAGTGAGTTCCAGGACATCCAGAGCTGCAGTGAAACCCTGTCTTAACAAACAAACAAATAAAGAGTCTGGCTATGTAGCACAGGTTAGCTTCCAATTTACAATCTTGTCTGTCTCTCCAGTATTACTAGAGAATACCATTATGAGATAAATTTATTAAAAGATGTTGCTGAATTCATGGAAGCCTTTTTTTTTTTTTTTTAAAGACAAGATCTCTCTACATAGTCCTGGCTGTCCTGATTTACTGTGTAAATCAGGCTGGCCTCAAGTTCACAGAGATCCACCTGCCTCTTCCTCCCAAGTTCTGGGATTAAAGGTGTGTGCCACTACACCCAACTAAATTCATGGAAGTCTTACACCAGCATACATACTGTCGCTGATACCAGCATGGCCACACTAGGTTGTGTAACTTTGACAAATGACAAATGACTGATTATCCACACAGTTCTGTTTCATAGGTCAGGTTTACACATACAATGTTTAGCCCATAATAATCACTTTATTAACATTGGTTGTTATTATTTAAATGTTAGTATCATTTAAAAGTATAATAAACCGGGTAAACCCAACTATTTGGGAGGCTGATAGGAGAATCATGAGTTCAAGGCCAGCCATAGAAACATAGTAAGATCATGTCTCAATACACATACACACACACACACACACACACACACACACACACACACACACACACACACACGTGTGTGTGTGTAATTAGATGTTAAAGGGAGGTTGGTGAAATTTTTCTGACGTTTAAAATGGGGTTGGGTCCTGCTTTTGGCCAGCTGCCGCAGGCAGGAGAGTTAACCCTGCTCCTAACCCGGGAAAATCTGGAGAGCTGGCCCTGGTGGCAGGCACAGGAGAGCTGGGTGGGCTGACCACCCAGCTACCACCCAGGTCCAGATCCAGGGCTTTAAGTTTGCCCACCCCAACAGCTCCCCCATCTAAGAAATGTTAGAGCGTGTGAAGTGGCCAGTCCTGCAGAACCAAAGCTGCGGGATCTCCATGACACAGGGCAGCCAGAGACCTCGAACCACACCAGTGACTCACGCAGTGGACATGTGAAGTAAAACTGTTTAGGCAGAAGGGTGTACTGTGTGACACACCACAGCTATCATAGCAAGATTTTTTTAATTCTTATTTTTATTTTTTTACTTTATGTTTTCTTTGGGGGAGAAGTTGCAAGGGCAGATATAGGGGGACAAGGAGATGAGTGGGATTGGGGTGCAGGATGTGAAATTCACAAAAAAATCAATAAAAAGTTTTTAAAAATAATTTAAAAGTATCTTTATATTAGCTTACAAAGTAAAAAAAAGGGGGGGTTGGGCTGGGGATATAGGTCAGAGGTAGACCATTTGTCAATCATGTGTGAAACCTTAAATTATTCTATCTTTAGCACTTGGGGGAGGGGCTTCACAGAAGTTACTACACCTAGTAGAAAAACATTCCTCATCAGGCTATAATGATGCTCAGCTCAATAGAAAAACCATGAACAATTTGTAAAAAAAAAAAAAAAAAAAAAGTGATAAACGGCTAAAATGCTCAATGGAAAAGTATCAAAGCTTATTAACACTCAGGCTGTGGGTGTCAGAGATGACAAGCATATGTCTCCCATAGTCTCTGATGTAGCACCCATGGCAAACATCACTAATCAATCAGACCTTTTCCCTTCTTGGCTTGAACTTGGCCTATGGTCAGGATCTTTCTCGGTACAGGCAGCCCCTTCCAGTATCATGTCTCCATTAATTGACTGACAAAAATCTTAAAATCTTAGTGATGCTGAGGATTGCCAAGAGTGAGGAGAAAGAGTCACTCAAACGCCATGGGTTGGAGTATGACGTGGGGCCGTGTTTCCGGAGGGCGGTTCAGCAACCCAAAGGCCAGCTCTCTGCGTGAGAAATCCCCCACCTAGGAATCCACTGTAAGGATACAATCAAGCCTCCAGCAAACATGGATCTGCAGAGCTGTCCTCTACAATGTGATCCATGATTGCAAAAACAAAGAAGTGGTTTAAACCTCCCAAATCAGAGAGAAGTTGACAGAGAATGCGATGGAACGTTGGCTACCGGGCCATGACTGACACGAAACACATGCTCTATGTATGGAAGGAAAATGCAATGTTGTTATGAAGTGGAAAAGGTCACCGAGGAAAAGTTACATATTGTACGATTGCCACAGGTGACACTCTGGGAGAGGAAATCTGTGGAGACAGTAATAGGGAGGGAGGGACAAAGTGGCAGAACCCCTAGATTGGTCACGAAGCGACTCTAATAGCAGATACAGGTCAACATCCAGTCCCCCACTTGTTCAGAACCGCCAGTCCCAAGAGGGAACTCTCATGCTAGCTGTGGACATTGACCATGATGTCACTGTGAGGTCATCAACTGAAACAAATCCGCATGCCCCTGTGGTGAGTAAGGAGCAGAGACATATGGGACCTCTGTACTGTCCACTCAGTTTTGGGGTGAGTCTAAAACTGCTGTGGAGGGGGGAGTGAGCCCAGAAGCAATATGAAAAGATAAAGTAATCCCATTTGAAGATCTGGAAAAGGACCTCAGCATGAAGAAGAAGAGCAAGAGGAGGAGAAAGAAGAGGAGGAGGATGGGGGTGGGGAGAAGAAGAGGGAGGCTAGGGGGAGGGAAAGAAGGAAGGGCCAGGAGAACGAAACCTTTAAAGCAGTGTCCTCAACCTTCCTAATGCTGTGACCCTTTAACACACTACCTCATCTTGTGGTGACCCCAACCATAAAATTACTTTGTTGCTACTTGACAACTAATTTTGCTACTGCAATGAATCATGATGTCAATATATGAAATACAAGAGATCTGATATATGACCCTCAAGGGGGGAGGTCAAGACCCACAGGTTGAGAACCACTGCTTTAAAGGACTTCTTCGCATTTATCAATAGACTCAGATCCAACCCCAGGCTGACAAACGAAGGGATCCAGATTAGAAGCTGAGCACAAAAGCGGTGCTTGGCCTATGCTCGATGGGTGAGGGATAACAGAGCAAGGTGGGCTGGTATTTCCAACATGAAGCATTCCTGGCTTTATTTGCCTTATGATCCTACTTTCAAAGACCTGCCTGCTTGCTGCAGCCATGCTCTTCACAGTGCTGTGTGTCAATCAGATCAACGGGCTGGCTAGCTGTCGGCATCCTAAGCAAAGGCCTCAAAGGACCCTGCACACTCACTCTGCCCTGCTTCCTCCTGGGGTGCACACCGCTCACTGAGTTCCCTTCCTTTTTTGTTTCTGAGTCTGCCTTGCATTCTTGATCCTCCTGCTTCAGCCTCCTGAAAGCTGAGGTGACAAGCACGTGCCAGCGTACTAAATAAAATCAATTAGTGGACAGAAGACCACACAGAAAGAGTAATCGAACCACGGCCACATGGACACTATGGCTGAATCATAACACTGAGAAGAGCAGCCAGACACTAGAGAGGATTTTCTGTGCGGTCTGATTTAGATAAAGTTAAGAAACCAAACAACCAGGTACAGCTGTGGGATAAAGCAGTATGGTTTAACTTGCCGGGTCCCTGAGGCCCGCCCCCTTGATGGCTCACAGGTTTGGACAGTTAGTCCCCAGGTGGTGGCGCTGTTCGGAGAAAGCATGGAACCTTTCGCAGTGGGCTCCTGGAGAGAGGGGAGAGCCTAAAGCCAGGGGCTTACCAGTTCCCACTGAGGTCTCTCTGCAACACGGTGTCACTGAGACGTGAGCACACCTCTAGCTGTCGCAGATGTGGCCTCACTCTAGCTGTCACAGATGGAGCACCAGCCGCCATACCTTCCCCACCATGATGGCCTGTGACCCCTGAACCATGAGCCGAAATAAATCCTTCCCTCGGCCTGTTTCTGTCAGGTATGGAGTCACATCTACGTGAAGAGGAAGTGAGACAGAGGTCAAGTTCAGAGCTCTTCTTGGAACCAACTGGAATAGGCAGAAAATGGCTCTCGGGGTGCTGAAGTCAGGCTTGATTTCTTGGCCTGGGTGCTAGTTCCAAGCTGGGCTGTGTTTGTAGAAGTATCTCAGGCCATGCTTTGGTAAGACGTGTGTTTTTTTCTGTATGAACTAGCATGCTCATGAGAACAAAGGTGAAATATTTCTGCAGGGGCCCCAAGGCAAGAAACCCCATAAACAGCTGTGGAACTGAGCTCTGGCCAGATCAGGGCTTCCTCCAAGGCGCATCCGTGGAACAGAGCGGGGTGGGTCTGGTAGAACACTGTGGTCCTTCCAGGGTGGTCCCTCCTGCAGGACTTCTAAAATGTACTACGTGTACTCCTCGGTCGGTCAGTCGGTCGAAACTGGAGAGGCAGAGGTTGGAGCAGGTCCTGGAGAAGGTGGGTCAGAGTGGTACCGTTTTTCATGGGCTTGCTTCCCACTGTACATGACATGCTCTGCTGTCACACTTCCCTTCAGGGGCATCTGGCCTACGCTCAGTCTCAGAAACTGGGGCTGCCCATGTCAACCAATGGTGCACCCCCATGGCCTCCCCAGTGACTGTGACTGGACATGGGGCCTGGCCTTTTTATTTTGTTTTTCTTTTTTCTTTCTTTCTTTTTTTAAAAAAATGATTTCCTTATTTTTATTTCATGTGCATTGGTGTTTTGCCTGCCTGTGTGAGGGTGTCGGATCCTCTGGAGCTGGAGTTACAGACAGTTGTGAGCTGCCATGTGGGTGCTGGGAATGGACCCCACGTTCTTTGGAAGGGCAGCCATTGCTCTTAAATGATGGCTGAGCCATCTCGCTAGCCAGTTCTCCAGTTCTGTTTGATTTTCAAGACAAGTTTCTCTGTGTAGTCCTGGCTGTCTTAGAATTTGCTCTGTAGACCAGGGTGGCCTCTGCTTCCTGAGTGCTGGGATTAAAGGTGTCTGCCACCACTTCTAGCCAGAGCCTGGCCTTTAAGAATATCACCACACATGGCATTGCCCTCTGGAGCAGACACCGGATGACGCACTTTGGGGCAGTCAAAGGGACTGAAAGGTGTTTATTTTGTGGCTTTGATGAGAAAGCCCACAGCCACCATTGCTAAGGCAGCCAAGCCCTGATGAGGACTTTGCGGGGCATGTCCTTACCATGAAGCCAGCTGTCAGAGCAGAAGGCCATGGGGTACACCAAGAAACATATTTGGCCTTGTCCTTGGTTTCTGGCACACTCTCTAGCTAGAATGTCTCTTGTTATTCATAAGGAGCCCTTTGGCCAGCACCTGAGTTTATGCTAATGAGGTGTATTGTGGGGACTCCAGAGAACTTCAGGGTAGGGCTGGTCTCTAAAAAGCCCAAGTCTTTAGAAGGCTAGAGCTTTCAGCCTCCCCCACTGACCTCCGGAAGAGGGGAACAAGCGCTGGAGATTAAACCCTATAAAACCTCAACAAGGCTGGTTGTGAGTCCATGGCAGAATGCTTGCCTAGCATATGCAGGCCACTGGACCCCACAACCAGAACTGGAAAATTTAAATAAAATGTAAAATGTGGAAGTGGGGAAAAGTCCAGTTAGTAAGTGTTTACTGTGCGAGCATGAGGAACTGAGTTCAGTTCCCAGCACCCACATAAAATCTGAACATGGGGTCATGTGCCTATAATGCCAGTGTTGCAGACAGGGAGGGGACAGATGGATCCTGGGGACTTGCTGGCTTCCCAGTCTAACTATAACACTGAACTCCAGGCTCAGTGAGAAACCCTGCTCAAAAAATAAGGTGGAAAGAAATAGAGGAAGACACAGAAAACAACCTCCAGCCTTCACATGTGCTTTCTAGTGTGTGGGCATGTGTGTACTGCATGCACATAGCACACACACACACACACACACACACAATTCAGAGACCTGTCAGTGAACTAGTGAACACACTGAGGTTCACTAGTCGGGGTGACGGACCCAGAGAGGGCTCAGTAGCTCCTCGGCCTCCCGCACACCACCCGTCAGGGGCTGGGTTGTGCCCTTTCTACAAGCCAGGAATGGTGGGAAACACCATTTCCTGAGTTCCGTGCGTCAACACAGTGGATGGTGGGAACTGAGGAAGGGTCCTGGAGCCTCTGCTCTACAGAGGTGAGAAGCCTGGACACCTAGGGTCTGAAAGAGGAGTCTGCAGTGGCTGTGCGGTAGGACTGAGTCCCAGTCCTCTGGGGTCTGTGCCGAGTCTGGGAAGCCAGTGTCAGAGGTGGGTGGACTAGTGGACACAATTGGGGCTGGAGGATCAGGGAACTGGTTGATGCCGACCACACTCGAGGGGGGAATTCAATGGGCAAAGCCAGGGTGCCTGTCCCTGGTTGGGAAGCCAGCCGCCTCATCATTTCCTGGAACTCTGCTTTCCTCTCTCAAGCCTGTCCAGACAGGGTTTCTGTTCTGGGCAGCTGTCACCCATTCTTGCCTGGCCCTGCCCCACTGCAGGTATGGGGCCCCTCTGGAGAGGCTTGCTCCTGATGGCTCCAGCACTCCACCTGGGCCTTGGAAACCACCTCCTGCTCTGATGCATCCCCTCTCTAGGGAGTAAGCACCAAGTGTTCTGTGGGGAGGGCCTGGTCCTGGGGCCTCACCAGAGGCACAGAAGCCGGGAGTGCTGCCGCACATCTGTAATCCAGACCCTGAACGACAGCCTCGTCTACATAGTGAGATCCGATCTCACAAAACAAAAAAAGTTGTCAAGTTACATATAACCTTCAATCCCACCATTTCTCTCCTCCCCCCCCCCCCCCCGAGCCTTTCTAGGGTTTGTGAGCTCCGTTACACATCTGCACACCAGGCCGTCCTCCTAAAGAGGGAAACCACTCCTTCCAGTTACTCTTCCTGATCTCAGCCACCAGTCTCCCTCTCCCGAGGGCTCCCTACTGACCCTCCCCCAACCCACAGTCAAGGAGAACCCGTCACAAGGGGCCCCTGGCTAGAGACCCTACAAAGTGACCATCTCATGCAGAACAAATAAACACAGGACACTGTCCCCATTTCCAGAGACCTCATCTCTCATGCTTCTCCCACTGCCCTAGCCTCCGAATGAGCCTTGGCCTCGGCTGTTGGCTCTGCAAAAAGTGCTCTTTCCAGCAGGTCCACATGGCTTGCCCCGCCCTCCAGGCTTTGACTGATGTAAAACCTCTGGGCATCCTGTATGAAATAGCAGCAACCCTTGCTCCTTCTCTCCTTCCCGCTGCACTTTCTGTAGACCACGTCACAGTCCAACTTGTATAGTATTTATTTATAAGATTGGCCCCCGTCTCCCCAGCTAGAATGTAGACTCCAGGAAGTGAAGATGCTTATCTAGTCTGTTTCTTGCTGTGTCCTCTGCAGCCCCAACAGGGCCTGGTGCAAAGCGGACACACAACAGACTCTCGGATGCAGGACCTCCTCCATGGTGACAGCAGGATCTGAGTAAGAAACAGAATGGCCGATGAGAGGTGCTTGCCATGATGCTTTAACTTATTGTTGTGTGACTGACTAGGGGAGTGCCTGAACCTCTCTGGGCCGGTGGATACGGGCAGCCTCGACTTGGTAAGGCTGTTAGGCAAAATATATGTAGAGCTCAGTGAGTAATGCCCTTTGTTGCCCGGACTGGTGAGTTCAATGCCCGGACCCACACAGTGGAAGAAGCGGACTGACTTCTTAAAGTTATCATCTGATCTCCACACACCATGGCACATGAGCACCTACACACATATACATACTTGCACACAAAAAAATAAATGAATGCATTTTCAAATACGCAATAACACTGGAAGTATACACGGAATGTGTTTGGTACTTATGATGATTTCTTATGTACTGGTGGCTCTGGGCAGTGACGGTTGCCAGTGGTAGTGACTAGCCAGGGAGGAGGTGCTTCTCACTGTATCTGAGGCCAGCAGGGTGTATTCTTAACTTAAAACAGAGCAGCAATGCCCAGGAATTATTAACTGAGGTTGGGTGACAAGTACATAGAAATTCTTATTCACTCTTTGATAGGTAATAAAAATGTTTATCAATACTAAAGAGTTTTAAAAATGGAGACTGGAGAGATGGCTCAGTGGTTAAGAGCACTGGCTGCTCTTTCAAAGGACCTGGATTCAATTCCCAGCAACCCACAACTGTCTGTAACTCCACTTCCAGAGGATCCAACACCCTAACACAGACATACATGCAGGCAAAAACACCAATGCACATGAAATAAAAATAAATTTTAAAAAAGTGTTTTAAAAATAAATCCTAGGCTTCTTTATTTAAAAATAAATCTTCTCCCCATGGCTATCCCAGAATGCTAGCCACGCATGGGGAGAGGAGGTAGTGGAGGCTCCCCCAGCCACTCTGTGGAGGAGAGCCCTGAGGTCCAAATAAATTCCCCAAGACCCCCTGGGGCTCCAGAATCCTAAATATGGGCCATCCAGGCCTGGTAAGGGCTAAGGAGCCAGGGGCAGGACGCAAGGAGTGAGAGGTGTCTGGGCTGGGCCGTCTAGGGCCCAGGAAAGCCACAGTCACTGGTGGCAAAGCAGGAAGAAGGTAGGCAGGCCAGGAGAGGCCCAGGCCTGGACACGAGGGCTCTCTGGAGGATAATTAAGGGATTCCCACACAGACCGCTAACTTGCCTGTGGTGGGCAAGTGCTAGCACCACACCATGGCCTCTGGACTCACCTACTCTTCCCCTCACCCTGCTAATGAGGAATCCCAGGAAGTCTGAGCAAGTGCCCCTCTAAGTCATGTATAGGGCCTTCACGAAGCAGTGTTGAGACTAGAATGCTGGCTAACGCAGAGCTCTCAAACATGCCCCTGCCTCCTGCACACTGTGGGAGAAGAAAGGTACAGGTACATACAGACCGCTGGAGGCCCAGCCTTGCCTACACTTCTCCAGTCTCCTCCTCTGTGTCCATCCCACTCATCCTCGCCATTCTCGTTGGCTCTGTATTGATTGCCATGACCTGGAATCTTACAATGAAAACACCTCCAGTGTGTCTCCATCCTCTTTTCCAAAGGATGAGCTTACACCCCTCAAGTGTTGGCGTCACATGGAGCTACCTGGTGAATCAGAACCCTAGGCTCCACCCCTGACTTCCTGAGCCAAAGTCTGCCTAACATGACTTGTTCAGGGGATTGTACAAGTGCATGTTCAAGATGTCCCCAGGGAGGGCTACCCACCTGAGTTCTGGGCAGCCTTGTAACATCTCTGCTTACCATCTCTGGCTGTAAGGACTTCCTGTCTTCTGTCTCCAAAACCATTTCTGCCACTGGTCAAGGGGACTATGAGCAGGCACCTGCTGGCTTCCTGAAGACAGGCTTCTCGTTTGCTATGAAAGGGGCTGGGCCCTCAGCCCTCGGTCCTTTCCCTACACAGCAACCCACTGTATACAGAGTTGCTGCCTCGGCCCATGCTCCAGTGTGATCTGAGGTGACTAGTCTACCATGCAGGTGATCCTACTGTGTGTTGAGCTGCTGGTGAAAAAGTTGTTCCGATCCTTTGGACTTTAGTATGGGCCTGGGCTTACTTCCATCTCTCTCTCTCTCTCTCTCTCTCTCTCTCTCTCTCTCTCTCTCTCTCTCTCTCTCTCTCTCTCTCTCTCTCTGTGTGTGTGTGTGTGTATGTGCATGCATGTGTGCCTGTGGTAACCATGTATGAAGAACCCAGTAAGCGCCGTTCCTGTAGGTGGAAGGGCTCATGACAGGCCCGTGTGCTGACAGAGCGTGGTTTGGAGGGAGGCACAGAGGCCCTGCCTTTCACAAGCACCTGCGGTAGGCATGATCTCACTCCTCACTGTGCCCTTCCTGTGGGTGACGGGACAGGAGCTCCGCTTCGCAAGGAGGACAAGCAAGCAGTGTGAGCTACTGGAGCTCACAGACGAAGGAGACCAATGTCGGGTAAGATGGCCAAGTATTCACTGTGACACTTGTGATGACTGTGTGTCACACCTGTGGGACAAACTGGGGTCGTTGGGCTGCTCTGGTGCTGACAAGCTTACAAGAGTGAGGCTCTGCAGAGCTGTCACACTGCCAGGAAGGTGACCTTCCTCACAGGCCTCCAGGAAGGAGGTGGGAGGGGGAAGCTCTAACATGTCAGTGCCCTGGCCGAGGCGTCTTCCAAACCCAGTGAAGGAAGCCCATTCACTCCCTCTTGACCTGTGCTCCTGCGGTACCTATACTGAACGCCGGCCCTGTCCTTCCTTCATGCTGGGAGCCTGAAGAACAAGGTTCCCATCCTCATGGGTCAGCAGCCACGCCTGTGGGCTTGCTTTGCCCTGTCCCTTCTTAGCTGGTGTGTGACTGTGAGGACCAACCAATCAGAGCCTGGATCAGCATACTGGATCAGCAATACCCAATGGTTGGTGCAAGGAGGGGTAGGAGACCCAGCCAATGGATGAAGAGATGGACCTTCACAGGAATTCACGAGGAAAAGGATGCAGAACGGAGGTACCTGCTGGCAAGCTTGTGCCCCTCCC
Source organism: Peromyscus maniculatus bairdii (assembly GCF_049852395.1). Lineage (NCBI taxonomy): Eukaryota > Metazoa > Chordata > Mammalia > Rodentia > Cricetidae > Peromyscus > Peromyscus maniculatus. Next base: position 70,059,154 of record NC_134855.1, read on the forward strand.
CATTCCCAACCCCAACCCATCAGCGGCCTGTGAATGGAGCCAGTACACAAGAGAACAGAGAAGGCTGGACAGAGATTGTGTGATATTGTGCGAGCCCCTGGATCCAACTGTGCCTGAAGCTCTCAGCATCCTCTTGGACCTTGAGCCTAGCCACATACATTCCATTTTTGCATGACGGCTAAGTTTCTGGCAGGTGGTATTTCATAAAGCCCACGACCTTGGAAGCAGTTTTCCTTTGCTTTTCAGATGGAAGTTCAGAGAGGTTAAGTGTCTTGAACAAAGCTGCACAGCAGCTGTGTGGAGTCTAACCAGCCCGAAGCCTACCCTCCTTGTCACTGTTCCCGGGTGGCACTCTTGTAGGACAGGTGACAAACTGTGACCCAGAGAGGAAGGGATCCTGCCCAGGGAAGACAGGGCTTCCTGAGAGGATCCCACAAGATAATTACCACGGAACCTGCTCCACCCTGAGGCGACAAGAAAGACGGAAGTGTAGGTGGCAAACTGGGGGCTGCGGCTGCTGCTTTCTCAACTTCTGTTTCGGCCAACTTTAGAGAAACAGAAGAGTCCACAGGAAAGCCTGGACAGTCAGAACGGACGGTCACACCGTGCAGGTGGCTGCACGTGGTGGCCGTGTGCTGGAGGTAAGTGGGAGCCCTGCTCAGATGGGCCAGCATGCCTCCCCAGCTCCCAAGGCAGCCCGTCAACCTCCTGTGTCCAGTGCGAGGCGTCTGAGCTGGTGACCTGTGAAGTAGACTGAGGACAAGCTCCAGATGATGACTTGGGAACCGTCCAGCCTGCCAGTCCTTCCTCTGGACGGCTCCCCTACCCTGAACCCTGCGGACAGATGCTGAGGTGAAGCAGACGCAATCGGGTGCTCCCAGAGCGCAGGAGACGCAGGGGAGCGGGACACAGGCAGCCAGATCCCTGCAAGGGGGGGAGGGGGCTCAGGTAGAAGCTGGTAGGGCGGCCCCTGGTGTGATCATGGTTAGGGAAGCCTCTGTTGTCCCCTTATGAAAAGACACAAGTCAAGCTGGGCTGCTGTGAGCCTGTGAGTCTGACCTCTTCCACGTAGGCACCGAGCCTCAGTTTACACGTGTCTGTATGCTGAAGTAACTGGGCTTGAATTCCTTTAGCACCCAATTGCTCTGGCATTCTCTGACCACAATCGGGGGGTGGGGGAGGGGAATCAGCCCTATGCAAACTCTCAGCACCAGACCCGCAGGTGACAAGCATCTTCCTGCCAACCTACTCCACCACAGAGGCCAAAACAGACTGTGGCAAAACCACCGGATTCCAGCCCTGGGATCCACTGCAGCTCATCCGCGCCAGATCATGCTAACCCAGTGGCACCCCACACGGACGCGGCATCCCACTGCAGCTGGCACCTCGCATCCCAAGATCAGAGTCCCTTCCCATTTCTCTCACGGGTTCCCGGATGAGATATGAATCACGAAAACCAAGAAGGTAAAATTAGTCCGCCCCGCCGAGGGGTGATTTATGCAACGACCAGCCCCAGGAGGCAGGACTGTGCGCAGGCTCGGGGCTGCCAGAGGGCAAGCCTGGCCATCTGGAGCCCCTGTCTCCGGACTCGTCTATTTCTGGCCTCAGCTTCCTGGGCTGCTGGCACAGACTCCAGAGCCTTCTTAAGTCCCTCCTTGTCCCCTCCCTGGCAGCAGACCTACAGCAAACGGGACGCAAGCCTGGGTTCCCGCCAGGTGCTCACCCTTTCCTCTCACTGCCCTCATTCCAAGGGTGAGGAAAATAAGGCTCAGAGGCTACTTGGGCAACTACAGAGAGGTTAACAAAATGGGATTCGCACCCAGACCCCTGCTTTCCATAGGGTTGTATGCTCGGCGGTTCTCCTGATCTCCAGTCCTCAGGTGGGTGTGACCAGGGGACACAGGCAGACTCCCCGCCCCCTTACTTCCTATGTGTTTTCCATTCTCAGGCTCTGGGCTCCAAGCCCTGTTCTATCTGGCCAGGTGGAGGTCCTTACTAACCCTGGGGGGAGGGATTTACAAAGAAATACAGCAAGTGTGAGTACCATTGCAGAGTAAATCTGGGTGGGAGTGGGGGACCCCCTGCATGCAGGGGCCTAGGTGGCAGGGTCACTTGGTAGCCCCACAGAGACCCTGGCTCTAGTTCTCATCTGTTCCTATTTATGGAACCCATGGGGGGCGGCACAGAAGCTAGTGGAGGAAGATTCACCTGAAGTCAGGTGAAGCAGGTAAGTTACCTCACCTCCCCGAGCTCATCAAAGATGGGCTCACGGATGACGGGGAGCGGAACGGCACTGTAGGCTGGGTAGAGGAGGCTGTAGAGTTCAATGCTAACTCAAGCGTCCTGCATGAAGGTGGGCACACTGTCTGCCCTCAGGCCCTCGGGCTCCAGAGGAAGCCAAAGCCAGCACCAGTAATACCCCACAGCCACCCATGCAGAGAGAATGTCCTTCTATCCCTGGGCTGGCAGCGGAGCCGCTCGCTGTGTGGACAGCTGTGGGGGGGGAGCCCTGCCTACTCCCCAGGATGTAGTTCAAATCAGTTCAGCTGCAGGTCTCCCGGAGTGAGCACAGCTGCCGTGGCCAGGGCCCTGAGTACAGAACTTCCCAACTGCACTGTGTGGGCCTCTTCCCATCAAAGCCAGGGTGCCAAGAGACCCAGTCGCTCGCCCAAAGCCTCCCGGTCACCAGTGCCTGCCAGAAAAGCCCTTATCCCACAGTCTGATGGAGTTCCTGCTATGTAGCCTGTGCTGGAAGACAGGTATGGGGCTAGACAGGTCCACCTGTAACTCCAGCACTTGGGAGGCCCAGGCAGGAGGATCCCTGGGAGTTTGATGCCAATCTGGGCTACACGGTTAAACGGTCTCCCCATGCCTTAGCTTCCCCAGCTGCACTTGGGAATTCACAAGGGCAGCCACCTCGGGTTATTCTGAGGATGGAGTGTTAAGACTCATCACGAGGCACTGAATAGCACCAGGCTCGGGAAAGTGCTCAGTACACACGAGGAGATGTGAGATCGGATCCCTGTGCAAATCCCTCTGACACTGTACTCACGACCTTCACTCCAAGCAGGGTCAGGCCAGCACCTTCAGAGTGAGGCAACCCCAGAGCAGCAGGAGCCAGTGGCTAGAAGAGAGGGGCTGGCGGATGCCCTGCCACCCCCCAGCACCCACCAGCACCCACCAGCACCCACCAGCCCCTTGGTATTTCATAGACGTACTTTCCCCAGTTGAAAACTGGACCAACAGTGGCTGTCCTCTGCTTCCCTGGGAGCCGCACTATTGCCGAACCTCCCTTCCCCTAAGACAGGATCCAGAGTCCTCTCTCCAACAGGGCAGAGGGACCTTGGAGCAGCGACTCTTCAGCTGGCCACTTCAACTACCAGGAGGGAGTGTGGCCTGGCGCTGGGGAGGGCTGGGCCGGGGCCAGCCACACACTCCTCTGCTTTTAGACTGTAATCCCAGCTGTCTGCACTCTCGGACCACATGCCACTGCCCAGAGAGACAAGGCCAAGCGGGCTGCCCGCCTGGGCAACCTCTGCCAGGATGATCACATTGGGTGGCCTTGTAAGAAAGAAGTGGAGGGACAGCCAGATGGCATGGGTACCACTCCCAGCTCTGCCAGCGGCCAACCATGTGGGTGGCTTTGAGAATGTCATTTAGGAATCCGCGTAACCTTGCTTTCTCCACCTGGGCAATGGCCACAGCCAGGGTCCCTGCTTTGCAGGGTGAGCCGGTCAGATGGGGCACGCAGGCGCTCTGCTGTTCGCAAGGGATGTAAGGAGAAGCCGGGAGCCATTCTCCCAGCGCCAGAATGGAACCAGGAAAACGGTGTGCCCCGGAGACCAAGGCAAACCCTTGCCTGGGCCAACATGGTTCCATGACACCCAGCTCCCAGGGGACAGTCTGGCCCCAAGCTGCTGTCTTCTCCTGCACACCCGCAGGCCAACAGGGATCAAATCCACATCCACAACAGACCCATTGAAAATCGGTAAATGTGTCCAAGGTGTGGGGTTACATTAGGTACTATGCTCCTGGCCACCTCCTCAGGGCAAATGACCAGGACAGCCTCCTCTCTCTCTCTCTGCAGGCCCCTGTCCAGAACCTTCAGGGCCAAGCAGGGTAGAAATCCGATCACCCAGTGCATTCCCAGGCAGCAATGTCCTCTGGGACATGCGTTGACCGGAGAATTGGAGGCGTCACAATGGTGAGAGCCAATCCAGGCTGCCCACCAGGGACACAGGCTCAGCACCCAGTGAGGCGACGATGAGCTAAGGCAGAGGCAGGACTCCATGACAGGGACACCACGGGGCACCTACCCTTCGCCTGGCCAGCCCTTTGCACTCAAGGCTGCTCTGTGATGTGAGTGCTGTTATTTCTGGTTCATAGTGGATAAGGCCAAGCCACAGGGAGATGTGCCACAGTTCTAGAAATGGCGGCTCTTGGGGGAGCCGGGTCAGGATCCCAACGAAGGCCTTCTGATTCCAGAGGCCACTGATCTTCTGAACTACCACCACCCTTACTCTGCCCCCAGCTCATCAGAAGGCTACCACCGGAACAAGGGCAGAAAAGGAGACTGTGAAGGAGAGGAGAAGCAGAGGAGAAGCCAGGGAAGCAGATTTTCTATCCAGATCAAGAGAAGAGAGCGAAGGGTAGCTGGAAACAATGGAAGGTGTTTGGTTCCTCACAAACTCTCGATGGGAAAGTTTGAAAATATCAGATAATACATTTTTTAAAGCACAGCAGGTTCCCATAACCCAGCACCAGAAAGTCTAGAGAAGCCCAGGGAAGCTCTGGAATAAAACTGTAGCTAACTTAAATGTCCGGCAGAAGGGGAATGGTTAAATATTAAGGGTGACTTCCAAATACTGCCTATCGGTGCTTTTTAAATGATGGTAGTTCTCCGTGTGAAGACATAACCCAACTGGGATGCCTCAGGCTCGTAATCTCAGCACTCAGAATGTGGAGGCAGGAGGATCCCCAAGTTAGAAGCCAGACTAGGCTACATAGCAAACAGGGGCTGGCGGGAGAGGACAGGAGGAAAGCCCAGTCAGGAGAGTGCTTGTCGTGCAAACGTGAGGATCAGAGTTCAAACCCCCACCCCAGAGGTAAAAAAGCCAAGTGCGCCAGTGTGTACCTGAGATGCTGAGATGTGGGCAGGCGGTTAGTGTCCTGGGGGTTGCTGGCCAAATCAGTGAGCTCCAGGCTTGGTGAGATAGAGACCCTAGCAGTCCTAAGGTGGAGAGTGACTGAGGAAGGCATTTGATGCTGACTTCACACACACACACACACACACACACACACACACACACACACGCCAGATTTTCCAGGTATAATGTTAAGTGAGAGTTAACGTACCCAGTACTCAGTACTATTAGCAACTACTGCTGTCTATGTGCTATATGCTATTTGTCTGTGCACAGAGAGAACGCTGGAGGGTTACAGCAACCACTGCTAGCCTTGTGGGGGAGTCCAGAACGTGGAGGCTGCTAAGGAAAGCCTGATTTGTCAAGATCCCACTTTTACAGGAAATATATACTTGCATGGTCTTTATAGGATTAAAACTCAGCACAACAAAATTTAAAAGACATAAAGATCTGCCTTGGAAAATAGTCGCCAGGCCCCCAAGTGATGCAATCACCTACAATAGGGATGGGGGCATCAGAGAAAATTCTAACACCCCATGGACACAGGTGGGTTAGATGTCTCTGCTGAGCCTGGTTAGGGAAACGGGAACCAAGACCAAGGCCTGTTGACCCACACCTGGAGTCATTATGACCCACATCTGGTGTCATCATGCACACATTAGACCCTGGAAACGGGGAGGCTGGGCAATGTGGGTCCCCTTGTGACTTAGGCAGAGGTGAACAGCCCGGCTATCAGGAGCAACCTTCTCTTCCCCACACCACCCAGGTTCCTCAGTGACCTCCAGCCTCTGTCCCAGAAGCTGCCTAGCTCCTGACCAGCTTCTGGGGTGCTTCAGGGTGAAGGACCTTGCATGGAGGTGAAGTTCAGAAAGGAAAGAGAAGAAAGCAGGCACGCATACCAAGTTCTCATGGGGCCAAGTACCTGACTGTGACATTGCACCCAGGCAAGAGCCCTGACTGCCCAGCGAAGTCTAACCCCAAACAGGCTGAACCTGGCAGCCCCAGCTAAACCCCAAGTCGGGACTACGTTAACAATCGAATGCTGATCACATCGCTGCTGCAAATCAGCTCCAGTGTGGAGAGAAGAGCCAGGAGTCTCAGCTCTGCCCTCAAGTACCCACACAAGACTCTACCAACCTCACTGACCCTTTGGGAGCCTCAGTTAGTCCATATGCCAGTTGGGCCAAAGATGGGCCTTTCTCAAGCCGGCTGTGGCTAAGATGAGCTAATGTCAGCCCACTTTTTTTTTTTCTTGGTTTTTCGAGACAGGGTTTGTCTGTGTAGCTTTGCACCTTTCCTGGAACTCGCTTTGGAGACCAGGCTGGCCTCGAACTCACAGATATCCACTTGCCTCTACCTCCTGAGTGCTGGGATTAAAGGCATGTGTCACTGCCGCCCAGCGTCAGCCCACTTTTTTAATGAAAAACAGTGGCTCCATTAACACAATCAGTCACAGCCACGCTCCAGGTGGACCCAAGGCACCAAGAAAATAAATGGGCAACGCCTGGGTTCCAAGACAGCCAGGCTTGCTGGGCATGGCGGCAAATGCCTTTAATACCAGCACTTGGGAGACAGAGGCAGGCAGATCTATGTGAATTTGAGGCCAGCCTGATCTACACAGAGAGTTCCAAGCCAGCCAGGACTACATAGTGAGACCCTGTCTCCAAACAGAGAAGTGAGGAAGAGGAGGCTATTACTGGAAGGCACTAACTGATTTGCCTGAGACAAAACCAGCCCCTGACTCCTGGGTGCAACCTTAGAGGATTACAAATGAGCTGGCTGGGGGTGGGGGTGTCCTTTGAGAAACAGGGACATGGAGAAGCAAGGCGCTCCTGCATGACGACATTCACCAGGGAAATCGCCAGCTTCAGGGAGGGCGGGTAGCAGGGGGAAACCTGAGGCCACCAAGGCCACTGACCTAGAGCCAGCTCCCCCCACAGAGTGCCCACCCAGGCCGCCCCTCTCCCAGCGTGGACAGAACCACTGTCAACAACACCGAGGCACCTCAGTGACTCCGGGCCGGTTGGCCTGAAGCCCAGGTGGGGTCAGCGAGGGAGGCCTGCCCTGTCCCACCCCATTCTGCAGGAGTACAGAGACGCCTCTGAAGAGCAGCTGCCCGGCCTGCGGCTGCTGCAAAACCCAGCTGGTCTGAAAGCCTGACAGGGAGAGTGAGCCAGGGGCACCCTTAACAGGGCCCCACGGAGAAGGGTGAGGCTGGTGCTGGCGGGAGGGGTGCTCCCACAGTTCCCTCCTGGGCAGCCCCCCTCCTTGGGCTTGTGGCCACATGCAGGCCCAGGCACACCTTGGGTTGTTCCCAGAAACCCAAGGACAAGGTGGGTCCCTCGACTCAGAAAAGGGGCTGGGAAAGAGCTGAGGGAGTAACTTCTAAGCACTACGCAATGCTCCTTCCCTCGGACTGGCCCAGGCTGGGCCCAGCTCCCAGGTGTGGCAGGAAGGCAGGCCCCAGACCTGGCCATTAGGGGATCCACATGGGAAGCAACCCCAGGCCACTGTCCCTTCTTACCCTCGGACCCCAGGTCTCCTGGGGACCCCAGCCTCTACAGCAAGTCCTGACTTCCTTCCTCCTTGCATATGGTCCCACAAGACCCCAAAGAATCTGGACACCCCACTGGCTGTTCTCCAGGCCACACCTCTGCAGCTCTGGTGTTGCGGGGGGGGGGGGGGGGGGGGGAGTGAAGCTTCACCTACAGGTAGCAACTACTTCGGACGTCAGCCCGTGGCCAGGACAGCCTCATAGAAATGGGCAGATATATAGCTCTTCCTTGGTGGCTCCCTGGGCCCAAGGACAGCCTCCCTGACCAGTGGAAAGAAGGAATGCACACCAGGGAGGTCTTGTCCCTCCTCAAAATGCCCATGGCCATATCCCCATCCCAACCTCCCACCACAGGGGCAGAAGTTCTCAACTGCATCTAAGCTAACTGCATCTCACCTCTCCTAAGGAACAGTCAGGAGCTCGCCAGGACCTCCAGGGCAACGCCTTCCTGTCTCCAGGGCCATTTCCTCCCCGGTCCCAAATGCCAAGACACCTGTCACTCAGTGGATCACAGGCCAGCCCACTGCTCACTTTTGCATACATTGTTCTCAATGCCCAAATGCTCTTCCCTTCCCTCCGCCTGACACAATTCTGCTGGGGTTCGTTTTTTGGGGGGGTGGGGTGGGGAGGGCGTGTCCAGCTGCTCGCCTACCTCTGGGAAGTGCACCCACATTCCCTTCCTCACCGCCCAAGGCCAATCCTCACACTTCCTGCCTTCGCTCATAGTCAGGACGGGAGCCAGAGCTGCTCAAACTATCTGTGATAAAGAGACTTTTTTGTTTCAGCTTCCACGCCGTGGCCCATGGTTGCATCTGTGAACTACGATGGATGTGGCGTGGGGACCGCATGCCGCAATGAGAGTTTCTCTAGTTTGTTCTCCAAGTCTGAACCGACCAGGGACAGACCTGGAACAGACCAGGGACAGACCTGTAGCAGAACAATCACTCACAGCAGCTCACCTAGGCCAGCTGTCCACCCAGCATGCACTGGACACCACCGGCCGGGCTGCTGTTAGCCTAGCATTCCAGGGAGATCCAGCGGTGTTTGCATTTCCAGGTCCCCAAGGAGGACTGCACAAATACCTGACCACAAAACATTGGGTGGGAAGGTCCGAACACCCCATAATCCAGCTGCACTTGTGCCAAGAGCTCCCATTTCCCAGACTGCCCTGGGCCATGGTTCTTCGTGCCCTCCGTTTTCACTGCACTACCCAGCAGCCCAGGGGAGAAATGAGGAAGCCACCAGTCACCCACTACAAAGATCCCGCAGCCCAGGCCACCAACAGCAGTAACGCAGAGTAGCTGTGTGACCTTGGGTAAGTCACTTCACTTCTTGGGAGCTACATTTCACCTTTACAAAATGGATTCAGTAACAGCAGCGTCATGGGACCGCTGAGGTTGGCAGGACCATGCATACAGATGTGCCTCCTGCAGGCATGGCTGATGCTGGGGCTTACGGGAAGCTCAACATGTCTTGGGATTTAGTCATACACCTTTGGGGTAAGTCCTGTTGCAGCTGCCGAGGCACTGGTCTCTTGGGCACGCTTGCTCTTCCCCTTCCCAAGGCAAGGAGGGGCTTCTCTCTCCTCGCCCCGGCCCTTCCCGCTCGTTCACTGAGTCTTCTGCAAATACCAAGCTAGTCTGACTTGCCTTCCAGAACCCAGCCGCCCTGCAGAGGAGCCTGACAGGCACACAGACACAGGGTAAGTCACCCTGGCTGTACTGGGGCTGTGGGGTTTGAGTGAGGTCCCACCAACAGCTCCCCACCCTCCAGAGTCACACCCTACCTCAAGGCCATGACGAGGTTGGGTCCATTGCATGTGTCCCCCATGTGCTATCCCCAAAACAAGCTCCCTCATAACAAGCCTTCTCCCTGCAGGAACTGAGGGTCTGCCCGGCCACTGTTCCTGCCTCGTTTGTATTCCACGTGTCCCAGGTGCTTGGAATCACCCAGGGACGTGGGCAGCAGGACTCTTTCTTGGCCCTCATCCTTTCCCTCCAGGACAGTTTGAGAAAATGGGACACAACAGTCTGTGGGCTCTGACACTGTAGGGAGGGCTCTGCATTTACTTTCTCAGTGATGTCCACACCAGCTCGGCTCAGGGTTGGGTCGAACCATATCCCAAGCCCCACTCCCCACCCCACCCCACCCCCCACAGCCTGCTCACTCTATGCTTACTTCTGATCCTGCCCTGAGTATGGACACTGCTTACTACGAACATATCCAGGAGCGAGGTCCTGGGGCACAAGGGGAAGGTGGGATTTGGAGTCTGGCCACTCTAAAGCACATGACTTCCCATAAGTCACTTCTGGTCTCTGAGCCTCAGTTTCCTCAGTGGCACAATGAGGTGTCAGGTAAGCTGGCCTGCCTGCCTTGGGGATCTGAATAAAGATTTTGGGGGGAGGTAAAAGCGGGGAGGGGACTGGAATTTGGGTTTCCTCCTGTGTCAGAGGGCAGAGAAAGTTCCACACACCATAGAAAGCTCCAGGGGCTCAGGTGTGTCTCACGGAAAAGACAGAACCTGCCTCCCCAGCCACTCTGCTCTGAGGTCGATGCCAGGAGGCAGGGTGCCAGCCGGCCATGTCTGGTCCCCTCCCCCCATCATCGCTTTATCTGAGACTCTTGGTCTAGCCAAATGTGACTCCACGTTCTGACTCTGAGGCTCCCAGGGTGGGGAAGGTTCTGGAAACAGCTGTGTCAGCCAAGACCCTACCAATCAAATCGGTTTCAAAGCACAAGAAACCTGTTGGGAATTATTAGATAAGAGAGGGGCCCCTAGGCTTCCTTTGTGGTGTAGCTTTCACAGGGTAACCAGGGAAAGTCTAAGCTGTGCGCCTTTCAGCCAGTCAAGGGACCTCTCTGAGCTCCGAGTACCCTTCCATAAACGGGTGTGAAGAGCAACTGTTGTCAAGGGCCTTGGTACTCAAAAAAATGTCTCTTCTAGCAGCTGACCTCTCCCAGCGAGCAGCATCTTCAGTTCGGTACTGACGGCACAGAGGGCAAGGTTTTCTCCTGCAGACTATGAGGCAGGGTTGATGCCCTCATCTCGGTGGCCAGAAGAGGAAACTGGAGCCAGACAGGCTTGATGGCCTCCAACAGCAGTCAGGGTGTGAAATGAGTGCCCGAGGGCGTGACCAGATCACGGACAAGCACAGAGGCCTCTGCCCATCTCTTTGCGGGTACCTTGCTCTCAGTAAGGAATGCAAGGTTATCTCCTTATTGTTATGTGACTGTACATCCAGGAAGGCAGCTCCCAGTCGACCTGACACCAGGCACTGGTGTCCAGTGCTATCTGGGTAGCCGAGCTGGGCACTGTTATCACCCCTACTTTACATTCGGGGGACAGCCAACCTGGGAGGAGTGGCCTCCTCTTGTCGGGACACCCCTACTGTCAAGCAGCAAGTCAGGGGACCTGACCTGAACCCCATGTCCTCTGCAAGGCACAACACCAACCCCACCAAACTGGTATCTTCCCCGATTCCCTCTCCCGGCGAGGGCCCAGATCCAGGGACTCCCAGGCCAAACCACATACACTAGGGTTCTCTGCCTGCTTGATCTCAGCCTTTGCCTGTCCACTCTGACCTGTAACCATCTCCCTGGCTTCACCCTCCGATCACCTCTGCAACCCTTTCTATCCAGCATTCTGGACCAAGGATCCGGTCACTGTGTCTTATTAAAAAAAACCCTCTGAGGCTCCCTGCAGCCCACCGGTGTGTGGACTCCTCTGCAGCCAGGACAAGTCTTCCAACCCGGAGGGGGGGTGTAGAGGGGGTGGGGGGAGAGGGGACTGGGGTCAGGGTTAGGCAGGAGCACTCGGGCCAGGTGACCCAGCTTCGAATCCCAGTTGCACAGCTTAACCAACAGGGACTCCCTCTCCTCTTCTGATCCTCAGTGCCCCAAACTATAGACTGGAGGGACAAGGATGAGAAGCCACGCAGAGAAAGTGCTGTGTGAGGGGTGAGCACTCCATTCATTCACAATTTCACACAGCACACCATTCAGGCCACACACTAAACCCTACACTCCTCTCACAGGAGTGAACCAAGTCCCAGAAATACTAGCTCTCTAAGAACCAACAGAGAGAGGACGGAATAAACAAAACAGGTAAGGAAGACCTAAGACATGTCACGAAGAGAGAAAGCAGGAGGCTGGGATGCGGAGTTGGGCCGGTTACAACTCTCAATAGGGAAGTGCCCCCGAAGGCAGTATTTTGGCAGTCAGTCCTGCTGCTGGAGATGGAGCCCCTACAGAGCAAACTGGAGTGCAGCACTCCAGGGAGATGGCGCCCCTGTCCGAGGGCAGGACAGGACGAGGACACTGCTCCGTCACACTCAGTGCACTCTCTCGCACCCACCCACACACCAACCACAGGGCCACTCTTTCCATGGCTGTCCACAGACACTGATGCCTCTCCTCCCTCTCTCCCTCTCCCTCCTGCCCATCCTTCAAAGCCCAGCCTGAAGGCTTCCTCCTTTGAGATGGGACTCCACAGCTATCTCCTTTCCTATCTACCATAACCCACGATGTTTCTCTGTGCTTGGCTCTGCGCTGGCCTGGGAGCTGTGTGAGGCAAGGACTGAGTGGCCCTAGCCTGGCACTCAGCAGAATACACGAGCTTGATGAAGGAATGAAGGGCAGGATGACACCCAGTCCCAGGCCCCAGGCTTCCCCTCCCGCAGTCTTTGGGGAAGGGGGTGAGGGCGCCACCAGTGTAGGTACACTGTGTGTGTGCGACACTGGTCCTCTCAGGATCAGCTGATACAAATCTGCAGTAGGAAATGGGCTTTTTAAAAATAACAGCACGCATTTTTCTTCTCCCCCTCTCTCTCCCCCCCTCCCAACCCCAGCTTTCTGCACAGCTTGTTTTTCCGGCATGGCCCCTGGGCCAGCTGCCGAGAAGCCCCTCCCTGGCCCCACGCTCTGAGAACATGGGGCTCTGGGGCCTCTAAGGACTTGCAGGCTCCAGTCAGAGGTGGAGATTACCAGCCAGCTTCAGAAGAAGCCCTCAAGCCCCACTGCCAGGTACTCCTGGGCCAGGCACTCCTCGGCTCAACCCCCGAAATCAGAGGGGTGTCCAGAGGGGTCATCTGACCCCACACGCTACTTTCACAGAGCTTGCTCTGTTATTCTCTTTCCACACTCTCACGCCCATACACTCACCAGTCACCAAGCCCCTCCTGTCTCTCCGAGACTGGCCACAGGCCCCTTCCCCACACGATGACTCTCTTCCTTCTCCCTCTATACCCTGCCCATCCTATTCAAGGAGGCCCCAGGACCCTCTGCCTTTGCTCCAAGAGGCCGCTCTCAGGAGGTGACATCAGACTGCCACTTTCCAATTCTCATTACGCCATTAGCTCTGCATCCTTCACTCCACCTTTCGGAGCCTCGGTTTCCCCATCTGGGAAACACCTGTGGGTGTCTCCAGAACAGGGATGTGGTATGGAGTGGCCAGCACTTGAGTGTACCCGTAGTGGTTCGTGTGAAGGCCCTGCCTGGGACAGTGCAGAGGTGGTAGCACTTGAGGACATGGGGCCTACTAGGAGGTCCCTGGGTAATTGAGGGCCCTGTCCTGAAAGGAACTACTGTAGTTCTTTGTGGAACCCTGATGAGGTCTCTGAAGACGGTCCTTCCAGACTTCCTGTCTTACTCTGTGATCTCCCATCACGTGCCCCGTCTATGGTGCCATCCACCACAATGAGACACTGTCAAGGGGACCCTCAGACAGAATATAGCCTCGGGTGTCTCACTATCATAATGAAAAAATGACCTATACAGGATGGGCTGCTTAGCTAGAGTCTGACAGGCACTAGCCCTCAGGAAACACTGGCCAGTGTTTAGCGTCCCAGGTCTCCACCCATCCATCGGCTCTTGCACCGAATCATCCCCCTTACATCGGCAGAGACCTTGGGGTCTCCAATCTTATCCCCTTACCCTCCTGGAGTTGCCTATTCTAGTTCTCTGAAGCTCAGCACTGCTGGGCCCAGACACCTGCAGAGACCAGGAGCTTCACGTTTGCCCTCTACAAGTTACTGAACGCGGTGCCGGAAACCTTCCAGCCGGGACTGCAGCTCAGGGAGGCTTGGAGCCTACTGCCTGTCCTCAGCCTCTGCCCACGGTGATTCTCAGTCAGGGTCAAGGACTCACAGAAGGCACCCATCTGGCAGCTCTCAGACACAGGCCACCTATCTGAAACAGGGCCTGTGGTCTGGGGACGATGTAAGACTGTGACCAAATAATCAGCACATGGAGAGTTGCTACAGAAAGAAGAATCCACGAGGAAAAGGATGTGGAGACCAGAGGCACCTCTAACCCAAGACTTAGCCTAACTCAGAAAGTCTCCCTGGAGGAAGTGACAGAAGCTATCCTGTAAGACTAGGCAAGCCCGGGTCTCAGCGGTTTAAAACGGCGAAGGTCTATCTCTTACTTGTACTGCATGGTTATGGACCATCAAAGAACACTGCTCACTGAGTGACCCGGAAGCAGCTCCCAATCCTGCTATCAGATGCCACACTACCAAGAACGAGAAGCTAGGAGAGTCTCCCATTGACAGTTGAATGCTTTAAGCCTCAAGTAACACATCTCTGTGGGTCTCAACTCACATGGCCTCATCCTAGACTAAGAGGACCTGAACTCTACCCCAGGGCATGCCTGATTCACTGGAAATACTTTTGGGAGACCAACAAAGACCACCAGACATTTCCACACCACGCTGCTGCCCCTCACCATGTTTCACCCATGCATAAATCCAAGAGAGGTTGATCACGGCAGAGTGGGCTGGACACGGAGGAGAGGGCAGGAGATGAGGCTGAGGAGGAGGCGAGGGGAGCCAGACTATTGGCAGACTTGGTCCTTTATTAGAAATGTACCGGAGGGGGAGCAGGGTCAGGGCCTGGGGAGCCTGAGGTGATCCAAACTGTACCACTCCTGACTGCAGTGGGGAGCTGCTGGGCAAGAGCAGGTGCATTCTCTTGGGCTCTAGAAGTTGGGCAGTGTAGCTTCACCAACATGCTGGGGTCGGGCAGGGAGAGTTGGGAAGCCAGGATAGATTGACTGACGAGAGCTTCCTGGGCCTGGAGATGGGTGAACTGGCTGAGGGAGGCAGAGACATCAGCATGTTTCCCATAAGGACCTGGGACATTCTGAGCCCTTGAGTGAGATCAGCGGTGGAGGAGGTTTATGAAGGAAGGTTACGAATAGGTTACGATCCCCAAGCGAGAGACCGCAGAGGCAGCTTACTAAATGGGCCTGACCCTCCAGCTCCTCTTCCAATGGTCTTTGTCTTCTTCACTCTTGCTGATATCCCCATGTTGAATCTAGGGGATGAGTAAGCCAGAAGTACACTCTCACCAGACAGACAACTCAGAGAAGCAATCTGAGAAACACGTGGACAGGAAAAGCCTGACAACTCAGGCGTGAGGTGGTGACTGTGGTGACAGATTAAGGGTTCCTGGGACAAGAACCCCTCATCCCTGAGAAGGACACTCAGAAGGTACCCCTAAGAACTCCTTGGGGACACTGTCAGTTAGGGTCTGGGTGGAGCAGGCTGAGGTCTGGCAAGCAATTGTGATACCCAAGATGTTTCACAGAGCATCGCCCAGGCTCAGAGCTCTGGCTTCTGAAACCATGAGGCAGATCCTGGGCCAAGTACTCGATTGCTCCTATCTCAGGGCTCCTCTGGTTGACTCCCACACTGGCCGCACTAAGCCCACTGTAGGAAGGAAAACCGGCTTGAAGAGGTCAGCTGCAGCCCTGCAAAGTTCAAAGCCCTGTGGGAAGGATCCTGAAGATGCCCTTTCCATGAAACTAAATAAACCAAGGGACCTGGGCTATGTGCCCAGAAGGTTCCCAGCAGAGTCCATGCCCCACTCCCTAGGGATGAGGCAAGTGAACTGGGCTTCTGACCCGTACACACTGGACCACCAAACCAAGACCCAGGAAAGTCCCAGCCTTCCTCTGCAGGGGACAAGTGGACAAGGCAAGCTGGGGTGCCACAGGCATAACTAACACTCAGTGGAAAATTGTTCTGCTTCAGGATGGACAAATCTCCCAAAGTTTATAGGGTTCCCAAGATGAAGCACAGCCTCCCTTCTTGACGCGCGGTCCCCATGCACAAAAGGACTGGGCGTGCTTCTTCTGGATCACTCTAAATTATAGACCACAGCTATCCTCCACAAGAAGCCATGGTCGGAAAATAAAAGAAAATAGGTTTTCCTCCTCTAGGTCGCCAACTCATCCTAAGGGTCTGAGCTCCTATTCTGGTGTGCACAAGACACCAGCAACTTTTTGCCGGCATCGCCCAAGGCTGCTCCATAGTCTCTGCAGCGACTTGCCTAGGGCACGCTGGCCTTGACGGAGGAAGGTCATTGGCCACCAAGTTTCTGCAGTTTTTGCATCACATAGTACCTTGGGGACCGGGAATGAGGAGGTGGGGGTGGAGGCGACACTCGGGAACGATTTCCCGAAGAGTCCACGCTGTAACCAAGACTTAAAATAGATGAAAGCCACGCCCTCTCTCTGCCGCCCCTGGCCCGCGGCGGGTCACAGAGAAAGATGCGGTCCCTAAGCCCCCAGCCTAGCCCCGGAGCACCGGCTACCAGGTCCCTACAACTAGGCCAGCGGCCGCATCCCGCCCTCGCCCCGCCCTGCCCCCTGTCTACGCGTTCTCTTTCCGAACGCCGGGCCGGGAAGCCGCTCCCATTGGCCGGCGTCCGCGTCCGTCAGCGCGCGGCGGAGCCGAGGAAAAGGCTACAGTGGAACAAGGCGGGCGAGTGCGCGGAGGAAGGAGGCGGAGGCTGGGCCGCCCGAGGCCCGCGGCGGGCGGCGGTGGGGGCGACCTGCGGGCCGGGGCCACCTCGGGGCTCGCCCCGCTCCCGGTGCTCCGGCCCGTGCCCCGTTGCCCGCACGCGCCCCGCCGCCCAGTGTCCCCGCGTGCGCGCGTCGCCGCGGTCCCCGCGCTGGTTGGCGAGCCGCCCAGCGCCTTCCGAAGCCATGTTCGCGTTCATGGCCACGGTGGCCACCGGGCCCACTCACCTTCGCGGGCTCCCACGCGGGGCGGCGGGCCGGGCCGGGGCCGGGGCGGCGGGGCGCGGCGGGACGGGGCGGCCGCGCGCGGGGTCCCCGGCCGGGCAAAGTTTCAGCGCCCGCAGCAGCACGGCGGCGACTCGCTGCTGCTCTCCTCCCCTGCTTTGACCACCATCTTATTAGTACAGGAAATGACATGGAAAACGGAAGAAAGCGGCGTTTGGGGCAGACGCGGACCCCCCAATTCAGGGGGCCGGAGCCGGGCCTCGCCGAGCCCCGCGTCCCCCGAGCCGGCCCCGCGCGGGAGCTCGCGCGTCCCCGTCGCGCGCCCCACGGGGAGGGCGACGCTGCGGAGGAGGAGCGGGCTGCGCCAACTTTGCGCCCGGGATACTTTTGGGGGGTCGTGCTGGAAAGTTGTGGCGTTTGCGCAAGCCCATCCGAGGGTGCTCACTGGCTCTGCCCAGCTTCGATGCTGTCGGTCTGGAACCCAATAAATAGTCAGAGGGCGATAAATGTGTTTATAATTTTAACCCTTACTGGGTCCCCTTCCAGGCCCCTTTAACCCTTTGGGTGCTCGACAGTTTGGAAGTATCCACTGAAGTTGGGTGATGTGCGTCCCACTGAACACCATGGAGAAGGGCTCTGGGGCGCGTGAGGAAAATTAACTATTTACGTGGGGCTGCAGGCTTAAAGGGTGAGCCTCACTTGCTGCTCAGAACAACGAACAGTGGCGAGACAGAATAAAAAACGAACCCACTGCTCTAGCTGGTTTGGAAAAGATGTTTAAGTAGCCCTTCCTTGCCTGGTGCCTCGTTTTCTCCGTCTATGAAATGGGACTCAGCAAGAAAGATATTGAAGGGATGTGGTGAGGCTTGGGTCTTTTGAAGAAGCTATGGATGGGGAGATGGGGAGCCAGGATAGCCATACCCCAAACAGCCCCTTCTTGTACTCCCCAAGGGGAGGCTGTGCACCGGTGGGTTCCCTGGCCCTCAGAGGGCTCGTGTTAGGCTAGGAGTTGCCAAAAAGGATTCTACCCCAGTAAAGAGGTCTTAGGAGGCCTGCCCAGTGCCAGGTGGTCCTGGAAGGTCCAGACAGTCCCAAGAAAGTGTCATCTCAGGGGGAGCCAATTACCAAGGAAGAGAAGCTGCCACCAGGGAGACCTGATGGGGCCTGGGAGAGGAGGGAGCATCACAGCTTGTTTCTCTTGACCTTGACACCACAAATGCTTCTTAGAATCCCTTGTCTGTCACTTGCATTATGACCTTGAGTGTCTATAGCTTTAACCCTGTTTCTTCATCTTGCAAAGTGGTAAGGTCCAGCTGCCGGCTCTAGTGCGTGCCCTGAGGGCGTGTGTCAAGAACCCAGAAGCAGCTGTAGTGCGACAGAAACATCTAGATGCTGTGCTGTTCCACAGTCAACAACTGTAGCTTTCTGAAGCCCTGGGTACTGCGGGTGATACAGATGATGAGCTGGAGCCGTGTTTTCCAGTGAGGCTCCAGTCCAGCCATGGGTCTGTAAGCCTACCTCAAGTTCATGCCCTAACTAACACACAGCAGAGGTCAGGCCTAGAAAGAGCTGCCGAGGAATTAGCCGTTTGTCTCTTCTGAGGGGAAGAGGCCATACATGAAACAACATCAAAGGTGTACCAGGAATCCACAGGACGGCATGTGCCTGGAGGGCAAACTGTAAAGACCTGGAGGTGTCCAAGTGCCCAGGGTTTGATACATGGCTTGCAGTGAGTGACTAGTGCCTGGATGGGATGGAAAACCTTAGACAGAACGAGGCAGAGGAAGAGGAAGGGTGTGGCCACCGACCAGAAGGCTCTTTAGGGACTGAGCAGTCCTTGGAGACTGCTTTTCTCTGGTCTGAACCATTTGACAGGGTTTGTGGGACCCCCGAGAGACAAATGGTCAAGGCCTGTGTCTCAAGCTCTCCTCTGTGGGTAAGTTGGGCCTGAATCCCAGAAATGTGGTGGGAGGGTGCTCATTGGAATTCCTGGAGGAATTCCCTCACGGACAGGAACTGAAATGAATAGGGTGCATGGCATCCCTTTGCCCTGCCCTCTCAGTCATCCAAGGCAAATTTTTTTTACCAACAAGGATAAACATGCTCAGAGAGGTTCAACCTGCCTGAAATCACACCGCTAGTTTGAGGCAGGTGTAGCAGGAATCTTAAAAGTTCTTATTAATAAAATCAAACCCGAGGCCAGTTATTGGGGTGAATACTGGAAGGTCAGAGAGACAGAACAAGCCACAGCTATCTCACCTTGCCAGTTCCTCAGCTGGTCCTGTTTCCTCAGACTGGAAGCCTCTCAGTCCTCATCCAGAATGGGTATCAGCTGAATTACTGCTCACAAGCCTGAATGCTTAACCAGCCAAAAGCTTCTAGTTTTTGGTCCTCACGCCTTATATATCTTTTTGCTTTCTACCACCACTCCCTGGGATTAAAGGCTGGCTTTCTGGGATTAAAGGCGTGTGTCACCATGCTTGGCTATTTCCAATGTGGCCTTGAACTCACAGAGATCCAGAGGGATTTCTATCTCTGGAATGCTAGGATTAAAAGTGTGAGTGCCACCATTTTCTAGCCTTTGTATCTAGTGGCTGTCTGTTCTCTGACCCCAGATAAATTTATTAGAGTACACAATATTTTGGGGAACACAATACCACCACAGGCAGGGGGACACCCAAGCCGACTCCGCCTCCCTCCATCGAGCAGCGTCTTCTCCACTTCTCGTTCTCACAGTGTGACTGAGGATTTCCTTTGCTTTCTTCCATAAATGAAGCACAAAGAGTTCGCCAGTGTCTTGTGAGAGGAAGCTAAGTTTTTCCTTGTCCTCGAAAAAAAAATGTCCCCGTGAAGATGTCAAGATGTGATTTGAGAATAGATCTTAGCTCTTCACAGGGAAAGTCAGTGTGAGATACATTAATAATAATAATGCCAGTCCAGGACAGCCAGGGCTACAGAGAGACCCTGCCTCAAAATGAAATAAATAAACAAATACAATAAAAAAAATAAAAAACCACCACTAATAATAATAACAAATAAATAAGGATTTCCAAACAAAACCCATACCCAGTGAACTCCGTGGTAGGTGCCCCCTAGGTCCCTAGAGAGTCATTTGCCTACCTAGGGTAAGACAAGCATCTTACTTATCCCATCAATTAACGATATCTCCAACAACCTCAAGGGAGAAATTTCATTCAGGATTTATTGCCTGGAAAAACTAAAACTGGAACAAATTACATCTCCCCCGAGGAACAAGCAAGCATCTTCCTTGCTAATGAGAGGAACTCTGTAACTGATCAGGCTTCCCTTTTTGCATGGGCTGCCAGGAAGCTCAGAGCCAAATTCCATCCTCATTCCCAACAGCCTTGGCAGTTGCTTCCTTCTGATTTCTGCTTCCCCACTCCTAATCCTACTGGCTCAGCCTTGTTTTCTCTGCCTTTCATTAAAGATGTCTCCCTTTGTTAGTGGCAAGAAATAAATCATTCAAATGAATCCACATTTGGAAGAGTTGCTGAAGGGACCTGGATCCCATGGGCCATGTACTTGGCCAGGCATGGTTCCATTCTGGTCTTGCCCACTTGCCCAACAGCTGAGGGATCTCTCTCTTGGAAGGAAAGAGGGGCTGGCTTAAGACCAAGGGATTGCTCATGCAGCTGCCGGCAAAGGCTGAGATCAAACAGCCAGGGGCAGGTCAGCAGTGCTATTTTGTACTTACCGAAAGCAGCTGACCTCTCTCCTGATAGCTCCCTAGGAGGACAAACTGCCATCCCCAACTCAGCACCCAAGTGTCCCCTAAGGGTCCGTCCCACGGAGGCATGGCTGGAGACAGCCTACTCTCTCTGGAGGAGCCAATGTCACTGGATCTGTGTCATGTGCCAAGCAAGGAGAGACCACAGGGTTCAGGTGGGAGATCGGGGTGGGAGGACCAGGGCACTGGAGAATGTCTTTGGGCAGGGATAACCTCTCTGAGGAAGTGGCACTCCAGGGGGTTGTGCTAGGTGGAAGAGACAGTCTCGCCAAGAGCAGAACGGCAGAGTCCTTTGCAGGGGATGCAGCCACTGCAAAGACACTGAGGTAGGACAGAGGACACGGTATGGGAGGGGGTGGCAAAGTCGATGAAGGGGTGGGGCAGCAGTGGGGGCCCAGCCCAGCTTTTCCAGTTAGATTTGCTCGAAGAGCATGAGAAAGCACTGAGCCTCAGAGCTGGGAGACACAGGCTCCGATCTGTGTTCGCACAAGCCCTCTCCCACCTGCCACGCTGTCTTAGTCTCCTTTCTGTTGCTGGGAGGAAACATTCTGAGAAGAAGTGACTTAAGGAAGGAAGGGCTTATTTTAGCTTGAGATTTACGATATAATTCACTATGTCTAGAAGTCAGCGCAGCAGGAGCTTGAAGTGATGGGTCATATAAAATCCACAGTCAGCGGGAGAGGGACATGAATACTCACTAGTGCTCAGCTTGCTTTGTAGGTCTTACACAGTCCAGGATCCCTTGTCCAGGAATGGCCTCAGCAATAATCAAGATGGGTGTTCCCACACCAATTAATATAAACAAGATAATATCCCACAAGCATACCCGAAGCCCATCTCCCAGGTGAGTCTAGATTCTGTCAAATTGGCAATTAGCATATTACAGCTTCTTGTCAACTTGATACCCAAACACATCACTTTTAAGCCATAACCTCAAAGTCTCATGACATTGTTATAATTCAAAATGCACCCAGTCCAATGTTAAAAGTCTCCATAGCCTCTAACAATCCCAACACTTGAAAAGCCTGGAGTCTTGGGCTGGAGAGATGGCTCAGAGGTTAAGAGCACTGGCTCACAACCATCTATAGTGGGATGGATCTGATGCCCTCTTCTGGTGTAAAGGTGTACATGCAGCTAGAGAACTCATATACATGAAATAAATAGTTTTTAAAAGGAAGATAGTCCAGAGTCTTATCCTTTTTCCAACTTGGGCCCAGCAGAATGGCTCCACAAAGAGGGTATCGAAAAGAAGTGCCTTCCTGTCGTCAAAGAGGTGGTGGCCTAAAAGCAGACCATCAACATCCACAAGTGCATCCATGGAGTGGGCTTCAAGAAGTGTGCCCCAGGGTACTCAAAGAAATCTGAAAATTTGCCATGAAGATGGGGACTGCAGGCAAGTGCACTGATACCAGACTCAATAAAGCCATCTGGGCCAAAAGGAATTAGGAATGTTCCATGCCATATTTGTGTACATTTGTAAAAACAAACAAACAAAAAAAACCACCACAATGAAGACTCTCAAAACAAGCTCTACACATTGGTAACTTGTGTGCCTGTTACCACATTCAAAAAGCTATAGTCAATGTGGACGGGAACTAACCTGCTGAATGTCAAATAAAGTTGCAGAACTGCCACTCCCCACCCCCCCAAAGGCCAGAGTATCTGGGCTGGAGTGGAGGGTAGAGCAGTTAAGAGCACTGGCTGCATTTATAGAGAACCTGGTCGTGGTTCCCAGCATCCATGTCCAGTGGCTCATAACCACCTATCATTTTAGTTCCAGAGGTTCTGGTGCCCTCTTCTGGCCTCTGTGAGCACCAAGCAAACATGTGGTGCACATACATATTTGTAGGTAAATATTCATACACGTAAAATAAAAATAAATTTATTTTTTATTTATAGTCTCTAAATCGTGTGGTATTATGAAATCACATTAAATACATGTAACATATAATGGCATAGAATAAACCTCCCCATTCAAAATGGAAAAGCCAGGGCATAACAAGGAAAAATTCACACAAAAGCAAAACCAAAATCGAACAGGAAATACAGCAAATCCTGAGCTCCATGTCTGGCATCTGGAGCTTGTGATAAAATCAGTGGGGCTCCAAAAGACTAGGATAGCGTTACCCTTCGGCTCTACTGCCCCCGGCACACACAGACTCTCTCCTGGGCTGGCTCCAGTCCATGTCCACAGCTCTCTTTGCGTGTCCCATGGTCCCGACACCTCTAACATTCTGTGGTCCCCACTTCACCTTTGTATAGTAGCCTCTCACAGCCTCCTTGCTGGGATGCTAACCCTATACACAGGGCCTGGCCTTAGCAGCTCTCTGAAAATGGGGAGCAAGACTCATGACCTCTTCAGTCCTGCATTTTCCATACCTGCAAAGCCAGCAAGCACTGCATGGATGACACTGCTTAAGATGAAGCCTGCCTGCCTTGGGTCACAGCTGTATTGACTCCTGTGTGCCAGTTCCAGGGAAACACTTGTCCAGACAATGGCTTTCCAGAAGAAAAGAATCCAGTCAGTGGATCTTCACAAAAGGGAGCCTCTGACGGGCGGAGCTGTGCTCCCAGGATACTGTTCCCAGGGTAGGTCAGGAAGTTTCTGTTCAATAGTCCTGATCTTTTTAACAGTTACAGCTGCTTCCCCAGCACCAGCCAGAAAGCTGTCTTGAAGTTTTTCTGCCAAACAAGTTAGTTTGCTACCTTTAAATTCAACTTCATTCAGGTTCTCAGGGCATGGACAGAATGAAACCAGATATTTGGACAAAATATCACATGAATGGCCTCTTAAATACTTAATTTCTTAACTAAGAAATGTGCGATGCTGGGGCACACCTCTGGGTTTCCAGACAGGCTTAATGAATGTGGGTGACGCCATCCAGTGGGTCCTGGACTGAGTGAAAAGGACAAGGAAGGTGGCGACTGGGCAGAACACTCCTTCTGCTTCCTGATCTGCTGAGATGTGAATAAGCAGTCTTATATTCCCACTGCCACAGGCAGAAGCTGGTGCCTGACCTCCAGCCTTCCCATCCACAATGCACTGCATCCCCTCAAACTGTGAGCCAAAAGGAAGACCCCCTCCATTCTTATCAGGAAATTAGGCTATACTAACTAGAAAAGTAATGTCTAATTCTCAGAGTCTGAACACCTCCATGTAGTCAACACTGAATCAGGGAAGAGAGCAGTTCCAGACTCAGGACTTGCACTTTACCCAGCAAGTACCCCAGTAACCTTTACTACAGCCAATCTTGAACTTCCTATAAGGAAATCATTTAAGTTTTCTCCTTCTGCTCACTGCCTATGTGTGTGATTCAGTTACTACTCTGAGAAGAGCAGACATGTTCCTTCCATTGCTGTATAATATTCCATTGTATGAGCACATAGTAATCCATTTTGCCATGTGTAAATGTTTGAGCTGTACCTAATTCCTGGCTCCTTTAAACAGACACTATAAGCATTGGAACATGGTTTTTTGATAGACACATATGTATATTGACTTTTGCATATTGTAGCCTAGAATTCAGATTACTCAGTAATAGGTAGATGTATGGTTAACTTCATTTTTAAAAGTTCTACACAGCTTTCTAGAATAATTGGCATTAGTTTATCCCATCGAAAGTATTAGAACACGTGTTTAGAGGGTATTGTTTCCCCACTAATTTTCTTTTGTCAAAAACTAGCCAAAGGGTCATGGAGATGGCTTGGTGTATAAAAGCATGTTTGGATTCATAGAGCCCACATACCAAGGCTGAGGTGATGATGTGCATCTGTCACCCCAGCACTCCTCTGGCTAAAAGGAAAATGGAGACAGGAGAATGGGCCTGAAACTCACGGATCAGCCACCCTGCAGCAGGACAGCAGCAAAGACAGCGGAGACCCTGCCTCAAGAAGAGGAGAGACAAAGCTGGATGTGCTGGTGCACATCTTTAATCCAAGCCAAGGCAAGAGGGTCTCTACGTCAAACCCAGCCAGAGCTACACAGCAAAACCCTCACCTCAAAAGAAGAGAAGATGGGAAGTGAGAACCATCTCCTGAAAGTTGTCCTCTGACCTCCATAGACATGCCTGCCGCTCCCCTCCCATATTATCAACCCACTGTGTATGCATGCCCCTCCCATACATATCAAATTAACTATGTGTGTGCGAGTCCCTTTGGATCATATCCTACTCTGTGCTGGCTAGTTTTAGGTCAACTTGACACAAGCTAGAGCCATTTGGGAAGAGGGATTTTCCGTTGAGAAAATGCCTCCATAGGATTGGCCTGCTGGCAAGTCCACAGTGCATTTTCGTGGTCGATGACCAATGTAGAAGGAACCAGCTCTCTGTGGGTGGCACCACCCCTGGCCTGGCGGTCCTGGGTGTTATAAGAAAACAGGCTGAGCGAGCCATGTGGGGCAAACCAGTAAACAGTGTTCATTTGCAGCCTCGGCATCAGGTCCTGCCTTCAGGTTCCTGCCTTGAGCTCCTGCCCCGACTTCCCTGGGTTGGTGGACTATAACCTGTAAGATGGAATAAATTCTTTCCTTCCCACATTTCCTTTGGTCACAGTGTTTTATCACAGCAACAGAAACCCTAAGCTGGGTGAAGCTGGATATGGTGTTGCACACCTTTATTTCCAGCACTCAGGAGGCAGAAGCAGGTAGATTTATGTGAGTTTGAGGCCAGCCTGGTCTACAAAGCAAGTTCCAGGACAGCTAGGGCTACTCAGAGAAATCCTGTCTCGAAAAACCAGAAAGAAAAAAGAAAGAGAAACAAAGAAACCCTAACTAAGATGCCATTCACCATTCTTCTGATCAAAGCTACACCATTCACCATTCTCCTAACCAAGGCTGCACGAACTTGATTCACCATAGCTTGAAACTCAGCATTACCATCCAGTGGAGATTGGCAGCTTGGCTTCTCTGTGTTTCTGTGCATGTTCTAGAATTATCTCTTTGATTTGTTCACAAAGTACCAAGTCTTCCAATTGATAAACATATACTTTTTACTTCTACTTAGCCATATTCATAATATACAGTGTATATATATTACCATTTATTCTTAAGCATTCAATTTTAACAATTCAGTTGCAAATGAAAGTCCTTTCCGTTTGCTTTACTTGTTTATAGAAATACAATTGATTTGGAGGTCATCTTGTTTAAATAACACCTTAAAGTTTGCTTTTTAATTCTAAGTTTGTTTTTAGATCATTTTGGAGTTCCTGTATGCACCATCATGCCATATGTGAATTGGTAGTGGTTTTATGATTTTTGTTTAAACCATATGCTAAAATCTCTATTGCACTGACTCAGTCCTCAGCACAATGCTGAACAGAAGTACTGATAGTAGCTTTGTATCCCCTTAACTCCAGGGAGAGAGCATTTGCTATTCGAACTTTAAAATATTTTCTCCAAGGGTTTTTCTAGACATCTGTGACAAGATGAGGGAAGTTCCCTTTTGTTCCTGTGTGCTGGTGATTGAATAAATGTTGAATTTTTGTCTTGTGATGTTTCTGTGTCTCTTGAGTTGATTATGTATTTTTCTCCTGTTATGTTAATGTGGTGAATTGCATTGGAAGATTGTTAAAACAATCTAAAACAACAACAACAAAAACATTTGATAGGATTGGAAAGATGGCTCAGATGTTAACATTGCTTGCAGAGGACCTGGATTAGGTTCTCAGCATCCACATTGGGCAGCTCATAGTCACCTGTAATTGATGACCTCTTCTGGCCTTGGATACCCACATGCACAGGTGTACAGGCAGATAAGCAACCACACACATACACACATATATTTTTTATATATTTTTTACATTTGGTCATAGCATGTTCTTCTCTTTCTCAGATTTGATTTGAAAATATTTTACATATGATTTTCGTATTTATATTTATGAGAGATATGGGTCTGTAATTTTCTTTTCCTCTAAAATATAATAATAAAATGTCATATTTTGTTGTAAGGGGTTGCTGGCCTTGCAAAATGAGTTCAAAGTTGTTTCCTCTTTCTCCATTTTCTGAAAGAATTTATGCAAGATTAGCACTGAAAACTCCCAGCACAGCTAGATGGCCCTTAAACTCTCTGTGCAGGAAGATTTTAATTTCAAATACAGGTTCTATTTCTCAGCACACACCACACTGCCACATTTTAACTTCCTTTCATGTGGCAAGTTATATTTTCAAGGAATGTGTTCATTAAACTTAAGTTGTTACAGAGTTAACTAGATTGCATGCATAAAGGTCTCAACAGAGTCCTGGCGTATGACAGACTGGTGTCAGTCACTAGGATCTCACAGTCAGTTAGACAATCTGCCTAATAATGGTTTGTTCTTTTAATGGCTCTGATTTTCCAATTTCATTTTGCCCTTATACATATCTCATGATTCTCATTATCTTCTCATTCAAATATTTTCGATTACTATGGCACGATGTCTTCTTGCACCCATGGACTATTTAGCAATATGCTGGTTAATTTGCAAGCATTTTGGAGATCTTGCTGTAACCTTTTCATACAGCTTTACCATTTCCTTCCGCTTCACTGAGGAAGCATAGTCTATGGAAATTCTGGCCTTTGAAATGTTCCCTAGCTACTGTGCTGACATGGTCTATGCTAGTTGTCAGTCTAGTCTGTTTGATGTATGTTACAGACAATTACCCTTCTATAGTCATTCTGTATGGTGGTGAACACATGCCAACTGGATAAAACTGGTTAATCGTGCCATATCATAAATTGAAAATAGTGTAAGTCACCAGGTAGTCAACATTTGCTAACCCCAGCACTGATTTCCTACAGTGCATTTCAGAAGGCATGTGCACCCCACACCGACAAGCAGGCCAAGGCCACACTCCTCCTGGAGGGAAGAGTCTATCAATTAGTTGGAATTATTCTGCATGAGATTCTCTCTCTCTCTCTCTCTCTCTCTCTCTCTCTCTCTCTCTCTCTCTCTCTCTCTCTCTCTCTCTCTCTCTCTCCAGTTTCTAACTTATCACATCACTAGTTGTATCAGTGTGGATCCAAGGGCATTCACTTTGTGCCTTCGTTTTAATCCAGTAACATCTTATTGATTTTATTGTTGAGCTGTTCCAGTTATAACCATTTATAGTTTTTTTTTTTTTTAAAGACAAGGTTCTCTGTGTAGCTTTGGAGCCTATCCTGGATCTCACTCTGTAGCCCAATCTGGCCTCGAACTCACAGAGATCTGCCTGCCTCTGCTTCCCGAGTGCTTGGATTAAAAGTGTGCGCCACCACCGCCCAGCTCCATTTATATTTCTTTCAGTTGGTTCCTAGTCTGACTAATTCCTCACCTTGAGAGATTTCTCTTTTTAACTACAAGCTCTTCTGGGTTTGTATCTTGTATTTCCTTCCACAGTCCTAGAATCAAGAATTCTGATTCCTTCACTGGAGTGTGGTGCCCTGTGCAGGGGCATCTGAACTTCTAGTGGGTTAATGTAAAATAAACTGATTTGAGTAATAAACTGAAACTGTTGTAAATCACTGTGTGTGAGGACATGTCTGTAATCCCAGTACTTGGGAGGCTGGACAAGAACATCACTGATTTGAAGATAGATATGGCTACAAATGAGACCTTGATCTCAGCATAGAATTTTGAAATAGAAAACACTAAGGGGCTGGGAAGAAGCTCGTTTGGTAAAGTGCTGAGTTCAGATTCCCAGCCTCCACCCCATACAAGTCAGGTACTGCTCTTCATATCTGTAACCCCAGCACTGATGTGATATGGGGCACACAGAGATAGGTGGATCCCTGAGTTCAGCCAGTCTAGCCAAACTGGTAAGCACCAGATCTGTGAGTGTAGAGAAAAATAGTGTAGATAAAGACTGAGGAAGGCACTTGTTGCCAGCCTATGGCCTCAACATGTATATGTGCATACACACAAAAGAGTGTGTGTGCTTTTATTATTATTTTAATTTTTAATTATCTGCGAGACTTTATAGATTTCTTATTATTATGGACATCCAGTTTTGGTTTTTTTGTTTTGTGAAAAACTTTTTTTTTAATAATTTCACAATAAGGAAGTATATAATATAGCCCAGTATGCAAACTATCAATGTGGGATATTTAAAAATGTCTTTGGTAATTGGTTAGGCAAATAATTTAATATATTTTATATGAAATAATAGATTGTGTGTAGAATTTTCAACATTCTCATGGATATGTTAGTTTCTTCTTTTTAATAAATAATACATTTAAGATTTAAACTTCTGATTGTTTATTAGTAGTATATAAGACAACTCAATGTAAGTATTATTGATAGAAAACATAGTCTGAAAGATTTCAATTACAAAGAATTTTAAGGCTTCTAAATAAGGGTAAGAACGTTCTACACATATGTATAAATAATCTAGTGCAGTATAATAGTCTGTAAGTGATGATGGGGTGGATACTGTGTAGTGCCGTTCAGAGCTTCTGTATGTTAGCTCATCTTTGGTCTGTTCCATCATTTCTGAGAAGGTGGTTGCAATGTTTAGTATTAATTGTCAACTTGAAAAAAAAATCTAAAATCACCCAGGAGTCAGACTCTGGGCATTGGAAAGAACAATTGTGATTACATTGGTTGAGGTGGGAAGACCTGCCCACTGTGGGTGGCACCATCCCCTGGCTGAGACACTGGGGAAAGAGAGCTGAGCAGCAACATGCATTCATCACTTTCTGCATCCTGACTTCAGATGCCATATGACTGGCTGGCCCAAACCCCTCTTGTCTTGATTTCCCTGCTATGAGGGACCTCGAACTGTGAGTCAAAACGAACTTTTTCTCCTTTAAGTTGCCTTTATCAGGGCATTTTATCACAGCAACAAAAAAGAAACAAAGAAATATAGTGTCATTGTAGATTTTTCTCTTTTTAGATCTATCAGGTTTATTTTCACATAAATTAAAACTGTAGGGGGGAAATGCACATGCATAATTGCTGTGCTTTTTGATAAATCGGCCTTCACAGAATGCTCTTCATTAGTAGTCACTGCCTGATTTAAAGTGATGTTATATATCTATAACTATATCTATATCTATGTACAGATATAAATCTGATACTGACGTCACCACTTCAGCTTCCTAACGTTGACTGGTGTGGAATATCTTTGTCTTGCCTTTTGTTTTCAGCCTGCCATTATACTGAAGAGTGTCCCTGCTAGGGAACATAGAGTCGGTTCTCACTCCTTTATGCAATCTGATAAGCTCTGCCCTCTAAGTGGAGTGTTTGATCTCTTTACATTTAATGTAACTGTCCATGCATCAGCTTTCCCGTCTACACTCCGCTTGTCTCAGGCAGCTGTTGTTCCTCTGCTACTCCTTCCCTGTCTTCTTATGAGTTAAACTTTAAAAACCAGTCTTCTCTTTTGACACTTTCGGTCGGTCTCTGTGCACGTAGTTATAGTATTTGCTGTAGGCATGCTTATTTACACCCACAGTTTATCATTCTGTCATAGCAAATTTTGTAACGATCTTCCTACTACGTATTTCTTTAATCATATGCTTTATAAACTCCATAATACCAGGTTATAATTTCTGCTTCTAACAATTATGTATCTGTTAAATAAAGAGAATAAAAATTAGGTTTTCTGTAATAACTACTTACACATTTACTATTTTTAGTATTCTTCATTCCTTCCTGTAAGTTGGAATTTCCTTCTGACCTAAATTTCCCTTCAAATTTGAATTTACCTTTTATCTTTTTTTCCTTCTTATAAATTTTTAGCTTTGTTTTTAATTTTTTTAATTTATTTTTTAACCAGTCATAGTGGCACATGCCCTTAATCCCAGCACTCAGGAGGCAGAGGCAAGTGGATCTCTGTGCATTAGAGGCCAGCCTGGTCTACAGAGAGAGTTCTAGGACAGGCAGAACTATATAGTGAGATCCCGATTTAAAAAACAAAACAAAACAAAACTGTGCATGTATGGGTGTTTTGCCTACATGCATGTTAATGCACCACGTGGGTCCCTGGTGCCTGTGGATGTTAGAATAAGGCAGGAGATACTCTGGAAATCTGCTATGAGCTGCTATGAGGGTGCTGGGAAATAAACTAAGGTCCTCTGGGAGTTCATCTAGTGCTCATAACTGCTGAGCCATCTGTCCGTCTGTCCAGGGCCTCTTTTTTTTTTTTTTTTTGATGCGGGGGTGGGGGGATGTCAGGTTTCCTGACAATAGACCACCTCAACTATCATTAACTTGAAATGTTTTTATCTCCCCATGTTTGACATCTGTCCTTTGCCACCTCTGCTGGGAATTCCCCAGCTGTCTATATATGAGCACAGCCCATGTGTGACATGTACT
This sequence comes from Peromyscus maniculatus bairdii, assembly GCF_049852395.1. Taxonomy (NCBI): domain Eukaryota; kingdom Metazoa; phylum Chordata; class Mammalia; order Rodentia; family Cricetidae; genus Peromyscus; species Peromyscus maniculatus. The sequence continues at coordinate 70,089,896 of NC_134855.1, forward strand.
GGGAAGCCATTCTTGCCTCTGTTCCTTTGCATTTCACTGGCTGCTTTTAAGATTTTCCTCCTCGTTGTGTTTTGAAGTGTACAGTGTGCCCAGGTGTAGATGTTTCCCTTTGTAGTATACATCTTGGTACTCAGGGAACGTGTTGGGTGCACACATTATTTTTAAACCACGTTTAAAATATTTAACCAATAGTTTTCCAAATATCTTTTTTCTTCTCTAGGGTCCATTTTTTCCTTTCTCCAACTCCCACAGATGTTTGGACACCTGTCCCGTTCATTTCCAGCCCCCCAACACACACACACACACACACACACACACACACACACACACACACACACACACACGGAAACATACAAATGAGTGAATGAACAAATAAATAGATAAACTTGTTAGGATGCTTTGCTGCCCCCTGCTGAGCAAATGGAACAATATCACAACTATGAGGACAGCATCTCCAAACCCAAAGTATCCAGTTCATCCTTCAGATGAGGAAGCCATGCCTGTATCCAGGGCAGCACACTTCATCCTCCTAGGCACTGTGGCCAACAGATCAGGGAACATCTGGTCATATTCTTGGAACCCAGATGTGCATAGCTTTTATGGTGTTTTGTAACCTGATCTCTCTGAGGATGGTTAAAAGAAACATCCTCGGGTTTGGGGATTTAGCTCAGTGGTAAAGCGCTTGTCTAGCAAGCACAAGGCCCTGGGTTTGGTCCTCAGCTCCGGAAAATTTAAAAAAAAGAAAAGAAAAGAAAAGAAAAGAAAAGAAAAGAAAAGAAAAGAAAAAAAGAAACAGCCTCTTCGGACCCAGCACATGCCTTTAAACTCAGGACAAGGGAGGAAAAGGCAGGTGGATCTCTATGACTTCAAGGTCATCCTGGTCCACATAGAGAATTCTATGTTATCCAGAACTACACAGTGAAACCCTATCTCAAAAAAAAAAATCCCACCTTGCTCTTTAAATTTTAATGCCAGTGACCTGCCCACTTCCTACCCTTTTCCTCTTTTCCAGTTCCCAGGTAATTCCGTTCAGGTCTGGGTTGGCATCCAGACTTTGTGAAGTCCATTTTTCTAAGGCTGTGGGCACAATTTTAACTCTTTAATACTGCTGCATTTCCAGCCTGACCACACAAAACCTAATCCTTCTTGGAAATCAAATTAAAGCTGTCTCTCAAAATATGGTGAGAGCCTTTCATGGCCTTCGGTGGGCTCTGCTGCAAGCCTGAGGTGTAGGTGAAGTCACTGGGTGAGCCCCACCTTCCCGAAGCACCAGTGTAGTGAATGTGCTATTTAAGGCTTGTACAAAGAGGCAAGACTGGAGTAGAAGGCAGACAAGGCCGGACCTAGGTCTATTTCTGAGACAGAATACAAGACTTCAGAGTAGCAGTTGCTCCAGGCTGGTGGCCTGCAGTGAGCATGCTCATCCCCATTGGGTACCTTGGGAGAGTGAGAAAGCATTTTGGGGAGGCACCAGGATGATCTCCACTTACCACAGGCACGCCCATGGCTTAGGGGTTCCAAAGACAGCCACTGTGGTGGACCTGCTGTACCCAGGTCTCTCCTTTCCCTGTGCAAGCACATCCTCTCATGTGTGGGAACCCACAGCAAGGAGGAAACCTTCCAAAATCCCAGCCCTAGGCATGAACACAGGCTGAGCAAGGGAACCGTGTCCCTGCAGGAGATGTGAGCTGAGAAGAGCAGGAGGCATGTGTTGGCTCCTCTGTCTCTTCATGGAGCAGTGGGTATGTGCTCAAGAGTGACTGGAAATATGGAACTCCAGATGCTCCTAAGAGCAACAAAAAGAAAAGATCTCAGCCTAGCGCCCACAACAATCCTGGTTACACACCTAGAGCAGAGTACCCTTGAGGTGCTGGATGGATCATGGGAGATGAGAGGTCAGGGGTACCAGGGCAGCAGAGAACACTCACAAGGCACAGTGGTGGTGGAGAGTGCTCACAAGGCATGAAGCAGAGGGGAGACTCATAGGACATAGGGACAAGGGGCATTCTCATTGTATCGGAATGATAAGCATCCACGGGACTCTGGAGCAATGAGGAGCACTGGTTGGAGACTAAGATTATAGTTGGAACTGATACATTCTATTTTAATGACTAGAAGATCCATACCCGCTGAAAATGAGCCATGTATCGGGACCGATCAAGCAAGATCCAAACTCGAACTTAGCCTGCTTACTGAGCAACTACTAGGAGCCAGGAACTGTGTCCAGAGCCTCTACAACAATGTAATTTGCACACAATCCATGGCCGCTATTAAGAGCAGAGAGGACTGATACTAAACAGAGCGGGACAGTCAGTTGGCAAGTACAACTGATTCAACCTCCCACCCTACTTACCCATCAGCTGCAAGTGGGTGTGTCCTAAAAGACAGACACCTGCTACAGCCTCCCCATTGTCCTGTCTCTGTTAGCATTTGTTAGACTTACTCTTCACAGTTCTTTGCAAAAACCTTGAGTCTTCATACTGGGGTACCCTATGGGGTATGCAAATTCCTTCAGGTCTGAAATAAACCATCTCAGCTAAAACCATCCCCTTTTGCAGGCCAGAAAGTAGCTCTCGGGCTAGCACCTACTCAAGGCCATGCAGATGAAATGGTGGCAGCCAGTGCCAAGCCTCGGAGCATCTGAGCCAGGACCTGGCACCTGCTGCTCTTGGTATCTCCTGGGCTAGTGTATCCGTTCTTTTCAGATATGCTCCTCTGTGTGCCGTCTCACCATTGTGAGATTTTGCCATCACACCATCACTGGGGGCTCCTGAGACCCTGGGCCCCAGCTGAGAGCCCTTAGCTGGCTGCAAGTGACACACAGAGAGCTGGAGTCCTACAAGTCTATGGATACAGCCAACCTTGACCTGAGGTCAGTAGGGCTGCAGTGAGCCTGAGGCCTATGGGTCAGAAATACCTTCTTTAATTTGTGCAATTCCAGATGAGGGCTCCCAGTTGCAGGACACCCTCTAGAGACCTCGGAAGGACCTGTGAATGTGTGTGATTCCATGTACATTTGACTTCCCAGGACCCCAGGCTTGGTAACATCCAAAGGAGATTGTGTTAGAACGACCCTGATTCTGAGAGAGATCTCTATCAAGTGCACCCTAAGCCCTGGGGGTTCAGTGCCAGACACTTTGGAGGGGGTTCAGAATCTCTGTATACCAGAATGAGGGACTTCTGGGGGAAAGCCATGAGCTCCTCCTCCCCCACCCCCACCCCAAACTTGTCTGCCCCAGGGGAGTGGAGTGAGCCCGGAGAAGGGTGCCTTGTCCTAACGATTTTCAGCGTGTCCCCTAGGTGGCAGGCTAAGCCATGCCTGATGGCTTAGAAGGACCGTCCTTCGGGGAACCTGGGTGGGGAGCATCGGTTTCCTCCATTCCTGTGGCTGTCCTAGCTGGGGAGACAGACGGTAGACTCAGAGGCAGTCATAAAGGCTGAAGCTGGGTACTCATTTACAGGGAGCAAGTGCTGAGCACCCACAGTCCCTGCCCTGCCCGAGGCCTGGTGTCAGGGTAAGTGATGCTGGTAGCCTCAAAGAATCCAATCTCCTTCTCTGAAAAACAAGATTGGTGTTAGTTGGGTCCTGAGGTTGTTGTAGTAGCTGGGTGGCCTCAGGAGGTTTTGGGATGCTATCGCCTGACTGATACATTGGATCCTAATCACGGATGTGATGGGGTCAGGCGGTGGGGCCTTCGGGGGTGGGTTAGCTAATGAGAACAAAGGCCCGAAATGAATGTTTGTTAATCTGAGACAGGCCCAGAGAACTGTTCCCCATTGTAGCCCATGGTGGCGCTACAAGATAGCCCCATGCCGGAAAGGGGAGCGGGTCTGTCCAGACATCAGAACCACTGGTGTCTTGGTCTTGGTCTTCCAGCCCCCAGAGTGATGGAAATGAATGTTCATCTGTAAGCCTCCCATGCAGCCTCACTGTAACATCTGAGCAGACCAGGGCATGTGGTGCTCCGTAGTGGTATCCCAGCCAGCCTTGATGAGTGAGGGTAGAGGTGAGGAACCAGGCCCGGGGCTCCTGGGAGGAGGGCTGCCTAGAAAGTGGTTTAGTCACCACAGCCCCAAGGTCTCATCTTAGACCTTGGTCTGAGTCAGCCTGAGGACCAGGGCAATAACCCTGTCCCATAAGTGTCTTTGGACACATCCACTGTCTTGTTTCCTCTGTGGCCCTACATTTCTGGTCTGGCTGTAGGGTCCCTCTTTATCAGTGTCACTTTTTTTTTCCTGGGCTGAGGTCTTGGGTGGGAGGTAGATTGGAGCTAGCCTGTAATATCTGAGCCTCATTTTCCTTGCCTGTAAAATGGAGAGGCTCTTGTCTCCTTGCAAGGTCAGAAGGCAGATGGAGTGTCCTTGCTTTATATCTTGCTTATCTCCATGGAGACCTTGAGTGACAGGAGGGACAAAGATGCTTGCCCTGTATGACAGACGCACATGTGAGAAGCACCTGTCCCAGATCACACAGAGGAGCCTGAGCCTAGTTCTGTCTACTTCTTCCAGGCTTCCCACACACACTTCCACGCTGCCCTCCATCAGAATGGCTCCCATGCCCTGCTGCCTTGGACCTGGCTTGGTCCAGGGCCCAGAAGGCAAGGCCTGTGGAAAATTCTTGGTTCTGGAAGAGACAAGAGGAGCAAGCTCTCATTGTATCCTATCCCTTTGCTGTAAAAGCCAGCCAGCTTACAGGCTCGGTGGTTGTATCTGAAGATGCTGGACAGCCTTGGGGAAACCACGACCCTCTCTGGTATGGTTTTGTATCAGGCTCTGAGACAGAACTCTCCCTCCCTTGCAAATCTCACACCTCACTAAACCTGGCGTAACACATTACCATGGGCTACTTTTTTTGAGTTTTTTGTAATCTTCAATAAATGACAGGGTGGAGGCATCTTTAGGAATGCCCCTGGGATACCAAAGTCTGTACATACGCATTGCTTACTGGAAAATCTTTTTGTGGATTTTCAATAAGCCCTGGATTATTTATGATACCTAATATGAGCCAGTAGTGCGGCACTCCTGTAATCCCAGGACTCAGGGTGTGGAGTCAGGAGGAGTGCGGAGGGTTCAAGGCCAGCCTGGGCTACATAAATGAGCTCCAGATCAGCCTGAGCTACAGAGTGAAATTATGTCTCAAAATGCCTGGCTGACTTTTGTATCAAATGGTTATAGTCCCAGCACATGCAGGGTGGAGACAGGAGGATCAGAAGTTCAAAGCCAAGTTGGGTTACATGACAGTCTGCCTTCACGGGCTAACGCAGAATTACTGCTTGTCAAAGCTAGCCTGGGCTACATAGTGAGTCCCAGAAAAGCTAGCCTGGGCTACAGACTGAGACTTCTCAACACTCCAGGCTGGACATGATGGCACATGTCTGTAGTCCAAGCACTTTGGAGGCAAGAATGAGGTTCTGGGCCAGCCTAGATTACAAAAGACTCTCTCTCTCTCTCTCTCTCTCTCTCTCTCTCTCTCTCTCTCTCTCTCTCTCTCTCTCTCCTCTCTCCCTCTCTCCCTCTCTCCCTCTCTCCCTCTCTCATACACAAAACCCTAAACAAAACAAAACATCAAAAACCCTGACACAGTGTATGTGCTTTGAAAATAATTGTCCCTCTGTACTGTTCCGGGAATATTGAGAGGACATGTTTGGTATGGACATAATTGTCCCCAGCTGCTGCCAGACTTGATGCTTCAGATTGGTGTTATTTATCCACTGCTCAGCTGAGAAGTGATGACACCCCACAGTCCCACGGGTGCTAAGGGCTATGACCCAGACACTCTACCTCTCTCAGAGCACAAAGCAATCCACAGAATCAACAAACATTTTTGTTGTTGTTGTTGTTTGTTTTTTCTTCTCTTCTTCATTTTTGAATTCCTCTTTGAATGCTTCCCCTATGGGTCAGTTGTCATTTTACAGACTAACCACCAGATGGTACCAAAAGGCCAAGTGCGAAATACGCGCCCTGGAGTCTACACTGGGCCTGGCTTTCTGGGCTCTGGAGTGGTAGGCGGGGATAGCAGTGGATGTCAGTCTGGGTCTGGTCCAGTAGACATGTCCCAAGATCTGTCCAGATAGGAAGTGAGGATAGACACACAGGCTGTGACTCAGACATTGACGGACCCTGAACTTGGCTCTAGAGACCTGTATTAGAAGTTAACCCTGCCGCATTATCTACAGTCACCTTCCTATTTGCCCCAGTAACAGGGTGAGCTCAGTTGTCACCAGGAAAGCGTCCCTGGTGGTCTGAGCTCAGATTCCATCTCCTAGACTGTCCTCTGGGTCAGGTACCAGCTTCCCAGGGGCAGAGCCCGCTTCTCACTTGGAGTCTGTATGCCTGTCTGTATGCCTGTGTGTGGAACAGACTAATGGGACCCAGTGAAGCGATGGGATGGGCCAGGAGACAGTGGCCTGACTCAGGGGCGATGACGGGGCCGACAGTGGGGGCCCCAAGAGTGTCTGGATGGACCCCGGCTGTGGTGCTTCGCTCCATGTCTCCCCATGGAAAGTGTGGTGGGACAGAGCTGGGGAATTCTCTTATCTGTGTCCACTTGCAGCTGCCACCTCCACTCCTGGGGAAGAACTCAGATGGGAGAGACCCCTGGGACCACGACTCACATCCAGCCTGGTCAGAGTGTCTCTCCTCCCAGCCCACGGAGGCCCCATAGGAGATCCAGGGCCCGAAGGCTTGCAGGTCTCTGCTGTGTGGCCTGCCTGCACCCCTCCTTGTCAGGAAGTTCTCCCCAACTTTGGAGTAGGCATGCTGGGTCCCCTCAGCCACACTGAACCTCAGGGGCCACCAGCAGATCTGGGCAGCTGATGATTAGTTCTCAATTACTGGCTCTCAAACTTCGCTTGGAATGTGTTGCTGATGCTGATTGTGGCTGATGATGCCGGTGTGGTGGTGGTGGTGATATGTGTGTAAGTACATACGTACATACACCTGTATGAGTGAACGTAGGAGTGTGTGCTTGGCACACAGGTAGAGAAGTCAGAAGGCAACCTGGGGTATTGGGTCCTCAGGGCATATTGCTCTTTTTTTTTTTTTTTTTTTTTTTTTTGAGACAAGGTCCCTTACAGGCCTGGAGCTTTACCACACAGGCCAAGCTCACTGTCTCACAAGCTTTCAGGGGCCCACCTGTCTCCTCCCATGTTGACATTGCTATGATTGCAGGCACACACTGCCATATCTGGCTTTTTACATGGGTTCTGGTGACCCAAACTCAGGTCCTTGTTCTTGTGAGGCCAGCACTTTACCGATTCTGCCACTTCCCCATCCCACCCCTTCATGTGCACTTTGGATAGAAATACTTTGTTGTTGTTGTTTTTCAAAACATGGTTTCTCTGTGCAGCTCTGGCTGTCCTAGAACTCACTCTGTACACCAAGCTGGCCTTGAACCCACAGAGATCTGCCTGCCTCTGCCTCCCTGAGTGCTGGGATTAAAGGCGTATGCCACCTCCTCTGCCCGGCTTAGAAACACTTTTTAAAGATGAGCATCCTTTACCCTGTCAAGTAGGATCACTCTGTAAGCTGTGCTGATAATTTTGAAATCTGCCCAATGATGCCATGTCATTGGGTTTTCTTTTTTAAAGAAAATCCTTTAGCTCTCCATGCTGGCTCCTCTCCTCACTGTTCCCATTAGCAAGTCTGCACCACTGTGAGGCTTCTGTATCTCCCTGCTAGGGCTCGTGGTTGAGACCCTCCTTCTGTAGGAGTTGTGTGTAAAGTGAGAGAAGTGGGGTCTGAGCACTGTGGGAGCACCCTGTATGCAGCCCGGCTCCTCACTCTAGCTTTCTGCTGTGAGACCAGGGCAAAGCAGGAACCCCACCCCTGGAACACCAGCTTCTAGAGTGCTGTGGTCATCCCTTACACACCGTCATGGCAGCCTATCACAGATCCTCCTTCACTGGGCCCCTGCTGGACACACCACCCACCATGGGCTCTTCCCCAGCACCTCTCAACACACACTCCTAAGTACACACTCCAGTACTCCTCTGTAGAGAGGTAGATTCAAGTCAAAATCCATAGCTTCATGTAACACCCCCAAGGGCCCACCTTCCAAGACTTCCTGGTTTCACCTTTGCCAACTCCGCCCTTACATCCCCCTTGTCACTATCCCACACCTGCCGTGGGGTACCAAGTTCCTTGGACTTCAGTCACTCTCTGCTCTTTCCAATTTCCGTGCTTTCCACCTCTGCAGAGCCCCTTCTGAGCTGAACCCAGGGCTCCCTCTCCGACCTCCTCATCCTGGTAGTGATTACAGAATCCCTCAGTCCAGCTGCAAGACAGTGCCCGGCCATTCCTCTTTCTGGATTCAGGACCTTGGACAGGTCAGTGACCCCTTAACTCGAACTTAAGAAAATGAGACTCAAAGGAGTCGCCATCATCTCCCCGTGCTGGACAAGCCTCCAGCGCCTGGCATCTGCTGAGCAGCGAGTACACGCTATTTGTCAGACTTTGCTTTCCAGTCTCCGACATCAACCAGAGTTTTTCAAAAAGACCTTTCTTCCGTGGTGGCTCGGGGGAGAAGACACACCGTGGTCACCTCCATCTCACCCCAGGCGGCAAATGGGTGTCAAGTTCAACGCTGGCTGAAACAACCCTTCCACCCGAGTGAGAGTGCCTGACCCGACAGTTTTTCTGGTTGCACCAGAGGCTGAGTCGGGGGGGGGGGGGGAGCGGAGCAGGGCCATGCCTTGTGTTTGCTAAGGTGTTGGTCCCTGAACGTGGAGCTGTGAGCACTGGGAAGTGAGGCGGGTGCTGTCCGCGGTGCTGAAGAGCACTCAGTGACTAATCCCTCTGCCTGAGCTGGCCGCTGGGAAGTAAAAAGATCTGCTTGGGGCAGCCAGGAATGAATTTTCATCTCCAGCCTCAGCCAGCACATTTTGTTCTGACATTTCCCTGGCCCTCTGCCGGTGATGTGACGTTGTCTGCACAGCTCTTTCCCCTCCCTGCCCAATCCCTTGAACAACTGTCCTGCCAACCCCCTACCCCTCCACCTCTGCGCCCCCTGCCACACTTGAATGCTTCCACCAGAGCTGTGGATGGAAAAGACCATATCACAGGCCATAATCCCCACTGCCTGTCAGCCTCTCCTCACTCTCTGCAAGCAGCCCTGGAAGCTTCCTTGTGGCTCCATCTCAGGCCAAGCAGAATGCTGACCATGGATGGGGAGGAAAGAAATTGCGGCTTTCCGCATGCATAGGAGTTAACTGGCCCAAGCTTTTGCTTGAATTCAAGTCCCACCACCCCTGTGTGAGCTTGGGTTATTTTTTTTCCCCACATGAACCTCAGTTTTCTCATCTGGTAAGTGGAACTAATGTTAAAATCCTCATGGCATTGATGTTAGAGAGTGTCTGTCTAACAGGAAAAGCTGAGGGAAGACTTTCTTCTGCCAAAAATAAAAGCTGAAGAACTTCAGACTTTGAGAGAATCTGGCCTGCACCCCAGTTTGTGTTCAGGGAAACTGAGGGCAGCCAGGAGAAGGAACTTGTTAACTGCCACACAGCCAATGCAAGGGGGTGGGTTAGAATCAAGGAGACAGAGCCAGTTAAAGACATCTGATGTAACTGGAGCATGGGGCTGCCCACAGCCTGGAGGCCACAATCTTTTCCATTTTGTTGAAAGACATGCCCTCGATTGGAACCCCCAAATTCCCATCTCTTCTTCTCCTGTTCCTCTCTCTGCAACTACACTGCCAGGTTGCTGTCATCAATATCCCACTTTCTGGATGAGAAACCAATGCTCCGAAGACCTTGGAGCTTGGGGCATGGTCCCAAGTGTCTCCTTGTATGCTTGGCAGGTGCCAAGGTGGGAGAGAAGACAGCTCAGAAATCTACCTCTCGGGGACATGCTGGGAAATGGCAGTGTCCCCTTCCTCCTTCTGAAGAAACCACCCCACACACACCCGTGACCCCTCTGATTCTGGCAGGCTTTGAGCACCATCTCTATGAGAGACTATGAGTGATGCTGAACACTAAAACCAGAGAACTGGTTGCTTGGGACATGAAGGGGAGAGCAGGGCCATGGGAAGAATGAGGGCATGGCATGTGTGGGGAAAGCAGGACCATGGGGGTGTGAGGGTGGGGGCAGGAAGAGAAGGACCATGTAGGGGTTTCAGGGATGTTGTGGGGAGACATAAGATTGAGTAGGGAGCTAGGGACCTGAGGGGACTTGGCTCTCTGAGAGCATTTCCAGGTCTGGCTGGAATGCTGGGCCCCCTTGGATTCCATCCAGGGACCCTGAATTCAGGTCTCAGCCCCACTGCTCAGAAATCTGGGCTCATGGGTGGTGTGATCTGTGATCTAAGGACTTTACATCTGGATTCTGGAACTGGGAGCGCCAAGGCCCGAGGACATGAAGGGAGTGTGAGAGGGTGAGTCTTCTTCAGTATCATCTCTGGCTTAATCAGCTTTCATGCCTGTCCATCCCTTCCAGTCCAGTGGTGTCTACTCAACAACTCTACCATGGACTCCATGTGCACTAGACTCTTATGGGAAGTAATTTTACTGAAAAAAGTCAGAAAGCAAAAGAGCAATGAATAGGTGGAGAATTTTAGTTATCAACAAGTAATATAAAACAAAAACAAAAGCAAACTTCCAGGGTTAGGGATGTATCTTAGTTGGTGGCATACTCTCCTAGCATCTGTGAAGTCCTGGGTTTGAGCTCCAGCAACGCGCAATCTGAGCACAGTGGCACATGTCTGCAATCCCAGAACTTGATTGGTGATGGTAAGACAAGAGGATCCCAAGTTCAATGTCATGGGCTACAAGAAGTTGTCACAAAACAACTCCCAGCTTTATGGCAGGGAAGGAAAGAGGAGCCAAGGCTCGAGGGGATCTGGGATGGACCTTCCTAAGGAGTTGATTATGGGCCTAAGTGCAGTCGGGGAAGAGCTTTCTAGCTGGGCACGGAAGGTGTGAAAGTCCTGTGCTGGACAGGAGCCTGGTGTCCTGGGAAAGAGGCCAGAGAGGCTGAAGTAAGGAGGGAGCTGCCTGGATGTCAGAGAGGAGCAGGCCCCTCAGGCTGAGCCCTCTGGGCCCCCGTGAGGTGCATTTATTTAAGGACTTTCTATTCTCTTGTTCATCTGTGAAGTTAGCCTAGAGTCTACCAGCCTTAAAACATCAGAGCAGGCAGGGCCATCAGAGGTGCCTGACGTGAGAACTGTCCACTGTTCAGAGGGTCAACTGGCATCTAGAGACAGAAAACGGCAAGCCCAAAGTCATATGCCAGCTCAAGATGCTGCCAGTTAAGATTATGAATATATCCAAGTGGTGGAAATCACTAAAGACAGTGTCATAAACTATTTTTTCTCTCCAGGAAACAGAGAGGTGGGGTCTTGGAGCAGTGGGGCAAGGTCACAATCACCAGTGAGCCTACCAAGAACCTCATGGCCCAAGGTGGCTACCCCAGTTACAGCCATCAAGCCTGTCCTTTGGGAAGAGACATGTCCCTAGAGTTGTAGTTATATTGTGGTAGCTGAATTTAGTCACATGGTTATACTTGGTTGCAAAGGAGGCTGGGAAATGTAGTTTTGAATCTGAGAAGCCATGTCCCTCCCCAAAATCAGGCATGGCATTCATCAGGAAGGAGAGAAGGGACAATGAAGGACTGATGGCTGTGTCCACCATGGGGATGAAATCTAGGCTGACATCCACGTGTTTGGGTCTTTTTACTGCCCAGTCCCTGTGCCTGCTCCCAGTATGATCAGCAAATGGCCAGGAGTAGAAAGACCAATGGGAGGTGCCCTTGGGGAGAGGGCCTGAAAGTGTCCAGGACTGGAGGGAACAGAGGGAGGAGGTGAATATGGAGGGTGGCAGCTGTCCCTGAGCCCTGGGTCAGGGACACATCATTGCTACTTCCTTCTGGGGCAGGGGCTAGGGACCTAGCTCGAGGTGGCTCCCCATTGTTCCCAGCGGAAGGACTAGCAGGTTGATGTGATCCCACTGTGGCAGAGGGTGAAAGCAGGGTTGCCATCTGCTGGAGAGCCCTGTCCAGTCTCTTCCCAAGGCTCACTCCATCCCTGTACTGTCAGCTAGACTGGGGGGTGTTTCTGGTGGGTCTGACTCGGCCACTCTGTCTTCTAGAAGGCCCTGAGCAGGGAGGGTCTCGGCTCATCTTCCTTCCTCTATCCCAGTCTTTTAAATCCTTCAAATGTCTGTCTTTCCTGCCCACTCCTCCTTCCTCCTGGCTCTCCCTCTTCCCCTCTCCCTCCTATATGCTTTGTCCTTTCCTGAACAACCCACTCCTTTTCCTGTCCCCCACCCCACTCCAACTCTCGTCCTGCCGCAGTCCAGACCTTACTCTCTGGGAACCCCGCTGGGTCAGAGGACAACAGAGGGCAACCTGGGCAGGTCACCTGGGTCTTGGCCTCTCCGACTTCATGTCCAGCATTAGGGGTCAAGTCGTGGCACACCTTTGGGGCAAGGGTCAGCACCTACCTCCTGCCGTGTGTACCTGCTAACCTGTGGCTCCAGCACTCCCCAGGGGGCCTGGGGGACTAAGGCCTCCCAAGCTCCCTCTGCACACAGTCACCTGTCTTTGGTGTGGGTCTTCTCCCCAGTCCGGAGTCATCTCCTGTTTATTGCCATTTTACAGTTGGGGAAGCTGAGGCCTGGAGAGGTAGAATTGCCTGAAACCAGCTTGGAGAGGCCCTGAGGACCAGCCTCTGGTGGGCCTCCTGTCTATCCTTGTCCTGCTCTGGCTCTGAGCCCCTGGGCCCTTGGGTCTCTGTATCCCCCACCTTTGGGTGGCCCAGGCTGGAAGTTCCCGCAGGACCTGGCAGGCAGGCCTCAGCACGCTCCCCTGTAGCTGAGCTCTGCAGCTTCTCAGCTCTTAGGCCTTCACTCTTTAAATAGCCTCCTGTTGCTCCCCAACCACAGCCCTGCACCCACAGACACTCGCCCACAGAGGAGCACCCAGAGCACACGTGACCTCCCACGAGGCTGCGGGGGTGTGGGGACACGGACGTGTTGATGTCGGGCAGAGGCGGTGGAGACGGCAGAGATGTGGTCGGACACAGTTTGGGGATGGGGTGGTGATTCCCAACATACTGTCCCGTAGTGTAGGCACAGCTAACACAGATGTCACAGGCAAGCTGTAAGAAACAACACCATTACCACTGAGCAAGCTGAGACCAGCTGACAAACAGCCCTCCACTGAGACAGAGATCTGGCCCCCCTCCAGCCCCCCCATCCCTGATGACTGAGTGAGTGCCCCATCTCCATTCCCTTTCCCAGGAGAACGATGCTACTCCTCACTACCACAGTTTCAGCCTTCTGTATCCTCTTGACCAACATTAGATTGGCCTGGAGCTCCCACTTCAGACAGTACGCAGAAGACTGACTTCTTGGGTCCCCCGAGCCTGGAAAATCCTGGGCTATGTTCACAAGGGCCTGCTGGGAACGCCCCCTGGTGGTGATCATACGCTGGTGCAACCAGGCTTCTTTGCCCATGGGAGTGGCATCTCTGGATCTCTGGGCAGCTGTTCCCATGTCTGGACACTCAACGCAGTGTCTAACTGGGGCAGGTCACAGGGCGTTTAGAAGGTGCTTGTAATGTTTCTCACGCTGAGGGGAGGGACGCAAGTCTTCGTTTGTTATTTCAGGAATCAACACAGTCTTTAAAATGTGCCTATGTCGGCACATTCTTCCTTATGTTCCCTGCCTAATAAAAAGTAAAAATAACAAAGTGAAGCCCAAGAAGGAATATAGGAGCCGCATTCCTGTCGACCAGTCAAGGGGGCACTCTGGCCTTCTTCCTGGCACAGCATGGCAGGCAGCCAAGGAATAGGCCAAGGCTTGATGGCCTGGGTGGGACTTGGGGACTGAAGACAAGGCCTTGGAGAGTCCATGGTCTGGACAGACACCTTACCCACTTCTCCTTTTGGGTGCCTTTGACCCTAGCTCTGTGTTCCCAGCCCTGGGGACAAAGGCAGTGGCTTTGAGTGTTTGTTTAGGGACAGTATCTCCTTAAATGGAAGACTTTAAAAAACATATTTGCCTTGAGCCACCCTCAGGGTTCCCAATATCCAGAGCCAACAGCTGCTAGAGGGCAGGCTGGCCAGGAGGGGTTGGGAAGGGCAGCTCCCAGCAGCCTGGGGTCCCCTCACCCTGTGCATGCTGCAATGTGAACAGTGACAGATCACAGAGTGTGTGGCAAGGCACCAACCCCAGAGTGGGTCGGACACCTGCCGGATTCAATTCTTTTGTTGTTTTGTTTGAGACTGGTCTGTGTAGCCCTGGCTGGTCTGGAACTCACCATGTAGACCAGGCTGGCCTGGAACTTGCAGAGATCCTCCTGATTCTACTTCCCAAGCATTGGGATTAAAGGCCTGTGCCACCGTGCCTGGCAGGAACACCCTTTCTTGCTCCGCTGGTGACCAGCAGTCCATATTCTTCTCACCTCCCAAGCCGGGCTTTTCCTAATCTTGGGATAAGAGATGCACCCGCAGCGTGGATAGCTGCTTGCTGTCCAGGTCACCCTCAGAGTGGCAGCATGGCACACACTCTGGGACACGCCATCGTCCTTCTATGTGGAAATTCCTTCTCTCGGTTTTCTTTTACGGCTGCATCAGAGAAAGCAACTCCGCCTCCTGGGCTTTATTCTCCTGAGCTGTTTGCCACTGTCATTTCTATATCATGTGAGCCACCTGACCTTCACCGAGTTCACAGCAACCCCAGTGAGCGCCTGAGAACTTTTCTAGACAATGTATTATTTACCCAGGAGACCTAAGTTCCAACACTCTGCTTACTTTTCCTCAATGAAGTTTGAGAACAGTTGACAGTCGTGAGCTTTGATTTCTGGCTCTGTAACCTTTGGGCTGGTAAATAAAACTGGAGTCACCTTGAGAAGGCGTGGGAGGGGAGGCGTCTCAGCTTGGTCACCGTGAACATGCAGGGTGGGCTAAGAGGTGACCATGCTGCCCCTTTCTAAGCTTTTGCCATCACTAAGAACAGTGGTTCAATCACTCCATGCCGTCTAATGTCTGCAATGACATACAGATTTAGCATGACACTATTTACAAAGGCATCGGGAGAAAGACATCTTTCTGTATCTCCAGAAGAAATTTACACAGCTGTTACTTAGTTAAAAGGCCCCCTGGGGTTGCAATCTGACCTCTCCCTGCTCAAGGCTCTCAAGGGACCCTTGGCCCCGAGGCCTGGGTTCTCCAGGGTCAGTCTCCTGCCTCCTGCCCAGCCTGTCTGCTGCCTACACTCATGTTGCAGCTCCAGGCCCATCAGTGACTCCTGCTTCCCACCTGAAAGCTGTCATTTGATTCAGCCTTATGCTAGGCTCCTTCTGCTTCTCAACTGACACATTGTGATGTGGCCTCCTCCTCCAGAAAGCCTTCCTCTGTGCTCCTGAAGGAGGAGCCAAGTTCTTTCTTGCTTGGGAGCTGCCCACCATTTTTGTCTGTCAGAATACTTGGCCCATGGTTGGAAGCTGAGAACCTACTTCCTATCAGTCTTCTCCTGGTGCTGTCTGCTCTGGGATGCTGAGATTGTGTGCTTGCTTGATGCGGGGTCCCTGTGGTCAACATAGGTCAGAGGGTAATAGGTGCTCAGCTTGTGGCAGGGGAGCAAAACAATGCATGGGCAGAATGTGACTGAGACCTGACAGGCCCTGTGGCAGAACATTCACAGTCTGTCATCCAGGGTCTGTCACTGCCACTTCTAGGATGCATTCCTCTTAGTCATTGTCTTTGTCAGCTACTCCATCCACATACCCATTTACCTGTCCATTCATCATCTACTCACTCACTCATTCATCCATTCATTTACCTATTCCTCCATCCATCTATCTGTCCTCTCCTTCATTCTTCCACCATCCACTCATCCATCCATCCATCTGTCCACCCACCCACCCATCTATCCATCCAACAATTTACCTAGCCAGCCATCTATTCGCCTATCTACCCATCTACTCATCCACACACCTGTCCACCAATCTATCCACCTGGTTGTCCATCCATTCATTCTTCCAGCCAGCCAGCCAGTCATCTATTCATGCAACCATCCACCTAGTCAGCCATTTAGTCTCCTATCTATCCACTCACCCACTTATCCATCCATTCATCCACCCATTCACCTACCCACCAATTTACCTACCCATTCATCTTTCCAGCCACCCTCCCACTCACCTACACATCCACACATCTACCCAGTCAGCCATTTAGTCCTCATCTAGCCACCTACTTATCTACCCACCTATCTATATACTCACCCACTTATCCATCCATCCCTCCATCCATCCATTCATCCATCTATTCACCTACCTACCAGTTTACCCACCCATTCATCTTTCCAACCACTGTCTCACTCACCTACACATCACACACCCATCCATCCATCCATCCATCCATCCATCCACCCACCCATCCATCCATCCATCCATCCATCCATCCATCCATCCATCCACTCTTTCATCTGCCTCACTACCACTTCTTCCTATCTATCTACCTCCCATCTATCTACAACCCACCTATTTCTCAGTCCATCTATCTACCCATTCACCCACAATCCACACATACATAGATAACACTCATCCATCCACCTAGCTAGCTCATCTATTCATCCATTCATCAATCCATCCATTCATCATTCCCCTACTTCTCCATCCATCTACCCATTTACCCATTCCACACATTCATCTACCTACTCATTCATTCACCTGCCCACCCCAGTCACTTCACTTGCCTACCCCACCCATAAATCTATTTATTTATCCATCCTCCTACACATCTATCCATCTACCCACTCACCCACCCACTCATCCATCCACTCATCCTCCAACCATCATGCATGCATGTGTCCATCCATCTGTCTGTGTCCAGCCAATTCTGCAGCATGAAGGATATGGTGAGACCGAACTTGCAATAGTAAGTCACAATTTCAGGAAGAAGGATTTCTGGTGTGAACGTCAGATTTGATGTGAGGGGATAGATCAATCTCCAAAGTCAGAGCCGCGTGTGGGCACTGAGGCAGGGAGTGGAGATGAGGGTGGGATGAGTCATCAGCAGGAGCTGAGGCATTTTGAGCCTCCCCTTCAAGCTGCAGCCCACAGTGTCTCCTCTCACGTCCCCTCCCCCAACACTGTTCTTCTATGGAGTCTTCTCATGGCCCTCTCCCAGGCCCAGCCCTGTTCTGGGGACTTCTGCTCTACAGACACTACTTACTTATAGAGGGGCTCTGGGACTGGCACAGAGAACTATCCAGAAGATAAACAGGCATTGCAGTAGAGGTTCTGACAATAGGCTCTGATCCCCCGAGGAAGAAGGAGGAGGACTGCAGTGAGGAAGGGCTCATTTGAACTTGATGCCTGGGTGGGGTTTGGATGTATAGAACAAGGAGATAACATTCTGGAAGGAAGCCATCAAAGGAGAAAGACACAGGACAGTGTGAATCCAGGTGAGTCCAGCTGCAGGGCAGAAAGGGACGGAAGGAGATGGAGAGGGTGAGTAGAGCCAGGGTGGGGGAACAACTGAGTAATTTAGTCATTCAGCCAAGATCCAGTTTCTGGCTATAAATGGGGAGCTGGGGGAGAAAGACGGACATCTGTTATCAGAGGACAACAAGGCTGCCATCACTCCTGTGCAGGAGTCGATACAGGGGTTTGAGCTTGAGGAGGGACCTGGTTGCATGGGCTAGGTTCCCTACTTCAGGTAATCTCCATATACAGGGCCCCCTCTGTCTCCACAGCTGCCACCACCTTGGGCTTGTGTCCTCTTCCCTGGAGGTCTGCAGTAGCACTTTTTTTAAAAAAAGATTTATTTACCTATTATGTATACAGTGTTCTGCCTACATGCCAGAAGAGAGCACCAGATCTCATTACAGATGGTTGTGAGCCACCATGTGGTTGCTGGGAATTGAACTCAGGACCTCTGGAAGAGCAGCCAGTGCTCTTAACCACTGAGCCATAGCACTTAACCAGCTCTCCTGCCCCAGCCTCAGCCTCTGTCCTCTACCAGAGGGAAATGGAATCACCAGCAAGAAGCCCCTTGTGAGGCCCTTCCTCTGCATTAAACCTTCCATGGGTCCCCAGGGCTCTGGGCATAGACTCCAAGCTTCTGACCCTTAATTATGCATATCCAAAGTCTCCAAAGTCTCATGGGGAAGGTCTTCTAAGTCCTCAAAGTGTTAACATTCTGATCCCGCCCCCCTTGGTATACCCTGACGTAGAAACCTCTTCTTAAGGGAAATCTCTGCCCCTTCCTCTCTCTCCTCTCTTCTTCCACTTTCCTCCCACGAGGTGTGCACCTCTCGAACTCCTCACCTCCCCCCCCCCTCTCTCTCCTTCTGTCTTTCTGCCTCTTCATCTCTCCATTATAATAAACCATTTCTACGTGGATGCAGCACCTGGGTTATGTATCTCCACCTGCTGCCCTGCCACCATGCCCACATGGACTGGGCTGCCCGCCAGCCCACCGCTGCATCTGGGGGTCCTGCCAAGAACAATTCCTAACACAAAGGGTCCTGAGTTTCCTTCTGCCCTACTGTAAGCAGGCCCACTCTGAGACTTCATATCAAGAATGGATTTTAGCTCCCGATGACACTTTCCAGGATCCCCAGTGTCTTAGTCAAGGTTTCTATTACTGTGAAGAGACACCATGACCATGGCAACTCCTATAAAGGAAAGCATTTAATTGGGGCTGGCTTATAGTTTCAGAGGTTTAATCCATTATCATGATGTCAAGAAGCATGGCAGTGTGCAGGCAGACACGGTGAGGGTTCTACATCTTGATCTGCAGGCAGCAGAATGAGACTATGTGTCACACACGTAGCTTGAGTGTGTAAGACTTCAAAGCCCACCTCCACGGTGACACACTTCCTCCAACAAGACCATACCTACTCCAACAAGGCCACATCTCCTAATGGTGCCACTCTCTATGGACCAAGCATTCTAATAAATGAGTTTACAGGGGCCATTAATATCCAAACCACCACATCCAGTGCCTTAGCTGGGGTTTCTATTGCCGTGATAAGAGACCATGATCAAAAGCAATTTGGGAAGGAAAGGGATTATTTCATCTTACAGCTTGTAGTCCATCATCCAGGGAAGTGATGACAGGAACCTGAAGGTAGGTGCTGATGCAGAGGCCATGGAAGAATGTTGTTGACTGGCTTGTTCCTCATGGCTTACTCAACCTCAAGCTGTTTTATCATACACCCAGGACCCACCAACCAGCCCAGGGGTGGCGCCACCCACAGTGAGCTGGGCCCTCACATCAATCATCAATCAAGCAAATGCACCACAACCTTGCCTGCAGACCAGTCTGGCGGGGGCATCTTCTCAGTTCATATTCTCCCGTCTAAAATGACTTAAGCTTGTGTCACGCTGACAAAAAACTGGCCCAGCGTACCCAAGCTGTGTTAAGAGCACCAGCATACCCCTGCCCCCACACCCCCAAGTGACTCAGGCTGTAGCTGTCTCCTGTTCTGTAGATTACTCAGGGCTGTGAGCTCAGCAGGAGCTGGTGTCTGCAAGCACACCAGGGTGTTGCATGCACAGCTCACCAGTGTGCTATTTTGCACAGTTCACCAGTGTGGTGTCTTCACAGTTCACCAGCACTTTGTCTACATAGTTCACCAGCATGTTGTCTGCACAGTTCACCAGCACGGTGTCTGCACAGCTCACCATGGTACTGTCTTTGTGTCCCCAGCTCATGTGAAATCAAAGGGTGGCTGACAGCTGGCCTTAGTGGAGCAGGTGCCCTTACCCTGCTCTCTACAGTGGGGAGACTCCTGTGTCCTTGGCGGCTCCCACCTCCACCCTCCGGACAGCATGATAGGGCAGATGACCCCGGAGCTCGACTTCCAGGACTCCGGGCAGGTCTGCTAGCATGAGGCTGGCTCCAATGGGGTAGAGGGGAAGCAGGTACACCCTGCCAAGTGCCAACAGAGTCCAACCAAGAGGTCTGAGCCTAGCAGCCACTTGGCTAGGAAGACTGCAGCCTGGGATGATCCACCCTCTCTGCCTTTTCCTCTCCCCGGGAGCCTCCCCTGCAGCTACTGTTACTTTCTTCTTGTTCAGTTGCTGGAGCAGCCTTCTGGCTTTAATTGGCTCATTTTCTGCAGCTACAAAGAGAGTTTCTTCCTTGACTGAGGCACACTCCACACTCACACACACCATGGCCCATGGGGCCTTGAGACAGAGACTGAGTGTAGAGAAAGTGGACAGAGATCTGAGCAGCAGAAGAAAGGGATGGGGGATGAGATGGGTTGGGGGAGAGAGAAACAAAGGCAGTCAGAGAAGCAGACAGACAGCTCACTCCTCTTGGGTAACATGAGGGAAGCAGAGACATGAACCCAAGAGGGAGGAAGGTGGCCCCACAGCGACAGGGCAGAGGGACCAGCGTATTGAGAGAGGCTGAGCTTCCGAGATCCCTGCTTCTCCAGACGTCTTTCCTAGTGTGTGTGTGAGTGTGTATGTGTGTGTGTGAGAGAGAGAGAATGTGAGAATGTGTGTATGCATGCATGAGTCAATGTGTGTGTGCATGCACGCATGAGGTTTTTTTGTGTGTGTGCATGCATGAGTGAGTGTTTGTGTGCATGAGTGTTGGTGTGTGTGTGTGTGTGTGTGTGTGTGTGTGTGTGTGTGTGCATGCACGAGTGAGTGTGTGTATATGTATGTTTGCAGGCTGCCCACAGGAGTTGTGGGCCAGGACTTCTGGTAATTTTGTCAGCAGTAAGACTTGGTGAACAGGAGTTGAAGTCCTTGAGAGGCTGGCTTTGCTGAGACCCCCTTCTCCTGACTCTGAGCTGGGCTGAGGGTTCAAGCAGGAGAGAATGGGGTTAGCACATCTGTTTGCTGTGTATTTTCACAAGAAGCCTCTCCCAGCTGCCTTGAGCAGCCTTCTGTCTGGGCTCTGAAGGTGAACCATGACAAGGTCAGGGCTGCTGCCCCCAGCTGGGGCCTGGCCTCTGGCTGTTCTTGAATGCCAAGAAGAGCCCAGCCCCAACCAACCCAGTTCTTCCAGGGGGTATGCTTACACAGTTGAATGACAGACCGGGCCAGCAACTGAGGAAAGACAGCCAGCTGGGAAGCAAGGCCCCGAGTGAGTGTGGTGTGTGTATGTGTGTGTGTGTGTGTGTGTGTGTGTGTGTGTGTGTGTGTGTGTGTGTGCGTGCCCTGCTGCCTCCCTGGCCTGTCCTCTTACTCCCAGCCACGGAGCCCTGATGAAAGACTTAATGGAAGCTTTGGACCCAGCTAGTCCAGGGCTCTCAGATTTACATGCTTCAGGTGCCATATTCAGGTAGCTGGGGACAAACAGCAGGAGGCAGCGGGGACCTGAGACAAACTGGGGTGTGACTGGGAGGGGCAGATCCTTCAGAAAACAGGGTGTTGGTCAAGCAGTACAGCTGAGCAGGTCTGTCTCCAGAAACTGTGAGCCCTGTGGCCTCCTTCTCTGCTCCGGGGATAGAAAGGGAAGTGCAGACGGGACAGGAATGTAGTCCAACCCACACAGGGCTGTGGACCCACGTGTCTGAGCACATCAGGGAAACTGAGGCCCAGAGTGGTGAGTGGTGAGGCCAAGCTCACGCAGCTACTTCCTCCGAGGCCACTCCTTTTAGGAAAATGACTCGGATGGGGAGAAGCTTGGAGATTGGGATCCAGCCCCTCATTGCCTGAGGACAGCTAATTGTGGTAGAGGGAAGGATAGCCTCTAAACAAGCTGGGGTGGGACCTGAGGAATCCAAGCAAGGATTCAGCAGGGGAAGCCTGCCAGGCAGCTGCAGGGTAGGAGCTAGGCCATGGTGGGAAGGCTCAGCCTCAAAAGTTCAAGTCCCCTTGGCTGGGCCCCAGAGCAGAAGCCCTGGTGAGCTAGACTTCAAAGTATAGCCATGGTACCATGACATCCTCTCCCACCCTCCCCACCCTATAGGTCTCCTACCTTCCCAGTTAGGAGACAGTAGCCTGGCCTTATTCAGGGAATACTCTAGGATGCATTGCTGGTCCTAGGGCCTGGGAATGACCAGCAGAGGTCACAGTCAGTGACTTTTATTTCTGAGCCTCAGTTTCCCCAACCACCTCCATGACTTTGTAGCTTGTCTCCTCCCTCAGACAGCCACCTCATCACATACACCATCATAATCTGTAGCCTTCTCCTGGGAAGTAGAGGTGAGGCTGGATGTCACTAGAACCTCCTTGGGGACAAACTTGGCAAGATGTTTTGTTTGACCAGCATCCTGCTTTTTTGAAGAACCTCCCAGGCACGGCCCAGTTTGTCTCAGGCCCACTATCAGGAAATGTTGACACTCGGTAAGATCTGAATATTAACACCTGTCTCCTTCCTCTGGTGTCTGAAAGTTCCCAGAGGCCAGAGACACTAGCCCTTACTTAGCTCTGTGTCCCTAGGCCCAGCATCACTGGTGCTGGGCACAGCGTTTGAGTTTAGTGAGCACTGGACTCTCTTCATCACTTTCTATGTTTCCTCTAGTAGATCAAAAGCCTCCGGTGCCAGGTCTGCAGCCTCTTTATCTTGGTAAGTGTGACCTAGCCCCTGAGACATGCTCAAAATGCTTAGGTGGAGACCTGGGGGTGTGGCCCAGTGTTTGCCTAGCATGCATGAAGCCCTAGGTTCCTATTCCAGCACTAGATAAGCCAGGCATGGTAGTGCAAGCCTGTAATCCCAACACTTAGGATGCAGAGGCTGGAAGATCAGGAGTTCAAGGTCATCTTTGATTACACATCAAGCTTGAGCTGCTTCAAGTTTAGCTTGGCCTGTCTCAATGGGAAGTGAAAATTTACAGGTGTACACAAAGGCAAGCACATCATCAGTGATGGAGTACAAGGGAAGGGAAGAAACAG
This sequence comes from Peromyscus maniculatus bairdii, assembly GCF_049852395.1. Lineage (NCBI taxonomy): Eukaryota > Metazoa > Chordata > Mammalia > Rodentia > Cricetidae > Peromyscus > Peromyscus maniculatus. The sequence goes on from NC_134855.1 coordinate 70,112,702, forward strand.
ACCCTTCTAGACAAGCTTCTCGATAAGCAAGAGTCTTGATGAGCAGGTTCTTGGGGGTGTTGGGGTGCCTGAAGGCCTGTGAGCATATGTTTACAACCTGCTTGGCAGGTTGTGCATATGCAAGCACAGCAGATGTAAGTCCTGAGTCTGTGTGTGCAGGCATGTTGTGTGCTGTGGTGTCGGGAGGGACACGGTGTCACTGTACGTCAGTGTTATACGCCCGGAGGCTGATGTGGTCTGTGAGCGAGCGAGCGTGCAGTTGTCTGGGTGTTCCTGGTACACGTGGGTGTGTGTCTGTGTGTGTGAGTATGCGGAGGTGTAGTGTTGTGCCGTGCTGGTTTGGAAGACGAAGGTAGGAGGAGAAGAAAGAAAAGACACAACTTGGGATTATTAAATGCCAAGTGCAAAGAGCGGGAGCTCCAGATATTCCCCCAGGGAGACTCCACGCCCTGCAGCTCCCACCTCTGGCTCTGGCTCTATTCACTCACCCATCCCCCGTCCATCTGCATGGTAACTGAGTTAGGCTCTCTGCTGGTGCAGCCTGTGACAGTCACCTGTAATCCTCAGAGATCCAGGCAGGGCTGCTCAGATGTGGCTTAGGTTGCTACTCAAATACCCTTCTTTCCCATCCTTCATCCCATAGCTCTTGCCAAAGGCCCCTCACAGAAGAGAACCGTTCTAGAGAAGGAAGAACACACTGCTCCTGGCCAGGGTCCTCTAGCAGTCTGGCCAGGCCCATCCAGATTCTTTCTCCCTATGGAGTCCCAAGCTCGGTGCTGCTGAGGAGATCCTGCTGGCGTGGGCCCATTTGTGCTCGCAGTCAGCTGGTCAGCCGGAAGTCCCCAGGCCTAAAGGGCTGTTTGCCACAGTCTCATTCCCACTCCACCTTGGAAGCGAGGCTGTCAAAGGCTCCAGATCCAGGGACCTGGCTGATGTGCTGGTTCCACAGCGGCGTGGAAAGGTGTGCCACCTGCTGTGGCTGGCACAGGAAGCAGGTTGCCAGAGAAGGGCCTGGAGAGAAGATTCTGGGTTCCTGGTACTCATGAGATGTTAAGTCCTTGTTTGTAAGGTGGTAGCATCAGTTCTTTATCTTTCTTTCTTTCTTTTTTTTTTTTTATCCTTTTTAATTAAGAAAAAAGCTTGGCAGAATAAATGAGAATGAGCCTGCAGCCTGAAGGTTTTCAAATCCATTTAACGGCTCCGACTGCACATCTGCAGTATGCTGGGATGCAAACTGGTTGGGGGGGCGGGGATGCCAGTAGGCCAAGCAGCTAGCTCATTGGCTGTGTGATCTTACTTCGCCGCTCTGTGTTTCAGTTTTCTCCTCTTTAGAAAGGACTAGCCAGCCCACTTCCCAGGGCTCCTGTTAGGATGAAATGAGCAAACGCATGGGAAACTCTGAGCCCACAGTGAGTGCTCAGCGAGCACACTGCCAGGCTGGCTGGAAGTCCCCCTGCCTTCTGTCTCCCTGCCTTGGCAGGGCTGCCGGCTTCATGGGCTAGTCTCTCTGGAAACCGTGGGAGCAAATGATGAGGAGCCTTGGGAGTGCGCCTTCCAAACAGACATGGCTTGCCTGTGGTGGAAAGGCGAGAGAGGAGGCTGCCAGGGAGAGCCTGCCTGGGTGTACTCAGCTGTGCTGGGCCCACAGGTTGTCACGGACTTGGCCACTTGCCGATGCTGCCTGAGCCATCTTCTGTGTGGGGGACTCTGTGGCTTCAGGAGCCTGTTGCAATGAGAGAGCTGGGTGTGGCGGCTGGGCAATGACAGCGGGTGTGGGGATGAGCAGGGAAGGCTCCTTGGAGGAGGCAGGTCTCCATGACAGACCACTCCAGGTTGAGCTGGACACTGGTCTGCAGGGAGGGGAGCAGAGGAAACATATCCAGCCCTTGAAAGGCTTAGATTCTTCTCTGCTTTCCCTGGCCCTGACTGAAAGAAGTTTCTTCTTGCTCTCGCTTGTCATTCATTGCTTAAGGACTGCTCACAGATTTACCTCACACTGAAGTTAGCCTGGAACTTACATGCCCTCCTTCCAGAACACTCCCCAGTTCCAAATTACCTGAGGTCACACTCCTCCTCTCCCTTCCTCCTCCCTCTCCTTTCTTCCTCCTCATTTTCATTGTTGACTGCTGATTTTTTAAGGAAATGGTTTTCTTTGTAGCACAGGCTAGCTGAGAACTTTCTATGTAGCTCAGGCTAGCCTCAAACTCAAGATCCTCCTGCCTCTGCCTTCCAAGGGCTGGATTTACAGATGTCTGTCACCGTACCCAGCACCTGTCTACTTTTAAAAACATTGAAGAGCTGAGTTGCCCACCTGCCTGGGAGCCCACAAAACCTCTCTTGGAAAAATCATAAGAAAGACCCCTTTTGGGCCATAGGGAGGGTGAGTGCGTGGAAGGCAGAGTCTGTGGTCTTCTTTGCCTCCTTGATAACAGAGCTCTCTGCTTCTCCACTGGGCCTCCCAGTCCACTGACTCCATCTGGCAGCAGCAAAGGGTTCCCTGTGCACTTAGAGCAGATCCTAAAAGCCTACAAGAGGTGCAAGCTCCTAAGGGTGCAGGATTCCACTCTCACCAAAAGCCCTCCATGTAGCTGGTCTTATGACCAGCTGATACATGAGAAGCTGAGAGAAAAAGATTAGTTGGGTTCATAAGTTCCAGACCAGCCAGGGTATCATGCTTTCAAAAACATTAAGAGGTAAAAACTCAGGCTGGGACATGAGGGACGGTGGTAGAGTACTGGCCCAATAGGTCCTGGGGGTTGACCCCCAGAAACATAAAACCAAAGCAAACACAAGTTCCTGTGGTCAGAGTTCACAGGACAGGGCACGTGCATGACAGAATGAAGGTCTGTGCCCTTCACCAGTAGCTAGAGAATGAGTCAGCTGCTGGGAGATACTTTCCTTTGGAGCCCAAGAGTCAGAACTATCAAACAAGGTCTAGGGAGGCTCCGCAGGCCACCCCCACACACCCAAACTGTTCTGAGTTGCCTCAAACACAGCACCTCATCTCACAGTTCCTCCTTGGGCAGCTAGGACCCTAGTTCCCAGGTGCAAGGTTTCCCTAGCGGCATGTTGCACATTCTCACTCCAGGAAGATTTTGAGCTCTGAGTAGTTGGGTGTGTAGGAGTTGAAACGAGAGGATCTTATTTTTTCATTATGTGCTCACTGGTAATGCCGAGATGGTTTATCCTATTACAGAGACCTAATTATTCTGATATAAAACGCAATTGAGTAATTAACTTAGATGTGTGAGTTTCCGCTGAAATCCTCTGAGGCTCACAGTCACTAACCATGTAGCTGGGAGAAGGTAAGTTCCACCGCACAGGAATGGTTCATTTACTAGATGGAAGGAAATTTTATTTAAAACAGCCAATTGAGGCAATAAGACATATCAGAAGGCTTTCACATTCACACCAAGGTTGGCTACACACCCAGAAAAGTCCTGGGGTTACAAGGGGTATATCATGACCCTCCAGAACGCAAGAAGCATGCCAGGAACTGAATACTTGCAAGGTTCCCTGCCTCAAAACATCTGACATGAAAAATCCCAGCTAAATTGTCAGAGGCAGGTTTAATTCATTACGTTTGTAGACAGAGCTGAATCTCCTTCCAAGGCCTCCTCCAAGCGGTTGCTGGGAACCTGCTTACTATAAATAGAAAAAGATTTGTAAGCGAACGTGAAAGCTTAAGATAGAATCAAGGTTGCAGTTTTACTTAATAACTTGAACTCCAGAGGCTCAGAATGAAGCCCAGCTGGTAGAGTGCCAGCCCAGCATGCATGAAGCACTTGGTTCTATACCCAGGACCACTTAAACCAGGTGTGGTGGTGGGACATGAACTCTGGAGGTCGAAGCAGGAGGATCAGAAGTTCAATGTTATCCTTGACTACATGTTGAGTTATAGACTAGCCTGGCCTGCATGAGATCCCATGTAGTGGTTTGACTAGGAATGGCTCCCATTGGTTAATAGATTTGAATGTTTGACTCCCAGTTAATAAACTGTTTAGGAAGGATTAGGTGGTATGGCCTTGTTGGAGGAGATGTATCACAAGGGGTGGGCTTGAGGTGGTATGGCCTTGTTGGAGGAGATGTATCACAAGGGGTGGGCTTGAGGTGTCAAAAGCCCATGCCAGGCCCAGTCTCTCTGTGTGTCAACAACAAATGTAAGCTCTCAGCTACTGCTCCAACACCATGCCTGCCTGCCATCATGCTTCCTGACAGGGACCAGTCCTCTGAAACTGTAAGCAAGTCTCAATTAAATGCTTGCTAAGTTGCCTTGGTCATGGTGTCTCTTCACAGCAATAGAACAGTAACTAAGACAACACATCTAAAAAAAAAAAAAAATGAGTTATAATTGCTTAAACTCAAAGTAAACTTCGGTGTCATTTTTTGGGGCCTGGCAACCACTAATAAAATTGCCACGACTCTGAAATGAACATGCAAGTCTGGTTCAGAGTCAAGGTCCAAAGTCCTAAAGGAGATTCGTAAAAAACCCCTCATACAGTATCCCAAAACCAGGTCGTGTTCAAAGCCTTCTCTCATTTTCTTTCTTTACGATTTGTTTGTGTCTGTGGTATATGTGTCTGTGTGAGTGTGTGCGCGCATGTGTGTGCAGCGCCTAAGGAGGCCAGAAGAGGGTGTCGGGTGTCTCCTATTGTCCTCTATTGCCCTCTGTCTATTCCTTCTAAGCAGGGTTTCTCCCTAAACCCAGAGCTCTCATTTTCTCAGCTGGGCTGGAAGCCAACAAGCTCCGGCAGTCTTTTTATCTCTGGACTCCTGAGACCTGGGGTTTCAGGTATGAATGGGATGTTGGCTTGTTAAATGGATGCTGAAATCTGAACTCCAGTCCTCATGACCTCGCAGAAAGTGCTCTTTGTTCTGAGCTCTCTCTCCCTTCCCTCCCTCCCTTGTCCTGTCCTGCCTTAATTTTTCATTTCATTTCATTTCTTTCTTTTTTCTTTTCTTTCTTTCTTTCTTTTTTTTTTTTTTTAAGTTTTACTCTGTAGATCTGGCTGGTGTTGAGCTTTGACCCTCCTTCTGGCTCTGCCTCTTGAGTGTTGTGATTACAGACAGGCACTACCACACCCGGTTTGCTCTTTCTTTTTTTGGTCAGAGTGGAACTGCTGATGGGTAGTACTTGAGAAACCTCAGGGCGGGGCGCTGTAGCCATCCTGTTTGTTACTGTGAATCAGCACTCTAGGATAGCCAGTTATGGCCAAGGATCCCACGTTTCAGGGATTGGCATTTCCAGATTAATAAACCCAGGCTTCACAGGGATAACTAGGAGGGTTGCGCTGGTCTTATCTCCAATCAGCATTTGGTCATTTGCATAATGGGACCAAAACGCTTTTTCATTGGTGCACCTGGTTGTGTAAACAACGTGGTCATTGGCTGGAGATGCTACAGGCACTGCCGGCCTGCCTGTGGTCTAGTTGCCTGAGGAAATGGCCAGTTTTACTGGCTCAGCTCCAGGCCCTGCATTGTGGGCCCCAGCACCCCTGTCCTCCGTGATGAGCTGCTCAGGGGCTCAGGGCCTCACTGCCGGCTAATCCCATTTCTTGTTGGACCTGGCAGGCTGGAGTGGAGGGTTGGAATGGGGAGATGGCTCGTTATTGGCGAGTGGCAGTGGGTCTTTTTGCTCCCTCCTAATGCTAAGGTGGTTTGTTTGCTATTTCAACAGCATCCTGCAGCCCTGGCTGCCTGCAGAGGTACATCTTAGCAGCGTCCAGGAACTGGTGGGGACTGTGACTCCTCTTGGGGTCCTTTTGAAATGCCTTCTTTCAGCCAGACATTGTGGTGAATGCCTTTAATCCTGTGAGGCAGAGGTAGGCAGGTCTCTTGAGTTCAAGGCCGGCCTGGTCTACAGAGTGTGTTCCAGGACAGCCAGAGTTACACAAAGAAACCCTGTCTAAAAATAAGGAAAAGAAAAGAAAGGAAAAGAAAGGAATGCCTGATTTCAAAACCAGGGAGCCCCTGCTTCTGTGCACCCCATCTATCCCTTCTCGCTCCCTTCTTCCTCTTTAGTCCCAGGCCAATCGTGTGTGCGGTGAGTAGCTCAGTCCCCTGACCTGCTGCTCAGCTTCAGTGACTCTTGGGTCTCCTTCTGTTCCCTCCTTCCCTCACTGGTAAAGCAGCCCAACCTGGAGCCCTGCAGAAGACACCTCCTTTCGGCCCAGTGTCCCCTTGAACTCCTGATTCTTCTTCCGAACCTCCTAGAATGGTCTAGACTGCACTCAAAGTGGCCTTTTGACAATCCTACGCTGGGATGGTTCTGTCCAGCATCCCATGGCTTTCCTCCCTCCAACCCAGTGGCCCCACAGGGAGATTGGGCTGTTGTCACAGCCAGAGTTTCTGTGACCCCAGACAAACCAGAAGCCTGGAGCTTGGCATTGGCTCCTGAGAGGACCGCAGCCTCACAAGGTGAGGAAGATGGCAGGGGAGTGTGGGCATGTGCAGAGTGGGAACTGTCAACAACCTGAGTCCTAAGGGTCCTGGAGGTGATGTCACAGGGCTCTGCCTGCAAAACCCAGCAGTGGGGGAGGTGGGAAAGGCCTCCTAGCTGAAGGAGGAGGACCCTTTCATGTCTGCCCTGCTCCTCCTGACACAGAGTCTGTCCTGCCCCTGGGAGGAAAGAGCGGAGGAGCGCCACATCTGGCCTCTCACCCTGTGCCAATGCCAGGAGCCACTCCGACCACAGCATGCACACCTTTCCATCTTTGGTTGAGAAAGGGTTGGGCTCTTCACTTGACCTTGTTTCCGCTAGCTCTCCGGAGAACTCCTTAATCTTCAAAGACACCACTATTGGGGACCCGGAAAAGACTCTAAGTTTGGGCTCAGGAAGGCCTGGTTTGAATCTGCTTCCCTCAGTTCTCTGGCTGTGTGTGTCACTTTGGCCATGCCACTCAGCCCCTCCCCCCCTGTCTTCTGACCCTAAATGAGACTGGCCAAGTTGTTCTGGGGGTCATTCATTGTGGTCACAGACCAACTGAATTCCCAGCTGGAAACAGGGTGATCCGGCCTTCCTCCCCTTGTGTGCCCAGGTGTGGGAAGAGGTCCTGGGGTTGCAGGGAGCCTGGTTGGCCGGCTCTGCAGTGGATGAGGTCTCAGCTTGGGTCTCGGCCAACCATCAGCTCCCAATGTTTCCACAGCTGCAGAGGCTCTGGCCCCCGAGCACAGGGGGCTATGGAGCCTCCTGGCCCCACTGTGGGGGGCAGCTTGACTGGCAGGGTCCTGGGCCTGGGGTCTGGGGCGTTGAGAGTCCCACGGGGGGCTGTCATCCTGTGAGCCAAGCTGTCATTAGTTGTTCTGCGCATAATTGGGCTGTAATCACCCTCTGGCCCCAGATGGGGTGTCGCTGTGATTATGTGTTATTAGCTTCTCCGTGCCTCAGACTGCTGACTACATGCTGTCCCTGGTGCCCCCCCCCCTCCATGGCCCCACCAAAAACACAGAGACAACAGCCTCCCCGCACGAACCCTGGACGGCGTTCTCTCACCCCTGTGTTCCGTGCCGCGAGGAGCCACAGCTCAGCCTCGAACCAGACACCACTGGATCACACGGGTTCTGAGCTGTAAGTTCCAGCTTGCTCCCATCGCAGCAGCTAGGAAGTGACTTCTGTTTCCTAAACAAGACTGTTTTCAGCAAGGTCAGCAGGGCTGCGGGTGGAGTACACAGAGGAGACGTACCAAGGCAGATCTCAGGCTTTCCGTCTTGGGCAGGTGGTGACGGCTTTCTGAGCGTCTCTTACCTGGCAGGGAGGGGCCAGCCTCCTGGGCCGCAGTTAGGACTCTAGGTCGACAGGCCTGCCATCCAGCTGATCCACAGGCTCTGAGCTCCCCAAGTGCTTAGGCTGAGCACCTGAGCTCAAAAGTGGGGGAAGTGTTCCCTGCTCCAGGGACACAAAAGGGCCCTAGCTGGGCCAGCCTGCCCAGCAGAAAGGAGAGCGAGCGGCATGGCCCAGAGCCACCGCTCAGCACCCTGCAGCCCTCCTTGTTAGGCAGGCCCCCAGGGACTGATAGGGAACTGACCATAGACCAAAGAATTGGATTTTATTTTATTTTATTTTTTTTTTTTTGAGACGGGGTTTCTCTGTGTAACCCTGGGCTATCCTGGAAGTCGCTCTGTAGCTCAGATGAGCCTTGAACTCAGAGATCCGCCTGCCTCTGTTCCCCAAGTGCTGGGATTAAAGGTGTGCGCCACCACTGCCTGGCTCAATCCGTTCTTGACCAGTTTGGTGAACCAGTGAATTTACTGGGATTATTTACAGGAGGGTGGGCAAGCGGCTGCCTCACAGAAAAACCCACCCCTGCATGTGACTTGCCAAAATCGCATCCCCAGACTTTCCTACCCATGTGTAGGCATCTCCACTGAAGAGTCCCTCCGTCCCAGGCGTCAGTTACTCCCTGTAACCTTAAGGAGGGGGCCTTGTGAGTCTTGTTAACTTTGTGATCTTCCTGGGCCTAGTAAGTTTCCTTAGCTTCCCAAGTCTCAGGAGCCTTCCCTAGAGGACAGAACATTTTAGTTCCCATGAACCAGTGATTCAGCCGGGACAGCTGTAGACAGGGCTCTGTCTGGCGGAGTTACCAAGGACTTCCCAGCAGAGGCAGTGGTTGAACTAGACTTCGAAGGATCCAGCCCTCCTTCTCTCTCCTCCCCGCTCTTCTCCCTTCCGTCCCTTCCGCGCTCCTTCCCATGGCATAGTTTTGATCCTCTCTTGTCCAGGACCGGGGCTCACTTTCCCCATCCCTTCCTGCCTGCTCCAGCCTTCAGCCTGAGGTGAGCACTCAAGCTGTAGCAGCCATAGGCTTCTGACCCTCCCCGAACTGCGCCTTTCCCTCCTCCAGTGAGGGCTGCTGGTCTTTAGCCCTCTTGGTCCTCTCCCCTCCTGGTGCTCCAGGCACGATGGCCTGTGCCTGGAATACCACTTGTTTGTCCCCTGACTTCTGCACTGTCGACTCCAGGAGAACACTGCATTGATTTGGTTCCCTCCTGAGACCTTGGAGGCCCTCAAATTCCTCCACTCCAAGCCTCACAGGACACAGCTGAAGGCCTTTGAGCTTGCTATGTCTGAATCTAGCCTGGGCTACCTGTGTCCATTTGGGGCATCACATCCCACCCGTGGCTTCCTGTCTCCTCATCCCTGCATCTCCTCCGTCAGTAAATGTGTCAGGTTCAAGTTGGGCTTTCCTTCATGTAAACACGGCAGGTCTAGCCTGGCTCTGGGCTTTTCTTCATGTAAACACGGCAGGTCTAGCCTGGCTCTGCCCTGGGCCTGATTTGGTCAAAGACTTGAGCTGAGAGCAGGGAGGGGATTTTGCAGGAAAAGCAGCAGGGCTTCCCAGTTACTGTTCAACAGGATCGGTGACGGCCATTAGGCCGAGCAAGTGGGGAGCCTGTTCCTTTTGGAAACAGGCCTTCCAGGTAGCAAGGCGGGAAAGACTGCAGGCGGTATAGGGACACCCCAGCCTCCCTGACTTCGCTGCCAGGATTACGGAGGCTGCATATTAACTAGACCACTTGTTCCACTTTTTTAGATATGTCCCTGGATTTCCAAACACAGCCTCGGCCCATCCATAAAGAACATGGTGCTAAGGCCCTATCTGGTGATGCCCACTGACCTTGGACCCCCTTCCTCCCTCAGCACCTCCTTCTTCTTAAAGGACCCTCAAAGAACACCTTTTGTTCTCCCTGCGTGGGCTCAGCGCATCCTTGAGACTCCATTGTCCTGCTGTCTGCGCTAACAGACCGTTTATCTGACTGGGGATGGGGGGGGGGGGGAGAAAGAAGGAAGAGAGAACACAAGCAGGATGGCTCACTGTGCACAGACCCTTTCTACAGACCCGACGACCTCAATTCATGACCCACATGACAGAGGGGGAGAATCAACTCCTGCAAGCTGTGCTCTGACAGCTACATGTGTGCTGAGGCATACACATGCACACACACACACACACACACACACACACACACACACACACACACACACGTGAACACACACACACATGCACAAATACACATACTTACACACTAAATAAAGAAATGTAATTATTCCCAGCACTCGAGAGGCAGAGGCAGGTGGATCTCTGTGAGTTCGAGGCCAGCCTGGGCTACAGAGTGAGTTCCAGGACAGGCACAAAGCTACACAGAGAAACCCTGTCTCAAAAACAAACAAACAAACAAACAAACAAACAGAAATGTAATTATTAAAAAGTTGGGTTTTTAAGAGTAGCTCTCTTTTTGTTTGACAGAGCTAGGTGAGCAAGCTACCAAGCTGTGTGACAGGCATATGGAAGTGACCATGTGGTGGGTGGCTACAAGAAGCTGAAAGTGTCAACGAGAAAACTGTGGTCCCAACCCTGGAGCCACAGGGATAACTCTGCCCCAACCGACAAGACTGCAGGCCTGGCCACCTCCGACAGTGAGAACTGCCACGGTGTGAATACGGAGCATCCCTGACAGGGACCTAGGTGGGAGGCTTGGTGCTAGTTGGTGGCACTATTAGGGAGGTTTGGAGACTTTGGGACGTATCTCTGGGGATAGGTCCTGGGGAATATTTTGTCTCTGGTCCCTTTCTGTTTAGTTCTGTTTGCTATCCAGTGAAAAGCAACCTCTGCCCCAAGGTCCAAGCACCGAGGTGTTCTGCTTCAGTGCATGAGGCCAGGCACCAAGGGTCAAACCCTTTGAAACTGTGAGCCAAAATCAATCCTTCCTCCTTCCAACGGTTTATGTCAGGAGTGTTCCCTCATAGCCGGGGGAAAAAAGGACCTAATGGCCTAAAGCAGACTCAGCTGCATGCAGAACTCTGAGAGATATGGTCTGTGTCCACAGGGAAATCACTGAACCTATGGGGACTGGGTGGTGGTGGGCAAGCTAACATCTTTGGGTGGGTCTCATTTGTGGAGATGGGGGGTCGCCATGCCTGGCCTCTCTCTGCCCAGTGCTTCCCACCCACTTGGCTCATAGGGAGGCAAGGAAAGTGGGCATATGTGTTTGGTGAGGTCATCAGGGTGGCTTTCAGATTCGTCCCTAGAGCAAATCTAATGATCTGGGTGATGGACAGGTAGCAGACAGTTTGCTGGTGAGCAGGGGAATGAGAAAGAGCTGCTTGAGAAGGAGCCACATACAGCTCCTCCCTGGGACCTCAGACAGACACAGGCAAGAAGGTAATCAACACTAATGAGGAAGGCACTGCCAAGCTTCATCATTAATGTTTCATCCTGCACCGACAGCTCAGATGGTGGTCCGTTTGAAGGCACTCAGCATGGGATGGCCATTCATACAGCTGGCAGGGGAGATGACGTCTCCCTCATCATTAAGCCTGGTTCTCCCCATCTCAGCCCAGAGCTCTAAGTGCCAGTGTAGAATAGAAGGGAATGAGAGAACATAATGGCTCAGAGCATCAATGTTCGAATCAAATCTGGTGGATACTGGCCCAATGTTAAGCTCTAAAACTTTCAATGTATCAGCTAGCTTTTGCTGTATAACAAGCAACCCCAAACATAGTCACTTAAAGCACAGAATGTTAACTCGTAAGTGTATCGTCTGGCCAGGCAGTTCAGCTTCTCTGGATTCCACCTGGCTAAGTTTTGCAGGGCTTGCTCAGTGACCGGCAGTTAGTGGACCAGCTGGCTACTCACAGATGGTGTTCTCTAACATGACAGAGCTGACTTGGCTCTGATTGCCCAGATGCCCCTCAGAGTTTCCTACTTTGCAGTGGGTTAGCTCAGGCTATTCACATGGGTAGCTCTAGCTACCTACATGATAGTTGACAGAGCTCAAGAGAAAGAACAAAAATTCAGAACAGGAATGGCTTTCTTATTATTATTATTATTATTATTATTATTATTATTTTGCATGTATATGTGCTGTGTGCATGTTTACACATGTGTGAGTGCATATGGGTGTGGAGACCAGAGGTTGATACTTGGTGTCTTTCTCAATCTCTCTCTACTTCATTTAGTGAGACAGAGTCTCCAGCTGAACCTGGGGCTTTCCAGTTTGGCTTGCCTAACAAGCCAGCTGGCCCTAAGATCCTCCGTCTCTTCCTCCTGAACACTGAGATCGCAAGAGGGCCACCATGGCCACCAGGCTTTCACATGGGTGATCGGTATTCAAGATTCTGAGGTTTGCATGGCAAATACCCTACCCACAGAAACATCTCCCCAGCCCTGGCACAGCGTTTTCCTATTGCATTATTGGTCAAAGCATGCCTTAAATCTGGCCCAAACAGAAGGCTACAGGAATGTTTCATCTCTGTTACTCAGTGACCCAGCCTAGACTGGCCTATGGTGCTGGAGTGCAGTAGGGGCCTGCAACCCCGCCCAGTGTTTCCAGTCTCTGTGTGCAGCTTGTTTTGGGTACACATTTGTATAGAGACATTTTGGTGAAAGTGAACTCTTGGCTGGCAATACCGAAACACAAGCTTGTCCAGGACAGTTGGTGACCCTTCAGCCCTACTTTAAACAGGGAAATCACCAGCCTGAAGCATAAACATCTGGAAAATACGACACTAAATATTCTTCAGAAAGGATACCTGTCAAAAGGGTTCATGCATATAGAGCAGGAAACAAGAAGGCAGAATGTCCCCTGGCCTACTGCAGTGGTGCGGACATGTTTTTAAGAGGCCGACCTTCCTGGTTCTTGTGCACCGTGACATAGAATTCCTAATGGCTTATTAGCCGCATTATTTTTAGACAGTGGTCTCTCCAAGGGCTTCAAAGTGTTGGCTCCACTCACCTGTTGAAAATGACTACTCTGACCCCTTGAAAGGAGGAGTCTGCAAGAGGAGGGTGTGCAGGAGGAGGGTGTGCAGGAGGAGGGTGTGCAGGAGGAGGGTGTGCAGGAGGAGGGTGTGCAGGAGGAGGGTGTGCAGGAGGGGGTGTGCAGGAGGGGGTGTGCAGGAGGGTGTGCAGGAGGAGGGTGTGCAGGAGGAGGGTGTGCAGGAGGAGGGTGTGCAGGAGGAGGGTGTGCAGGAGGAGGGTGTGCAGGAGGAGGGTGTGCAGGAGGAGGGTCTGGGCCTATGAACCTGTTGAGAGGGCCCCAAGTTCATCTGCTCCCACAGCTCTCTGCCCACCCTGAAGAGGCCATCTGTACCTAGCACCCTGCCTTTCCCTACACAGGTGCTCTGCCTGCTTCCAGGGTGGTGTGTCCACACATTTTTTTACAGTCCCTTCTTGGGGCTGGGAGAGGTGTGTTTTTTATCAGGAGTGTGTGTGTGTGTGTGTGTGTGTGTGTGTGTGTGTGTGTGTGTGTGTGTGACTAGGGATTGAATCTAGGACCTTGTGCCCACAGGACAAGCACTCTAGCCCCTGAGCTAGAGTCCCAGCCAGTGTTTAGCTTGAATTCACTCTGCACTCCAGGATGGCTTTGAACCTTTGATCCTCCTTCCCCAGCCTCCTGTGTAGCTAGGATGAGAGGTGTGTGCCACCAGGCCTGACCCCCATCAGGATGTCCTGATATCCCAGGTCCTACAGCAGCAGGGGTCTAACCCTGAATAAAACAAAGATAGGAACAACAGCAAAACAACAACTCCTTCTTGTCGGAAGACTTACTGCTCTTAAATTCTGAAACACACGCCTTGAGTATCCTGCATCGCTTTATAATTTCAAAACCTCAGAGTTTCAAGGGCGTGGTTCAGGGAAATTACCACCTTCCTGAAGTGCTCCTTTAGATTAGCACCTTCCTCTCATTAGGGCACAGCAGAGTTTCAGGGTCCACACAAAGATCTGATCACATCACTTTTGTATGAGACTCCATCCTGTGTCTCTAAAGCCGAAGGCCTGCAAGGGGCCCATGCCTGCTGATGGTCCCCTATTAGCCTGGGATGCCCTTTGTGTCAACACTGTCGCTCTGGCATGACGGGGCTTGTGTAGGGACATACAGAGGCATTATATAAAATTTAAGTAAAAATGTAAGACCGAATACCCCATTATGCATGCCTTGTGTCTGTGTCAACAGGAGAATTGGTCGCCTCGTCAAATATACAGAAATACAACCAGAGCTGTGCAGGACGAGACTCCCAATGACAGATATGAATAAACATTAAGACTCCTGCCGAAGAATCAGAGCTAGTGACATGGTGGCGCACGTCCCCTTCTCTTGCTAAACTTTGTGATTTTGCTGCCTTTATGACAGAAAAAGAAAAAAAAAAAAAAAGCTTTGTTCCCCCGGCCACAGCGACAGAAATGACATCAGAGTTTAACAGCCAAGTTGCCTCTCTGCCCAGGGCCTGCTGACCCTCTGGAAAATCATTATGTTTATCATCATTATCAAAATTGATGCCACAGGTCCTCCAGTGCGTGTGTGTTCTGCAGAGCCGTGGAAGAGGGTGTTTGGAAGCTCCGGGAGGGAAGCTTGGCGATCTTAGCAGGGTGTACTGCACTGAGGCAATTACGGACCATTTGTAGCCGGCCTTGCCAGCACCCAGGGTGCAGGCTCAGCTGGTTGTGTACAGAGGAGCCATGGAGAGTCGGGAGGATTGCCTGCAGAGCAGGTGAAGGAGCGATTCTTCACACCAAGGGCCCAGAGGGCCCTAGAGTGCTGGCTTTCAACTGGGGGTGATTTGAAGTTCTGGGGGGGACATTTGAATATGTCTGGAGACAAGGCCAGTTGGGGAAGGGTCCTCCTAGCATCTAGTAGGTGGAGGAGGCCAAGGATGCTACTTAGAGTCCCAGCACAAGCAGGACAACCACTCCTGTAGACGGATTGCTAAACGGTCTTATTAAACAAAAGCCCGGAGCCAGATATCGGGGTTAACACCTGAGAGATCAGAGGAATAGGATAGCAGGTTACTCTTGCCCAAATCAGGACGATGGAGAAGCCCTGCCCTGGAGACTGTGCCACAGGCTCCGGGGCTCCGGCAGTAGTGAAGGCCCTGGTAAGGAAACAGCCCAGCTCCCATGTCGGTGCTGCTGGTGACAGCTGACACTGAGCAGGGAAGCCGCTGGAGAAGTTCCCTCTAAACCAATTCTATTTAAGGCTTTGCAGGCCAAGGTTCATTAGAATCTCTTGGTTTGGGGTGAGCCCCTGCCCCACTGTCAATCCATCCTACCAGGCCATAGAGACTGCAAGCTCGTCTGTAAGCATGCCCCACACTCCCGTCCTTCCTGCTTTCTGTATGCTGTTCCCTGCCTTTCCATTCTGCTAGTTATGAGAGGACCCATCCTTAAAGGCTTAAGTGCCACTTCCTGCAGAAAGCCTGCTTGATTTATTCCCTGTCTTCCAGTGTGGATAAACTCTTTTCTTTCCTTGGGCCAGGCAGCAAACAGCCTGCTAACTGGGTCAGTGTGGGGTGGGGTGGAGGAGACCGGCTGTGGCTGAGCAGCGGACCCCCACTCCTGACCAGGCAGTTGGCATCCTGTCACTGTGCCTCTTAGACTCTGGGATAAGTTCAGTTGCCTCCTGGGAAACACATGTTTCTCTATCTGAAATGCAACAGGAAGATTCGATGCTTGCGCGTCAGCTAAGTTCAGCATAGGGTGGAGGCTGGGGGCTGTCCGTCGAGGTGAAGCCATGCTAGCCGTTTGCAAACATGTCTGGGTCCAACTCTTTGAATGCTTTCTTCCTGTGGGTATTAACACTGTCCCCACCTTCCAGATGAAGGACAATTTAGAGGATTTGTTCCATAAGGAAATGTAAGTGATTTGCATCTGTATCCCCTCCTTATAAGACCCCAAAGTCAAACCAACCCATAGTTTCTCCAAAGTTCAACCTGGGGAACCAATAGGTTTGTTGGGCTTACAGGAGCATGGGGGAACCCCAAAGCAGCCACATGGAACGTCTTCATCCAGCATGGATGATGGCTTCCCTATGGTTGCATAGATCTTCCGTCCATCCATCAACCAACCTCTTACACTCTGTGCACTCCAGTACCTTCCAAAGGCCCCAAGTGATGGTTATGCTAAACGGCGCTGGTGGTGGCTCTGGTTACCGGTGGAAATGTCACGGGCCACGGCCACGACTACCAGAGTTACAAGGAGCTTTATTAGAAAGAAGTAGAGAAGAGCAGAGAGGAAAGCCAGGCCTGGAGAGAAAGAAAGATGGCAGAAACAGAGAGTGAGCACACAGAGAGGGTGGGGGTCCTCATCCGGCTTTTTAAGGTGGGTACGCCTGTGCCCGCTGATGATGTAAGATGCAAGACCCCAAGCTGCGCATGTGCGGGGGTGAGGGCAGGATCCTAATACCAAGACCACATGATATTAGGGCAGAATTGCATATGCATGATGGGGAGGTATAGGAGAGAGCCTGACTCTCGGGTGAAGGTCCAGTGACCCTGCCCAGACCTTCTTTCTCTGAGGGAACATCCAGCTCTGCTAGCAATGGCCTCTTGCAATCAGGAACACCTGCTGACAACAGTTTTGACTGTTTTGCTCAGAGGATTGGCTTCTACAACAGGGACCAAAGCCCAAAGAGTGTGAGCATCCCCGAGTCACCTGGAAGCAGGGCTACAGTCTTCCATCGAAACATGCACTGAATCCTCCCTGGTGGATGATCGTGGATGCGGGATCTTGCCTGGTCCAGCTTCTACCTGGCTGTCTCCTGCACAGATAGTGCAGGTCCGTTTCAGGCCCCTTCCGGCAAGGCTTTGTGCTCAGCCTGGTACCATTCCACAGTGAGGAAAGGAGACTCTGAGAGGTCACACAGCCTCGACATGGCAAGGCCAGGTTCAAATCCTCGTCTGCTGTCCCCACAGCTAACTGCACTGTGTTTCCGTGATGATAATGGTGTGGCCATCACCAATGAATCACAGTAGCTGTCAGCATATACCAAGTATAGGTGCTAAGTGCTACAAGCACTCGGTAGATATCAACCTACACGTCCCATTTTTGCCGCAGACATGCAGGCCAGGACATTGGGTCTTTCCCAATATGCCAACTGCCTATTTTCTTACAGTTCACAGCCTGCTGATGCCCCAGAGGCTCTGTGCCATGTCAAAAGCTCTATGCCCACCTCCGGGCCACCAGACTGAAGTCTCTAACAGTTGGCTCTGGACACACCAGGGTGACCAGTCCTGCCCTGTCTCACCCCAGACTCATCTCAGCTGCTCCCTAATGAGCACCTCCAGAGACAAAGACAGCAGCTCCTTGTTCAGCTGGGACAAAGACATGAATAGATGCATCCCTCTCTGTCCCTTTGTAGGAAATAATTGGCTTCAATTAAGTGGGCTGGGTGGAGGCACAGGACGTGGACCGGGTGGAAATGAAGGTGTGAGTAGCCCCGTGGGAGCTGTCCCCCCCTGCCATCCAGGGACAGGGCTTCAGTCTCCCTGGGTTCTTATCTGCACGTTGGGGAGAGCAAGAGGAATATCTGGGTCTTCAAATGGCCATCGGCAAAGCCACCAGGGCATGGGCTAGTGTGCTGAGGACAGCCCCTTCTAGAACCCGATGGAACATCTCCCTCTGACTGGCTCTTGTTTGTTCAGGATCCTTGCAGCAGAGGGAAAAAAAGTTTGAACCACAAAGGCTCCATCCTGGCCACAGGCTTTCCTGAACTTTCCTTGCCATATGGGGTCTTACAGTAGGGGGCGCCCATTTTTCACAGAGGGAGGCCCATCCAAGTGGGCAGATCCGTGGTTGTTTGCCAGGTCCTTGGAAACCTGAGGCAGGCCTTGTGTCCCTGGAAACCCACTTCCTCCCTCTGGGCACAGGAGGTGACGGAGGTGATGGCAGCAGCAGTCGTCAACCATGGGTCTCTGGGCTGTGTGAGCTCAGATTCAGTCAGTGTCTGACTAGAGCGTTCACAAACCAGAAACAACGACCAACACATTCACAGGCTCCATCCTGAGGGTGGGGGGTGGGGAGGTAGGAGGAATAAAATAATTACTGTAGGGGCTAGAGAGGTGGTTCAGTGGTTAAGAGCACTGACTGCTCTTCTAGAGGACCTGGGTTCAATTCCCAGCACCCACATGGCAACTCACAACTGTTCGTAACTCCAGTTCCAGGGGATCGGACACCCTCACAAAGACATTCAAGCAGGCAAAAACACCAATGCACATAAAATAAATAAATAAATCTTTAAAAAAATAATTACTGTATATAGAGAAAGACAAGTTGAGAAAAAGGTGGAGGGCGTGGGGGTCTTGAGTGAAGGGTGTGAGGGCCACGTCATCAGGAGGAGGTTGGCACTCGGGTCAGGAGGCCCCAGTAGAGCTAAGCAGACAGTCCCAAGGAGGCTTTATGTGGGGTGTGCCCTCGAGGGGAGCAGGGCACCCCTTGTGGGGTTAAGAGTGAGTTGGGTGAGGGACTAGAATTGGCAATATGCAGAGGGGATGGGGATGAAGGATTCTGAGCACAGAGGCTTGTGCCTGGTTTGGGGAACGTGGACTTTGAGGACATCGAGATGACTTGCAAGGATGACTCTGGGAAGGGAGGAAGTGAAAGGTGTGTGGATTAGGAAGGGACTGTGAAAGCACAGGGATGGGGCGGGGCTGGACCACATAGGGGCGGAGGGACCAGAGGGCCAACAGTTGGCTGAGTGCCCAGTCCGGCATGCTGTTCACCACTGGCCAGAGAGGGGCTGCAGGACTCTGGTGTCAGAATCTAAGCTGACATGGAAGGCTGCAAGGGAGCCAGGAATGGAGGAGGGGGGAGGAAGAGGTAGATGATAGGAGGAGGAGGAGGGGGAGAGAAAACCTGATGAGAATAGGCAGGGACGGACTGCCCTCAGACAGCCTGGCTGCTCTCCAAGGCCTTTGCTGTAAAGGGCAGCAGAGGACACAGGTGTGCGTGGGGAGTGGGGCGTTTGTGGGTTCCGATTAAGGTAGGGAAACCAGGACCTATTTATATGCTGTTAGGAAAGAGATACTGATCCTGAGGGAAGGGATGTGTGAGTGTGTGTGTGTGTGTGTGTGTGTGTGTGTGTGTGTGTGTGTGTGTGTAATGTGATGTGATGTGATGTGTGTGTGTGTGTGTATGTATGTATGTGTGGATGTTTGTATATTTGATTGTGTGTGTGTGTGTGTGTGTGTGTGTGTGTGTGTGTGTGTGTGTGTTTAGACATCAGTCTAAGCAGGTCACCAGGTATGGCCCCAGCTCAGTGGGCTGAGTGTCTGGCTGGGATACTACCCAGAGAGGCAGCCGTGGGGAGGCAGAGACAGTCCTGTCTCCTGCGGCTGGAGGTTGCTCATCTCTAGGGGTGGCCTGAAGAGGTGTGGGCTCATCTTCCCTGCCCCTCATTGTTGGTGTGACTGTCCACAGCCACCAGTCCTCAGCAGCTCCTCAAGCAGACTGGCTTCCAGGAGTGAGATTTCCTTAGAATGTTTCTGAAGAGGGCAGGTGTCTTCTGAGTGGTCCTCGGGTTTCCAGAATCTTGCAGGTGTCTGCACCTGCTGAGCTCACTCCCACCCCCACCCCCACCCCGTCCTCCCCACAAATAGGGAGATTGGTGGTGGAGAAGCTCCCTCCTCCCCTTGCCCTACCTTCCAAGGCACTCAGCCAGGTGCCTGCTCCATTCCCACGCCTGCCAGAGAGTCTGGAGTCCCAGAGGCAGGACACAGAACACAAGGAGTCCCGAGCCACCTGTGAACACTGCCCTCTCCGGCCCCAGCAACCTCCGGCCTATCCATTCCTTGGGGGCCCAGCAGGCTGCTCCTGGAAATTAAACAGGTGTTTAATTTCATTCCTGCAGAAGGAACACTGCGGGTCCTCTGGGAAGGTGCAATCTCCCGTGGTCACCTAGGTCGCTTTCTTCCTGTCTCCACCTTGCCATTTCCCCTGTGAGTCACCTGGGCAGTGAGGGGGACAGCTGGGGGCCTGTGTGTGGGCTCCCAGCTCAGCTCCGGGCTCTCAGCAGGCAGTGGAGGGACTGAAGCGGAAAGCTAGCAGAGAGAGACTCAGCAGCATGAGCCTAGGCTGGCCCTTCCATCGCCTTTTTCCTTCGTGCGCGTGTATGCGCGCGCGCATGTGTGTGTATGTGTGTGTGTGTGTGTTTACACACTCATGTTTCTGCATGTGTGTGGGTTCTGGGGGTGCAAATTCACTTTAACCACTGAGCCATCCTCCCTTCCAAGTCCTTCCCTTTCTTCTCCCAAGTAGGCAGCTGTTTGGGAGGGACAGAGTCAACGACGATGATGACGCAGGACTTAACAAGGACTTACCCTCCCTCTCACTGGAAAACACTTGGGTGCAGGAGGCTTGAGTTGCACAGGACCCAGGCACCAGTGGCTCAAGTTGCTGTGGAAGTCAGCGCCAACCTCTCCTTAAAGGACAAAGTGGAACCTGGACAGTGGAATATTACCCAGCCTTAAAAAGGAAGAGGTTCTGATATGAGGGATGGCACCACCGATCTTGAAAACACTACCTTTAGTGAAATTATCCCGTCACGGAACAACTGCTGTGACATTCCTCTTCTCTGAGGAACGAGGGCAGTCGAGTACATAGAGACAGAGACTGGAAGGGAAAGCTCTGGGGCTGAGGGAGGAGAAGAGGGGATTATCCAGTGACTGAGTTTGTGCTCGGGGAGACGACAAGAGCTCTGGAGATGGACGGCGCTGCGGGCGGCAGAGCAGAGCAAGTGCACTTATCGCCACAGAACTGGACACTTACCGACGCTCCAAGTGGCAAATGCCGTGGTAAGTGGCTTCATCACAGAGAAAAAGAGCGCAGAGGGGCAATTTGTCCCAGGGGTAACAGCTGCCAGGGAGGGGGATCTGAAGTGGAAGCCACAAGGGTGACTAAGGGATGCACCTGCTTTATCCTGACCGCTTTTCCCACGAACCATTGCAGCAAAAGGCAGAGAAAGGTCATGGCGGGTTAGTAAAACTGGGTCAGCCACTCAGCCGCTGGAAATTCCTCGGGACCGGAAGTGCACTCAGCCTGGCCCTGGCACCTGTTGGATGGAGGTGGAAATAAATGACTCTGGCATCAGAAGAGAAGTCCTCCCAGCATGCCCTGGGCACAATGCAGAGAGGTTAAATGCATACAAGCATGGAGCCACAGTTGTGCCCCTGCAGGAGTCCATCACAAAAGCCCAGAAAGCTACAGTGGGGCACGGGAGGAAGCATCTCGGGGTGCTCCCAGGAGCAGGTCTAATCACAGGGTAGAGGGAGAGGTGAAGGCAAGATGGGGCAGGGGGCTTTCCTGGGTGAGGGTGCCACCTTAGAGTGGGACGAGTCACACGGGTCCTGAGCTTTGTACCAGGCTTGTCTGACTGAGCGGCACTGAAGAGAATTAATCGGTTCAAGCCACCAAAGCTCCACTTATGTTAGCCAGGCTTTCAGCTCCAGGAGCTGTGGATCCAAGCACTCAGCCCATGTCATTTGGGTCCATTCCTTCCCATCTTTCTTGTTCTGCTTTCTACCTCTTTTGTTTTTATTTGAGACAGAGTCTCACAGCCCACTCTGGTCTCCATCTCACTATATAGGTGAAGCTGGCCTTGAACTCCTAGACCCCACCTCCCTCTACCTCTTGGATGCTGGGATTACCTGGCAGGTGCACACCAGCTCTGCTTTCCTCACTCTGCTCGGGTCTCTCCTGTTTTTCATCCCTTCTGGCTTAGCCTCCCAAGTGCCAGAATTCGGGATGTGAGCCCCATGCTCTGCTCTGGCCGGGCTCTGGCCTTTCCCTAAAACAGAGTCTGTTCGCCAGGACTTCTTCCCCCAGTTGGGAGTGCTCCCCTCTTTCCCAGGAATCCCAGCCAAAGGCTGAGGGCTAAATGGCCGACTACCCAGCCCCCAGCCAGGCCTGCAGCTCAGACAGTAGTCTAGGCCTGGGCTGGGGACCTGAGGGTGAAGTCAAGTAGATGCCAAGGGGGGTCCAGGAGGATGCTCCCAGATGGGGGGAATGGATTTCTGGGAAGTAGGAGCACCAGGAGTCCTCCAGGTGGCCAGAGCAAGGGCCACAGATAGTTCTTCTTTAGAGAACAGCTGCACCCAGCCTGGCACACTCGCTCCCCAGCCTCCATCCTGCTCCACAAAATGCACTAATTCTCACCTCCTGGTTCCTTTTCACACACTGCCAACCACCCAGGATGCTGGGTGGAATCTGGTCCCTGCTTAGGTGCCAGAGACACATTCTGGCGGTGCTGCACCTTCCAGCTGACACCCCCGGCCCCCCCTGCTGCACTATGAGAATCCTTAGGAACTGGCGGCTGGGTGAGCGCCTTCGGTTACTTCCTGGTTTTCTCTTGCTTTCTCCTCCTGCCTGCCACATCCTAGGCCATCTGGGGCAGCATGGCTGCCATGGCTACACACAGTGGCAACCTCCTCGGGGTGGAGGGCAGGAAGAACTTCCTTACACAGGGGCAGAGCTGGGAAGGACATTAATGTTTGCTAAGTGAGCAAGAGGGCCTTGTCCATAATGAGCAGCTGGAGTCACTCCAAGATCCTGCTGTCAGCCTCCAGGCCTTCTCTGCGCCATGCCCATGGGCTTCTGGGTTATCTGCAGGCAATGGGAGTGACTGCAGGGTGCTTCCAAATTTGCCTCTTCTGGTCTAACTCTTCATTCATTCATTCATTCATTCATTCATTCATTCATTCATTCATTCATTCATTCATATAGCTTACATGGTATCTACCAGAGCAGGGCTGGTGCTGGACTCTGAGCATAATGAGGAGCCAATACAGACTTTGCGGTTAGAGAATGATGGGAAACGAAGTCTGCAAATGACGGAGGAGAAACCCTGACATCGCAAAGGAACCCCTCTGGGAGGCAGGGAAATGAGGGTGGAGGTGGGCACTGCCTCTCAGGAGAGTGAGTATCCAACTGAGGATGCCACTGTGAGACATGCCCCAGCCTCAGCCACAGTTAGTGCGAAGGTATGGAAACAGGAATCTGGGTGGCCTCTGGAGCAGCAGGATGCTGGGAAAACTGGAAGGAGACTTGAACTCCATCATGAAGCAATGGGCTCACTGTGAGGGATTCTGGGTAGTGTCGGGCCTGGCCTGAGTTGTCATGGCTGCTTGGGTCTGATTGACACTGTGAAATCACAGGTCAGTCAGCCTTTATATTCCAGATACAACGGTCACTTTTTGCTTATTTGTTTGATTTGAGACAGTGTCTCATGTAGCCCAGGCTGACCTTAGACTCCCTATGTAGCCAAGGATGATCGTGAGTTCCTGATCAGCCTGCCTCTATCTCTCAAGAGCTACGATTATGGTCATGTACCACTGTATCCGGTTCACACAGTGCTAGGAATTTAACCCAGGGTTTTGTGCATGCTCGGCAAGAGCTCCACAACTAACCCATCCCTCACCCTTACCCCCAGAAGCTCCACCACTCACTTAAAAAAAAAAAGTGTGCACTCTGTACACTTTCGCTGAGAAACTACAGCCTATTTGAAATTCATCTTTGACCTGGCAGCCTGGTTCAGTGTGCTTGCTGTTGGGTTGAATCACCTGCCTCAGGGCCCTTTCTCCCCTTCCCTGTTTAAAGATAACACTTCCTGCTCACTGTCCCTGACCAGCATTGGGAGGCGTTTACTGCTCCCCACCAAACCTCCAGTTGGACTTTCTTGGACCTCAATTTCCCAAGGCTAGCCCACTGAACACCAGGAATCATTCTTGCTTAAAGCTTTAATGGCCTGCAGGCTCCTGGATTTTCTTTGTCTTTGCTCCATTTGCTGCTACAGAGCAATTTGGGATGCTCAGCCTGTGACTCAAATGCCCTGGGGATCCCAGTCTCCCTACCGCAGCTCTGGCTCCTCTCTCACCTCTGCTGCTCAAGTCACACACACCAGGCTGGGCCCCTGCATCTGGTCACCAGGAAGCAGAGTGGGAACGCGGCAGGGGGAGCTTATTTAACGGGAATTTGCTGAGAAAGAGGAAGGGTGATAGGAACATAATGGCGTGATAATAGTTACTCGCCATGAGTCTTTTTTCAGCACCTACTGTGTGTGCCAGAAACCACTTTCAACTGTGTAGTTTATAGTCATGGGCACAGGGCATCCTCTCCCTAGCAACTCCTAGTAACCCTGATGTCCTCTGGGGGAGAAACAACAACAGCTGGGCCATCACCGTGAAAACCACCAGATACCTACGGAAGTTCATATCTCAAACCTACAAAAGGAAGTAAATCGTAAAACCCAGGTTCTCCGTCACAGTGACCACACGTCAAGAGCCCGGTGGCAGTAGGTGGCAGGTGACTGTGGTCACAGAGCATGTCCAGACAGCACTGCTGGAAGTGAGGCTGACAGGTAGCATCAGGTGGGCGCTTGGAGATCAGTGAAAAGCGGAAGGGGCTGGGGTGCTATTTGGACAAAAGAGTCGGCGAGGAGGGGGATTGAGCAGTGAGGGCGTGTGGAAAGAAGTGCTCCCCAGGAGGAAATGTGGAGAAAGACTACTCCAGGCAGAGGGAGCTGCAGCTAGCACACGCAAAGGCCCTGAGGGCCTAGCGAGGCTGCTCTCCTGGAGAAGGAAGCAAGTGAGAGGGTAGGCTGGCCTGGAGAAACAGGATAAAAATAAGACACAGCATGTGACAGAGGAAGAGGGCATTTAGTGCCTTGACCAGCCTGAGGAAGACTCGGGGTGTGACAGAAAAGTCTCAGGTAGGAGCCAAATTGCAAGGGAAGGGTCTGATTTTCAGGTTGGGGGAATCATCTAGATGCTGGGTAGAAGGCTGGCTGCGAGGATGCCATGCCAGCTGGTTTTCACCAGGGTGAGTGGCAGAGGCTAGCCAGGACTGTGCACACCCTGGCTTGTGATGGGTCGGGGAGCCCATCACACGAATGTAGCTTGATTTTTTCGCCTCGCCCACAGTCAGGACAAATCTCTGTCACCCACCAGTCCCACAGCCGCTCAGACCCAACCAAGTAAACACAGAGACTTAATTTGCTTACAAACCGCATGGCCGTGGCAGGCTTCCTGCTAACTGTCCTTATCTTGCTGACTGTGCTTTTATCTTAAATTGATCCATTTCCATACATCTATACCTTGCCATGTGGCTGGTGGCTTACTGGCGTCTTCACATGCTGCTGGTCATGGCAGCGGCTGCAGTGTCTCTGGTCATGGCGGCGGCTGCAGCCTCTCTGGTCATTGCGGCGGCTGCAGCCTCTCTGGTCATTGCGGCGGCTGCAGCAGCGTCTCTGGTCATGGCGGCGGCTGCAGCCTCTCTGATCATGGCGGCTGCAGCGTCTCCTTCTGCCTTTCTGTCCTTTTATCCTGCCTAGCCACGGCCGATCAGGTTTTATTTATTAACCAATCAGAGCAACTTGACATACAGACCATCCCCCAGCACAGCCAAGTGCAGACCATCTCAAACACCTGCACTCAGGCCCATGGTCCTAATCATCCTCTATACGGACCTGCTGGGTAACGCCTCAAAGAACCTGAGAATGGGCTCCCACAGGACCTACAGAACATCCCACAGCACACGAACATTCACCAGCTCTGCAGGTGATCACAGCACTTCTAAAGTTGGGGAACCCAGGACCCCTGGCCTTCACCGCTACAACCTTCAGGCTGTGTGCTTTTCATTCTATACTGAGCTTGGATGTCGTAGCTTCCTGGGGTCAGGTGACCTCGGCCCCACCTGAAACCCTATTCACCCACGTTTCATCCTCCAGCCTCAGCCTCAGGGAGGGTGACTCTGTGTGGGCTGACTGTCTTTTCCATTTTCCACAGGGGTTTGGACTGTATTCACAGGACAGCAAACCTGCCTAGCTGCATGCCTGCCTGGCCACCTCCAGTCACACCATTTATGGCCCGGGAGTGTGTGAGGAATTTCTGCCCTGGAGGAAACCTCCTGGTGGAGTGGAGCCTGGGATCGATGGCCCTTCTGGCTTCCCCAGGCTCTGCTTGGAAGCCGCTCCAGTCCCCAGGCCTTCAACCCCAGCCCCGTCACACTGCGGGGCCTGAGTCAAGTTCAGTGAGCTCCTGGTCTTGAGGAACAGAATTTTAGGTTCTGTGAGAAACTGTTCTTAAAAAGCAAGGCGAGAGACTAAGGAAGACCCTAGACATTGACTTCTGGCCCGCACACATGCACATACATGAACACACAAACAAATAAAATACATAAAAAAAGAGATACAGATAGAGGCAGGAAGACAGACTAAATCTGGGTGGGCTCCCTTCCTCTTCTTACAGGAACACCAATCCAGTGGCCTCCCCCATGTAACTCATCCAACCCCACCACCTCCCGCAGGTCCTGCCCCCCCTAGTGTCAACATCTGTGTGGGGCTTCATGGTGTGAGTTAGAGTGCCACAGACCTACCACGTACAACAGAACTGTTTCCAGTGCTCATGGGCTGAGCCATGGCTCCACACCTTCCTTCCTACTGGAGGAAGGCTCTAGAATTGCCTGGGGACTGGTTTTGATGAGTTCACAGAAGGATACCATCCATAATGGCAGATGAAGCCCCTGAGGCCTCCGGGATCCTTCTGCAGACCTGGCTCCACTCTTTCCTGATGCTCACTGTTTATAGCAGGATGACCATGTCCAGCCTGGTAGGGGTAAACAAGGGTCTCATACATGACAGTCCTCCCCAAGGTGGACCTGACTGTCCTACAGAGAACACTGTGGTAGTCAAGGCCTTTTCACCCTGGGATTTATTAAAGACAGGGTCTCATGTAGCCCGGGCTGGCCTCAAACTCGTTATGTAGCCGAGGATGACCTTGAACTCCTGTTCCTCAGTCCTGGGATATAAGCTTGTGCCACCATGGCCAGTGAATGTAGTGCTGGGAATGGAACTCAGGCTTTGCATGTGCTAGGGAAGCACTGTACCAGCTAAGCTGGGGCCCCAGCACTCACTCTGTGCTTGTAGACCTGACTCTTCAGAGGAGCCTTTCCTGAATTCTCTCACTCAGAAGAGGACCGTCTCTGAGTGTTTCCGCACCTCCATCGGGCAACTGCTATAGGGTTTGGCAGGTGCCCCCCGTCCCACATGGACAGACTGCCTCTGCCAGATGGGGGTTTCCCTGAGTCTGGCCCCACTGCCTGGGGAGACTCTGCTGCCTCCCTTGCCTGCTCTGGGGAGAAGGCATGAGTCAGTGTCTCGGGCTGCCAGCTCCAGGGTGTGAGGAAGGATGTGTGTGGCAAGAGGGCACTGCAGCTTTCCTAGCTTAAAGAGTGACTGCCAGCTCCAGGGCGGAGCTAACTAAGGTGAGGCATTTGCAGAGGGGCGATGCTGGTTGTTAAAGTCTGGGTTGAGGGGTGGGGTGGGGAGGGTGCTGGCTCAGTCAGTAAAGTGTTTGCTGTGCAAGAAAGAGGACCTGAGTTTGGATCCCAACGTCTACATCAAAAGGAAGGTGCAGTTTGCTTCCTGTAATCGAATTCCTGGTAGACAGAGGGATCCCTGTGGCTGGCTGGTCGGCCAGCCTAGCTAAGATGATAAGCTCCAAGTTCAGTGAGAGACCCTGCCTCAAAGTCAGGGTGGAGTGCAATAGAGGAAGGCACTCAATGCTGGTTTCTGTGCACTCGTGCACACACACACACACACACACACACACACACACACACACACACACACACACGCACATCTGTACACACGCAAACACACAACCACACCCCTGCAATTCTCCTGCAGGGCAGGTTGAGGCTGCTCCTCTAGGCTGCAGAGTGCTCCTACCACCATCACTGGCCCAGCCTGAGGTGGGACAGAAAGACAGAGAAATTGTGGGAACTTGGAAGGGGAGGAGCCACTCACCCCACAGTCTGACTGAAGCCTTTCCAGATGAGAGTCAAGAATCTTAACGCAGTCAAGGCCCGGAAGATGCCAACAGAGAGATGAGATTCCTTTTCTCTAGCACGGTTTCCCACAGGAACACACGGAGCCCTGCTTAAGGTCCGAGAGTGCACGACCTTTCCTCCTTCCCAGTGGAAAACCTTCCATTTTCCAAAAATCTCATCAGAAATCCCCCTTAGCGTAAAAGGGCAAGCCTAACCTGCCTGTGCAGCCTGCAGCTCCCGGCTTCATCTTATCAGAATGGGATCCTGTCCAAGGACTCTCCAGGGCCATTCTACAATCCCAATTTATCTAAAAGAGGAACACAGCTTCTCAGCAACGCTTTGTTTGAAGTGTTGCTCCAGAGGCACCGAACAGTACGTATGTGGCGAACACCGAACAGCTACGGCATGTGTGAACGGCTGCTCTCAGCAAACCCCCACTCTTGGGTACGCCTTGCTTCCTTTAGGTCACCTCTCTCTCAAGTCTCAGGCCTAGAACCGATGTCAAAACATCTTTTTCTAAACCCCAGCCACACTGGCCTGGACTGAAACCCTATATTGCGGCTGAAGATGGGTGCTGATCTGAGTCGACATCTCTAAAAGATCTAGGGAGCCCCGCAGGCTCGTGCAGGAGACAGCATGGCACTGTGACTTTGTCCCTGCTGCCACTGACAGGGAGGGCCACCAGTTCTGACTGCTCCCACAGCTAAGCTTCTGAAGAACAAAGACAAGGAAGGGAAAAGGCGGGGCTGGAGAGATGGCCCAGCCGTTTAGGAGTGCTTGTTGCTTGCAGAGGACCCTGGTTCTGTTTCCAGCACCCACAGGACAGCTCACAACCACCTGCAACTCCACTTCCAGGAAACCTACACCCTCCCCCTTCTAGATCCCACAGGGACTGCATGGCCACAGTACATATCCACACACAGGCAAAACACCCATACATGTAAAATATAAATGAGAGAGAGAGAGAGAGAGAGAGAGAGAGAGAGAGAGAGAGAGAGAGAGCGAGCAGGTTGGGGAAGGTCTTGTCCTCTCTTCCTGGACCTCAGCATCCCTCATCCTGTCTGTTTGGGGGCCTGGCTGGTGACCTCACCTCAGAGAGGTGCTGCTGGTGGTGGCATATTCTGGTGTGTTCTTTCTAAGCATCCCTTAGCCCAGCGGCCCTGTCATTCAGGGAACTGCTCCCATCTACACCCAAGTCACCCCCAAGCTGTCCCTGCCCTGCTGGGACACCCTAGCTTGCTGCCTGCTCACTTGGATTCTGGGGCAAGTGGGCTTGGCAGCTCCTCTCCTGCCGGGAACCACAGTCTGGCTAAGGCTCACAGGGACTAGCGTCCACTCGTTCCCAATCTGGCTATGCAGAGCCTCTGCTGACCAAGTTGCATAGCAAGTTTAAGGATAGCCTGGGCTACCTGAGAAAGAAGGAAGGGAGAGGGATGGAAGGAAGGAAGGGAGGGAGGGGGACGGAAGGAAGGGAGGGAGGGAGGGAGGGAGGGAGGGAGGGAGGGAGGAAGGAAGGAAGGAAGGAAGGAAGGAAGGAAGGAAGGAAGGAAGGAAGGAAGGAAGGAAGGAGAGGGAGAGATTGAGATCATGGCCATGGGAGTTCTGGTTCTTGGGTTCTTATACTCTCCGACAGTCATTCATTAAACACTCACTAAGAACAAACACACTGGGTCCTGAGTTGATTTCAGCAACCCTGGGCTCCAGATACGGGTCCAAGGTTGTTTGACAAGGACCTTTGCAGCCACCACATAACCCCTTTGCCCCTTCCTGCCTCTCCCATGAAGTGGAAATACTGGGCCCTGGATTTGCCAGCCTGTCTCCCAGATCCCATCACTATAGTATGTACCTGCTAATGTGGGGGATGGGAGAAAGCACAGTGGGCAATAAAGTGGTCCTTCCAGGGAGAGTTCAAACTCCCCTCTTCATGGGCTATCTACTGTCCTTTCTTCCATGATCTGCTAGGACCCTGGCTGGATTGAGAGGCTATATGTAGAGAGAAGGGCCCAGTATCATGTCTACCCCAGGACCTGCAGACCCTCCTGCTGTATACACAAGCCAGACCCTTGAAGGCTGGGCTAGCCACCTACGCAATTCACAGACAAGTCCTGGGTGTTATAAGCTGCCAAGAGATGGGCTGTTTTGGTGTGCAGTGGACTCTCCACAATTCTGCACCACCTCCTAGCTTCCTGTAATGGATTAGCTCCCCACCCCCATGCTCAGCTAGTGACTTGGGGAGAGAGGACCCCTGGGAAGTCTGCAGACACAGGAGCAGGAGGACCTGAAGCCCACAGGCCAGTCCTCCGAACTAACCAGAACTCACACGGCACACGGCAGGACAGCATCAAACACCGCTGGAGGGTTTCCACCGGAGGAGTGCACTTGTAAATGGGGCAATTTCACAGCACTTTGCTGATGTCCAACCCACTGGTACTGCTGAGACCTGAACTGGAAAACAGTCATTTCCCTCGCCAAATTGCCACCGCCGAACTTCCTGCCGTGCTGGGCTCCGGCGATGGAAATTAATTCGCTAGATGAAAATCTGGCAGAGAAGAAGGAAAATGGGCATGCTGGGCAGGGGATGGCTCTGAGCAGGAGTTCAGAGAAGCGGCATCAACGGATTCTGTGCTCGGATGCAGGCAGACAGGCACCAGGTTTCACAGGCACCCAAACAAAGCATCTCTAAACCTCTCTCCTGCCCTCCCTTTCTCTCTCTCTCTCCCTCTCTCTTTCTCTGTCTCTCTCTGTCTCTGTCTCTCTCTCTGTCTCTCTTTCTGTCTCTCTCTCTGTCTCTGTCTCTCTCTCTCTCTGTCCATCTCTCTCTCCCTGTGTCTCTCTGTTTCTGTTTCTCTCTGTGTGTCCCTGTCTGTCTGTCTGTCTCTGGTTCCTGTCATCTAAACAGCTCAGAGGTGCTAAGCCCACACACCTCGATGAGATCCAGACACCTGCTTCCCCAAAAAGTTCCTCCATGAAGCGGAGGCTGTGGCCCAAGCTGGGACCCACACTAGGAACCACTGGTCTGAAATTTAAACTCTTAGAACACTACAATTTTTTTTCATCTTACAATATGTGATAGGGTGGTTATGTAGCCCTCAAAAAATGCCAGTAGTTGCTTGGAGCTGCAGAGTCTCTCCTTAGATGACTTTACCTTATTGTGTTGTCCTCCTCCTCCTCCTCCTCCTCCTCCTCCTCCTCCTCCTCCTCCTCCTCCTCCTCATTATGCCTCAGGTCTCATGGTCACAGGATGGCTGCTACAGCTCCAGACCTCATGTGTATGCTAAGAGAGCAAGGGCCTCTTGGAACCTCATCTCCAAAATCCATATAATCTCACATCTGCCAGTTTTGACTGGTGGGATGAGTCTTGGGCCTGCTGAGATCAAAAGAGATGGAAAACTAGATTGTTGCTAGGTGGGAGACTTTATTTATTTTTATTTTATGTGCATTGATGTTTTGCCATGGGTCTCAAGATCTCCTGAAACTGGAATTACTGACTGTTGTGAGCTGTCATGTGGGTGCTGTAAATTGAATCCAGGTCCTCTGGAAGAGCAGTCAGTGCTCTTAACTACTGAGCCATCTCTCCATCCCCATTGTGGGTTTTTTTTTCTTTAACTTATTTGTTTTTATTTTATGCTAAATGGGAGACTTAATAGAGCCACAAAGCCAACAGGTGCATGAATTGGGATGGGAAAAGTTAGTCATTAAACGTTCTACTAGGGACTAGGGATGTAGCTCAGTTGACAGCATCTACCCTAGGTTTGATCTCTTGTATCACATAAGCAGGGTATGGTGCATGCCTGTAATCCAAGCACTCAAAGGTGGAGACAGGAGGATCAGAAGTTCAAGGTCATGAAAGTGGGGGGAAAATGTGTTTGCAACAGCCAGAGGCCATCCCCTGGGTCAACAGGAGACTTGCTCCCTGTCTGGTCTAGGTGACATTGGCAGCTAGAGTTCATAGAGGCTTGTGCTTGTCATGGCAAAAAGCCAGTGCAAACTGTGTGGAACAGCCAGAGGCAGGTCGGGGCTTCCTGGAGTCAGGCTATGCATTGGCCGGGGGCAGCTGGGGTTGTAGGGTAGCTTCCTCTCGGTATCCATGCAATTCCTGATGTAGCCAGGCTGGTGTGTGTGTGCACAGCCCTATAGCTGCGCCATTTAGCTCAACTCCCTTCTTCAGGCAGCTGGGACACGGGGCAGTGTCTCATAGCCGTCAATGGGGAGTCAAAGTGCCCTGGCACCCCTACAGCTTATTTAAGAGAAAAGTACAACAGTTAAAGCGAGCGCTACAGTAAAGGTGTGTGGTTACGCTTTAACAACACCGGCCCAGTGTTTAATAGCTCTTTGTTCTCTGCAAAATACCCGTGGCAACAGCTGGGGTACTTTATGTACTGATTAGGGACCTCACAAAAAGTCTAAGGGACTCAGTCTGACCTCTTGTACCCCTCTGCCTTTGCACTATGTGGGGACACAGCCACAGGGTGCCACATTGTGGACACTGAGTTGCTGGCTCTGAAATTTTGCACTTTCAACTTTCAGAACCTGGAGGAAAAAAACAAAACAAAACAAAACAAAACAAAAACCCAAATCAACAGCAATAAGAAAACCTTCTGCTTCTTATAAATTACCCAGTGTAAAGCATTTTGTTACAGTTACTTAAATAGACTAAGAAATTCAACCTGATGTTTTAATTTTTTGTTGTGTTTCGTTTTGGTTTCCTTTTTGAAAGAGGGTCTTGAATACCCCAGGCTGGCCTCAGACTCACCAAGTACTGAAGGATGACTTTGAACTCTTGATCTTCCCATCTCCACCTCCTACATTCCTGGATTTGTTGTGTGCCACCCTGTGGTTATGCAGGGCTGGGATCAAACCCAGGCCTTTTGTGAATGCCGTGGAAGCACTCTATCAGCTGAGGGGCATCCCCAGCCTTTGCCAGCCTAACATTTTAGTAACACATGAGAAAGGGAAATGTTTAAGAGCTGAAGCAATGGCCATCTCTGGGCTTTTTGGGAGCCGGGCGCCTCTGATCCCACTCACATGCCTGCCAGTAGTTTTCTCCTGTGTCAACTGCCAGAGGTAGTTGCCTAGTGTGTTCCCTCTGTAATCAAGAACACTGACTGTCCGGGGATGTTAGATACTCCTCACATGGCCCTTAGAGCAGCGCAGGTTATCAGCAAATATCAGTATTGCTCTTAGGCCAGCAGCAAACCTCTCCCTTCAGAGTCCTGTCCTCCTGTGCTCTGAGACTTTGGCACATGGCTCACAAGCTCTCTCTCCTTCCCCAGCACTTGTCAAAATATTTTTTTCCAAACAGTATCTCATCCCCGTGACAGAGCTCTGGTGCCAGGTTAATAGGAGTGCCTCCACTCCACACCCGTCTCCTTTTGTTTCGCCTGTGGACCCAGAGTCCAGCATTTCTACTCCTTTGATCTCTGAATGGAAAACAAAACCCCAGGGACTGTAGCCCTTGGCCCAAGGAGAGAAGCATGCAGGGTAGAGTTCTCTCTCTCTCTCTCTCTCTCTCTCTCTCTCTCTCTCTCTCTCTCTCACACACACACACACACACACACACACACACACACACACACACACACACACACAGTTGCATCATCAGAAGGTAGATCAGAGAGCATCAGGTGGGGACAAAGAGGCTAAGGTTGGGTGTCACATGTCACACGGAGAACCCAAAGCCACAACATGAGCCTTTGAAAGAGTTGGATTTTCTAAGTTGTTCTCCGGCATGATGGTAAGGGACACAGAAGTCTTGTCCTGTCAGACAGGTTTAAGAAGGAGCTGGGAGCCAGGCTGTGGTGGCTCACACCTTTAATCCCAGGACTCAGGAGGCGGAGGTAGAAGGATCTCTGTGAGCTTCAGGCCAGCCTGGTCTTTATAATCAAGTTCCAAGACAGCCAGAGCTGTAACACAGAGAAACCCTCTCTTGAAAAACTGAAAGAGAGAGAGAGAGAGAGAGAGAGAGAGAGAGAGAGAGAGAGAGAGAGAGAGGCGGAGGGAGAAGGGGGAAGCTGGGACATGCTCCCTGTGTTTGCCAGCCACCCACATGCGCCCAGAGGACAGTTTTCCAATGACTTGTTTTGACACAGACTTCCAGCGGTACCGGTTCTACTCTCATGCTCTGTTGGTTCCTGACCCACAGTGAGGCAGGATGTCCTGACAGCTGCAGCATGGGGTACAGAGCTGTTCAAGTCCCAGGTGACAGGAAGCAGATCAGAGAGACAGGAGGGGCCAGGTTTGGATGTGCCCTTCCCTCATAGAGCCCAGGCCTGCTTCCTGCAGCCGGGTTCAGCTACCCACTGCTCACATGCTGAGGATTCCCTGAAGGAAGAGACGCAGACACAGACACAGCCTAGGCTTTAGATGGCCCCGTGGTATGGCACTGTGTCGGGGAGCTCGGCATCAGCAACAGAGGGTGATGGGTGAAGAAAAACTCAAGTTAGTAGCAGGTTACCATGGCAACAGGTGCCAGGAGGAAGACCACCCAAAGGCTGTGAGACCATCCGAGAGGCCATGCCTGTGGGTCAGGAAAGTTCTTCAGAGAACTGTCATTTCATGTGAGAATGGAGTGCTCCTCCCAGGAGGCTGGGTGCTCTCAGAGCCCTGCAGTGGAGGAGTGGGTGGTACCCAGGGCACAGCAAACACAGGCAAGAGGGAAGAGACACTGGGGGAGCCATGATGTGCTCTCAGCAAGGCAAGGCTGGCATGCCACAGGTGTAGCTGTGCGACTAAGGTTAGGCTTATCAATCAAAGTGTGCAGTTATCGGGAATGTCCTTACGTGAAGTGAGAATTCTCTCCCAATGCCTGGGATGTCAACACAATGGCTGGAATTCAAGCAGCTATTTTGAACCATGAGTTGAGAGCCTTAATAGTAGAAAACAAGGTAGACACAGCCTGGGACTTTGACCATCCTGGATTTTTTTCTATCTTTCCTAGACTTGGTCCTAAATTTTTGTAAGTTAAGAAAGGTCAAGAAATAAAATGTTCTCTTATATAAGCCACTTAAATCTGAGCATACCTAAGTTGGAATACTGATTTGGCTGATGTTGCTGGAGTCACATAGTCTTTTGTCCTCAGAGCCGGAACTGGGGGACTTTCATGAGAGAACTCTTTATGGAGT
The DNA here is from genome assembly GCF_049852395.1 of Peromyscus maniculatus bairdii. Classification (NCBI taxonomy): domain Eukaryota; kingdom Metazoa; phylum Chordata; class Mammalia; order Rodentia; family Cricetidae; genus Peromyscus; species Peromyscus maniculatus. The sequence continues at coordinate 70,147,416 of NC_134855.1, forward strand.
GGTAGATCTCCTCGTGATTCCAGAGTCTTCTAGGCCTGTGTACTGGTCTTCAGATGATCCACAGGAGCAAACATTTCTGTCCAACAGAAACCAATGAAAAAGGTCTAAAGCCAATGAAGAGGTACCTAATACCGAGGGTGCCAGGGGACCCGGGGCTCACCAGTTGAATAGGGCTGTTGGCTGGCTGGCTGGTTGGATCCTCTCAGCCCAGAACTAGGATTACAGGCATTTGCCACTATGTCTGGTATTCTTACATGGGTTCTGTCTGGGGGTGGAACTCAGGTCCTCCTGTTGGATAGGCATGCCGGTTATGGTTGAGCCCTCCCCACAGCCTGGGAGTATACTTTTCCTTTAAAGTACTGGTGGATCTATTGAGTAGAAGGCTGGGCATATCGCTCAGTGTAGAGCATTTGCCTTGACTGGTGAGGTCCTGGGTTCTTTCCCAAACATCAACAGCTCTTTCTCGGCTACACTTTCTGTGGTTGTTTGTGTGTATTCCCATTTGTTCTGGATCCGACAGCCATGAACTTGACTCACCCTGGCCACACTGCTTCCCAAACTTGAGCATGCCCCAGAGTTCACTGCAGCCCTTGTTCAGGGATGTCAGTGGTCAGGGAGGGGAGCGTCTGCCTTGCTCAGTAGGTTCGTAATCTGAGGAATTCTTGCTTGAGCTGATGCTGGGGGACTCTAGGGAGGGATCATAGTTAAGTTCCTTGGAACTCAGATACACAAGAAGATGGCTGGAAGAGTGTTGGCCTGGCTTCCTGTGGGGTGACCCAGAACTGGGGAGCAGGGATGCCAGGCTTCCTCAGAGCAACATTATTCCAGCTAAGTGAGAAGAAGCCTGGGAGTTCACCAGGCTAGCCCCTCTGAGAGAATACCTAGCAGAGGAACAGTATAGATGTAACCAACCGTTTTATTAAATAAGAAACACAGAAATAATGCAAAAGAGAAAGCCGAGAGGTCAGAGCTCAGAGCCAAAATCTCACCCTTCCGCCTGCGGTGTCCCAGCTTCCCAAATGAGGGCTCCTTTTCCTGTCTGTTAGTCTATTTAAAGAGACAGAACAAGCCACAGCTATCTCACCTCACCAGTTCCTCAGCTGGTCCTGTTTCCTCAGACTGGAAGCTTCTGTGTCCTCATCCCAATAGCTCTCAGCTGAACTGTGTTGCTCCAAAGCCTGAAAGCTTAACCAGCCAAATGCTTCTAGTTTCTGGTCCTCACGCCTTATATATCTTTTTGCTTTCTACCACCACTCCCTGGGATTAAAGGCTGGCTTTCTGGGATAAAAGGCGTGTGCCACCACCGCCACACTTTTGCTATGGCTCTAATAGCTCTGACCCCCGGACAACTTTATTTATTAACATACAATCAAAATCACATTTCAGTATAATTAGATTACCACCACATTTCCCCTTTTCTATTTTAATAAAAAAAAAACAAAAGGTTATGACTAACAAAAGAAAAACTATATACAAAAGTACAATAACTATATACAATATATACAAATAATAAATACCTAAACAGGTATTTGACAAATCAGAGAAAATAATTCCATTATCTATCCTATTTTGGTAATTCCAAGATGTATCTAATGCACTTTCTATCCTAATTAATTTTTCAACTATAAGTAACTAATCTTCAACCATAACTAACTAATCTTCAACTCCCTCAGAGACCCAAGAAGGAAATAATATTAGCTAACAAAAATAAAAAACAGGAAGTGCATGCAAGCAACTTCCAAAAAATTTGTAAGTTGACAGAAACAGCCAGCTGCCTGGGCAGTCACCTGAGGTTTCTCCGCAGTGTTGGGGCATCATCTTCAGCCTATAGGCTTAGTGTATCTGACAGACTCATTTGTGAAGTAGGATGTACACAAGGTCAACAGTTCAATCTCACATTGGGTGAGAGCAGTCCATGTACCAGAAACACCTGAATTCCACTAGTGTCCTGTCATGATTCAGGATTTTAATTTCTGGAAATTGTTGACAGATTTTTAATTCAGCTGTCCATTCTTCTTGGCTGTGTATATATGGCTTCATCTCAGCATCCTCTTCTTCTCCACATCCCTCTATTAAATGCCAGTCTACTTTTGAGAGACATGAGCTTTCAGCTGCTGTTCCATTGTACAACAGAATCCATAGGCCCTCTGCCTGTTAAGCTGCCTTCGAAGAAAAGGGCACCGTACCTTTTCCGGAGCGAAGGCCACTTCAGGGATGGGGCCATATTGTCCTGGCCTCAGAAGATGCCTTTTGATAAAGCCATAACCACATTTGTTTTGGTAAGAATCAGTAGTCCATTGTTTCGTGTTCTGTCTGTCCATTTTGTCCTGTTGATTCGAGGATACTTTGTTGTCCAGTGGCTAACTTTTGCCACAAGGAAAGTTGACTCCATATGCAGTGTCTTCAATGCCCATATTTTCTCTGAAGTAGATTAGTACTGCCAGGAGCTGACATGTCTCAAAAAGAAAAATTTTCTAAGTTATTAAAACATTTTAAATGCCATATTCTGTAGATCTCTGAAGGGTTTGAAGATGACCTGTCTAAAACATCTCTGCTCAATTTTTAAAACATGTCTAATATGACTACAAGTTCTATTGAAATGTCTAACTACTAACTTTCATTTCTTTATATCCTAGTAGTTGGTAATAATAACATTCAAGGATCAGAAATTTGTATTACATTGTTAAATGAATGGTATAAATACAATTAGAAATATACATATAGCATTTTCTAACAATATCAGTTTCAAATTTGTATACAATATAAAACAATTCAATCCAATGTAAAGTATTAGTGATTGTCTTTTTCTTTTCTTTCTTTCTTTCTCTCTCTCTTTTTTTTTTAACAAGAACCTTAAATCTAATCTCCTTTGCTTAGCCTTTTTCTTAACCCTTGACAATAACTTGTAACCAGCCCCCCTAAATACTGAAAATTATCCCAGACCCAAAACCCATTAAAAAGACCAAAAACCACCCACCCCACACCACCTCTTTGGGAATGTGGGCGATGTAGTCTTAAAATTGCTTCCTGCTGGGTATGGGCGAAGTTTTCTTTATCATGAAAGAATGCTCTGAGCACCTTGTAGTTCAAAGCTGATCTGTGGATGATGTTTGTCAGCTTAATGATATCATTATTGTCCACGTGGAATTGTTGTTGTTGTGGGGCCCCATCTTCTTTCTGGAGACTTCAGTTGATGTTAGGCCTGGCCATGATTTCCTGCAGAAAACTGATAAGAGACTCGAACACAAAAACATATATATGCGGCTAGCCTTTTTCTAGAATTAGTTAGTACTCTATATGACCATTCATATCTTAACAAAGTTTAAAATGTATATATATCTATATATCTTTATATGTTAATCTTGTAAATTTTGATATAAAATTCATACTTTAAGAAAAGTTTAAAGAATCAGAATAGAATCAAAGAGTTGAGATTAGTAATAGAATAGTCCCTTAATTAATTTTGCTTTTGTCCTGTACCATAGCAGAAGATGGCTCTTATTCTGGCATGATACAGGGAGTTTGCATTTTCCTTTTAACAACATGCTTGATTTTAAAGAAGGAGAGAGCCATTCTCCAACTCCAAAGTCAGCTTTAAATTTTAATTGAACTGGGACTATTAGAAAACCAATAGTGTTAAATCTTTAGAGAAAAGCAGAAACAAACATTTAGGAAGACATAAAAATTTTTTAGATAATATATACCCATACACCGTTTCATTCTGTTTCTTGGGATAGATGATTTGTCCCTTTTCTTCAGTTGTCTCATTTGTCCAGTGTTCTTCAGATTCCTTAACCTTCATTCTCCTAAAAGACAAAAACAAAAAACCTTTCCCCAAGACTAATTTTGGGGATGTTTCCTTTTGACAAGTTATTATTTGATTAAATGAAAAGGCATGTGTTATTGACACCAGTTAGTTTAAATTAGATGTTCATGCTGGTTGATGAACTATCACCTCCTCTAATTAAGAGGTCTCTCTTGTTCAAATCGAACCTTTATCAATTTTGATGGTACCCACAGCTTATCTTCTCCTGTAGAAACAAAAGCAAAACCTCGTCCCCAATGTAATACATACCCTGGTTTCCATTCTGAGGTCAGCACATCCTTAAAGTATATAGGCTGATTTAATTCTGTAGTTTTTTCTATTATCCAATGTCTCTCTGCAGCTGTTGTTCCTTTCTCATTGGCATTCAGAAAATTCAAAGTTAGAAGAGCATTATGCAGTCTATTTCTGGGGGTTTTTGTTACCCATTTCTGTTTATTTAGCATATCCTTTAGAGTTCTGTTTGATCTTTCTATAACTGCTTGACCTGTAGGATTATGTGGTATGCCTGTAATATGTTTTATATTGTAATAAGCAAAAAACTGTTTCATTTTAACAGAGACATATGATGGAGCATTGTCAGTTTTGATTTGTGCAGGTATACCCATGATGGCCATAACTTCTAGCAAATGAGTGATTACAGAATCAGCTTTTTCAGAACTCAAAGCAGTTGCCCATTGAAATCCTGAATAAGTATCGATAGTGTGGTGTACATATTTCAATTTTCCAAATTCTGCAAAGTGAAACACGTCCATCTGCCAGATTTCATTTCTCTGAGTACCCTTTGGGTTACATCCTGCTGGTAATGGCGTCTGATTGTAGAAGGAACAAGTAGGACATTTCTTTACTATTTCTTTGGCTTGTTGCCAGGTTATGGAAAAATCCTTTTTTAAACCTTTACTATTAACGTGATGTTTTTTATGAAATTCTGAGGCCTCCAGCACATTTCCTATCAATAATTTATCAATCTCATCATTGCCTTGTGCTAGAGGGCCTGGCAGACCAGTATGGGATTGAATGTGAGTTATATATAAAGGATGATTCCTTTTCCTGATTGTATCTTGTAATTGAATAAATAATGAAGTTAATTCTGAAGTATCAGGGATAAATTCTGCAGTCTCAATATGTAACACCACTCTTTCAGCATACTGAGAGTCAGTTACTATGTTGAGGGGTTCTGAAAAATCTATTAATACCAACAGAATAGCATACAATTCTGATTTTTGAACTGAATTATACGGACTTTGAACCACTTTACTTAAATTTTCTGATTTGTATCCTGCCTTTCCTTCTTTGTTGGCATCTGTATAAAATGTACGAACTCCAGATATGGGTTTTTGCCGTACAATTCGAGGCAAAATCCAATCAGCTCTCTTTATAAGATCAATTCTATTGCTTTTGGGATATTTGCTGTTAATTTCTCCCAAAAAATTACTGCAAGCTCTTTGCCATGGTTCACTTTCTGTCCATAATTTTTCAATGTCCTCCTTAGTTAATGGTACGACAATTTCTGCTGGGTCTATGCCTGCTAATTGACGAAGTCTCAATTTTCCTTTGTAAATCAAGTCAGAGATTTTTTCCACATAAGTTTTTAATTTTTTATTTGGTTTATTTGGTAAAAATATCCATTCCAATATAATATCTTCCCTCTGCATTAATATTCCAGTAGGAGAACGCCTAGAAGGTAAAATAACCAAAATGCAATCCAGCTTTGGATCAATACGATCCACGTGTCCTTCATGCACTTTCTTTTCTACCAAGGCTAATTCTTTCTCAGCTTCAGGTGATAATTTTCTTGGACTATTTAAGTCCTTGTCACCTTCTAAAGTTTTAAACAAATTAGTCAGTTCATCATTTTTTACCCCAACAATAGTTCGTAAATGAGAAATATCTCCAAATAATCTTTGAAAGTCATTAAGAGTCTGTAATCTATCTCTCCGAATTTGCACCTTTTGGGGTCTAATTTTTTGTAGCTCTATTTTATATCCTAAATAATTAATAGAATCTCCTCTTTGTATCTTTTCAGGAGCAATTTGTAATCCCCAGCAAGGCAAAATTTTCTTTACTTCTTCAAATATTATTTCTAAAGTATCTGTATTTGAGTTAGCTAGTAAAATATCGTCCATATAATGATAAATTATAGATTTAGGAAATTTTTTACGTATCACTTCCAATGGCTGTTGTACAAAGTATTGGCACAGAGTTGGGCTATTCAACATTCCCTGTGGGAGGACCCTCCATTGAAATCTTTTAACCGGTTGAGAATTATTATAAGTAGGCACTGTAAAAGCAAATCTTTCTCTGTCTTTTTCTTGTAAGGGTATTGAAAAGAAACAGTCTTTTAAATCAATAACTATGAGAGGCCATCCTTTTGGTAACAGAGTAGGCAACGGCATCCCTGATTGTAGAGAGCCCATTGGCTGAATTACTTTGTTAATCGCTCTAAGGTCTGTTACCATTCTCCATTTGCCAGATTTCTTTTTAACAACAAAGACAGGAGAATTCTGGGGGCTACTTGATTTTTCAATATGCTGAGCATTTAACTGTTCTTCTACTAGCTCTTCTAAAGCCTGGAGTTTCTCTGTTGTTAAAGGCCATTGTTGGACCCATACAGGCTTGTCTGTTAACCATTTTAAAGGTAGAGCTATTGGAGTCTTTGGAAGATCATCAGTTACTGTGCCCTGTTCTTGTATAATATGGATGGCTGGTGACCACTCATTAGAATAATATCTTCTAATATTTCTCTCAGTAACATGTGTTAGGTTATGATTTGTTTCTGAGATTGGAGGGATGTTAATCTGAGTATCCCATTGTTGCAACAAGTCTCGACCCCACAGGTTCATAGTTATGTTAGCCACATATGGTTTTAATTTTCCTCTCTGTCCTTCTGGACCTATACATTCGAGCCATCTTGCACTCTGTTTCACCTGAGATAATGTCCCAATTCCCAACAGTTGAACGTTTACCTCCTGAAGAGGCCAAGTTGGATGCCAAAATTCTGGTGCAATTATGGTAACGTCCGCACCTGTGTCTACCAGACCAGACAACAAAACACCATTTATTTTTATCATTAATTTTGGTCTTTATTCATTAATAGAAGTTTGCCAAAAAATTTTCTTTATGTTTTCTCCTGAATTTTCTATTCTCTCTGTTTCAACCTGACCAGCATGATTTATTCCAATAGGCATTTGATTATTTAATCGCTCTCCAGAGCAGGCATTTCCTCTATAGCTGCAGGAAAGGTTTGAACTGGATTTGCACTGGGGGCCTGCGCGAGGCCCCTCTGGGAGTTTCCCGAAGACTGAGGCAAAGGATTACCCTGTCTGTCCTTTGTTGATCTACATTCGTTGGTCCAGTGTTTTCCCTTACCACACCTTCTGCATACTCCAGAAGGAAGGGGCATTCTGTTGCCCTTGTTCCTTGAATAAACATTGCTTCTAGGAATGACCTGTTTACAGTCCCTTTTCAAATGTCCTTGCTTTCCACACCCAAAACATCTAACATTCCTCAAACCTTTTGAAATTACTTCTCCTACCCACGTATCATCATGCTCATCAACCTCAACATTAATTGTTTCTCTAATCCAATCTTCCATAGGTGCAGATCTTGCCCTTAATGGCCTGATTATTCTTTTGCATGCTGCATTCGCATTCTCAAAGGCCAAAGATTCAATTATTGCCTTACCAGCTTCTGAATCCGAGACCATTCTCTTTACTGCTGAAGCCAGTCTTTGTAAAAAATCTGTAAAAGACTCTTTTGGGCCTTGCCTCACCTTTGTAAATGACTCAGATTTTTTTCCTGGTTCCTCAACTCTGTCCCATGCATTCAAGGCTGCCGTTCGACATAAAATTAGGGTTTGGACATCATATAAACATTGTGTTTGTGCTGAAGCATATTGACCTTCTCCCATAAGCTGATCCTGGCAAACTTGTATTCCTTTATCCCTCCATTGTTTTTCTATATTTTTAGCCTCCTCCTTAAACCAAGTCAGAAATTGAAGTCTCTGGCTGGGTTCCAGAACACCTTGTGCAAGGTCCCGCCAGTCCTGTGGTATTATCCTATTATATGTTGACCAAGTGTTTAACATTTGCTTTACATATGGGGAATGCATGCCATAAGATACTATTGCCTCCTTAAACCTTTTTAAATCCAACATTTCAATTGGAGCCCAATTATTTTGTGTAGCCATCATTTGATCAGGCACCTGCTGTACAGTTACAGGATAAATTAAGGGTGACTGTGTGAAAACAGGCTTTCTTTCTACAACCTTATGATCCCAATTTGAAACAACTTCACTGTTAATTGGATAAATTAAGGGTGTCTGTGTGAAAACAGGCTTTCTTTCTACAACCTTATGATCCCAATTTGAAACAACTTCACTGTTAATTGGATAAATTAAGGGTGTCTGTGTGAAAACAGGCTTTCTTTCTACAACCTTATGATCGCGACTTGAAACAACATCTTCTAAAGCTGTTATCCTGGCACTTAAATTGACTATCTTTTTAAATATTAAAATGTGGATTAGCATAGTGATAAGGTGCATAATTCCACCAATACTAATATTATATAGTTGTTCCATTGTCAGACTGCCTAATATTTCGAACAAAAACCAATTTTCTTCCAATGTACACATAAAGCCCATTTTTTTTTTAATGTGGAAAAAAATTGTCTTTTAAATAGTTTCCTTTATGACTTACCAAATCTGCGTAGAACAGTAGAAATCCCAGTGAATTAAATCTGCGTAGAACAGTAGAAATCCGAGGGGATATTCAAAACAGCCACCTAGTGTCCCAGGTGTAAATCCAAGAGAGAGAGAGAGAGAGAGAGAGAGAGAGAGAGAGAGAGAGAGAGAGAGAGAGAAAGAGAACAAGAAAGTGTAGCTGGCTAAAGTTTAAATGCAGCCACGTTTTCCCTCTTGTGCCGAGTCAAGGCTTGGGTCTGGCTTCCTTAAACTTTGACCACTTGCGTTGGCTTTACAGGCAGGGCCCTGTTCGGCAGGGCAGGTCTGAGTTGTTTGTAGCACCGGCTTTAAGCAAGTTGCTCACAGACCTAGGCCCGGGCCAGAAGCTGCCACTCGAACTAGGAAGCCGGCAGCTCGAACTAGGAAGCCGGCCGCCCGGTCTGCCGCCCTTGCGGGAAAGCGGACCCGCCGCCAAGCCAAGCGGTTTTCAATGGATTCTTGTCACGTTGGGCGCCAGATATAGATGTAACCAACCGTTTTATTAAATAAGAAACACAGAAATAATGCAAAAGAGAAAGCCGAGAGGTCAGAGCTCAGAGCCAAAATCTCACCCTTCCGCCTGCGGTGTCCCAGCTTCCCAAATGAGGGCTCCTTTTCCTGTCTGTTAGTCTATTTAAAGAGACAGAACAAGCCACAGTTATCTCACCTCACCAGTTCCTCAGCTGGTCCTGTTTCCTCAGACTGGAAGCTTCTGTGTCCTCATCCCAATAGCTCTCAGCTGAACTGTGTTGCTCCAAAGCCTGAAAGCTTAACCAGCCAAATGCTTCTAGTTTCTGGTCCTCACGCCTTATATATCTTTTTGCTTTCTACCACCACTCCCTGGGATTAAAGGCTGGCTTTCTGGGATAAAAGGCGTGTGCCACCACCGCCACACTTTTGCTATGGCTCTAATAGCTCTGACCCCCGGACAACTTTATTTATTAACATACAATCAAAATCACATTTCAGTATAATTAGATTACCACCACAGAACAGAAAGCTAGTTCAAAGGGGACTAGCAGGAGAAAGTGGCGTACCATCGTTTCCTCCCTCACTGATCTATCTTCCTGCACCCCAAGACAACTTGAGAGGGTGAGGTGGAGCTCATCAAGAGCTCCCTTTACACATTTGGAGATTCTGGAAGAGCAGATGCCATGAGTGAAGGACCTGCTGTTGGGATCTCAGCAACCCTGAGAGAGGTGAGGGCTTCAGATTTAAAAGGTCTTCTCCCCCTCTGCACCAGTGAGTCTTGGTGACAATACACACACAGAGGGGGCATGGCAGACTCATTCAGAGTCTGTAGCCCTGCCCTGCCTTGCCCTGCCGACCTGGTGGCTGGGAGGCTGGGGCCTGCCTTGCCCATGCAGTGATGGAGCCTGCTTGGCCCCTGTACTTCCTCCCCAGAACCCAGCTTCTCTCTTGGAGACGTCATCGTGCCTGATTCCTCCCTCTTCACCTCCTCTGCAGCCCTTTGCTGGACTGTTTCTTGCTCAGTGCAGATCTGACCCCAGAGAATGTCTCAATTACCAGCTAATAGCGATGATGCTGACGCACAGCCGTCTCCAGGCATCCAAGTGTAGGCTGAACGCAGAATCCCTCTGGGTGAGTGCAGGCTGGAGGCATCCAAATGTGGCCACCTGTGTCCCTGCTGCACCTCAGCTGGCATATACATAGACACACCCCATGGACAAGGCTCCTTGGGGCCCTGAAGGAATGACGTCGCACTTAGTCATCATCTGCGAGAAGGATCCCTGATGGGGGCTTCGCCTCCTTCCTCTCCCTTTATTGACCACACCAGGGAGGGCCGGCTGTACCCATTTCAAGGCATCAGTGGCGGTGGGAAATGGCTTTGGCTGTTCTGAGACTTTTGCAACCTCACAGGAACCTTACAGATGTCCGCCCCCTTCTTTGCAAAAAATTCTCCCCCATTTCATAGTCCAGAAAAGCCAGCTTTGAGCTGCTGAGGGACCAGAACTGGGGTGTGAGCTGGTACATGCTACAGCCAGTGCCTGCTTCCAGCTGGGCCTGGTGCAGGCCTGGAGCTCAGCTACTTTGAAAGTTGGAGCAAGAGCATCATCCAATCAAGGCCAGCCTGAGCCCCACAGGGTTCAAGGAGGGCCTGGGAACTTAGTGAGACCCTGGGGTTTTATTTGTTTTGTTTTGTTTTTGTTTTTGTTTGTTTGTTTGTTTTTAGGAGGCTGGGGAGATGGCTCAGTGAATAAACACTTGCTGGGCAAGCATGAGGACCCCAATTTAACCCCTAGAACCCAGATTTTTTTTAAAGCCAGAGGTGGTGATGGTGTGGAGGTCAGAGGACAGAGGACAATCTTAGGAGTTGCTCCTGCCATCCATCTTGTTTGGGGCAGAGGTTTCTTTGTTGTTTGCTAGCTTGCCCAAGAGCACTCAGGCCACCTTGCACCTCACCGTGGAACGCTAAGATTAGAGACAAGCTACAGTGCCCGGCCTTACATGTGTTCTGGGAATCTAAAGGCCAAGCCTCCTGCTTGCATAGCCAAGCACTTTATCCAGTGGGACCAGCCCGGCCGGAGTGTGAATTCCTCAGGGTGACATCGGTCAGGTCTCCTGACTTGAAGCGCTGGGACCTCACCTTGAAAATGGTGACTTATCAGGGTTGTGAGGATTACACAGAACAAGCTTTTGGTGGCAGCCCTGGGAGCTGGGCTCCATAGCCGCGTAGCTTAGGTTAAAGTCCCAGGTGCAGCTGTGTGGCTTTGGGTAAGTTACTTCCCCTCTCTGAGCCTCACTTTCTTGGTCTAAAATTTAGTGCACAGATGTGTGTGTGTGTGTGTGTGTGTGTGTGTGTGTGTGTGTGTGTGTGTGTGTGTGTCTGTGTGTGTGTGTGTGTGGTGAGTGGTGAGCTGTAACCAAGGACCAGGATCAGCTGTAGGCAGTGTTTGGACAGCCTTGTGATGGCAGCATGTGCTGAGATATTGAAGGAGAGCATCCATGGCAGGCTGGACTTCATCCAGGACAAGAGCTTCACCAACAGCAGCATCAAGGAACAGGGACTGCACAGTTCAGTCTCTGCACTTGTGAAGACTCCAGGCCAAGAGTTCTCAGTCCTGACTGCACATCAGCACCACATGGGGGTCTTATTCAATGCCCACATCCAGATCCTTCATTGGTCTACAGGAGACCTGGCATCCAATGAGATTTTTTTTTTTTTAATGCTGCAGGAAATAATAATAAGTAGCCAGGTCTGAGAGAGTCACTGAGTTAGATTAGTTAGAGAGGTATTCTAACTGAGCCAGCCCGGCCTTCCTGAGAAGGTTCAGGTGTTAGGCAGGAATTGATGGCAGTGGGGTTCAAACAGAGAATAGAGCTGGTACCAAGGTCCTGGGGCAAGCATGAGCTTGGTGTGTGGAGAAAGCAGCAGGGAGCCTGGGGTGGGAGAAAGTTGTGTATAAGTAGCCAAGGGCCCCAGCCTCAGGAGGGCGAGAATGGGAAACTGCTTCTTTCTCTGGCCAGAACTAAATTAGTCCTTGGCACAGGTAGAGAACAGCCCTCTCTCATGCCCACAGCTGACAGATGTCCTTCAAATGTCCTTGAGGCAGAGGACTAGAAATTCCACAAGGATGGCTTCTGAGGCAGTGGCCAGTGTCACCGGCAGGTCACTGGCTAAGGAAGGGTCCTGGGGAGAGTGAGGCAGGAAATCATTACATTGACCAGTGTGAGAAGAGACGGCCCAAGAAGGGCCAGTTGTGCCCTTGGGGCTCATCACAAAGACCATGAGGCGGTGGCCTGCTGGCAGGGAGAGGCAGCAGGCTGCCAGGAAAATGGTACCTCCTGCTAGGACTTAATTACTGCTCTGCTGTGGTGAGGGCCCTGGTGGGCGCAGGTGTTTCTATTTTCTGGCACAATTATCTAGGAGGCTAGAGCAGGGACGTCAGGGATGCAGGCATGCGTCTATGTCTTTGTGCACAGTGGCTTGGCCTCAGGGGACAGCATATCCGCCCTGCTGGTTGGCTGGTATGTGCACCTGTGTGTGTGTGTGTGTGTGTGTGTGTGTGTGTGTGTGTGTGTGTGTCTGAGTTCATTGTAAGCATACAGGGCTATGTCTGTGGTATTCGGGGTTTGTGTTTATACGTGCGTGTACCTGTGTGCTCATGTGTGAAAGCTGCAGGCTTCCACTTTCCACACCTGAATCATTGGCTGTTAGTGAGCTGTGGGTCTTGGTTCTAGGCCACACATGTGGTGATATTGTGTTCCCCAAAATATTGTGCACCCTAATAAACTTATCTGGGGTCAGAGAACAGAACAGCCCTTAGATACAGAGGCTAGAAAATGGTGGCACTCACGCCTTTAATCCTAGTATTCCAGAGGCAGAAATTTGTCTGGATCTCTGTGAGTTCAAGGCCACATTGGAAACAGCCAGGCATGGTGACTCATGCCTTTAATCCTGTGAAGTGACGACAGAAAGCAGAAAGGTATATAAGGCATGAAAACCAGGAACTAGGCTGGTTAAGCTTTTAGGCTTTTAGCAGCAGTTCAGCTGAGATTCATTCTGGATGAGGACTCAGAGGCCTCCAGTCTGGGGAAACAGGATTAGCTGAGGAATTGGCGAGGTGAGGTGGCTGTGGCTTGTTCTGCTTCTCTGGTCTTCCAGTGTTGACCCCAGTACCTGGCTCCAGGTTTGATTTTATTAATAAGAACTTTTAAGGTCCGTGCTACACACACAGCCTTAGCTCACTGGACAGACAACCCAAGCTGCTGACTTGGTCTCACGAGGAATGTATTTGGAACAGCGTCTTTGTCCATGGCCGTCAGCCAGCTGACCCTTCCTGCTGCAGGGCCCAAGGTGGCCAGCTGCATCCTGTGGCTCGGGTTGACGTGGGTCAGGACACAGCGAGGCCTGGCCCCAGGCCATCTGGCCTGCTGGGCTCCTTGTGTGGAAGGAGCACTAGGGAGGAGCTATGGGCCACTGTCTGGACGTCTTCCTAAACAGCTGGGGCCCAAGGTGAGAGGATGAGGAAGGGAGGCCTAGCACATGGGGCTGAGGGGAGCATTCCCAAGTGAGACCAGGAGGTAGGAGAATGCAGAACGGATCGAATGATGGACTGGAGGGGTGAGGGTTTTGCCGGTTGCTCGGAGGCCCTGACACACTGGCCGTTGTTCTGAGTCAGCTCTTGTGTCAGTAACACTCACAGGAATAACCCCGCAGCCATCCGTCAGACTGTCAGGGCTGGCTCCTCCCACTCTTCTCTCTTCAAGGTGCATCAATAGCACTAGCTTCCTTTGAGTTCCAGAGCTCCACCCCAAGGCCTTTGCAGTCTCACTTCTTAGACTCTCGCTCTTCCTAAAGGCGGCTCCTTCTAGCCATCCACGGGCTTTCATGTCTCCCGTCCTGGTAGCCCTCTGTGATGGCTATTCTTGGTTGTCAACTTGACTACATCTGGAATTAACTAAAACCCCCAAAGGAAAGGTCATGCCTGTGAGGGGTTTTTGCTTAACTTGAAGAGGGAAGATCCACTTCTAATCCAGATGTTTGAGGTGGGAAGCCCCACCTCTCCTCTGGGCCTCACCATCTGCTGGAGGCTTATTTAAGGACAGGGAAGAAGGAAGTTCACTCTGCGCGCTTGCTCTTGCCTAGCTAGCAAGTCCCTTCTCTCACTAGAAATAGGCATTAGAGCCTATTTCTTTGGGATTTTGGCACACAATGAAGACTAGCTGAGACATCCAGCCTCATGGACTGAACAACTACTGGATTCTAGGACCTTCCATTCATAGCCAGCCATTGTTGGATTGGCTGGACCACAGCCTGTAAGTCATTCTAATAAATCCCCTTTACACACACACACACACACACACACACACACACACACACACACACACACACACACTCTATAAGTTCTGTTACTCTACAGTCTAGAGACTCCTGACTATTACACCCTTTTATCCCACATCTCTGTCACATCATGCTCTGTGGCACCTACAGGCATCTCTCTGCCCTTATCTTATTTTCCCACACTGTCCTGTTTTCTCTGAACTACAAGCCCTGTGCAGGTAATCCCTGTATGTCTTGTTACATGACCAAGGTCCATATGGAGTATTTGCTCAACAGATCACAATGACTTAGCACATCCACTGAACATGAAGCAACGCATCAGGAATGGAGTTTTATTTCAAACTCATGATAAGAGCACCAAACACATGTGCTCTTATGAGCTCTCTTACTGATGAGGGAAGACGGTGTTCAGAGAGGTTGAGAGACCTATGTGGGATGACACAGCATCCAGCATGAGAGTCTAGATTGTCTCAGGTGTGTCTAGCATAGCTTATGGTCTTTGTATTTCCCAGGGGTCAGGAGACAATTAGAATAAGAAAAGTTTGGCTCAGTTGCTGGCAGACAGGTGACAGTCATCTGTCATCTGCCACTCTGAAACAAAGTACTAAAATGTAATGGCTTAAAATAGCCACGGGTCTTTACTTGAAAGCATTTACTGCAATGAATCATTGATTTGGTTTGAGGCCTCTAGTTTCTGCTACCCTGTCGAGGACCCTCACTGGGACTCCTCTGGATATCCTTGTTGTTGTCCAGTGTCATGGCAATCCTGCAGCTTGGCCTCAGCAGAGGACCCAAGTTCAGTTCCCAGCACCCACATGACAATTTGCAGCGGTCTAAAACTCCAGTTTCAGGGAATCTGAAGCCCTCTTCTGGCCTCTGTAGGCACTGCATGCACGTGGTACACAGATATACCAGCAGACAAAACATGCTTACACATAACGCAAAAATAAATTAACAAAAAGTCAAGTGGTTTTGTTTTGACTGGGTGGTTGTCGTTTTTAAATAGTGGGTGTTGGCCATTTGCCTCCAGGGCTTGGCAACTTGGCAGGATTTGACTGGCCTGGCTCATTCTGCTTCCCATAGTCTTGGTAGGCTCCGTGGACACAAGAGGGAAGGACCCTTGGTAGGAGGGCTGTTGCTGACTACTCCACTGACAAGTCTGGCAGCTGGCTTGGGCCTTAGTTTACCTCTAGGTATCCTTTCCAGAGGTTAGCTCCAACTTTTCCATATGACTGTTGGATCCCCACCCACCAGCAGTGGAGGGGAACATCTGTTACAACCACTGGCCAAACTGCAAGGCCAAACCCAGATCAAGAGTCATCTGAAGAGATCATGTCTGGGTGTGAGACTGCAGGGAGGTCATATTTAATCCACAGGTCTCTGGTGACCATAACTATGACTCAGACGTACAGTCATCCCCTAGACAGACCTATAGCCTCCCTGACTCTTGACATTGGAGTCTGCAGCCCTGTAGGGTACCCTGGACACAGATCCTCTTCCACGTGTCTCCCTACCTCTTGGCTTGTCTGGGTCCAGTGTGTGAGCATGAGGTGCAGCCCCTGAGCTTCAAGCCTTTCCTCTTCGAAGTCGGAGAAGGATCTGCATGTCGTCACTTTACAGACAGGGAAACTCAGAAGCTGAGTGACTCTAGATTATCTGGGGGACTCCTGCAGGGATGGGGTAAGGGGGTCAGGACTCCGGAAGTCCTAGTCCAGGCTGCTACCTCAGCGTCTAGATAGAGAGTCATACACCCCTGAGAGCAACCAGAGCAACCCTGGTCTCAGGGGTAACATTTTTTCCTCTTCCCCCTCCTCCTCTGAAAACAACACTGGAGGCACAACAGAGAAAAGATCCTAGACAGGCTCAGACTTCTATGTCCTGGATCAAAGACTAGTCCTCCAGCCCTGGGTCCTCCAGCCCTGGGTCCTCCAGCCCTGGGTCCTCCAGCCCTGGGTCCTCCAGCCCTCGGTCCTCCAGCCCTCGGTCCTCCAGCCCTGGGTCCTCCAGCCCTCGGTCCTCCAGCCCTCGGTCCTCCAGCCCTCGGTCCTCCAGCCCTGGGTCCTCCAGCCCTGGGTCCTCCAGCCCCTCGGTCCTCCAGCCCTCGGTCCTCCAGCCCTCGGTCCTCCAGGCCTCGGTCCTCCAGCCCTCGGTCCTCCAGCCCTGGGTCCTCCAGCCCTCGGTCCTCCAGCCCTCGGTCCTCCAGCCCTGGGTCCTCCAGCCCTGGGTCCTCCAGCCCTGGGTCCTCCAGCCCTCGGTCCTCCAGCCCTCGGTCCTCCAGCCCTGGGTCCTCCAGCCCTGGGTCCTCCAGCCCCTCGGTCCTCCAGCCCTCGGTCCTCCAGCCCTCGGTCCTCCAGGCCTCGGTCCTCCAGCCCCTCGGTCCTCCAGGCCTCGGTCCTCCAGCCCCTCGGTCCTCCACCCCTCTGTCCTCCAGCCCTGGGTCCTCCAGCCCCTCGGTCCTCCAGCCCTCGGTCCTCCAGCCCTCAGTCCTTCTCCAGCCCATGGGACACAGGATTCTTTGCTTCCTTGCTACTGTGTCATCTGCCTGCATCTACACAGGCTGTCCCTGTGACAGAAGCTGGATCCTTCCCTGGCTCCAAGGGGCTGTGGTTAGCCCCTCCTCAGCCCCTTACTACCTCTTCCTCTTCCGTGTCTTCAATGTGTTCTTCAGAACAGGCCAAGAAGCTAAGCAGTTGGCTATGAGGAAAGTCCCTGCAGAGACAAGCAAGTCGGGAGGGCACGTGTAGGAGCGACTGTGTCTGTGGTCTCCTGTAGGCCCAGTGGTTTGCTTCAGGTAAGACACCAGAGAGAAGACCATAAGGAACCAGATTAAACCAGTCTAAACCAGAGTTCCCCACTTCCAGGTGACCTAGTGTAAGCTGACTTTGTCATCTTGTTATAACGCTCGTTAGTTCTCTGCTCGGTCTTGGAGCACGGCGTGTCTGAAGAAGTGTGAGGTCCTCCTAAGCACCACGCACAGCTGTATGCTGGCCTCTAGGTGACACCATGAGCAGTCTGAGGGGTCTTCCGAGGAGAAGCCCCTTGTCCCTCCACTCTGGGGACCATCCTTGTTGGATGCAACCCATCAACCTGCCTTCATTTTTCCCTTCAGGTTGGGCTCATTGGCTTTGTCTGGGCCAAGGGCCAAGACCACTGGGTCCTTGCAGTGGTTTGGATGAGAAATATTCCCCACAGCATCTAGAATTTGAATACTTGCTTCCAAGTTTGTAGAAGTCAAGGAGGTTCAGCCTTGCTGGAGGATGTATGTCACTGGGGTGGACTTAGAGGTTTCAAAGCCTCTCCCATACTCAGTGTTCTCTCTCTCTCTCTCTCTCTCTCTCTCTCTCCATCATGTAGTGGTCCAAGATGTGAACTGCTGCTTGCCTCTGCCCTGCCATTATGGACCGTAACTCTCTGGAACCATAAGCCAAAATAAATGCTTTCTTCGGTAAGTTGGGTTAGGGTGTTTATTGCAGCAACAGAGAAGAAATGCAGTCCTGAGTGCAGGTGGGGGAGATGTTGTGGACAGCAATCCCAGGCCTCAGAGTCAAGCACCACCTCGCATTCCTTCTCTATAGAGACACCTTCCTTCCCCACAGACCCGGTGTTAGGGACCTCACTGCCCACTCTGATCTCCTTCCTCTGTGGCCTCACATACCTTCACTGACTTCTCAGGTTTAAGAGATACGTTGGGGAGAATTTCAGAACTGTTGTCCACTCCCTCTGAGACTGAACTTGGTCATCCCTCTCCAGGTGAGTGGGATTGATCCATTCTCACAACAGGTCACCATCTTACAGGACATACAGCTCTGGAAGATAAGAAATTTGAAGCAGGAGGGAGAGTGTTCACTGAAGGACCATGATATGAGCCATTCCCAAAAAGCTACCTTTCTCCTGGGGTACATCAACATCAGGTTGGAAGGCACTGGGGATACTTCAGAGGAAACCAGTTGGGCCTCAGGCTCTCTAGGAGGTGGGCGATAGCCTTGAAAACCTTGATTCTGCCATCACCGCCCAAGTGCTGGCATTAAAGATGTGGGCTGTTGCACCCAGTTCACGCTCTGCTGGGGATAGAACCCAGGGCTTCCCACCTTAGGCAAGCACTCTGTGAAGCGCATTCTCTCCAGCCTGCTGATCAGGCTTCAGTGTGTCAGAAAGCCAGGCCTGGGATCTCCAACTAGGAGGCTCTCTTCTCTCCCATTCCTTACACTGCCTAGGCTTACATAAATCAGGGTGTTTTTCACGGATATCCAAGCTCACATGTCCCTTCGAAAGCCCTTCCTGGAAGCTCTGAGAGAAGTTGGGTGTCCTGCAGTGAAGAAAGACGTCCATGTCCTGGTGATCACTCTGTGGCTGGATGGCTTCCTGCAGCTCCAGGCTCGGCACCTGCTTAGTCAAGGTTTCCTCAACGCCAGGAACAGACCACCACCCCTTTCCTCCTCTCTCTTACCCACTTGTGCAGGGCTCTGCAGGCCATTTCCCGTCTATGTCCTCAGGAGCTGTAGAGCCAAGTGGCTCTCTAGTCACACTTTAAACCCACACCAAAGTATTTCCATCCTGGCTGGTCCCTATCAGCTGTGGCATCTCAGGCAATCAGTCTTTCTACACAAAATGGCAAAGGGCCAGGTTTCTTTTAAATCTCTCTTTCTTTTCTTCTTCCTTCCTTCTTTTTTCTTTCTTTCTTTCTTTTTTTCTTTTTTTTTTAAATTTTTGTGTTGTTTTTGTTTTGTTTTGTGAGACAGGGTTTCTTTGTGTAGCTCTGGTTGACCTGGAACTCGCTCAGTAGACCAGGCTGGGTTTGAACATGGAGAGCCACCTGTTTTTGCCTCCTGCATACTAGGATTAAAGGTGTGGGATACCACACCTTGCTGGGGTTTGACTTTCAACCCAGGGACTGAACATCTGTGCTCAGCTGAAGACAAAGAGGCCAGAAAAACACAAGGGTCTTGCCTGCTCCAAGCCACAATTTGAAGGTTGCTTTAGTATTTAAGCGCAGATTAATGTGACTCCGAAGTCATTACTTTCTCTCTCTTCCTTCCCACCTTTTGCTCGCCTGTTCCCCTCAGCTGAAGGAGAAGATCTGGCAGGCTCAGCTCAGCTTGGCGACCCTGGTGTACCTTCTGCTCTTCCTCCCGATGGCGAGGCCCAAGCCGGGAGCTGACAAGCTCTGCAGCCCTCTGGGGTGGCTGCCAACAAAATGGGATGGGCTCTGTCCAGATGCCGCTCTGCCAGGGCGTGATGAAGGCTGGCTTCCTCTCCTGGCAGTGACTGGCAGGCGTTTATTTCCTTTTAAGAGGCTAGCATCTGTGGTATGTTTATGGTTTAATTTTTATTTTCTCTACCACAAATATGCAGAAAGTCTGGGGAAGGACAGCTCTGCCTGGGCAACTGTTCCCTTAATCCTGGAGACAGCCATCTCTCAGGGCCAGCAGCCTGGACCTTCGCAGAGGCTCACAGGGCAGGGCTGCCTGGGCTAGCCTGGGCTAGCCTATCATGTGCTCCTTGACTCAGATTCTTACTGCAGATCAGCTGATGGCTGTATCAGGTGTCCCATGAGGGCCAGCAGAGACCTTAAGACCTCCACTCGGAGGACCTGGGCATGGCTCTGGGAACAGGATGTTCTTTTACTATGGGTGTTTGTTGTGTTATTTACATATCTTTGAGTATGTGTGTGTGTGTGTGTGTGTGTGTGTGTGTGTGTGTGTGTGTGTGTGAGATGTTTGCTCCCGTGTGCACATATGGATTCCAGAGGAGGGTGGGGTGTCCTACTCTACCATCTTCCAATAATTTAATAATATCTATTATTCCCTCAAGACTGAACTTGGAACAAGGTTGGCAGCCAGTAAGTCCCAGCCATCTTCCTGTCTCCAGTCTCACAGCACTGGGGTTGTGGATGCTCACAGCCACACCCAGATTTCTAACACAGGTGATAGGATTCGGATTTAGGCCTGCATGCTGTGTTGGGCCATCTCTCTGGCCCCTGATAGTCACTAATACATTTGAGCAGTGCCGAGGCTCCAACCAAGGACCTCCTGCATGCTGGGCAAGTGCTCTGCCAGTGAGCGACACAACAGTCTTTTATGTAACTTTTAAATTGGAGATGGTTTTAAATTTGAAACAGTTGCAAAAATAATGCTGAAAATTCCTACAAAGATACCCTCCCCCTGCTGTCCCACACAGATGCCATCAACCCTCACCTGCTGCCCCACACCGACGCCATCAACCCTCACCCCCATGCCTCCAGTGACCCTGATGGAATCTGGAGATCTACCCTCAGAAACACCAGACTCAAGATCTGCTTTTATCTCTTCAGGTTACACATGCTCTTGCAATGCTGTTTTTAATTTTCAATTTTGACCGTCTCCCCCAGCGCCTGACTCAGAGCAATCCCATCTCCAGCCCTCACCTTGCACGTCTTTCTTTATCACCTTTCACTGTCTGCTCAGCTCCCTGTCACTCATGCTCAGATAATGACACATCCCCACTTCAGACCACATCTTCAGGAGATGCAGCTCCCAATCCAGGACCTTCCCTTCTCTGACCTCTGCCTTCCTTTCCTGCCTCCTCTCCAAGCATCATTTCCATGACGTGGGTGATCGGTTGGCATTTGGTGTTATGATTACTGTTTATTTCGTTTGCTTGCTTCTCTGCTTGTGAACCACTCACTGTCTAGACTCCGCCAGTTTGCCCAAACTGTTGTTGGTACTTTTGTTCACACTGGCCTTTCTCCAGTTCATCATCTTAAGATCTTCTTGGGCCAGCCTGGACCTGCAGGCAGATGGCTTCCTTGTGTGAGGCCACAGCTGCATGTCCTGTTTCCTTGATCCATATCTTTCCTTTCTGGGTCACTCTCTCATTTAGGAGTGTGCATTCTCCAGTAGTTTCCTGGGGGGAAATGTAGCTGGAGGCAAATCATATTTGAATGTCTAGGGCATTTTTTTTTTCTTGAAAGAAGTCTGTTAGGAGTGCTGTTCCTCTGGGACCTTAGGGACCTTGTTCCATCATGTTCTCAGTCATAGGGCGCTGAGAAGTCTGAAGTTGCCTGAGGCTACTCTTACTTTTCTGGAAGCTTACAGACTCCCCCATGCTTCCTGTCCCTTGCATCTCTACTGACACTCTGTAGTGGGAAACTGGCTTCCTCTCCATGCGGGTCCTTTCAACCTTAAGATGCACATCTTTCACCTGAGAAGATCTTCTCTACTGTTTTATTGACATTTCCTCCCCCAATTCCCCATTTGTTTCCATGGAATCCTTGACTGTTATAACCTTTTCTTGTAGGGTTTGGGTAATTATGATCATATGATTATTAAAAGTGTGTCTTGTCTACCTTTCTAGTTCTGTTCTCCTCTAGGACTTCGTATTTGAGCCACCCAGGGCCCTTCACCATCCTCTCTTTATAAGAAGCCAGAGCCAAGAGCAGGTAGGAGTATGGTGTCCTTAGCTCCGTCCTCCCTGTTCATTCGTTTCTGAGAGGATGCTCAGCCACTCTCCCATCTAGAGTCCAGGGTCTCTAGCTCCCTGATCTGGAGGAAGGGTAGCTGGTGCCAGCCTCCTTATGCTAGACCAGTGGTTCACTCGGCCACCTCTCCGTCTCCCTTTGTGCCTCGAGATCTTTAAGATGACACCAGAGATTAAGTTGGAATTGGGAGTGGGCTGCATCCCATGGGCTGGGTTCCAGATTGAATAAAAAGGAGAAAGAGAGCTGAGAATCAGCATGCCTCTCTCTCTGCTTCCTGGCTACGGATACAATGTGACCAATCATCTCACATCCCAGTGACTTCCCCAACAGTGACAGACTGCATCCTTGAACTATGAGCCAAAATAAATCTTTCCTTCTTAAAGTTGCTTCCTTCCCTTGGGCATTTTGCCACAAGAATAAGGAAAGTGGCTAACACAGTCACTTGCCGGAAAAGACTGTAAGAGAACCATGCACCTGTGCCAAAGCACTAATTCATATTGTAAGTATATTCTTCTCTGATTATCATATTAATAACTGTCTACTGATCGTGGTATTTAACTCTACAGAGACTTGTGTTCCTTGTGATGATGTAGAGAGAGGTCTGAGAGGCAACAACAACAACAACAAAAACCCCAGAAATACTTTAAAACCAGACTTTCAAGTTTATGCCACGTGCACACGTGAGGTCAGAGGACAGCCCATGGGAGTTGGAGCTCTCCTAAACTGTGGGTCCCAGGGATGGAACTCAAATTGTCAGCCTTGATGGCAGGCACCCTCACCTACTGACTCATCTTGCCTGCCCCAAACCAGGCTTTAATGTGCTAGTCAAAAACAGTAGAATCCAAATGCTCCCAGAGACCTGAGTTCTAGAAGGAAGCCCCAACTGGATAGTGTCTGGCCCAGGGAGGGGCTGCCTCTGCAAGGTCAACCGGAAATCACTTTAGCCTTGGAGTGGAGTTCCGGTAGGTAGGGCAAATTAGAGTTTGGAATACAGGAAGTCAGCAAAACCAGCAGGATGGAGATGCTCTGAGGCAGGAGGTGGTGTTCTGTCATCCAGCTTCCCACCCATCCCACCCAAGGTTTCCTAGAAGGCAGCAGTGGAGGAAAGGGACAGAAATGGAGAAGGCCGCAAGAGTCACCCAGATTCTCAAACTGACTGGCTTGCTGAAGTGGCTGAACTTGGACGATAATAAAACCTACCTGAAACCGGAGCTCAGTACTGACAAGAGCAGACCAAAATTGCCAGGGGGAGCTGATTATCGGTAATTCTGGCTCTCAACCCCAGCTGAATTACAGGTGAAGAGAAACACAGTGCCCAGCTTCTCCATCCACTCACCAGGCAGTGGAAGGGTCAGCAGACCTTTAACAAACAAAGCACAAAATACAGGGGAAATTGTATTACTTCCACCGCATTGTATTTTTAATACAAGCTCTCAAAAATATAATGAAAGGAGACAGTGGAGACATTAGAAGCTAACTGGGAAAATGTGACTCATGACCAAGAGCAAATGCAGATAATGGAAGCAGACATGAAGCCATCTATGTGTATGAATATTTACAAGGAGATTTATAGGACAAAAATAGGTGGACTGTGTGCAGAAGTGATATTGCAGGATTATTCAGGGAAACTTGGAAAAATAACAAAATGACAGTTCTAGAAATAAAAATTAAAATCGTGGAACTGAAAATACGACAGGTAAGTAGCAGAGTTCAATTTGGGAAAAGGGGGGGTCAGCAAGGCTGAAGAAAGTTGAAGGTACTCAGCTCTGAACAGGGGAAGAACCTGGGGGGGTATTTAATGGAGCATTAGCCCCCTGGTTTTGGCATTAGCCAGTTTTCAATCTAGTTAGAATCCTAGAAGGAATATTATATAATTCTATATAATATACCATATAGGCACAGTGAAACCTGTGGTAAGGTATATTATACTAACACTGAATTTTAAAGCAATAATAAATAGCTGCATCTTTAATATATTTTTTAAAAGCCATACAGGAGCAAGGTAACAAGTATGACTGCTGATTGACAGTTGGAAACTGAAAGTCAATCAGCAATGGAAAGCAACTTGGAAGGGAGGAAAAAGACAGGGAGTTGACCCAGTCTTCACTTGCTAGTTGAGCACTTTACCACTGAGCTTGCCCAATGTTTTGCTTGTATGTTTTGAGACAGGATCTTTATGTAGTGTAGTCTGGCCGGGAACTTGCAATCCCCTGCCTCAACCCTCCAAGTGCTGGAACTACAGGTGTGTGCCAGCAGGCCCAGCTGGAAAGTAGCTTTTAAATGCTGATAAAACTATACCTATTCGCCTAGGATTTTATATACATTAAAATTACATTTTAAAAGTAAAAGTAGGGACTGAGGAGATGGTAGGTAGAATGGTTGCCACATAAGCACAAGGACCTGATTTGGGAGCCACAACACCCATGTTAAATGGTGTGTGTTTTGTCATGCATCTGTAGCCACAGTGCCAGAGGGACAGAGATAGACAGAACCATGGAGCTACCTGGCCAGCCAGTCTAGCTGATTTGACTTGTTCCAGGTTCAGTGAGAGATTCTGCCTCAAAAAATAAGGTGAAGAGTGACTGAAGAAGTCACCGGATGTATAATCAGGATTCTCTAGAGAAACAGAACTGATAGAATATATAGTTTACATCCTGGCTAGCCTAACAGTGGCTGTCTCCCCATGAAAGTCCTATAGTTCCATTCACAAGGTTGAATGTCTCAGCTGGTCTTCAGTCTGCATCAGAATCCTGAAGAAGTGGGATCTAATGCCAGTGAAGGAATGTATTTACCAAGAGGAGTGAGGGAAAGCAGACAAAGAGAAAATTCTTGCTTCTTCCATGTCCTTTGTATAGGCTGCCTCCAGAAGGTGTGGCCCAGGTTCAAGATGGATCTTCTGACCTTCAGTGATCTAACCAAGAACAATCCCTCATGGGATGCCCAACTGTTTCAGGCTTTAGTTAATTCCAAATGTTGTCAAGTTGACAACCAAAAATAGCCATCACACCTGATGTCAACTGTCTAAGTTAGTGTTTCTATTGCTGTGAACAGACACCACGATCAAGGCAACTCTTATAAAGGAAAACATATCATTGGGGCTGGCTTACAGTTCAGAGGTTTAGTCCATTATCATCATGGCTGAAAGCCTGGGTGCACACAGGCAGACATGGTGCTGGAGAAGGAGCTGAGAGTTCTACATCTGGATCTGGAGGCAGCAGGAAGAGAGAAACACTGGACCTGACTTGAGCATTTGAAACCCCAAAGCCCACCCCCAGTGACACACTTCCTCCAACAAGGCCACACCCACTCCAGCAAGGCTCTACCTCTTAATCCCTGTCAAACAGCCGCCACTCCCTAATGACCCAGGATTCAAATCAATGAGCCTTGGGGGGGGGGAGGGGCATTCCTACTTAAAGCACCTCATTGACCTTTCCCCTCTGCACATGACCTGAGTGTGCACCCATGCACACACACACTTCACTCAGCAAATAAATCAGTCTAAAATAAAGACACTTTAAGATGATCCAAGTGGAGAGGACTCCACAGCTGCAAGACTACAGAATGAGGTGTTCAGGGCGAAGGGAAAAGATGGTGATCTACAGGGAGAAACAGAGAGCACCAGGAAAAAAAAATCTATGTAATGGGAAAGACCGCCTCCCTCCATCTCCTTCTCTGTAACTAGTTTGAAGTTTGCAGTCCTTTGCAAATGAGAGCACCAAGTGGCCAAGCCTCACTGAAAGCAGTTTGGTAAGTTTGTTTTGCTGTTTGTTTGAAGTATTGAACACACACTCATTGCAGAACCCATCAATTACCTTGCTAAGGGCAGTTACTCAAAAGAGATACAAACAGGTCCACAAACACATGGTTTTTAGAAGGAATGTCTGGAGCAGCAATATCCTTAACATCCAAAAGGCAGAAACAAGCTAAAAGCCGTCAAAAACAATGATGAGTGGGTGGGTAAGCAAAACACACTGACCCAGTTCTAGCTTTCTTTTGTTTTGAAAATTAATTTTGTTTTTCAGTGTGTGTGTGTGTGTGTGTGTGTGTGTGTGTGTGTGTGTGTGTGTGTGTAAGAGAGAGAGAGAGATAGCACATGCATATGCACTTGGGCACCTGCAAAAGTCAGAAGCATCAGGTCCCTTGGAGCTAAAATTACAGGCTGTAATCCACCTGATGATACAGGTTTGGGGAACCAAATTTAGATTCTCTTCAAATGCAGCAATCATTCCAACCACTAAGCCATCTCGGCAGCTCCCAGTTCCAGCTTTCTTATCCCTGGTGTTTGTGAGGTGTGTCATGTAACTTTTACTTTTATCCTTAGAGATGTCCTTAACATTAAACAGCAAGAATATAACGTAAAGATCATTAGAAAACCTATGGCCGGGCCAGGCGGTGGTGGCGCATGCCTTTAATCCCAGCACTTGGGAGGCAGAGGCAGGCGGATCTCTGTGAGTTCGAGGCCAGCCTGGTCTCCAAAGCGAGTTCTAGGAAAGGCGCAAAGCTACACAGAGAAACCCTGTCTCGAAAAACCAAAAAAAAAAAAAAAAAAAAGAAAAGAAAAAGAAAACCTAAGGCCAGCCAGGCCCAGTAGCACAGGCCTGTAATTCCAGCTCCTGAGGAAGGAGGAGTAAGTTCAAAGCCTGGGTCACACAAGTTGGAGGCTAGCCTGGACAACTTATCAACACACTGTCTCCAAATACAGAATTTTAAAACAAAGGGTGAGATGTGGCTCAGTTGTAGAGCACTTGCCTAGCATGCACGAGGTCCTGGGTTTGATCCCCAGGATCGTCAAAAGAAAGGAAGAAAGAAAAAGAGAGTGAGAAAGAGAGAAGGGGAGGGGGGAGGGGAAGCCTACAATGGCATCCTGGAAGACCTCTCTGAGTAATTAAAAAGAAGCAGGAAAGGATAAACAAAGCGCAGATGATGAGATTCTGAAGGGAAACAGTCAGACATCCCAACTCCCCAAAGGTCACCATTACCTTAAATATAGATTCATAACACCGCATGTTAAAGTGAAGATTATCAGACTGTACAAAAAAGCAAGGCCTACCATATGCCATCCACAAAGAATCTATTATAGCTATAAAGACCCATAAAAGTAGAGCTTCCGTGATAAACCTTGCAAATGCTCAGCAGGGTAACTGAAGGACCTTTTGAAGACCAGGCCCAAAATACAAGGTGAGAAACACTAGTGCGTATTTCTTAATGATTAAATTGTCAGTTGTCAAAGAGATGCAGGAGTCCTGAGTGTGTGCATGCCCACTAACAGCACCGGAAACCGTGTAAAGTGAGAGTTGACAGAACGGAGAGAAGTCGAAGAATCACACTGTTGAGGAAATAAATATAACAGTCTGCTCTCCATAAACCAGCATGAAGAACCAGAAACATTGTAGATTTCCACAACGTAACCAGCCAGTGTTTGCTCACTGATGCTTATAGAGTGCCGCATTTAACTGCAGCAAGACAACCTCTTTTTCAAGTGTGTGGAACATGAATCAAGACTATGGGCTTGAAAAGAACAAGCTTCCCTCAAGTTCCAAGGACTGCAGTCACTTCCTACAAAGTTAAACATACATTTATCTTGTATCTTAGCAAAGTTCCTCTTCCTGTGAGCCCAAGAGAAATGAAACATCTGTACAGAGAGAAAGACACAAGAATATGGTGATATTTTATTTGTACTGAATTGTGATTTTATTTGTATGTTAATAAATAAAGTTGCCTGGGGGTCAGAGCTAATAGTAAGCCATAGTGGAGCTGGGTATTCGTTGTGCACGCCTTTAATCCCAGCACTTGGTAGGCAGAGCTAGGTAGATCTCTGTGGGGTCAAGGATACAGCCAGCACTGGAGACACATGCCTTGAACACCAGCCATAGAAGACCTGGAGGTCTGTACAGACAGGCAGTGACGAGGTGGTCATGTGGTTGGGTTTACAACCAATGAGGAGGCAGAACAGAAAGTCTATGTAAAGACAAACACACAGGAAGTAGGTCTCTCTTGGCTGAAGAAGATCACTGAAGCAGGAAGGGTAAGGCTCTTAGCTCTGACCTCTTGGGCTTTTATCTTTACATTGGCTCTGTGTTTCTGAAAGCACAGTGCAAGCCTTCCTCCCTTAAGTGGGTTTCTCCTGGGTGTTATGTCACAGTAACAAGGTTTACTGACACAGACAGGTTTCAGAGTCGTTGTTGCTTCTTGGAGAAAAGAGGCAGCAGTTACATAGGTTATATACATGTGCATCATAGATAATGTGATATAGCATAAATACATACAAGATAGGCATACATAATACATGCATAAAACATGCACTACACATGTCTATTTATATAATGACAATGTATATGTATATATACATATGAAATATATACATATACAATATGGGTGGATATTAATATATACATATATGCAAATATAACATATACCTATATAAGTATAATTTATATGTATGTAATATATACATGTTAACCATATACCTATATAAACATAATGTATACATAAACAATATGTGCATATATAAAAACTATAATCTATGCACATGTAACAGGCTTGTATGCATATGTAATGTATATGTAGACTATATACTTTGTACATATGTTCACATAGGTGCATATACATTTATATATGTAATGCATATAATTGCACAAGGCTGTTCTCACTGGCTTTTGAAGCCTTATACAATTTGGAGTTTATATATACATGTAATTGTGTATTTCGTGGTACATAAAACATACCTTGATTTTCAGAGAGTAAATACAATGTAAAACTCTCACAGGAGTGGCTCAGACTATAACCTGAGAACTCGAGAGGCTGAGGCAAGGGGATGGCGATTTCAAACGAAACTAGGCTGCACAGGAAGACACTGTCTCAGAAACTCACCACCCTGCAGCTCGGTGGTGGAGGGCCTGCCTAGCGTGCACAAGGCCTTGGGTTTGAGTCTCTCACTGTGGAGAACTAACACAAAACTGGAGCATCACCAGTGCCTTCACGGCTCCTCATGCTTTACACGTGTGAGTCATGGAGACATCACAAATCCCACAAACGAGGAAGCAGGGGCAGCAAGAGAGGGTTTCGTGCTCACGGCCACAACCTCATGAAGCCCAGGGCCAGCTGTGTCTGGAGTGCTCCCCTGCTGTGTCAGGGGCTCAGTCCCACAGTTAGAGTCATCAGCCCTGTCTCCTAAAGGACCGGGACTCAGAGTCTGGAGAAAAGGGTACAACTAGGATTCGAACTTGGCTCTGGCCTCTTCTAATGTGTCCTCTCAGAGGGCAGGTGTGACCCGCAGGCAAGCCCCTCGTGTGGCCAGGCAAGCTTGGCCTTGCCCTGTTCTCCTCCTCTCCCGTGTCTCAGACACCCACCACTCCCACCTAGGAGTCTATGCACACTCTGAGAGGAGAGGTGACCTTTTAAAGTGACGGGGCTGAGGACTCAGTCATAACAAAATCCAGAAGCTTCTGCTTTCGTGAGATAAGGCAAGCAATGAACAAGGGGTGGTAAGAGGCTGGCCCGAGAGCCAAGTTGTTCCAATCATGTGAAGAAAAGGAAAGGAGAGTGGCAGAGAGGACACTGGTGAATCCTCCATGATGTGGCTGGCAGGACGTGTGCCTGGGTGAGTTCTGGGGGACGCACTGCAGAGCTACATGTGCTGCTTGAGGGAAGTGTGACACAATGTAGAGGTCAGGTGACAATGTGGCCTGCGGCCTACATCTGCTGTTTCTGCAGAAATGGCCCGGGCCAAATGCACTTGAAGTCTCTGAGACAATAAGGGGAAAAGGAAGACGCCAGATCTGGCCAGACCAAAATTAGGTCACAGCCCAGGGATAGCCAGGGTCAGGCTTTCTGCAAGAGGAGCAGAGTTGTCCTTGGCTAGTGGCCCTGAACCCTTCTGGGTGAGGCAGCAGCAGAGACTTCCTATCCACCCCAAGCACAGAGTTCCAGTTCTAGCCTACTGAGGTACAGAGGTCCTGATGTGTTCTAGATGCTCCTCAGGGCTGATGCTCTCTGCTTCTTTAAATCCCCATGGTGGTCTGGAGCTAGAAAGCACTGGTTCTATTATCTAGATAAGAAAACTGACATTAGCTCATTGCTGGGAGCTGCCAGACAAGGAGCCTGAATCCCAATCTGTGCAGAACTCAGGTGCCTTCCTTTCTGTGATGCTAAAAAAAAAGCTAAGAGTAGTTACCTAGGCTAAAAAGTAAGAGAGTAAAACAGGGGAGCCTAAGGTACCTTATGTATGTATGTATGAATTTATGTATGTATGAATGTATGTATGAATGTATGTATGTATATGTGAGTGGGTAGGTGAATGAATGTACAGATGTATGGTGGATGGATAGGTGGGTAAGTGGAGGAATGCATAAGTGGGTGAGTACATAGATGGAGTGATTGATGGATATATGATGAATGAATTGCTGGGTAGATGGATCAATGGGCAAGTGGGTGGATGGTTGAGTGGGAGGATAGATGGATAGATTGAGGGATAGATGGGTGGGCAAATGAATGCATAGATGGTTGAGCAGAGGGATACTGGGTAGAGATTCATAGATGGAGAGATAGACAATAGCTGTGAAGGCTAGTGAATGGATGGGTGGATGAGTTGGTAGGTGGATGAATAGGTGGTTTGAGGAGTGGATGGATTGGTTGGTAGATGGATGAATGGAGGGTGTAAGGGAAGGTAGGTGAATGGGTAGATGGATGGATTGATGGGTAAATAAATGAATGGGTGACTAGATGGATGGGTGGGTGGATGAATGAATAGATGCACAGATGGATGGAGAGATGATTACAGACAGACACAAATTTTCTCTAACATAGGCACTTACATTTTCATGGAGCTTCCTGGTTTTCTGAGCCTCACAGTCTCCATGCAGAAAGTCTGAAGTTCACTGTTTTCAAACCATTGTGCCGAGGGGTAGAGGGGTAAAAGCCTCTTTTCAGAAGCTGCGTGGTGTGGACAACAGACCATGCCGAGAGAGGAAATGCTCTGGACAGCATCAGGAAAGGACACAGATGGAGTACGAGAAGCTCTGGCCAAGCCCAAGCCCTCATTCTCTGCAACAGAACTAGACACTCTACAAAACCAAGAAGGCTATGGACAAAGGGGTTTTTGGAATATTCTGTCTTCACATATAGGAGCAGACATCTTTAGGAGGGAAGGTAGGGAAGTAGGAGGTCTTAGACAAACCCTGTATATACCCGCATCATTTGTCTGTCTGGTGTGCAGGCAAGGGGTCCACGGGAGTGTGGCTGGAGCCTCCTGACGGTGGACAGGAGGTGAGCTGGGCCTTATCTGAAGCTTTGCTCCATTGTTTACTCAGTCCATGGTGCTGCAGAGAGGAACAGGTAACTCAGGCCCCTGCGTTATCTACTAGAGCATGGGGGAGCAGGCAGAAGTGGTCAGCCTCAGCTCCTGCCTTTCCCATCCATCCATCCTGGCCCCCCAAGAAGGTGGGACCAGACCAAGCAAGGTATCCATTTGGTTTTCCTGGAGGAAGCAGAGCCTCCATCTACGTGGAGATTGCCTGTGGCTCCTGTTGGGGGCTATTGAAAAACAGCATTCTTGGCAGCGGCTAGACTCCCAGCTGCCGTTTCTACGCCGTATGGCATCTTGTGACTTGTGCTTTCGACAGAGAAGCAGCAAGACCTGGGGGGAGTCCAGCTCTGCTGTTCACTGACCTTGTGATCAAAGCACCTACATTCTCTACAGACTCATCCCTGGGCATCCAGCCTGGTTAGACCCACTTACCTAGGCTAGAGCTCCAGCTGTCCAAAGAGCCCCATAGCTGTCCTCAGTCTACCTCCCAGCCTGCCCCAGCAGCTCCCCCCACCTCTTTCCTGGGGGCACATGCTCACTGTGGTTCCCTCTGACAAACATCTCTCCTCTTCATGGTGTATTTTTAAGGAAATACCAAGAGTTGGAACAAATAAACTCCCAACACCCTTGGTTGAAGATAACAGTTTATTGATTGTTCTCACAGCCGGCAGGAAGCAGGTGTTCGCACCCTGCAGGTGGCCGGTCCTCAGTAGTGCTGGAGGTGAGGGGCGGGGAGGATTCTTCCAGCCTATCTCTGCCGCGCCTGTGATCATCTGCCTCCAGATGGGGAGAGGGAGGAGGTGCCGGAGAATACACACCTGCCTCTTAAAAGCCCAGCCCACAGACCACACAGATCAACTCAAATCCCCCAACAAGATCCTGCCACTGGCCCACACCAGTCGGGGGAGGGTGGGTTGCATTACGGAACCCCTTTCCTGTGACAACTCCCAGCCATAGACAGGGAGCCTGGATTCAGGGAACAGTCACGGCTCCCACCACTTCTGGCTAGATGGTCAGATGTCCCTCTCCTGTGCATTCAACATCCCATCCTTCTTGGTGTTGTACTGCCCTGTAATTGCCTGGATACTGAGCCTTTGGGTGGTAACACAGAGCAGAAGTACCTGGAGGTAGAATTCTGTGTTTGTCTGAGCACCCATGGTATATGGCATAATAAGCTATTGGATGGGTGAGTGAATGAGTGTGGAAGTGGGTAGTGTAAGGATTTTGTATATGTGCAGCTCAGGGTCTTGTCTGGTGCCTTATGATGTCATCAACGGGTGACTGTGTCCCAGCCTTAAAGACAGACGTGCACCCCCATGTTCTCTCTCTCTGCGCCTCTCTTTCTGTTTCCTCTCTGCCAGGCCTGGCTCTCCATCCTATCCCCTCTTCTTTCAAATAAAGCCCATTCTAACTCTGGTAGCCATGGCTCGTGACTCTTCCGCCGAACAACCAGTGCCATTTATCCTTTCAGGTAGAGTGATAGATGGATGAGCAGACAGATGGGTGGGTGGATGAATGAATGAGGTAAACCAGTGGGTGTGTATGGTGGATGAGTGGATGGATGGGGTGGGTGGGTAAATGGATGAGTAGATAGGTAGATGGGTAGATGGGTGGGTAGTCAAGTGGATAGATAGATGCTGGGTGGATAGATTGGTAGACAGATAGATGATAGTTCAGTGGGTGAATAAATGGACAGGTGAATGGATGGATGGATGGATGGATGGATGGATGGATGGATGGATGGACAGACAGACAAATCAATGGAGAAAAGATGGACTTTTTCCATGGAAGCCTTCATTCCCATGCCCAAAGGCTTCCTGGGCTGCTTTTTGGTTCTCAGAAAGCTTCAGAGAACTGGAGGATTCTGCTGGAAAACTTCTAGAAGTTCCCATGGAAACTCTGTGGAAGCTCTGCAGCTGTGAGTCCACTGGCATGGACAGCATGCCTTCCTCTTGCCCCATTATTCCTGGCAGCCTGAGATGGGTGCATTTTAACCCCAAGCACTAATCCTTCAGGGATCCTAAGGCTAGCTCCAGCCCCAGCAAGCTGTAGAATATTTCTTCCCTTGCTCTTTCTAGGGAGTGGGCTCTGGGCCCCACTGAACTTCTCTTTTCCTTGGCCTCATGGATAACTTCTATTTCCTTTCCTTATTTGATTGGATCAGCCCAATCTTATCCAAGACTAACTGGTTGGGAAGAACCAGCAACCTACAGCCCCTGCCCAAACTTCTATTCAATAACCCTGTCTGCCAGGCTAAACCCCTGCAGGAGGGAGGAGACAGGGCCTCCCCCAGGCAATGAGACCATTTCTGGACAGCAACCTGGGCAACGTGGCTCCCAGAAAGGAACTAGGAGGAAAGGCTGAAGTAGAAGGCAGAGGGCTCAGAGCTTCCTTCTCTTGCCCCAAAAGAGGACATCCTCAGAAGGACCTGGGGTGTGAGCACTGAGTGAACATTAAAATGGTGGTGTCCATGTAGAGACAAACCTAGTGCCAGCCAGAAGACAGCAGGGGCCTAGGAACCCGGCTTGGGGCAAAGCTTGGTCTGTAGATTTACTTCTGCCCTGAAGAGCCAGTGTGTTTATTTCCCCAGAGTCTTTCTGGGAGGCTTGTTCTCTGGGTCCCAGCTGTGCTGAAGGAAGAATTCGTGTTCACCCAGCTCTGAGCATCTGTGGGGACACCTGTCAGCTCTTGGAATCCAGAGGGACCATCCTAAAGCTCACTGGTGTCTCACAAGATGCTGCTTCTAGTTCTTGCCTGGATTGATTGATGCCTTTGCTTCTCACAAGCACTCGATAAACAAGGACTGTTGCTCTCCTCATTCCACAACCAAGAAAGCTGAGGCAGAAAGAGTTAACATATTACCCAGTGACACCCAGGTCCACCTCCCTCCTTTTCATCGCTCAGGGTCACGTTCTAGGTAATAAAATACACAAATCCCAAAGCTCAGGTTTGTGCCTTTCCACAAATGGACAGGCTGGCATCACAACCACTCCAATCAAGAAGTAGGACGTTTCCCATCACCCTGTTGAGCCTCCTCATCAGTCCCCCACCAAGAAAAGCTGCCACTGCTTCATGTTGTCTGTCCCCTGTGTACCTGTACCACACGGCCCAGCCCCTCCCTCCCCCACACTGCGCTGGTAAGAACTGAGCTCAGGGACTGAGGAAATGGCTCAGTGGGTAAAAGCAATTACCACACAAGCATGGAGGTCTCAATTCTGATTCCCAGCACCCATGGAGAAAGTCAGGCCCGGCCTTTTGAGCAGTTCTAACCCCAGCACTGTGAGGAACAGACAGGAAGAATGCTGGGGCTTCCTGCCTGCCAGCTTGGCTCTGGGTTCAGTGAAAGTTCTTGTCTCAAGGGAGAAGGACAGAAAATTAGAATAGGACACATGTCCTCTGGCCTCCATTCAAGTGTGCTCACACATACAACACACAAACACAAACACACACATCTTTGACATATAAAGTGACATCAAAGTTTAATACTGATGATTGTTAAGTCTTCAAAAAGCAAGCTACAAGCCACAGAGATTGGGTACAAAGTAAGGGACCAGTGGGGAGGGTTAGATCACCCTGAGGAAGGGAATAGAATAGGTAAGTATACTGAATGGGAGGTGGGGGGAAGACTGGAATAGGAGGATCAAACAGGGAACAATGGAAGCGAGGGATAAGGGACAGCTAAAACTAAGGGCCATGTGAGGGGTCATATGGAAATCTAACACAGTAGAAGCTTCTTAAAATGTATACATATGTGAAGGTGATCTAAATGGAATCACCAAATTATGGGGGACTGGACATCTCTCATTGCCAAATGAAGGCTCCAGTTCTGGGAATGGGTTACATCTAATTGAATTGTTGGCCAAAGGGGTCCCTGGGAACCTCAAAACAACTCAGGCTCTAGCCCAGGCTATTGGTTGCTCTCCACAAAGCCGTTGGTAAGGCCCTATTGCTGAAGACAACACCCACATAACTCACAGACTATGAGGAGTCGGGCTGGTGCCGACCCAGAGCCTTCATCTCCGCTGACTGGTGCTGACTGGTTCACGGTACCCGAAGGCACTCTGTATGTGCCAAAGGGGAAAAGCAAACAGCACCCCAGGTACAAACTTCAGTCCACAATGGTGACCTGCTGCAAGACGCGCTGGTGCCATGGTGTCACAAAGCTTTGACACTGACCGACCACTATGTGACTGGATTTAAGGCCCACTTCATGAGATGGAACCCATACCCAGTTCTGCTCGGGTGGCCAACAACCTCAGGGACCTGGGGAGAAACCAAGCACTATCACTGTTCTGCTAACGGAACACAGCAATAAAATGACTTCTAGTGACATTCCACTATCTCCACAGATCAGTGTCTCACTCAGCCTTCATCAGAGGAGCTTCCTCCTGCAGTAGATGGGAACAGACACAGAGACCCACAGCTCGACAATGTGCAGAGAGTGAGAAACCTCAGAACACTCAATCCTCAACGGGATGTCTCCATCAAATCCCTCTCCTATTCTGATTTGTTTTTATTTTATCTAATTTATTATTATTATTAATTATGATTATTATGTGTCTGTTTGTATCCAAAATCCAAATGAGAGATAGAAAATAAAGGTGTGAATTTGAGTGAGTAAGAAAGTGGGGAGGAGCTGGGGTGAGCTGGGTTGGTCTATAGATTTACTTAGATTACTGAACCATAATCAGAATATATTGTACTAAGAAAATATTTTATTTTTTTCTTAGAAAAAAAAAAGCTTAACACTGATGTTTCTCAGGGGTCCTCCAAATGCCTTCCATTTTCTCTGACTTCTGGATCAACTAAGAAAAAGGACAGTAATATTACCATTACTAGAGAACGCTGACAATGGAAAATTGTGCTTACCTCCATGAAAAAATAAACTTCCTAAATCTGAACCCCAGAATCTATCAAGCAGGAGCCCCTGCCTGGGGTGTGGGACACTGTCCTGCCAGGAACAGGCTGCCTGAGCCACTAGCAGCTGAGAGAGGAGATCCAGAAGCTCTGGGCCCTATACTAGTTTGATGATAGACTAGATGGGGGAAGGGGCCAGAGGGAAAAGTAGGTATCTCCTGTGTATGTTGCCTGGGTGGGGCGGGGGATGCTGACGTCTATCAGTACAGGTGAGAGACATGGGAACCAGAACAGGTGTCTTAGAAAGAAGGAAAGCCATCAGGCAACTGGATAACCCACAACATTTTTAATAGGCCGGTGGACACAGAGCCCATTGAGATAAACTCTTGTCCCTGGCTAGTTTCTAAGCTCTGGCTTTGCTGATACACAGAAACATGTGCCTTCAGTTTCCAAGTAACTATGAATCAGTGACAGCTTCAGGGGCTGCGGACCCTATTCAGCGTCTCTGAATGGTCACTTGTCAGGTGGGTGTCACTCTGCCCAGGTCCAAGTCCCTCTGCCTATCATCCTCTCAATGCTAGGGGCATCTGAGGGGGCTTACAAGGCACCTAATGGGCCTGGAGACCTGGAGAAGCAGGACCTTACTGTGCCCTTCAGTAGGGGACCATCTAGTAACAAAGTCCACCCATGCTGCTTCTGCTTCCAAGAGGTGGAGTGGCTGAGATGGGCCTCTGACTCCTGGTCAATAACACTTATTTCTACCCATCCCCCTACCCACCCAGAGCACCTTTCTTCTAGGACATTTCCCAACTGTTGACCCTCTCCTACCTGAGGCATGGCTGTGATGACTACTCCATGTGACCTGCCAGTGCTCATAAGGCCATGCCATGCTTTTGTGCATCTGTCCTTCCCAAGCCACCCCAAGGTCACTCCTCAGGAGCTTTCCCTGACACTGTACAGATTGTTTGGGGGAAAATATTATTCTCCCACAGCTGGGAACCCAGCAGGTGTGAGAAGACTGATATGCGTGAAGCCGTCAGAAGGCCGCCACAAAACCACCCAGAGGTGAGCTGAGGGCTGAGGAACCTGGTCCAAGTTCAGTATTCAAAGGGTCCACCTCCCACCTGCTCAGCTTCTACCACCGTTGCTCACCATTGCTCTGAGCCCATCAGCCAGTAACTGAAGAAGGCGAACTGGCTGCCCCTTGGCCAGAAGCCAATGAGCACCTTGCCTACTTAGAATCATTTCTGGGAAAGAGAATAGTCAACTAGTCCATGTTGACTGCAGACACCCCATTGCAGGCCATGAAAACCTCAGCTCTGTTCCTTCCAGAGTGTTCCCATGTTAGGGACCTGCACCTCAGAAAGAGCCAGGCAGGGCAGTTGCCTTCCAGGGAAGGCAGAGAACCCCTAAGAAACAGGGGTCACATGGTTCTGAATTGATGCCCTATAGCACCCAGCGGAAAGGACATAGCATCATGTTTATTAATAACTCCTCCAGTCTGAGGCACAGGGTTCCCAGTGCGGCCCATTTTCCTTCTCCTGTCCTTCTACAGCATGCCCGGTACCAGGTGGGGAAGGGCTCCTCACTACCCTTCCATTATCTTTCTTCCCCTCATTTCCGTCGCTACCCTCCAGCAATTTCTCTTCCAAACACCCTTTACAGTCCCCCTGCTACCTTCCCTGGAATGAGATTCTGCTTGCTAATTTATACTAAGACATTAGCATCTCTCCATTAGGGACTTCCTTTCTGGAAAGTCGAATGCGTCTCCATTTTATTCAGATATTTCCCCCTCACACCCAACCCTGCAATAGAGGCTTAAAGACTATTCCCTGCAAAACTCAGGACTCTATTCGGCAAATTTCACAGGCGCCTCTCAGCTTCTGGTCTCTGGGAGGAGGACATCCTCCTCCGAACAGCAGTTTGAAATTAACGACCTTGAGCAGCAAAACAGAGACCTCATCTTTCCTAATTCTGACTCCTGGTCCTTTCAGCAATCTTCCTTGTAAAGGCTTGGAGTTGCTCCTGGATATTCATGGCTAGGGCATTTGTTCAGATTTTTCAATGTGGAAAATCATCCCCTCAGCAAATTCTTAGCATTTTTCCTTCCTTTTCAGTGCTGATAATTTTGGCTTGTGTTTTCTTGCCCTTGAAGCTACCTGGAGCCACTCTGTGGCATGCTGAGGTTGAGCCTTGCCATGGTGACATAGAAGCCGCCGCCAGGCTGAGCACAGGTCATGGCATTTCCTAGCTGGAGGGTGCTTTCATAACCCACACCTCAGTTGGTTCTTGCGTGGTGATTCAGTTAACCAACAGTTGTGCTGAGGGTTGGGGATGTGACTCAGTGGGGCAGAGTGCTGCCTACCATGAACAAAGGTGGTTCCAGTCCCAGCATCATAAACATGCTTGTGGTTGCACACTCCTGTAATCCCAGCACTTGGGAGGTAGAGACAGGATGATCATAAATTCAAGGTCATCCTCAGCTGCAGGATGTACTTGAAGCCAGCCTGGCCTACAGGAGACCCTTTCTCAAGACACAAAACAAAACAAAATCAAAAGTGTGCTGAACCCTTCAGATGCACCAGGTGCTGTGACACCTGCCTTTGTCTCCTCTTTGTCACGGCTCAGCATGAGCTAGGGGAGCAAGTGTGACACTCATCATCCTTAAACGCAGAGAAATCCAGAGCCCTTCGGAGTGGGAAGAATCATCCTCACCTTCCAGGTGAGGTCAGAACATGGATGGAACAGGGACCTGTACAAGGTCCCACAGCCAGGAGATGTGGGGGCTGAGGGGTATCCTGCCCTGCATCTCTGCCTGCAAATCTGGCTTCCAGATCCCTCAGGGCCAGCTGGCCTCCAGGCAGTGCCAGAGTCCCTGCTGGCACCTGTCCTAGTTGGCCAAGGGCTGAACACAAGGCTGGCTTTCCTCGACAGCCAGCCAAGAAGGAGAAGAAGGCCGTTGTTGGAGATCCCAT
Organism: Peromyscus maniculatus bairdii; assembly: GCF_049852395.1. NCBI lineage: Eukaryota > Metazoa > Chordata > Mammalia > Rodentia > Cricetidae > Peromyscus > Peromyscus maniculatus. Next base: position 70,186,357 of record NC_134855.1, read on the forward strand.
GGAGGTCAGAGCCAAGCAGCTGAAAACATGGGCCTCTCCAGCTGCTCACCAAGCAGGTACCACCTGACCTTGGGGTTCACCGCAGCTGCATTCCACTTTCCTACCTGGCAGGCACTGCTCTCAGAAATCTGGCTGTAGGAAATGACCTAATTCTGGGCTACATGGCTTTAGGCCCAGCCTAGAATCAAGGCTGTTGCTGCCAGGCCTTGTAAAGTGAGAATGAGTGCGGCCATTGGTAAATGAGGTATATTGGTATATTCACCTCAACATGCCCACTGGTTCACAGTGGTTCAGATTGTGGCAATGAAGAACCTTCTGTGGTCCCTTCTAGTCATCAAACCAGTCCTAAACTGGGGAGTAGTGGCTTACACCTAGTAATTCCAGGACTTCGAAAACTGAGGCAGGAGTACCATTAGTTTAAGGCAAGCCTGAGCTACGTAGTGTATTCCAGACTGGGCTAAAAGTGAGATGCTGTTTGAAATAAAGCCAACAAAACCTGCTGGGTGGTGGTGGCAGTGGTGCACGCCTTTAATCCCAGCACTCAGGAGGCAGAGACAGGCAGATCTCTGTAAGTTCAAGGCCAGCCTGGTCTACAGAGTGAGTTCCAGGACAGCCAGGGCTACACAAAGAAACTCTGTCATGAAAGAAAAAAAAATATATAGACAAACAAAATCAAACACACACACATACAATAATAGAAAAGGGGGGAAGTAAAAATAAAAATAGAACAAAAAACAAATAGGGGGAAGGGGAAAAGAAAAAGAAAGAAAGAAACAAACGAACAAACAAACAAACAAAAAACCAAAAGGAAATCCTAAGGTTTCCTTTTTTGGCTCCACCTCAACCTGGCCCAGTCACATTTCCTTGGTTCATATTCATGGCCATATTCTCTTCTTTTTTCCCAAACATCTTTCCTCTGTGCTCATTCTGTTCCCTCACTTGGAAGGCTACTCTGCTCTCACCCCAGGCCCCACCCTAATCCTCTCCACACCCAACTCTTCCCATCCACAAACCAGATCCTATGTCCCAAGAAGTATCATCCACTCCTCCCCATGGAAGATATCTTACCTCCCTGCATGCCAAGTCATACAGACAGGTGTTCTCAGCTTCTCTGTTGCAGAATGAAGAAAGTCAGTGATGAAATCATAGCAGCCACGGGTGCTCGATGGCTGCTAATCACTGTCCGAAATGATTTCCAAATACTGATTCCATTTGGGCCTTCTTCTGGTGTCTGGATTGGAGAGAGAGCCTAGGAGAAGATTCCTGGGAGATGGGACATGTGGAAGGGGGCATGTGGAAGGGGGCATGTGGAAGGGGGCATATGGAAGGGACATGTGGAAGGGACATGTGGAAGGGGGCATGTGGAAGGGGGCATGTGGAAGGGGGCATGTGGAAGGGACATGTGGAAGGGGCCATGTGGAAGGGGGCATGTGGAAAGGGGCATGTGGAATGGGGTATGTGGAAGGGGCATGTGGAAGGGGGCATGTGGAAGGGGCCATGTGGAAGGGGCCATGTGGAAGGGGGCATGTGGAAGGGGGCATGTGGAAGGGACATGTGGAAGGGGGTATGTGGAAGGGGACATGTGGAAGGGGGCATGTGGAAGGGGGCATGTGGAAGGGGACATGTGGAAGGGGGCATGTGGAAGGGACATGTGGAAGGGACATGTGGAAGGGGACATGTGGAAGGGGGCATGTGGAAGGGGACATGTGGAAGGGACATGTGGAAGGGGACATGTGGAAGGGGGCATGTGGAAGGGACATGTGGAAGGGACATGTGGAAGGGACATGTGGAAGGGACATGTGGAAGGGACATGTGGAAGGAACATGTGGAAGGGGGCATGTGGAAGGGGGCATGTGGAAGGGACATGTGGAAGGGACATGTGGAAGGGACATGTGGAAGGGGGCATGTGGAAGGGGGCATGTGGAAGGGGGCATGTGGAAGGGGCATGTGGAAGGGGGCATGTGGAAGGGGGCATGTGGAAGGGGGCATGTGGAAGGGGGCATGTGGAAGGGGGCATGTGGAAGGGACATGTGGAAGGGGGCATGTGGAAGGGGGCATGTGGAAGGGGGCATGTGGAAGGGGGCATGTGGAAGGAACATGTGGAAGGGGGCATGTGGAAGGGGGCATGTGGAAGGGGGCATGTGGAAGGAACATGTGGAAGGGGCATGTGGAAGGGACATGTGGAAGGGACATGTGGAAGGGGGCATGTGGAAGGGGGCATGTGGAAGGGACATGTGGAATGTGGCATGTGGAAGGGGGCATGTGGAAGGGGGCATGTGGCTTTGATTGGCAGGAGACAGACCTTACAGACTCACCCTGCTTCCTTGCTGTCTCCCACCATCCTCTGAACAGCCTTGGGGAGGTCCATTGGGAAGAAGAGGCTTCTGGGATTCTGCTCACCCAGCCTTACATCACTCCTCTGCAGCCTGCAGAGACCGCGCACTTTGTGTGGTGGCTGGGGAGAGCCCGAGCTGCTGATGGGGCCGGTTATCACTCTTCAGCAAGTGCTGCTTACAGGATGCTCCAGCTCATGACCCCATTTAATCCTCACTACTCCTCTCTTGTCCATTGACCATCTCCATTCTGCAGGCGAGTCTCAGCGAGATGGAACACCCGCCCAAGGTCACACAGCCAGGAACCCAAGTAGCATCTGCAGCTCTTGCTTTTTCTTGGGCTCCCTGTGGCCGAGAGTAGGAAAGATGGCCCTCCTGGCTTTGTGGTTTGGTGTAGTAGGGCAGGAAGCTGGAGCTGGCCTTCAGAATCTGGCTCCTTTCTTCCTTTTCTGCCTCTACCCTTTCTTCCTTTCCCAGCCGGCTGGCCAGCCAGTATGTGCCAGGTACTGTGCTAAATGAGCCGGAGAAGTGCAGGAAAAAGGGCTGTGGGGTGTGGTTCTCTTGGGAGAGCGCTTGCCTCTGGTGCAGAAAGTTCTGGGTGTGGGATCGAGGTCAAGGAGGCCCCAGAGCTGGATCTGAGAGTGAGCAGGATGTAGCCAGAAGGAAAGGGAAGCTATACCAACTGGGGTGCAGCTGGGCAAAGATGAGGCTGCCTGTGCAGGCCCTGGGCTCAGGCTTGGATGAGAATCCTGGGGTCACTGCTGACCTCTGCACAGACTGGATCTGTCTTTCATCCCCTGAGTCTTGACTGTCCCCAGATCAGCACCACAAGGAGACTTCCTGCAGGGGTGACGTGAAGATGCCGTGAGCTGAAGTGAGCAAAGTGGAAGAAGCATGGAGCCCAGCCCCAGTCAGTGATCTGACCCAACAGGACACCTCTCGGTAATAATGGACAAGGAAGGCGAAGGTGAGGTGAGGACCAGGAAAAGCGAATCCTCCTTAAGAACAGCTGTGAAGGCCTGGCCACGGCATCGGCTCGGGGGCCTCGAGGAAAGTTCCCTCAGGTCCCCGAGAGTGATTTTACCTTAGGTGCAGGTTGTGCTTGCTCTGGTGCCCAGGGGCCCTCAGACCAATTAAGTCATCAGAGTCTTGGCGTCCCTTACAGAGCCCAAGGGGTTCCAGTGTTCAGTTGAGGCCAAGAGCATAGACTGAGAGACACACTGGTGATTAGGGACCTGAGGGTGGATAAGACTCAATAAATATCGAAACGAGAAAGGAGCCCCAGGCCCCAAGGAAGATGTTGAGAAGAATCCTGGAGGTGGGATGGGGTGAAGCGAAAAGAGTTAGAAGTACAAGTGTGATAGCAGTGTGGTGAAGTGTGTGGGGGAGGTGGTGAAAGTGAGGTTGGGGGACACAAGGCTGAGGTGAGAGGGTGTGGAGGTGAGGTATGGAGTGAGGGGTTGTGAAGATGAGGTGGAGCGGAGGTCAGGTGAGGTGTGGTTGTGGGGTAGAAATGAGATGTAGTAAGGTGAGGTGAAAGTAAGGTAGGGGTGAGGTGGGGGATGTTGGAGGTGAGATGAGGTGAGGTGGAAGTGATGTAGAGCAGAGGTGTCAGCCAGCGAGGTGAGATAGAGGTAAGATGAGGTGAGGTAAAGGTGAGGAGGTGTGGTAGAGGCCAGGTGGAAATGGAAGTGAGGTAGAGATGGGGTCGAGTGTAACAATTAGGAACGGGTGTGATATGGAAACAACACTGTCCGGGGAGGAGTCTTACCCAGCATGGTGGGTACCGGGATGCAGGGAGCGAAGGCCAGTTGCTAAGGACACTTGTAAATGAAGAACCTGGAAAATCTCTTATCCTGGGCTGCCTTCGTATGAGGGTCAAGGATGTTATGAATGCTTTAATTGTTAACTTGACACAGCCTGTAATCAACTGGGAAGAGAGTGTCAATGAAGGCTTGTCCACATTGGTTTGGCCCCTGGGTATATCCATGGTGGGAGTCATCTTAACTAAATTAATGCATGTGGGAAGACGCAGCCCACTGTGGGAGGCACCAATCCCTGGGTGCTATTTGGGTAGAAAAATCCAGCCGAGAAGAAACCAAGCAAAAAGCACACATATGTTCATTTCTTTCTGCTCTTGACTGTGGGTGTGATGTGTTTAAAGCTCCTATCACTGTGCCTCCCCCGCGATTCTGGACTGTAACCTGGAATCCTGAGCTAAAATAAATCCTTTCTCCCCTAAGTCGCTTGTTATCAGGCATTTTATCATAGTAACAGGAATGAAGCTAGGACAGATGGCCAGTGATGTCTTCATACATGCCAGTTTTTAGTGCTAAGTGACTTAAGGGAACATCGCGTTGGAAGGCGTCTAGCCCCTGTGTGTGATTAGTAGTGAGGACTATGATAGCATCGCATATGCCAGGCATTTCCCATCCTGGTTGAGGAAGCAGCTGGGGTAGGAAGTTGAGATGGAATGTTTGTGTCCCCTAGAATCCATATGTTCACCCCAATCCCCAGTGCGATGGTATTTAGAAGTGGGGCCTCTGAACGGTGCTATCATTTGAGCCTGAAATGTTTGCCAAAGGTTCATTTAGGAAAGGCTTGGTCCCCAGCCTGTGACGTTACATGTGACCTTGTTTGGAGGATGTTACGTCAGTGGGAACATGCTCTTAAAGGGAATATTTGGACACCGGCTCCTTCCTCTCTGTTTCCCTGTAGTCATGGAGTGAGCAGTGTCCTCTCCAACCGTAATGAGCTGCCTTATGAAGGGACACAAAGTGAAGCCGATCAGCCACAGAGTGAACCTCGGTGTCCAAATTACAGATGTGGATGCTGGGCACTGAACCCAGTTTCTCCGCAAGAGCCACAAGTGCTCCTAACCACTGTGCCGCCTCTTCAGCCCCGAGCCTTCCCTTTGTGCGCGTTGATTTATCTCAAGCGTTTTGTTACAGAATGAAAAGCTAGTACAGAAAATGTGTGCCAGAAGATGGGGTCAGTACCGTAACATCCACGAGAGCGGCAGTAGAGGAGACCAGGAACCCTGGAGACACTGATGAGTGACTCTGGTGAGAATTCTGAGGACTGGAATGTAACAGCCGAGGTCACGCTCGGGGTCAGAGCAGAGCAAGAACTGAACTGGGAACAGGAGCAGAGGCCGTCCGTGTTACACACTTGGACAAGAATTTGAGTGTCTCATGTGTGTGCCCTGAGTCTCGGGAAAGTCTAAGTTTAAAGGTGATAGGCCAGCTGATCAGGTAGAGGACATTGCAGGCAGCTCAGGATTCAGACTGCGACCCAAGCCTTGCTGGCTACCTTTAAGTTCTACCGTGGGAATTGGGCGCAAGGGCTGAGGTGGAAAGGTTTGAAAAGCAGGTGGTGTGTCCAGGAAAGGAGCGCGTCTCACTGCTGATGAGAGGGTGCCGTTACTAACAAGGTCAGTGCTGTGGAAGGGAAGCCATGGAGTTTATACCTGGACAAGAGGAGAGATGATTTGAGGAATCTCAGGATCAGCACGACCTCACTCATCCCGGGCTCAAGGGTATAAAAGTGCAAACTCCATTCAGAGACTTTCCTGAGTGTGGGTGGAAATGGTTCAGCGGGTAAAATGCTCTCTACGTAAGCTGAACAATCAGCGGTAGAGCCTGGCAACTCCATGGCACAGTCCACAGCTGTGCAGGAGGCAGAGCAACAACTGAGGTCTGGTATGTGAGCAAGGACTGCACCAGACTCCATCACACCACCTGGCCAGAGATGCAGCGACAGAGGTCAGCATTGCTTGCTGAAATAATATCATGTGAAGGTGTTGAGTCACCTCTCGGAGAATCTGCCCCCAAGTCCTAACTCCTCATTCACCCCAACAGAGAAGATAAATCTGATTTATCTCTGGTACCCCTTGAGCAGTGCCTGGTACACTCAGGTAACCATACTTCCTATTTAGCAGACAATTGTCATAGGCTGGTCATTCCTTGCAATTATTTTAATTTCTATAATCCCATCCCGAATTACTTCCCATTTTACAGAGAAAGGAAACCAAGGCTTGAGAGGAACCCAGTAAGTCAACAGGGCATGAACTTCGCCCCTTGGGTTCAGCAGAACCTTGAAAAGCCATCCGTGTCTTTTGAAATCTCAGAAGCAGGAAGTAAGCACTCGACTTCCCTCACCCTGTGGGTTCCTGAGCATGTTGCAGGGAGGCCGATTGCAAGAGGAGGTGGACCACCTCCACTCAAGAACACTCACCCTCGGCACCAGCCCAAGCTCTAACCGCTGTCAGCAGTAGCCCATAGGGCATGACTTGGGTTCCAGAGTCAGGGCTGGCTGTCACCGGCTCCGTGGACAGCATGACTCTGTCCCACTGTCCCTCCAGTCCACGGATCACAAAGGGTGAATGCTACAGTCGGATGCAGTTTCTGACATCTGCCAGTGGTGCTGTTAATCAGGTTGTGTGAGGAAGCAGCAGCAGGCATGAGGTGTGGCTGCAGAGGAACTAATCAAGGGGCGTTTCCTGGCGGTGTTGGTGACGCTTGCCTGTAATCTCAGGACTCTGGAGACAGAGGCAAGAGGACCACCACACACTTGAGGCCAGCCTGGTCTTCAAAGGGAGTTCAAGGACAGCCAGGATTAGAGTGTGAAATCCTGTCTCCATAAAAGGAGGAGGCAGAGCTGCTCCTTATCATTGATGTAAAAGTGACCACATGCTTAACAGCTCAAAATGACAGCCACTTCTTCCCTGGAAATCAGAAGTCGCGAAGTACACCATAAGAGACTGAAACCAAGTCAGCTGGGCTGGCTCCTTTGAGGCCTCAAGAGAAGAATGTGACCCTTGTTTTTCCCACCTTCTAGAGACTCCCTGCCTTCCCTGGATCTTGACCTCATCTCTCTAACGCCTGCCTCCAACGTCTATCACCTTCACCTTCCTAAACCCAACAAGGATGCTGAATGTCCGCCCCGCCATCAGCCCTCATGGGTAACCAGGACTTTCTTTCCCTCTCAACAGTTTAGCTTAGTCACACCTAAAGAGCCCCGTTTGCTAAACGGAGGGACACAGTCACAGGGCTGGGATCCGGGCCAGATGTCTTAAAGACCCTCCTGAGGAGATTCTAGGAGGCTGGGTGGTTCTTTCTTTGAGAGCTTTGGGTGGGATGGCCAGTCCCAGAGCTGATCACCATGGAGAAACTGCAAAGGTCTGAGGGTGTCCCTTCCCCAATTCATATACTGATGGTTTTTGTAGGTACAGTTTGGGAAGATGACTAGAACTTCATGAGGGTGGGAGGACGGGTCCCTCACAGTGGCATATATCACTTTAGAGTAAAGGGAAGTGACTCCAGCTGGCATGGATATTTTATTTGTACTGAAATGTGATTTTATTTGTATGTTAATAAAGTTGCCTGGGGGTCAGAGCTAATAGCAAGCCATAGCAGAAGCTGGGCAGTGGTGGTGCATGCCTTTAATCCCAGAACTTGGGAGGCAGAGCTAGGCAGATCTCTGTGTGTTCAAGGATACAACCAGCATGGAGACACACGCCTTTAATCTCATACCAACCATAGAAGACCTGGAGGTCTGTATAGATGGGCAGTGACGAGGAGGTCATGTGGTTGGGTTGACAACCAATGAGAAGGCAGAACAGAAAGTCTATAAGAAGACAGACACACAGGAAGTAGTTCTCTGGCTGAGGAGGACAGGAGTGGCAGTGAAGGGTAAGGTTTTTAGCTCTTAGCTATTGCTCTGACCTCTTGGGCTTTTTAACTCTGCAATTGTCTCTGTGTTTCTTATTTAAAAAGACGGTTACATCTACATGGATGTGATGACCTCAACACACCAGGATACAGTGGAAGGCCTTCACTAGGTGTGGACAGGTGTGGGTACTATGCTTCTGGACTTCCTAGCCTCCAGAACCATGACTGAGCAAATATCTGTCTTTATAAATCACCCAGCTTTGGGTATTCAGTTATAGCCATGGAAAACAGACTGAGAAACTGTGGTGTCTCCTAAAGCCGGGAGGGTGAGGATGGGGAAGAATAGAAACCCTCTCCTTCACCCTGTGGGGTCCTATTGCTTGCACCCTCACCCCTGTGCTGCTTGCTCCCAGCCAGAGAACAAAGTAACCAACAGGCTTCAGGGTGCATCTGATCAGGGAAGAAAAGGGCATCGGGGAGAGACCGAGTGGATTGCACAATGCTGTCTCAGCTGTGAACTGCCCATGCTGAGGCCCGAGGTCTCTGGAGAGGGTCTAGGGCGATGGTTCTCAATCTTCCTAATGCTGCAACCCTTTAATACAGTTCCTCATGTTGTGTGACCCCCTAATCCTAAAATGATTTTAGTTACTACTCCATAACTGTAATTTTGCTACTGTTATGAATCGTAATATAAATACCAGTGTTTCCCGATGGTCTTAGGCGACCCCAGTGAAAGGGTCATTCGACCACAAAGGGGTTGAGACCCACCAGTTGAGAACTCAACAGCAGACATTCCCTGGCCCCAGCACATGATGGAACTATGAGGAATTCGTCCTTCCCATGCTCAGCTGTTAGGATTTGGGGCAGAGGAACCACAAGAGAAATTCAAAGCAAACAGCCAGCGGGCTCTTCAAAGCACATTTCTGTAACAAAGATCGAGAAAGCAAAACGCCACAGGCTAACAGGCAGCTGGAGGAGCCCAGGCCCTCTGAGAAGGGTGGGCAATTAGTGGAGCTGGGAAGCAATTAGAGCCACCCTGTCCTCTGATGCTCTCCAGAACCCTCCCAGGTCTTACACCAGCCTTGCCATGGACTGCAGGCTGAGCAGGGAAGCCAAGGACCCCCAAACTTCAGTCTGCAGACTGAGGTCATGTCCTGAGTCTGCTTCTGACATCTCCATGACCTTGAGCAAGGCAGCAGCATTCCCTCCACACTTGAACTTCATCCGTGAGTTGAGGACAATCTTCCATGAGGAGAACAGCCTCCTGGGGGTCCAGGCTTCCTTTGGAAGGGATGCACTAGGTATGCTCAGAGAAGCATCTACCCCTAGTGATGGAGAAGGATGGGCAACCAGGCAAGATCTGCCCTGTGGTCTGACCCAGGGACCTGGAGTGGGAACAGCCCACCGAGCAGACCTGGTGATCATGGCAGGGCTTCAGGTGCCAGATGTCCTATTCACTTCCTGCTCTGTAGACTGCCTCAGAACCCACAAAGGAGTCTGTACCCTCATCCCAGAATCCTCTGATTGATTATACTATTTATACAGTGACCAAAAACAAAAAGAAAATTCCCATTCTTTACCCTTAAGGCTACGAGCATTTGGAGCCTGACCCATGAGGCCTTATACAGACTGGGGGAGCCTCACTTAGAGACTTCTTAGGCAAATAGCCCATCCCCCCCAAAAAAAAACACCCTCTGGAAATTTACTGTTCAGTCAGATAATGAAATGTCTGCCCTGTCACCCAGATATTGGAGCCTGCACCAAAGGGCTGTGAAGTAAAACCCAGCAACTTCTTTTCAGGATCCCCTCCCAGGAAACTCACTGCAGCTTTCTCAAAGTGCATTAGTGTTTAAACATGAAGTGCCCCCCCCACCCCCCGGCTCTTGTGTTTGAAGACTTGATCCCTGGTGGCACTGTTTGGTGAAGTTACTGAGCCTTTAGGAAGCAAGCCTGGTTGGTGGAGGTAGGAATCACTGGGAGCTGGTCTTTGAAGACACAGTCCCCTCCTGGTTCTGGTCTAGCTCTCTCTGCTTCCTGCCACCCATAGTTCATAAATCCACTGCCGTACAGTCTGAATCATCAAGAATGGATGGGCCACAAGCCTTCCCCTCTGTGACAAATTGAAATCCCCAGAAAACCACAACCCCGAATACATCTTCCTCTCTCAGGTTGTTTCTGTCAGGAGGGCCGTCAGAGTCATGAGAAAATAACTGCACTGTTGCTGGGATAAACCACTGTTTCCAAAAGCAACTTAGAAATGAAAATGTCCATCTGGTGTTTGGTTCCAGGGGTGTAAGAGTTCCTGGTGCCACAAAAGTATGGCCACAAGGGGCAGGAACAGAAAGTTAGGCGATCACATCTTCAGCCACAGAGAAACTAGGAGTGAACTGGAGGCTGGTTAAGATGGTAAACTCTTACCCCTCGTCTTGTACTTCCCCAAGTACAAGACTCGGCATCCTAGAAGTTCAGTAACTTCCCCAAATAACACCACCAGCCCAGGACCCAGTATTCAAATTCGTGTGCTTATGGTGACATTCCTTATTCAAACCATCACATTGACAATACAGGGAGGCAGGAAAATCATTTTTCTAGTCCCAGGTGACTTACAAACTACCCAGGATGCCCTTTGGATGCTGCTTCTCCCTGGAAGAAGGTATATCTGCCCTGCTGCATTTCTGCCTAGACAAAGCAGCTCCCAGAATCCCGGGTGAATGCCTTCCAGCCCGGCCTACCAGCAAGGGCCCTCCCTTCTCAGTCTCACGCCCTGGCTCCTCAAGTGTGCACTCTGAACTCATCCCCCTCTCTCTCTTCCTCAAGCTCCAGTGCCCAGCACAGAGGCCCTTCCTGGCTCCTCCACATACCCCAGCCACTCAGCCAGGCATCATGCCAAATTCAATGGGCAGAACCCAAGACATTTTTCAGGAAACCCCAAAACTAGGCAGTTAAGACTTGGGTCCACACCCCGATAGTATAACTTATTAAATAAAACCAACCCGGAAGACAAACTGAGTCCAAACCTAGCTACTGGATGTTCTGGCTCCTTTTAGACTGGGCTCAGGGTGAGGGGTAAAACCATGCTTTCCTCCACAAGACTGGCACCATCCGGCAGGAAAGAGATGGAAAGGGTCTCCAGGGCATCCAAGGCCAGGACAGAAGGCTCCATTTTCCGTACGATTCTAGGGCTTCTGCTAAGAGAAGCACGTCCCACAGCCTGGCTCCTTGCCCTGCTGGAACCTCTCTGTTATTTTGGTTTGACTGTCTCCTCCTGTGACATGAGGCCTCATTTTCCTGTTTCCGGGAAGCGGCTGAGCAGCTGCAAGCTTCGTTTGTTTCAATCTCTTCCCTCCTAGATACTGACCCCTGTTTGTGTCAACACATATAAACACACACACATTCGTGCATGTGTGCATGCACATGTGCTCAAACACACCTAATGTATACACCACACACACACACACACACACACACACACACACACACACACACACACACACTCCCCTTGACTGTATAATTTAGCAGCACCTTTTCTCACTGGGATTGCCCGTTCCCTGTCACCCCGTCCCACGCTCCCCACTCAGAGAGCCAGCTAGGTGTTGTCCCTAAAGGGAATTTCTATGATCACAGCCTTTTCAATCTCCCTTTAAATTAAAAGCAGCCAGGCTAAAGTGCTCCAGGATTTCAAAGCTCTGTCACCAGGCTTCAAAGGCTGTTCTCACTAATGAAATTAAATGAGATAATGTACTTGGAACTCAGCACACTGCCTGCCAAGCTTAAGCTTGTGAGCCTACAAGCTTATTCTCTGGGTCCAGGGCTGTGGACCAAGCCTTCAGCCTTCAGCAGGGAGGTCTCTGCTGGCCTGGGCTGGCTTGCCAGGCACCTTGCAGGGAGATGAAAAAGGAAGGGAGGAGGCCGTGGGCATTCCAACCTTGTCAGCTCTTCCTTTAGGGCCCTCATTCTGTGGCTCTTTCTTACCACCACCATTGTGGTGGCCTCAGGAAGTCACAGTAGCCACCTGTCCCTTCTGGCAGGGACTGGACCCTTTCCTTCTGATTTCCCCATCTAAATAGACTGGCCTTCATTCCTAAAGCCTTCTGCAGGAAGTACAGGGGGGAAACCCAATTGCGCTTTCTTTGGCCAGATGGTTTCTAGTTAGTTCTTAGGAGGAAGGCTCTGGTCTTCAGCAGACATCTGCAGGCCTCCGATTCTCCACCCTAAACTACCACAAAGACCGAGTGAATACCCCTGGGGACACAAACAAGCATCCTTCTGGGCCACTGAGGTAATGCAGAAAGAGGGGTGCTGTACCCTAATTATCCTGCCTGGGCCCAGAATCTCATGCCAGTCATTCACTCATCCCCATGACAATCTCGAGACAGATTTGACTAGGGTCAGAGTTGGAAACATAGCCCCATTTCTAGAGCACACTGTGAACCAAGTCGATAGCTAATCCACATTACAAGTGTGAAGTCAAGGGACCTTCCCAGAAGAGGTGCTATTGTCACCTGGAAAAGAACAAAGGGATACTCTGAGCAGGGCTAAGGTACGTCTTCACCCCGCTGGAGAAGGTGGTCCTCTGAGCCCAGGCAAGGAGTGTGTGGGAAAAGCCTCCTTCCAGCATCTGCTATGGGAGCTCTTTCCCTCTCTCTGCCAGTTTTCGATATTGCAACATGATTTCTATAGCATTTATTTGGTACCAGGTACTTATCCCAAGTTTGATCCTCATGATAACCCCACTATGACTGTCAGTGGGGAGGGCACAGAGGCAACCTGAGGAGTCCCTTTGATCTCTTAGGGATCTCCACTCGCGCACCCAGGATTCCTGGCTTTGGCACAGAAAAGAACTTCAGGGTTAGCCAGCATAACACCAAGTTGGGGTTTTATTGAAAATAGAAAGACACACAGGGAAAGAAGAATATGCACATGAAAGCACGGACATGGGCTTCTCAAAGAAGACACACGGTTTTATTGAAAGATGTTTTTCTTTCTTCCTTCCTTTCTTTCTTTTTTCTCTTCAAGACAGCGTTTCTCTGTGGAGCCCTGGCTGTCCTGGAACTCGCTCTGCAGATCAGACTGGCCTCGAACTCAGAGATCCGAACTCAGAGACCAGAAGTGAGATTGGCCTGTCTCTGCCTCCAAGTGTTGGTATTAGGCACATTCTCTGCCATTGCCCTGTTTTAAAAGACGTTTTTCACATAGACTCAAAGCCAGGGGTTTAGGGAAGAGGAGGTACTCAGGGGAAGAACAAGACAGGTCTGAGTGTGGGTGCAGGCTCCTCAAGGAGCCTGGTAATTGTCTCAGCATCAGTCATATATATATGAGATCAAGGCTCTTAAGTTACATCTCAAAAGGCTGCTAAGAAATCTTGGGTTTCTTTCTTTCTTTCTTTCTCTCTCTCTTTCTCTTTCTTTCTTTCTTTCTTTCTTTCTTTCTTTCTTTCTTTCTTTCTTTCTTTCTTTCTTTCTTTCTTTCTTTCTTGTTTTTGGTGAGTGCTGGCAGTGCTCTGCAGGTACCTCAGGATTATAATCTGCTAAAGTAAAACCAGGAGCCACTGGGGTTGCACAGGGAGGATGGGGCACATCCTTTTGCTGCAAGGGGCTTTCTGGTGAGATCCTTAGAGAATTGCAGGTCTTCAGCTAGAGGGGAGGAAGGCCTTTAGCAGTTGTTAATTGTGCTGAAAGTCTTGCATCTCTGGTGGTGAGAGCCTTCAACCAGACTCCAGAGTGAGGGGTTCCTTTCTCTTCCCATGTTCTCATCATGTCTCTTGCCTTTCTACCCTTCCTCAGGGTAAGCACCCCAGCTCTACCCAGGAACTCGAGATCTAGAGAGGGCCCAGCAGAAGAAAAGTGGGAAGCCTCTTACAGAGGTGTCCCAACCAGGCAAGGAGGTGGAGGGGGCCAAGGTTGGAGGATAAGGAAGGGCCTAGTTCAGGACAGCAGCAGGCTGCAGGTGTGGCTAGAGTTCCAGGCTGTCTTGGGAAAAGCCTCCCAAGGAGGTAAGGAAGCTACCTCGAAAATTCACACCAAGCCTCTCCCCCTCCACAGGCCTCAGCCATTGGAGCCACAAAAAGTAATAGGAGACCTCTCTAGGAAGGCTGCCTGCTGCCTGCCATCCCCTGAGGCCAGAGCTGAGCCCTGTGGCTGGCTGCTGGAGCAGGGTGCAGCCTGACCCAGACTGGGGCTACCAGCAGCACAGACTCATTTTGTTTTTGTTGTTATTTTGTTTGTCTTGAGATAGTCTTTTTTCCACTTGTTTCCGAGGCAATGACAGAACCAGCTAGCAGGCAATTCACTCCTGTCCCAGGCTCTCAGAGGGAGTCTTCTGCTGGGAGGCCTGACCCCACGTTGCTATGGGGATGACTAGGATGCTACCTCCTGCCCCCAAATTCATGTTGTTAGATCACAGCCAAATGTGGGAGGCTGGGGGTTCGTATGGGGTGCAACTGTGGGGATCTGTGCACTTAGGGCCTGGGGGAGAGATGTTTGTCAGATCTCATAGGGTGCCCCATTTTCCTGTCTCTGTGAACTGGACCAGACCCTTTATCACTATTTTCCTGACGGACATTCCAGCAACCTGGTCCCCATAGCAACCAGCTTGGATGTCACAAGGAAGCCCAGGGACCCTCAGGCAGAGTCGAGGAAGCATAAAGACACATTTAGAAGATAGAGTGCCTGCTCCCTTCCTTCCTTTGTTGGAGGTGTGAGGCATGGTGCATGAAGGCCTTGCTCGTGAACGCCTGCTTTCCTGTGACTTTCAGACAGCAGTTTCTCTGAAGATTCGAGCACAGTCTAAATAAAACCTTCCTTTCTTCCTCTCTTTTCTCCTCAGGTCTGAGAAAACGACTTCCATTTCCTCCTGTGGAGAGCTGGGATAAGGAAGCCATACTATGGGATAAGGAAGCCTATGAGTTCCAAGCACCCAGCTGGCTTTGCTCATCCATTTCAGAACTACCCGGAGCACACTTCCCTCCTAAGCAGAGGAAAAGGAGGCCGAGCAGCAGGTTGGGCACTAAGCCTGCCTGGCTCCCCAGCCTGTTCTCACCACTTGGGGATGGCACAGCTTCCCCTGTGCGCCTTCCCGTGTGAACACATCTCTATATACAGCCGGCAGAGGCAAACTGCCAGGTGGGCCTCCACTCACTGCTTTAGGGTGCTCAGGCTCATTCTGAGAGAAGGCCCTGTTTTTGGCCCTGGGGTATGCTCAGTGAGTACTGAGGGTACTGTGGACCAAGACAAGACAAGAGTCCATATGGCTTACCGTGCTCCCTCAGCCCAGTGGAGAGTTACTCGGCCATTCAGGGGAGGGTCAAGTGTGCTGCCTGCCTTGCTTGTGATCTGCCACTGGTCTCATCCTTATTACCCAAGGGGTGCTTAACTCCTGTCTCAACAGTACTGCAGGGGACTCTCCTCAGACACTGTTCACCTCTTAGTGGTAACTAGCATTTCAAGAAGGTGAGGGGTTGAGTGCCTCCTGTCCCCATGGGTCTCTTTTTCCTCCACAAGGGAATGTTAGTGTTCCTGACCTCCTGAAAGTCTCCTGTAGGCAAGCACAGCTGCTCAGATGCAAAATGGTGATGCTAACACTCAACTGGAACACACAGCTACGTGGCAGCTTGGAACTCCAACAGTGAAGAGACCAGCTTCCCAGGTCACAGTGCCATCTCTGTCCCATAGCACTTCCCAGTCTCAGCTTTGACCACTTAGGCCTGCAGGATGGAGCCTTAGAGTCCTTCTGGTCTCCATGGAGGCAGGGCAAACTGGTCAGCTCCTGAGTCATGATTCAGAGAAACCCACTCAAGCTGGGTCAGCAAAGAGGGCATCTTTTCGCTTTCCCAGCCTGGACATGTAGGTAGGGCCAGCCTGGACAAGTAGGTAGGGCCAGCCTGGACAAGTAGGTAGGGCCAGCCTGGACATGTAGGTAGGGCTAGCCTAGACAAGTAGGCAGGGCCAGCCTGGGCTTGACTGTGTCCCCCACCTCAGCTGGTGTCTCCTTAACCAGCTTGTCACCCCCTCGCTCTGCCAAGTACTAACTCCTGTTCCTCTTGTTACCATGGCTGCCCTAAGTTCTGACCCAGCCACGGGAGACCCAGGCAGGGCCCTCACCTCTCCCCTCCTCTTCTTCCCTTCCTAGGGAGGAAAGAAGTGACTGGCCCAGATTGAGCCACATGCCTAACCTGGGTCCAATCACCCATGTGTAGGGAGCGACCAGGCATTACAACCCTGCCCCCACCCATGGAAGGGTCTCAACCCCTTCGAGTACCTCCCAGGTCAGTGCTTATGAGCCTGAACATCCATCTTGCACCTCCACAAAGCTGCCCTCCAAGTCCCTCTGCAAGGAATATTTTAAAAATTTTTCAACTGGTTCCAGGTCTCAATAAATCTGTTGATCTTTAGATAAAGGCTGCTCCTGCCAAAGGAATTTGTAAAATCATATTCTTCCTGGTAATTATCTTCGATGTTCTTGGTCACTTGTGGAGATCTTCCTGGGTTCCAGGTACAAAAGGCAGAGCTGGGGCCGCAGCCCTTAGCCAGACTCTGTGCACACATGGGAGGTTCTACTCCCCTCTCCAGGTCTCCCCCAAAGCAGGGAGGAGACCTGAGGAAAGATGCTGGGAGATGTCTAAGCCGTGAGGGAGGCTTCTTAGGGGTGAGCTTGGACCTCAGAGGACAAGGGACATTTAGGAGGGGACCCGCTTTGGGAAGGCAACCCCAGTGGGGTTGTCTGGGTGGTGGCCCAAGTGGCTTCAGTATAGAAGTCTCCCACGGATGTCTGTTGGATGGACAGTCATTTGTTCCCTGGATCTCGTTTCTAGCTTCACCTTGGACCCCAGCACACTAGGGATACATGCTGTAATGACTTGACTTGGAATAGCATTAACGCAGAGTGACCCAGAGCAGGAACGGAGGCCAAACAAGCAACGTGCCCTTCAAGTCCTCCCTAGGACCTGTAGACATGTCCATGGGTGAGATGTCTCTCCAGGCCGAAGCTCCTAACTCTGCAATGTAGACCAAGTCCACCCTTCCTTCTTTCTAGTTAAGGGGAGGTGCAGACAGGAGGTGTTGCCCAAGCTCATACAGCAAGTGGAGGTTCCAACTCCATGTACTTCAGGGATCCCAGGGGGAATGTTTGGATCACACCTGCGGACGGGTTTCCAGAGACGAAGAAAATCCATGCAGTCCCCAAACGCTGACATTTAGAGCAGAAGGAAATGTTTTGGAAGCACACAGACCTAACTTTGAATCTGGCTTTCCTGCGGGAGCCGGGGCAGTGACTCATCTTCCACGTAGAGATTAAAGGGATGGATGGATGCATGTTAGGATTGCAGGTGGAAGCCCTCGAGGAATGCCAGCTACTGTGGATTGCCAACCCAGGCAGCTTTCCCCCTGGGCCTCACTTTTTTTTTTTTGTTTTTTGTTTTTGTTTGTTTGTTTGTTTGACTCCAAAATGGACTGAAGGACCGTTTCTGAGCAGGGCTGCTGACAACATGAACGAGACAGTGTGCCCAGGTCCTGTCCTAGTGCCTGGAACCCTCCCTCTGTTGAAGCTCTGCTTTCTGCTGGAGTAAGTGACACCCGCTCTAAGAAAAGCCCTACGTGTGAACTGGAACACTCAGGCGCCAGCCGAGGAAACAGACCGCACGCGTCCCATTTCCCTCTCCACCTGGCGAGAGTTTCCAAGGCTCGGGGTAAAGCGGATGAGTGCGTGGGCCCAGTGGGTGTTCCTGGGGCTGAGGAGCCTGGCTGGATCCATCTCCCAGCATGCTCCTGGGGGAAGCCTGGAGAGACAAGGTGGCCTGAGATGCCAAGGCTGGCTAGAGATCCATCAGGCAGCTGGGCACTTCTTGTAGTATGAGGCAGGCATGGGGTAGGGCAGAATGCGCAGGGACACAAAACAGGGACATCTCTTCCAAAGACAGCCATGGAGTGGGCCCATGAAAAAGATGACCACAAATTAATGAGTATTTATGATGCTCTGGGCCCTGGGCCAACCAGCTGAATGGATCCCAGCCACCACCATCTGTGCGGCAGCAGCGGCGGCGGGGCACATCACTTCTTGTCCCTGAGCCTCAGTCTCCCTCTCTGTGAATGGTCCTAACAGTGGCATCAGCTCCCAGGCCTGCTCTGAGTGCTGGACTGGCTGACTAATGAGATAATGCAGTGGCTGGCCCAGCCACGTTGGCTAGATCGGGGTTTGGAGGCAGCATCCATTGGCACACCCCTCACTACTCTGGAGAAAGTGAAAACATTCGGGTGTTAGAAGCGTGCCTCCTTGGGGCCCCTGGCATGCACAGGAAGAGTGGGCATCAAGTTGGGTTTGTGGAGAAGCTGGTTTTGAGAGCCAAGGGTGAAGTTGCTATGCTTGCAGTGCAGACAGATGTGGAGGCCTGTGGAGTCAGGGGCACGGAAATGGGAGACCTGATGGGAGACTTCGAAGTCGAAAGTCTGTTGGGTCAGGGGCTTGGAAGTAACTGATTGTGGGGTCAGGGGACTTGAAGTTCAGTAGCTGTGTGGTCAGGGCACTTAGGAGTTGAAGGTCTCAATGAGGTCAGGACACTTGGAGGAAGTGTGGAGCCAATGAGATCAGGGGACTTGGGGTTGGGGACCCGGCAGGATTGGGGACTTAGAGATGCAGAACCTACAGATCAGACAACCTAGCAAAGACCACACAACCAGTCAGGGGCAGAGGCAACACTGGAATGTCAGGTGACCCCTCACTAACATTGCTTAATGCACAGGGCACCTGCCCAGCTGCTGTGCCAACCTGCCTTGTCACCCTAGGCTGGGGGGGTCTGGACTGACCCCCCTCTCTGGAGGACAGTGGGGTGAGATTGTCCCCAAGTGGCCATTTGAAAGCCACTTTGACCTCATCATGGACTCCTTTCCCATAAGCCAAGGAACCGAATTATGGAGATGTGCCCAAGCTTGTGAGTTCAGAAAAGTGGCACCACTGGTCGGGGACATGGCCCCCATGGCTTTCACAGACGTCCTCCCACCTCCACATTCTGGTGTCTCTGGGATTTCAGGCTTCCCTGGCAAGCTTTGGTGCTGCCAAGGCATTTGGTTATTTTGCTCATTTTATTAATAAATGTGTCCTGATGCCAAGTGCATGGAAACCGCTGCCTGGGAACGGCATCAGAGCATGCTCTAGGGAGTCATCTAGCTGAGCTGTGGCTATGGGAGAAAGACAGGGATCTAAGGGGAGAGGAGGAAGGCACTGGGCAGCCCGTGTAAGACACCTGGAGGGATCTGAGGGCCTCGGGGATTTGGAGGAACCAGAGGAGAGGAAGTCTGTGTCTTAACTCCACAACCAGAGGACATTGGGCCACATGGAACCTAGAAGCCTGTTTGGCCCAGACACTGACAGATGGGCACACTTCCTCCCAGAGCTGCTGTGCCTGGGTGGGCAGCAGGGGTCAGAGTTAAAGGCCACCACAATGCCCCTGCAGAGGACTTTGACAAGCCCAGTCAGAGTAAACCTGGCCTCCAAGAAGATGTAGGCCTACCTAGAGCCTGCTCTATGGAGGGAGCTGGCAGTCTCACACATTAAGGACATGGCTAGGGACCTGCCACACCCAGGCCCCTGGAGTCCATAGCTGCGGAATCTGCTCCTGATAAGGATGCTGTCAAGGGAAGTTTCCCCAAATCAAATGCCTCATGAGCACTGTGGGACAAGTGGGCTTCTGTGCTGAATAGCAACAAGCGCCTGGTCCCCAGGCTCCCCTCCCCTCCAGCCAGGGCATGTGTTCCAGTCTATTACTGGCCAGTGAATAAATAATCTCAAGGCCCTGGCAGGATCTTTACCCTTTAAGGGAATGGAGCTCAGTTCCTTTGAGAGGGAGAGAGCACCGCCCAGATCAAGGTCAGCAGAGGAGTGTAGTTTGTAGGGACCATCATGGCTTGAGCAAAGCAGACAGACAGGCAGGCAGGATAACAGAAAGGTGGATACAAAGGCCGGGAGGACCCAAGGGTCCTCCAGCATCTATTGGGCCAGGCAGTGACCATGCCACCACCCAGAGAGCCACCTCCTACAGAAGCCGTCAGTGGTCCCATCCTAAGCTCTTTATGGGCTAGCCTGGCCTCTTCTCCCAGTTAGATTCTGACCTTGAAAACAGCACATCTGTGGTCTCATTGGAGGAGTGCTTGCCAAGCACGTAGGAGGCCCTGGGTTCGATCTCCAGCGCTGCACAGGCTGGATGTGATGGCACACCCATGTAATTCTAGCACTTGGGAGGTGGAGGCAAGAAGATCATAGGTTCAAGGTCAGCCTTGTCTATGTAGGAAGTCTGAGGTCATCTTAGACCCTATCTCATGATAATAATAATAAGGGCCTCCTGGCTCTTCTTGGGTTGGCCATGCTCCCCAGCCAACCCAAGTAGGACATGTGACTAATTATCTATCTCTCCCTCACTCACAGTGCTCACTCCTTGGTTGCAGCCTTAAAAGGCCTCTGTCTTGGGACTTCTGTCACATTTGGTCACGATGTCAGTCTGGACACAGCTCTGTTGTCTCCCCTCTAAGGTGATGAGTTTGGGGTTCATCAGAGGATCCAGGTCTGGTGTCTACATTGTCCTATGCCCCCATCCCACTGTAGGTGTCAGATGGACAACGCATGGTGAGATGAACGAATCAGGCTGAACGGCCTCAGTGGCAGCTTGAAGCTGCTCAATATACAGAGGCCGGCTTCTACCTTCCCAGATGAAGACCTGGCCAGCCACCTGCCATGTCAGATGCAGCCTAAGACGGGTGCAGGAACCAGGGAGGCAAGGGAGGAGGGAAGGAAAGGAGCCTTAGCACTCTGGGCTCCTCATACAGAGTGCCTCAGCCTCAGTGCTGGCCGAGCCCGCCTGGTGTGGCTCTGAGCGCTGCCCCCTCCTCACACTGTTCTGGAATCTGCTAATCTCCTGGACCGGCTTCTGCCTGGTTACTGTCACAGGATGACTATGGGGGCCTTTTCTCCCAGGAAGAGGTCTGTATGACTTAGCAGGGGGCCGGGGCTGGCCATCTGTTCTTCAAGCCAGCTCCCTACAGAGAGGTCATTCAGAGCTCCGTGGCCTGTGTCTGCCCCTTCCTGGCCCTGGCAGGCGCAGATGGTCCAGGAGTCTGAAAGCCCTAAGGCCAAGGCAGAATCAGGGGGCAGTGAGTCTGTCCTGCACTTACATATGGGGTCACCCTCCTTTACCAGGCCTCTGTCCTGGGACTAGACCTGGAGTCAGACTACCACAGCCAACTCAAAGACAGCCCCCTAAAAGCGACTCCTCATGGTCATCTAGCCCAGGCCTCATAAATGCCCTAGGAGGCCTGGAGAGGCCTGGGCAGAATCCCAGGACCTCACACACTCTAGGAGGACCTCATACACTTTAGACAGGTGCTCAGTTACTGAGCTATATCTCCAGCCCTCTTTTTTTCTCTCTAATCAGTGTCTCACTAGGTTGCCTAGACAGTCCTCAGCCCCTGAGTACCGAGACTACAGGAGGGTAGCAGGCCACTAGAATCTGCATATTGATTGAGTGATTGATTAAGGTCGGGTGTTTAGCTCTGGCTTCAAGCTCCTATGTAGCTGATGATGACCTTGAATGTCCAATCCTCCTGGTACCACTTCCCTAATCTGGGATTGCGAGGGAGGACCACTTTGCCTGGTTTAAATGGTATTAGGGATCAAACCCAGGCCTCCATGTATATTATGCTATGAGAGCACTCTACCAATTGAGCCACATTCCCATCTGTGTTTTTAATAGACTTCACAAGAGTCCATTAAAGTCTCCCAAATACTACCCTCTGGCTGTTTCTATTTATTTCCAGCCTGGGTGACAGTCAGAGGTCTGTGACCAGGGGCATGGGAATAATTGTGATCCCCACTTAACCCAGGAAGAAACTGAGACACACACACACACCCCTCCCAAAGGCAGGCTGTTTTCCAAAATAAATTTGATGAGGTCTGTTCTGGCAGAGCTGGTGGCTCTGGACACTCGTCTTTAGGGGAAAGGAGGGATCCCCTGAAACACGGCCTTCTTCTGCACAGCTTCATTCAAAGGCCTCAAGTCCTGAAAAGATTATGACATCTCCCTCATCCCCAGTGAATCCTAAATAAAAGCAACAGAAACTCCAAATTAACTGTAAGGAATTCCCACAGTACCACAGCGTGCTAAAAGTAGTTCTTAAAAGAAAAAAGTGAAATTGTTGAAACATCTCTCCCATTTTATTAGTGGTCTTGAGTGTAGAACATAATTTCTCATTGCGCGCGCGCACGCACACACACACACACACACACACACACACACACACACACAGCATGGGGGCTGGGTGAGAGGCAGATGGACAGCTGGAGCATCCTCTGGGCCAGGACGGCTGCCCTCTTGTCTCCTTGACAACCCAGCTTCCCTGGAGTGACATCCTGGGTTTCCTCGATCCCTCACTTCCCCACCTCTACCTCTACCTCAATCAAGCCCTCTCCACTGGAAGGTAGGAAGTCCCCCAAGAACAAAGAGAAGACTGGAGGGGCTGCATGGCCCAAAAGGCCTGCTGTGTGTCTCTGAGTAAGCCCCTTAACCTCTCTGTGTTTTAGAAAGTAACACAAGGGCTACATTGTATGCCTGCTTTGACTCTGAGGAAGGAAGGCAGCCAGGCAACGCCCTTCAAAAGGTGCTTAGCCCTGAGTCCCTGGCCTCAAGATGTGCACCCATGAGGCTCGTGTCCCCAAGAGCTGGTGGCCACTGGACAAGAATGGTCTAAGCAAGATGTCCATCTGGGATGCCTGGAACTGTCTGGGACACTTTGGTTGATCAATCCCCAGAGCCTTTCAGAACCTCAGCCTCCCAATCCATGAAGGAAAAGTGGGGACTAGAACCACAGCCTAGTCTCTAAAGGAGCCGACTTGCCTCACTCTAGCACTTTCTATAGCTCCTGTTCACCTTTCCCAGCTATCTCTAGGCACCCTCTCCAAGGTCCTCCCGAACGGAAGCACTTGGCACAGGGCTTCTCCATCTCTGGCAGGAAAGGCAGGACCCTGGTGACACTGCTGTGTCCTACTGTCACCTCTGAGTTCCAGCCACTGAGGCAGCCTCTCAGGGCTGACAACACCCCCTCCATTGTGCCCAGGGGGACGATGATGTCCTGGATTTAAGCCCTGAACTCAGCCCTGGGAGCCTGGGAGTCCCAGGGCCTCAGCCTGATTGCCTGGGGTGAGTCAGGCTTCCACAACATCACAGCAGCAATTACTCCTTAAACTGGTGATTTCTCACTGTTGATGCAGCTAGGTGGCCTTTTTATTTTCTTTTCCGTTCGCATTCACCAGGCTGGGGGAGGGGACCGGGCTTGAGGGAAGAAACAAAAGGAAGACAAAGAAAATGTGAGGGGGTGGGAAGAGGTCTGGGCACAGAGAGGCCCTGGCTGCCTGATTTCCCACCATCTGGGAGGCCGCCTAGGGTGGGAGGGAAAAGGGACAGGCTGGACAGCAGGTGTGCGGGGGTGGGGTCAGAGGTTGCCGTTGGCTCTTGGCTCCTTCTGGAGTTCTGATAGTGTACAGGACTCCAGGGCCTGGGGGAGATGGGAGGGCAGCCCAGCCTACCTCCCTTTCAAGTTGCCCCCATCTCTATGCCCCCTCCTTTTAGACGCCTCCCATGTGCCTGGCACTGGGTTAGGTGTGCAGAAGCAACAAGAATCTGGGCTGGGAGTCTCGCTGAGCTGATAGAATACTTGCTCATTATGCATGACTGGGGTTCCATCCCCCAGCATCTTATAGGCTGGGCATGGTGATACACACAAGTTATCTTAGTAATGGGGAGGTAGAGGCAGGGGGATAGAAGTTTGAGTTCATCGTTGGCTAACTTAGCTTACATGTGACTCTGAAAAAGAAAAAAAAAAGGAAAAGAAAAAGAAGAAAAGAGACCAAAGGAAGAAACATATGGTCCTGGGCACAGTAGCCCAGAGGCAGCCCTGAGCACTTAGAAGGCAGCTGTCAAATCTACCACAGTGCCTCTTGGGAGTGGTTGCCAGTTTGAGGTATCTGTGGGGGCCTTGAGCTACAGGGTCAGGGGTTAGAAAGGTTTCCAGAGGAAATAAAATCCATGCTAGTATAAAAGGAATGTGAACAAGGAATGATAATTGAAGGTGGAGATGAGCTGGGCAGAGGAATGAGGACAGAGGGAGACACAGAGGGGTCCTGGCAATAACATCTTCTCTGTTCTGTCTTATTCACTGCACTACAAGGGGCTTTGATGGGTTCCTCTCTCTCTGTGTGTGTGTGTGTGTGTGTGTGTGTGTGTGTGTGTGTGTGTGTGTGTGTAATGGGCATTCATTCCTTCATTTGTTTTAGATGGGGCCATTCAAAGTTCACCACAAATCTTACCGAACAAACTGGCAGATCTATGATGGCCCGGGCCCTGCGGCCACAATGTACTGTTGTACAGGCTGTGCACTGAACTGCTCCATCTGCTTGGAGAGTAACAGCCTGTGGCCCCGCTCCACATTGCCATTTATTAGTAGTAATTACCCATTCTCTTCCCCTCTGTTTATATAACATGGATGGAGATAGTAAGATCTGAGAATATGGTGGAGTGTGCGGCATATCAGAGAAATGGGAGCTTTTATGGTACCCAGTGATGCGTGTGATAAGGTCGGTGGACAGGGTGAAGCAGCGGAGGGATACCACCCAATGTGATCTGCTGAGCTGTCCTGCCAACTGAGGCCAGCAGAGAGAGGGAGGAAAGGAGCCAGAAGCAGGCTTAGGAAGGACCTTTGCTGCTGAGGGAAGGGCGTATTCGAAGGGTCTGAGGTGGACACACATTTGCTGGACCCAACACACAGGAAGATGAGTTTTCCTGTGGCTATCTAGGAGGGGCTGTGTGCAGGGAACAGAGCCACAGGACCACAGTGGCCACAGTGACAAGTGAGAAGGGAGGCTGTGTCTCCTGGTCTCTGATCTGCTTTGCATAAGCTCCATGGGGCTGGTGGGTCCAGAATGGTTTGGAGAAGCAGCGCTTGGAACTGGGGATGAATTAGGATCGGCAGTGGTGTGGGGAGGGGATGGAGGCGATGGGAGTGGCCACTTAGAGAAGGATAGAAAATACGCAAGGGTGTTGGGTACTCGCATCACTCCCAGTGAGAATGAGGGTAAGACAGTATCTTACTGTCAGGAGAGTAAAACACATTTATACCTGCTTTATCCACCGAGGAAATGGACGAGGTACTGACTGTGCTCCCATTAGCAGCTGAATCAACAGGCTCAGAAGTGCAGAGTACTCTGGGGAGACTTGAAAGGACTCACTCCCTGCCTCAGCATCCCTACAGTCTCTTCTGTCTCCATGAATGTGGGTGCCCTGCTCACGGCTGGCCCCGGGGTCCAGGCATCACAGCGTCTGTGCTCAGGCTGGGGGCCGAAAGCACAGGTTAGCCGTTGATGACAGCGGACAGGGTGCAGTTTTCATGCCTGCTGGGCTGACTGGCACACGCTGTACCCTCCACACAAAGTTAGAAGGCTGTAACTTATTTATACCCAGAAACCAGTTGTTGCTTTCTGCCAGCTCTCCTGCATCCCTTCTCCAGCCAGGCAGAGGGACTCCCAGGATGCCCTGGGGCTGGAGCAGAGTGGAGTAGGAGCAAGGGCCAAACAAAGTTGTCAAGGCCACCAAATACCTACTGTGTGCCCTTTATAATTTTTCATTAAATGATCTAAACAACCCTGTGAAGGAAGGCAGAGAGACCAGGGTTCTGTCTCTATTGACAGGCAGCTTGGGAGACATAGCTAATGGTGACCATCCACAGGCTTGCGTGCAGAGTCCCAAAAGTCACCCACCACAGCGGTGTTCGGCGCAGTAGTGAGAGCTCAAAGAATCCCAGAATCATGACCCATTTTGCTGAGAGAAGACTGAGGCCAAAGCCTGCCAAGGCTACACAGCTGAGAGTTGTAGTCTGAGGACTGTGGGGTTTTGGAGATGAGGTCTGAGACCCTCAGCAAGGGCTGGATCTCAAAGTCCAGTGCTCGGAAAGGCCTGCTGTGTCTGGCGGCCTGGCTGAGGCCTGGCTGTGGCACTGTGAAGATGGATGAGTTAGACAAAAAGCCACCTCTCAGTGCCTGAGGACTTCTGGGGACAGACAGGTGACAACGGAGTCTGTGATTCGGTGTGGCAGCTGCCATGGCCAGGTGTGCTCAGAGCTAGGAGATGCCCTTCAAATTCTTGGCAGGAAGGACCTCTGTGGATGAGGGTGCTGCTGGAGGCCCAGCCTCAACAAAAGTCAGGAGGATTGAAGCCCTGCTCCGAAGAAATGGGGGCATTAAGATCTGTGGTGGTTAGCGATCTGCAGGATCTGAGGCTGGGGAGAACACCAGCCACCCACGGATTTAAGGATTCAACTTTGTGTGTGTGTGTGTGTGTGTGTGTGTGTGTGTGTGTGTGTGTGTGTGTGTGTGTGTGTGAAGCCAACCTGAACCCCCATTTCCCATCTGAGCGACGGGCCACCTCCCAGAGGTTGCAGAGTTTGTTATGCACCCTTAAGATCTGCACCCTGAAGTCCCACACAACACTGGGCTTTTCTCTCCCTCACTGTGATCGAGGGAGAGCCTGGGGTACTGGAGGCTGAGGGAAGGGAGCGCCTGCTCAGTCTTAAGGGTCCCCCAGGACTGGAAATTATCCACCAGACCCCTTCCGAGGCTGGGGGCTGTGCCTAGCTCATCAGAGGGAGGAACACGGGGTGAGCCGCCTCGCAGGTGCTCATGTGGATGGCCCAGTCCGGGGTGAGGCAGGCCGCCTGGGCTGCGCAGCTCCCAGCAGTTACATAAGGACGCCGGGCGCCGGGAGAGCCGCCTTTGTTGCTGCGATCCGCCTCGGCAGCGCCGAGTATTAATAAACCGATCGCCCGGAACGCAGGCGGGCGGGCGAGCTGCGGGACGATTGGGCCTGCAGCGCTGGGAGGGAGCGACACCCACGGCGCCCTCCCCGCAGAGGGAAGATGATGCTCCCTCCAAGCTCCTCTCCAACCCCTTTCCCCACCCACCTGCTGGCGGGTGGGTGCTGAGAAAGCAAACGGTAATCCAGAACCCACCAGTGTGGGCTCCAGCCACTTCGCTACCATTTCCATGGTGCATGGTATCTGGCCTTACCTGTAAAACAGCAGAAAAGCACCTAAGTGTTAATTAAGGCGCTTACTCACGCTGGTCTCCCTCTGCCTCCTGGTCTTCTTTTCTTTCTTCCTCCTCCCCACTCTTTCCTTCCTCCCCTTCTTCCTGGTCCTCCCCCACCCGCAGTCCTCCTCTGTGTCCTCCCAGTTTTCCTCCTTTCCCCCCTCCTCCCCTGCTTCCTCCTGGCCTTCTTTCCTCTTCCCATCCTCCCTATGTCTTCTGTCTCCTCCTGGTCTTCCTCCCCTTCCCCATCTCTTCCCCTTCCCCTCTTCTCCCTTCTCTTCATCCCACCCTCCTCTCCTTTGTGGTTCTGAGAGTTGAAACCAGGATCTCACACTACAGCAAGGGTTGGACCATTGGACTACACCCACAACCTTTCTTCTCTCCTCCCCTCCCCACCCCTTTCCTTTCCTCTGTGTACTGGAGATCAAACCCAGGGTTTTGTGCATGCTAGGCAAATGCTGTACCATCCAGCTACACACCCAGCCCTCCAAACATAAGGGTGTTTTGGGTTTGTTTGCTTTGTTTGAGACAGGCTCTCGGTATACAGCTCAGGCTGGCCTCAGACTCACCACCCTTCTGCCTCAGCCTCCTGAATGCTAGGATTACCAGTGTGCATCTTGCCTGGAAAAGGATCCATTTTTATGAGCCAATGTAGGAGCCTGACACCTCCCCCAAGTCTGTCTAGCGCACTGCACTCTGTGGAATCTCTTGGAGGCTTGTGGGAAGGTCACTGCCCTGGGAACCCCTGCCCAGCCCAGCTTTCTAATCTGTTGCCTGTGTCAGGGTGCATACATTTTTAAGACTCTCTCCCCAATGTGCTCTGAGAACCAGAGCTCCGTAAAGCCCTTTGTAATCAAGAATCCACGGCCTGAGAAATATAGCTCAGTTGGTAAAGCGCTTGCCTCATAAGCATGAGGAGCTGAATTCAGTCCCCAGTAGCTCATGTAACCCCCCCCCCCCCGCCCGGTGTGGTGGCTTGCACTTGTAATGCCAACCCTGGGAGGCAGAGACGGTGGCTATCTGGGGCTCACTGGACAGCCTACATGGTCCGCTGTAGAGACCCAGTCTCAAGGAGACCTAGCATCAAAGGTGGGTTGCATTCCTGATGATGATACCTGAAGTTGTGCACATGTTCTAAATGTGTGTGCACATACACACACCCAAGCACCCATGCACGTTTTTAAAAATTCTGCTTGACAAATGTTTTCCTGGGACCACATGTAATTTCCTTTGGTAAACATGGGTGACAGTTTGAAGGAAAAGTTGGGACCCTTCAGGACACTGTCTGTGGGAGGTCTGGTGATCTCTGCTGTGGCCACCAGCAGAACCAGAGCCACTTTGGGCTCTGGGCTGGACTGTCAGGGTTGCATCCTGTGTAGTGTATGAGTCATTGAGCCTTCATTTCCTTGTCTATAAAATGGGTGAATAATGAGACCAATCTCAAAAGACTTAAGGCTACTCAAACCAGGAAAGCTTCTAGTGTGGGGTCAGGATGTCTTTCTTTGAGAGAATATGAAGTCTGCTGGGTGTGGTACCTAAGGGGCCCAGCATCCTTTTGAGCAGGAGACGGTTAAAAGACTGGTTATAGCTTAAGCTGGAGGCTCCGGGGCCAGAACACAGCCCTGAGCCCAGAGTGACTGTTATGAGGGCCTCTGGGAGTTACCAAGCTGAGGACCAAGAATCGGCTGCCCTCTGTGTCCTCATATCCACAGCAATTCTTTTCATAGCAGGGGTCAGCACTCTCCAGCCAGAGTCTCCAGCCAGCCCGAGGCTCTTACCTGATTTGCGAGAGTGTCATCTAGGATACCAGGTCCCTACTTTATCCCCAGCCAATGAAGGATGGCTTTCTT
The DNA here is from genome assembly GCF_049852395.1 of Peromyscus maniculatus bairdii. Classification (NCBI taxonomy): domain Eukaryota; kingdom Metazoa; phylum Chordata; class Mammalia; order Rodentia; family Cricetidae; genus Peromyscus; species Peromyscus maniculatus. The sequence continues at coordinate 70,215,325 of NC_134855.1, forward strand.
GCAGGTAGCAGCATGCCCCTCCTGCCCCTGTCCCTGCCATCTTCTGTTCATTCATCATGGATTCATTGAGTGTCTTATTGAGAACTTGTGAATTGGGCCCTGAGTTAAGGGCTGACACAGTCAGCTCCCTCAATCCCTCAGTACCCTGGACATCAGCATGATTTCTTTTTCCATTTGACAGATGAATGGGCTCAGAGAGGCTGAGTAACTTGTCAAAGGCCACTAAGCTAGTTAGAGAGAGCCAGGGCCTTGTGCCTCACTTGGTCCAGGAAGGATTTTGCTGGTCTGGTCTTGTCAGCTCCTCAGCTTTCCTGCTACTGATGGCACTGGCTGGCTTCCCAAGCTGCCTGCCTTTCTTCCTCTGAGAGGCCTGAGTTTCATTGTGGTCCTCCTGCTCCCCTCCCCTGCTGATAGCTTCTTTCTTCCAGGTAAGGAGCTGTGTGACATTTCTTGCTCCCATAGCACCCATAGCCAAGTGTGGCAGTGGAAATAGGTCAGAGGGGGTGGGGGTGGGGGGCAGCCATGGGGGTGTGAGTCGGGGATGAGATGGGGCTATTTTACATCCTGAAGAAGAAGAGGAGAAGCAGGCTGCATGAGGGAGGGAGGGCCAGCCTGGAAATTCCTGATCCCCCTCTTCTCCTTCATACCCCCAAAGCTGTGTTCAGCTCAAGGCTACCCCAAAAGGTCCTGGCTAGGCAGGCTCGGAAAGAAGGGAGCCATGGAAATGAGGGGAGCCTCAGAGGAGTCAGCTTCTGCTTGGGCCTCAAAGGTACCCCCGTGGCAGCCTCAGCTCACCCTGGCTCAACAGTTATCACCTCAGAGCCAAGCTTTACAGCTTCAGAAGCACCTCTACCCTGCTCCTGGTGGCAGCGGCGGCTCAGCAGCAGCAGCAGCAGCAGCTCCAAGCTAAAGGCTTAGTGTCATGGCTGAAGTTCTTTCGACTCCTATAAAGTTCACCCAGTTCTTAACTCTATTTTTACAGATAAGAAAACGGAGGCTCAGAGAAGTAGAACTTGCTGGCCCAGGATTTCAGCCTATGTTTGTCAAGGCCAATATCCCCAGGCTCAACTACCACTGGACTCGGACAGTCCTGTCCTTCTCCAGCATCTCCAGGGAGGTGGCATTCGTTGCTGAGACCTTTCTGTCTGGGCCCTGCTCCGAAGATCACGTCCAATGCTAGCCCCCACAGCCCTCTCCTTTCCCCGGTAACCCTACTTGAACAGCAAGCACCTTCGTTTTAAATTATTATCACTGTTACTGTCATTGTGCGTGTGATGGGGGCACCCATGTCATGGCACACGTGCTGGGATCAGAGACCAACTTGTGTGAAGTCTGTTCTCTCCTTCCACCATTATGTAGGGCCTGGGGATTGAACTCAGGCCATCACACTCATGCAGTAAGCCTTTTACCTACTAAGCCATCTCCCTAACTTGAGCTTATTGTGTGTTTGTTTGTTTTTTGGTTTCATTTAGAGATGGTGTCTCATATAGCTGAGAATGCCTTTGAACTGTTTTTTTTTGTTTGTTTTATTTTTTTTGGTTTTTCGAGACAGGGTTTCTCTGTGTAGCTTTGCGCCTTTCCTGGGACTCACTTGGTAGCCCAGGCTGGCCTCGAACTCACAGAGATCTGCCTGGCTCTGCCTCCCGAGTGCTGGGATTAAAGGCATGTGCCACCACCGCCGGCTGCCTTTGAACTCTTGATCCTCCTGACTCCATTTCTGGAGTGCTAGGATCACAGCCATGCATGTGTCACCATGCCCTGCTCATTGAAAGCATATTCTCTTCCCCAGGGACCAGAGTCCAGAAGTGAGTTGTGTGCCCCTCCCCCATTGCTCACACCCACCTGCACACAGCACTGGCACAGTCACCCACACACTTGCCCATTCGCCCTCCCTCTTGGGCACAGAGGTGCTGCCGTTCTTGCTGAGGAAGCTCAGGACAGGACAGATGGAGCAGCAGCTGCTGGGTCTCCGTAGGAGTGACCCTCATTGGTCGGCTGCTCCCCAACTCCAGCCCTGCTCCTGAGGCTTTCAGTAGAACATTTTAGCACATTCAGAGTCCAGCCTCTACGGGAACAATAAGAATCCAAGTTTCCATTTGGCAAACCTTTTTATCCAGTCACTTCACTGGCTTCTCACAAGCTCCAAGGAGCAGTGATGGCTGTATGTCCATTTCCTTCCAAGGTGCAACAGAGGGTCACCAGGACAGAGATGGGGAGCGGCCTTTACCCTCAGAATCAATGCAGGCTAAATATCTGTGTTGCCTCATGTTCCGATGTGCCTGACCAGGTAAGCTTGCCTCCAGCCAATGGGAAGATGAGGTAACTCAGAAACATGTTTGGACAAAGGGCTCAGCATGCATTCTCTCTTTCAATGCCAGGCACTTCTGGAAAGGACACCCCATCCTGTCTCCATTTATTGGTAGAAGACTTGGCTGAGTGGTGGTCTTAGGAATGTTCTTAAACAAATGCACATTGCTTTGGAGAAGTGTATGGACAGAGGTGGGCACTCTAGGGGAAATGAATGAGAGACGGGTAGCTAGTCTCTTGCCACTCAGCACCATTTTTCCAATTAGGAAGAGGCTGCCTTAGTAGTAGTGAGCACTCTGTTGGGCAATGTGCAAGAGAGAGCTGATGAGGTCCATCAGAGGGGCCTGCACTTGGATGTGCTGGTATGGATACCCTCTGAGTGTGTGTTCTGTGATCTCCCAGTTTCCCAGTCTATCAGCTGAAGCTGAGATATGCTTCCCTTCTAGAGATCGTGGATACAAATCTGTCCTCCCAAGAGGTTGGGAATCCTTTGAGAACAGGGATACCCTTCTGTCAACTCCAAGGCCCTGGGACTCAGTGCTTTACCTGGTATACAGGGCCCATCTGGGTAGCTACACCTCCTTTGCAAAGCATTATGGGGCTCCCACCTCCTTATAGAACACAGATACCCCAGAACACAGATACCCAGAGCACAGAGGCTCTGTCTACATCCAGCACCACTGAAGGGGCAAGCTCTGTCACTCTGGCTCCTCCTTGGCTCTGTTTGCACGCTTCTCGTGACAGTGAGCTCACTCCTTGTAATACAGCCTCTTAATCAAGGGTAGGAGTCATCATCAGATTCAGCCTCCGGATCTTGCTTCTGGTGGAACACTGGGAGGTGTCTCCAAGTCGGGAAGGGTGCTCAGGGATGCCACAGGGTTCCAGGGACATAGCCCAGAGCCCTTCACGATAAAGGGACAGATGGTGCGACAATGAACTCATCATCCCATCTCTATCCATAGGTGAGACTCTAAACTGTTCGGAAACCAGACCACGATGAAGCCCCCAGTCAGGGACAGGTGGCTCGGATGTGCATTTCACTCCACACACTTCGAGACAGGCCTGATCCAGAGCCACAGACGTGACTGGCTGAGTGATTCATTCATTACTGGCCATCACTAGCCAGGTGTTCAGCGAGAGCGGGTGGCACTGTGGGAAGGGAGTTTAGTTGCCTTGGTAATCAGGAGGCTAACCATCACGGAGAGCCGGCTTGCTATGCACCGGGCACTGTTCTGTTTACTTCCTTACAAAGGGCACAGCCCCTCCTGTCCAGCCCCAGCTGTTGGGAGGGCCATGGAGCCTGCCTGGTTCATTAGCACCTCACACATGGTCAGGCTTGGTAAACCAGGGCTGCTGCTGTAACTGGGAATCCCAGCAACAGCCACAGGGCACTTCCTGCTGTAAGCCACACCCATTGTGTAGATCGGGAGACTTGGAGAGGTTAGGTAACTTGCTTGCCCAGGGCCATGCTAAAAGACAGAGCTAGGGTTTGAACTCAGGTGTTCTGGTTCTGTAGCCTGGAGTAGAAAAGCAAAGCAAAACTCAGGAGCCAGAGGCACACCTGGTTGGGCTTAGGGGGCGGGCCACTCCTCTCTGCCCCAGTTCTTTACTTTGCTTCTGCATCCCCACCCACCCTCCAGGCCTGCTGTAGTTACTTACCTTCAGTCCGGAAGACAAGATCTCAGCAGGAGGCAGGCCCTGGGCAATTGACCGCTATAAAAGGGCTTCTCCGGGAGCCAGGCAAGGGATGGATGGGATGCTATAGGAGCCTGTCTTCCTAGGCTGATAAGCTCCTGAAGACCTCCCGGGACCCCTCAAAGCGCACCCAGAAACACTCTCTTGGCATGGGCTGAGATAAAAGGCTGTTTGGTTCCCCCAACAAATATTCTGCAGTCCCAGGTAAGACCCCAGCCCTGACACACGCAGCATACAGCACAGGGAATCTCAGGTCGAAGGTCTCAATGGGGTGAGAGTTCTTGTCTCCTGTCATTTAGCAGTCCCTTCAAGCTGAGGAGGCAAGCTGGGCTGACAGAATACCTTCTCTCCAATATCTTCAGGCCTGGGCTAAGCATTAATGACTCACGGTTTTGTGAACTGGGGCTAGCCCTGTTCACCTCTTGGGCTGCTGAGAACTCGAAGATTTCATTTTTGAAAGTGTTTCAGCAAACGGTGACCATTATTAACCGTGTTATTTCACACTGGGTGGGAGGCTGCCAGCCAAAGCCAGTACCTTCCTTCCTAGACACCGGTCTAGGCCTGAGAATGGGTATTTTATCAACTCATGGGGGGATGTTTGCAGTCCCGGGAAAGGGACGCTGTTTTCAGAACTTCCGAGAAAGTCCTGGGTGGCGAAGCGGCAGGGTGTCCCCGTCCGGGGATCCCCTGTCCAAGCAGGGGTGCGCCCCCCGCAGGCGGCGCCCGGCAAGGCCTCGGCTGCAGCCCTGGGTCCCCCCAACCCCTCTGTGCCCGCCCTGGCCACCTCGGGGGCGAGGCAGCCAGGCGCGTGGGAGGGGACGGCGCGCCATTGGCTTGTGCGCGGCACTAGAGGAGGGACCAGTGCGGGCCGCCAGACTCGGGTGAGCCCGGCGGCGCAGGAGTCCAGCCTGCCCTGCCCTGCCCTGCCCTGCTCGCCCAGCGCGGCGCCGCGATGTGAGACTCTCTCGGCCGAAGCGTCTGCGGGGCACGCCAGCTCCGCGAGCGCAGCACCCCGCGCGCTAGGAACGTAAGTCCTCTGCCTCCGCCGCTGCTAGCCTCGCACTTCCCCGCCGCTGCCACCGCGCCGGCCGCTGCCTGCGCAGCGGAGCCCGGGGACTCTGGGGGCCTTAGGGACCTCTAGGGGCAGCGGGCACCCTGCGCACGCCAGCCAGGCGCCGGGACACTTGGCACCTGCGGGTCTGCCTGAACCCGGAACCCCCATGAGCTCCTCGAGGCACCGTCCTCTGTCCTTTTTGTTTGTCTCCTTGCACTGACTCGGTTTCCCTTTCTCCTCCAGCTCTCTTCTCTGCCACCTCCTTCCCCTGGGGCTGTTTATTTCGCCCTCGGCCTTCTCCCGGGCTATAGCTCTTTGCTTTGGAGCCAGAGAGAACGGAGCGAGAAGCAGTTTCTTCTATCGCGGGGTCTCTTGTCTTTCTGCGCTTAGTTCTCAGTCCCCTCCCCCTTTCTCGCCACCGCACCCCCTCCCGCCTTTGTTTCCTGGACCGAGGATTACGCGGTGCAAACTTGCGAGTTCCCGGGTCCTTGCCCTCAGTGGTACGCGGGCGGAGGAGATGGCAGGGTTCCCGTTGCCCACAGGTCTGGCCGGACCTTCAGTATGGGTGTGGGGGGCTGGAGGAGTCGCGGTCTCCCTCCTCACAAAGTGGAGGAGTGTCAGCAGCAGCGTGGAGATGAGGGATGGATCGGAGGGGGAAGGGGCAAGGCCGGTGACACTCCAGAGTCCCTGCTGGAGAGGAGCGGACAGAAACATGGCTGGGCCGGATCCTAGTCCAGGGTGGGGGGGTCAGGAGGGGATCGCAGGTGAACCAGAGCGGTCCTCTCTCTTCTAATCCGCGCTTAGCTGCGAGGGGAAAGCGGGGGGCCATGGGCTGGCGCAGGGTGGATTGGGGTCCCATGTAGTGCGCAAAAATACTCAGCGCACCATCCCCGGGGCACCTCAGGACCAGGTGTTCGCTTAGGGTCCCCTCTCGCCTCCTCCTTGCAGCCTGGGTGGAGCTGGCTTCTCCCGCCAGTCGGGTGGAGGAGCTGGGAGAGGCCCAGGAACCGCCCCCACCTTGCCCCAAAGCCTGAAGAACACGGCCAAGGCCTCCTCGAAGTCCCCGTGCCCGCACTTCCTGTTTCGTTTTTTTAAGACAAACTTTTCTGGATGGGGCCTGGCGGGAGTAGATGAGTCTCTGGGTTTTGGGGACGCCCATACAGCTGTGCCTCTCGCTGGAAAGCCACCTCTGGAGGCTCCCGGAGCCGGCGGTGGGACTGTGGTGGGTTCGTGGAAGAATCCGGAGAGACACCACCTGCCTCTTAGTGGCAGCCCCAGGCTCAGTCTGAATCAAAAAAAAAAAAAAAAATTTTTTTTTCTTGTCGGGTCGTTGGGAAATAAGAGTATACTTCAGATTTCTGTTGTCGCCCTTGTCCAGACAGTGCCCTCCCCTAGAGTCCCCTCTGGTCTCAGTGTCCTAGCTCTGGCTAGTCCTGCTCTGGCTTCTTTTCTGCAGGACTCTCACGCCTGGCTGCCTCCTCCACTTGATGTCCCCTGCTTTTACCTTGCCTGCCCCCGACCTCGCAGCTCCTCTCATCCCTACTGGCAGGCTGAACTTGTGACAGCCCCCTCTGCTGGAGAGAGGCCTGAGGCTCCTGGCTAGGGGCGGGGTCTTCATTCACCGTTCTTGCCTTTTCTATGTGTTCATTTACCGCCTAAAGTGTCTGGGAGTACTACACGAGGGAGAGGTGACACAAATGGCTAGCCCAGGTCCCACAGGTCCCCGCACACCTGTGGAAGCTGCAAAGACTCTTCCCTTGGTGGTGCCGTGGCTTAAGCAAGGAGCGGCGAAATAAATAATAAATAAGCGATTGGGTCATGCGTGGTGCCTTGGAGTTGTCCCTGGACCCAGAGGGCTGAGGCAGGAAGAGTTTGAGTTCCAGGCCAGTCTGGACTATGTAGGAAGACCCCGTCTCAGAAAGAGGGGGAAAGCAGATTCTATAATGTAGAGCAGAGGTCAGGGGAACATGTAGAGTGCTGGGGTGTTGAGGGCATTTTAAAGAGTGGTCAGCGGTGTTTTTCCAGTTCTGCAGAATAGCCTGTGCAAAGAGCCGGAGGCAGTAACATGCTGCTCTGTGGAGTGGGGGCGGGGAAGAGTTAGGCACTGGTGAGAAAGGACGGGGACCCCGCCCCCCCAATCTCATAAGTGAGAGAATTGATGCTACTAGAGGATCTGTAAGCTAGCAGCCCCCGCCCCCAGGTCAGCATCACCCACCCCCAAGGAGGAGCATCCACATGTTGGCCACTGTGTTCTGAATGCAGGTGGGAAGGTCTCACCTCCACCCCCCAAGTATCATTCTCTGTGTCCATCCCACAGCCATAGCAGTCAGGTACGGGGAGATAGCCACCTAGGCTGAGTGCCCTGGAAACTGTCTCCCAAAACCCTCATACTTCTCCCCACCTGCCTCAATCAGTGTGCTGGTCCTGACCCAGAATCACCCCTATTCTGTCTCACCCTAGTTCTTCCTGATACTACCCTCTTTGGAACACTCTTTTGTGTGGGCATGGAATCCTGGAAGGGGGTCTGCTCAGACACTGATCTAGTAAAGTGGGAAACAGACCAAGAAGTTGAATCTTCAGGTCTAAACAGCAGCATTGTTGAGCACTGCCTACAAAGTACAAGCTATTCTGAGTGTTCTTAGGCAGCTTCTAATCAGGGAAAGTGAGTTGTCATTACTATTCCCATTTAGCAGATGAGGAAACTGAGCCTCAGAGAGGCAGGTCCCTCTCCCAAGGCCACACAAGTTCTTGGGGTATGGGGAGCAGAGCCAGGATGTGAGCATGGATCTTTTGAGGAGTGACTTGCCTTGTGAACCACTCAGCCAGAACCTGAGTATGGGGAGGGAAGTATCAGCCTTGAACTGGGGTTCCCTACCCAGGGGAAAGCAGGGCTCCAGACCATTTAGTCTGAGGACACTGGCTTAGCATGGAGCATGCCTTCAAGGAAGCCCTCGGTTGCTCCTTCTATGTGGTTGACCAGCAGGAAGGAGCCTGGGGAGGGATGATAATGGCTGGGAAGGGGAGCTGCTGCCTTATTCACAGGACAGCCCCAGCCCTGTGGGAACTAGAAGCAGGACTGTCCTGATGGATGATGGGGCCGGCTGCCCTTGAGGGCACTGACTCGGTCACCAGGCTCTGGGGAGGCTGGCCCACTCAGGGTTGAAAAGGACAGGAATTCTCCATGCTGTGTCTTGCCTTTTGCAAGTGACAGCGGGACAGGAAAGGCCCTGTCAATGACTTCTGAGTGGTGAGAGGCTGTGTGAGAAGCTGCCCTGCCTTGCATAGGGCAATGGCCTCAGACCTCTGGGTGAAGCCCCTCCCCAAGGGACTTGGCTCCCAGGCCTGGGCCCCACCCACCTCCTCCAACACAGCAAGGATTCTTTATGTTTTGTCCTCTAAGCTCTGAAGATATATGTGATGAAAGTCAAGGCTTTTCCTCTGCCCCTCTGGAAACCAGCCAGCTTCCAAAAACAGAGAGAGCGCTGGGTCTGGGGTCTTGCAATAATGGGGGACAGACCACCAAAGTCTACTAAACCAGAGGCAAACTTTATTCCAGAAAAAAAAATAAGTAAAAATAAATCACTGCAGGGCACCAAAGCTTATCAGCTAGCTGAGACCACAACCAGAGTTGGATTTCAAGGCTGTGGCAGTTGGAAGGGGGTTATGGGCCCTTTTTTATAGTAAGGGGGAAGGCATTAGGCACAGAATGCATGCTAGGAGTCATGTAGTTAACTTTGGTCCAGGCAGTTGTTGGCTATAAGGGGAAAGGGGGTTAAAAGTTAACCCCTGGCCGTTGACAGAGGAGCTGGCTGTCAGGAGCAGACAGCCATTGTTAGCAGTTAACCTTTAAAGTGGATGACTCTCAGTGTTCATCTCTTAAGCTATCATTTTAGCTATAATTTTATTTCTCTATGTTCCTGGACCCTTCAAGAGGACCGGCGAGGAGATAAAATCTCCACAAGGTAGCAGGAGAGGCAGGAAGGGCTGCCAGGGCTGGGCAGGGCCAAGCAGAAATGCAAATGAATGTGCTTATACTGCTGGAGTCCTGGTCTGTCGATCCATCGCCTAGTCAAACCTGGGGAGGGCTCTCGGGACCACACTTCCCAACTTCTACACAGAAGACTGCCGTGAAGGCAAGCCCTGGGTCATTATGCCAGGGACCTCAGCTGAACTCCTTGAAGCACAGTGACTCAGGGCACCCCAACTTCCCAGTGGCGGGGCAAACCCTGAGGCTTGAGATCCAAGGGTCAGGTTCCTGAAGATTCGAGGAACCGGGGCATGGACTCCATAGCTTTGCCGCTGGGATGGGTCTGCTGCCATGGCTGCCGTGCCGGAGGATTTCACATCGTGGTCTTTGTCTACTGGTTCCCCTTTTGTCCCCCTCACCTTTCACAGCAGGTTAGTGACTCCTGAGCTGGCGAGAGGTGCCAGTCCAGCCCACGGTCACTGCTCTGCCCACCTAGGCAGCATGCTGTAATAACTCTATTCTCTGGGGACGGCGGCCCAGCTAGGCTGCTAGCAGGTGCAGTGCACAGCAGCATCCCTTCCATTTTCCCTTTGCTTGGGCCTGGAAGATCTCCAGGGAGACCCGTGCCACCGAGGACATTATACATGTCAGTACTGTGACCCTTGGCTTTGTGGGTGAGGCATGACACCCATTTGCAGGGAATATGGTTCCTCACACAGCAGCAGGCCCCCCTGAGTCCCAGGTCTGGGAATGCAAGCCTGGGGTGAGAATGTGGTGCGTTCACCTTTTGCTCCCCGTGACACTCTGAGATGTGGGTCACATTGCCACGGGGCCCCAGCAGTTGATTTCTAGAAGGTGGTTAGACCTCCATCTTGTCGCAGACTGCTGGGGGGTACCCTAGGAGAAGCTCTGGGGCCCAGGGGCAGAGTCTTCTCCACCTACCCTCTGACTAGGCCCTCCAAACTCTGAACTCTGCCTTTGACTGTTCTCACTTGCAAACAGCTCTGTTCAGACCCACTTCCAGCTATTCTGTGCAGAGATATCAGAACAATAGGCTCCAATCTGTGGCACCGGTTCCCAGAGCCCCGCCCACATCACAGGCCCTGAACCCAAGAGAGGCCAGTCCTAGGGCGGGCTCTGCAGGCATTGGGGACACAAAGACTTCCAGGGGAGATTATTCTGGAGGATGGCTTGAAACTCAGTTATTCTCTCTCTCTCTCTCTCTCTCTCTCTCTCTCTCTCTCTCTCTCTGTGTTTTCCAGGAACGCTCCATTACCAGGCACTCACACAGACAAACACAGACATTCATTCCCCAACCTCCCCTCCCTAGGCCCCCTCAGGAGAGCCTGTGAAAGCTCAGCTCACAGCGAACTTGAACTCTAGCTCGGCCACACCCTTCAAGCCAGGGACTCTTGAATAAGTAAGTCACTTGGGTCTCAGTGCTCTCATCTGAAAAATGGAATGGACTTGGCTGTTGTCACAGGTGACGATGTGGACTTCAGGGGGGTTCCTAGGCTGGATGAGCTGGCCGCTGGCTGCTGTCCCCAGTTCAGGCAGGACATGTAGGCAGCTCTCCTCACCGAAGGAGGGCAGTTACGGCCCCTGTGTCTGTGCTCACGATGGGGAGGAAGTGACTCCCTGGCTGAGGGACTATGGCTGTGACTCAGGGGAAGTCACCCGAGCCGCTGTGGGTGTTCTGGGTCCCTTCCTCCCCTCCCCCTCCCAGGGCAGCAGGTTTCCTAAGCCAGCCCTCCTGGGCACAGCCTCCTGGTCGGGACAGCTCTGCAGTCCCTTCGTTTCTATGGTAACCAGGCTTCCTGGGAAGGACGGGGAAGTCCTCCAGGATCAGCTTGGGAGCTGTGGGCCCCTGCCTCATCAGCTCTGCGGCCCAGGGCTGAGTCTGGCTAGGAGTTCATTAATAACACAATTTTCTGCTGTCCTTGGTGTAGCACAATTCAGGGGCCCAGCTCCTAGGCTGCCCTCTTTACGGCACATCACAAACCTGATGAGTGGACTAGATTCTTAGATGAGGACTTAGGAGCTCAGAGGAGCTAAGTAATTTTCCTGAGGTCACAGAGCAGTGAAGAGGAAGAGTTGAATTTTGAATCCAAGTTTTCCTAATCATTAGAAGTGTGTTCCTTTAATTCCAGCACTCAGAAGGCAGAGGCAGGTGGATCTCTGAGTTTGAGGCCAGCCTAGTTTACAAAATGAGTTCCAGGACAGCCAGGGTTACTCAGGGAAACCTTGTCTAATAATAATAATAATAATAATAATAATAATAATAATAATAGAAAAAGAAATAAAAAAGAAGGTGCACTCCTCATTCCCTGCCTTTGTACCCCCAGAACCTCTTTTTCCTGTCTTGAGACACCCGTTCCCTGGCCAGGCGTCCAGTATAATATCATCCACGTCATTACACTGGAGCTCCTGATGAAACCATTGTCCTAAAGCGCATGCCTCTTTAGAGAGTGGTTCTGCCTCATCCTCTACACCCCTCTCCTGTCCTGGGCCACCACCGGCTTGCATGAAGCTTAGGGCAGTTCCCTTAAGTTCCTTAAGTTCTGGCTGTTCTGTGTGGAGGGATCAAGAGCCTGCCCTCACTCCCTCTCTGGCTGTCCCCACAGACTGCAGTTGGGGGAGACCTGGGCTGGGAGGACAGGTGCTCTGAGGAGCACAGGTGCTCTGAGGAGCACAGGCCCTCTGCTCTCCTGTGGGGTCGGCCTTTGGAACTGGGAAATGAGAAGTGATAGGACCTAAGTTGCAAATGGCCAGGGGGAAGCACAGGAGACCAGCCGAGCCCTGGGGAGGAGGCCAGGGTAGAGCTGGCAGGGAGGACTTGCCCACTTGACAGGGCTCAGAGCGGCTGTCACTCTTAGGAGGTTGGAGAGCTGCTGGCTTCGTGAGGATGGCCGCCAAGGAGTCTGACAGGTACGGCAGACAGGACATCTGACAGCCCTGTCCGTCTCCACCTCTGTGAGCATGAGGGTGGAGGATTGCCCCACCCCCCCACGTCCACAGTCACAGTGGGGATGTGGAGCCTCTCAGAGCAGCTTGCAGGAAGCCAGGCAGGCCTGAGTGGCAGCGGCCTTTTCCAGTCTTGTCGCCTGGCTGAGGAAAGAAAGGGCAGCAGGGAGGATGACAGACCCCACCCAGGGCCGCGCCCTTGACTGGAGGCTACACACCTACATTCTCTGGCACTTCTGCATCCCTAATCCCCATTTCACAGAGGGAAACTGAGGCTGGGAGTGTTGTGGTGGCTCTCCTAAAGCCTGCCGCTCATCAGCAGGTAGGGCCAAGATTCAAGGCCAGAGTCATTGGCTCAAAGCCAGTGTGTGGCCAGGGTTCCCAGGAATGGAGCGGGGGAGGGGCCGTCACTTATGTTAAAATGATATCAGGCCTGAAACCCTTGGCAAGTGGCTTTGGTAGGGAAGAGTGGGGGAGGGGAGGCCGGAAGGCCACTGGTGCACCTGTGCGTGTGTGTGTGTGTGTGTGTGTGTGTGTGTGTGTGTGTGTGTGTGTGTGTTGGTGGGTGGGTGAGTCATGGGGCAGAGGAAAACAGCGCTGGGAAGCTTCCAGACCCACAAGGAGGGACGTGCTAAAGCTGGTCTTGCACAGGGTGCTGAAGTCTGGGGGCTTGGTGCCAGGTCGTGGGAAGGTGCTAATGAAACCAGGCTCCTGGTCGTCTCTGTCCAGAGTCACTGGACAGGGGTAGAGGAAGCGCTGAGGAGGGTGGTGGTACCCTGTCTGGCAGACCTGAGGGAGACAACATGCTTCTCACAACAGCATTTTGTGAGTTAGCCCTTTCTTTCCCACGTGGGAAGTGGGGAGACTGAGGCACAGACTCTAAGCAGCTGGTTCACAGGCCCACTTAAGCCACTGGAGATTCCAGAAGTGAGTCCAGGCGGCAAGTGTGTAGGCCTCCAGCTGTGGCCACAGTGGTCACTTTCTGAATTCAGTTCTGCCCAGAGTCTTGCTTCTCCTTAGACCAGCTTGGGGTGGGGTTTGGGAGCGGGGGTGGGTGGTTGTTCCCATATCCCGGATGGGAACACTGGACCTCAGAGAGAAGAAGACATTTGCTCTGACTGATGATGACAAGGTACCCCACTCTCTACACCAGCTGAACTCTGGTGTCCCATGCCCACGCTGTCACACAGGGCTCTCTTCTGAGCACCTGCCTCTCTTCATACTCTGACCCATTTTCTCTTATTGCCTCAAGGCCTCTAGGAACTTGGAGCTAAAGTCCCATTTCACAGATGAGGAAACTGAGGCTCAGGTTAGTGACGTAACTCACGCAAGGTCACAAGACCAGTGAGGGGCGCAGCAGGATTGAGTTAAGTAGCCTGTCACATCCGGCCCCATGAGAAAGTCGAAGAATCCAGGGGCCTCAAAGAGTGGGGCCAAAATAGAAGTGGCCCACAGCAGGCATTGGCTCGAGCGTGGGAGAGATGGAGTGGAGGGGCATTGTGGGAGGCATGTGTGGTGTCCCGGATGTCCACTTTGTCCACACACCTCAGCAGGCCCACTCTGGGCCCTTTACCTCAGCAGCATGGGAGTGTGTGATCCCATCAACTACACACAAAGGAAGGCTGGAAACAACCGGATCTCCCTCATGTGGTACGACTGTTCCACAGAATCCTGATGTGCACTAAAAAGGAATGGGCACTTGGGGTCCCGGGCCTAGATGAGACAGGAAAGGCATCCTGTTGTGATTCTGTTTATACAACATCTGAGACGATCCAGATGAGACCAGAGTAACAGACACCAGACCCGTGACTGCTGGAAGTGGGGATCGGGGTACAGCTGGGATGGCACATGGCCACTGCAGTCTGGACATGTGAACCCGGTGTCCTGACCTGGAGGAGGCAGTGGCATGAATTATCAGCAAGGTCATGTGTGCGTGGGTAAAATGAAGGGTCAGAGGGGACGTGGGAAGGCTGTGGCTAGGTGACTGACCGCTCCATCCTTAGAGGAGGGGTGGGCTGGGCTGAGCTCTGCACCCTTGTACGATTTGGCAGAGGGAGGGTTAGGGATGCTGGGGCTGGTGTTCAGTCTGTCTGGGGTCAGAGGCCCTTGTAGTCCCGCCGGTGTCTCCAGCACCCCCAGCAGGCATAGGAAGAAGGAAAAACAACCACTCGTTTTACAGATGAGGGGCACGGGTGTGTGTGTGTGTGTGTGTGTGTGTGTGTGTGTGTGTGTGTGTGTGTGTGTGTGTGTGTGTGTGTGTGTCAGGACTGGGGCCCAGGCCTCGCTCTTCCAGCTGGTCCAGTGGTCATCTTGAACAAAAGCCACTGGACCTCCTCCTCATGGATGGATTGCACCCCGGCATCTGCAGTCCGTGCCTCCCTGCTCTTGGACTTGTTGGGATGGTTCTTTCATTTCGAGAGTCTGGCAGATGTGAAAAGGAAGCTGGGTGATCCGGGAACATGCCCTGGGGCTGGAAGACATGACTCAGGGACATGGCACTGGGCAGCAGGTGGCTAGGAGGAGGGAAGACAGCTGGAAGACAGCTTCTGCACTCTGCCTTGGAATGAGGGTGCTATGGGTGAAAATGAGATGCTGGGGTACGCAGGGCACTTGGCACTGGCCGGTGCACGGGTTGGCTGGGATGCTTTTCTCCTGTTGTTCAGCTGGCCTCTGGACATTCCAGGAGGACGCTCCTCACCGGTGGAATCGTCCTCATTTGCACCCACCCTTCAGAGCCTTGTGATGCAGCGTTCTGGGGCTGCCTGGGGTCAGCCAGAGCCTCACCTTGTCACCTCCCCCCCCCCATACCCTGTCTCCGTAGACTGTGAGGACTGCGCACAGGAGAGGAGTGCTCGTCTCGACGCCAGCGCCCATTTCAGCACCTGGCTCACTGCCCATCTCACAGTACGTGCCCAGGACTGGCCTGTGGTATTGCTGGCCAGCAGGGCTGGGGGCTGGGGGAGATGGTGGGTGGATGTGGGGGTGGGGGTTAGAGGCTGTGGATGCCGATGGCAGGGAGTGGGTGAGGTCTGGGCGGTATGGCACTACCTGAAGCCTCATTGTTTGGGCCTAAGGCCTCCTTCCCTCATGATGAGCCCTCTCCTTCTCTAGGTCCTGGCCAGGGAAGGAGGCTGTCTAGTGGGCGGGAGGACCAGCAGGCCGGCTTGCTGGCAGTGGGAATTGTCTGGGCAGGCCCATGCGGCCCAGAGCGTAGGGCTTAGGAGGGTCACTCTGGGCTTGGGCAGAGTCCTTACTTCTCTGAAGTCTCTTTTGTCTCTGTAACCCATAAATCTTGTCAGTGAGGTCCATCCCCGTTCAAATGCCTTTTCTAAAGCCCATATGCCACTCAAGGGTTGACTGTAAGGCTTTGTCTGACCCAAGCCGCCTGGGTCGTGCCATGTCCACGGGGGCCAGGCTGGCAGCATCCTCCTCCACCCATTTTACAGGAGAGGAAACTGAGGCAGCCGCAGCTTCATCTTCTCTCAGGCCCTGGGTAGGGCCTGGCCACACCCTTCTCACCCTACATTGGGACCCGGGGTCTGGAAGTCGAGCAGGAGCGATGGCTGAGGCCAGTGTCTCCCCCCCATGTCCCTCAGCAGAGGACAACATGGCAGCCAAACAGCCTCCTCCGCTCATGAAGAAGCACAGCCAGACGGACCTCGTGAGCCGCCTGAAGACCAGGAAGATCCTGGGCGTGGGCGGGGAGGATGATGACGGTGAAGTGCATCGGTCAAAGGTGCGTCCTGTCAGGAGAGGAGGCAAGGCTCTCAGAGCTGCTGGAGCCCACAACTCCCCTGTGCTTCTAGGACCCTCTGCAACGGCGGGGGGATGATATGCATAGTGGCCGCGGTTTTGTGGAAAGAACCCAGTGCTCCTTAGGGACAGGCACAGACAGTCTTTAAGACATGAGCAGACCCTGCTAGCCCTGCAAGCTGTCCATGTGATTAGTGACCCAATGTACAGACGCGGAAGCTGAGACGCTGAGTAACTTCCCTGAGGTTACATCAGTGATGGACAGAACCAGGCGTCCCGTCCGTGGTGGGCAGACCCTGAGCTTTCCTTCCTAATTATCCTTTTCATCCTCTCTTTTATCTGGGTGCTAAGGGAGGCAGGATAGTTTAGAGACTCAACTTGAGCTTGCAGTGAGGAGACCTCTGTGTCAGTCAGAGGTGCTCTGGGCCCCAGGTGTACACACAGGTGCTGCGGGGTGCGTGGACGGTGAGATGCTGAAGGGGCTGCCTTCCCTGATGCCTCTGACTTCTGTGTCCACAGATAAGCCAGGTCTTGGGCAATGAGATCAAGTTTGCTGTTCGGGAGCCTCTGGGACTTAGGTGAGTAGCAGGTCTTGTTTTGATGGCTTTGTGTCCTGGGTATGTGTAAGGTCCTTCATTACTGGGCCTGGCTCTGGATTCCACCTACACTGTTCATGACCTCCCCAAACAGCCCTGGGTGTCTGGGCTTCCCCGAGTGTCCCCTGGGGTCTGGGTTGAGAGTGTGGAGGTAACTTTCCCCTCTGCACCTCCCCAGGGTCTGGCAGTTTCTTTCTGCTGTGCTCTTCTCCAGTGTGGCCATCATGGTGAGTCCTTGTGTCCCGGTCCTCATTGCAAGCAGGTCTGGTGCTTATCAGCTGCTAGCACCTCAGACTTAGAACTAGATGATGGAAGGAGGAGGTGGACGGGTGTGGCCCTTTACCCACCCTCAGCTTCTGCATCCCACCACTAGTTGATGCTGTCTCCACATCGAGGCCCAGCTGTCAGGGTCTCTGTGGCAGTCTGCCCCTCACCAGTGTGCTGTGCCCCAAAGCAACTAGCACCTCATGATTTGGGCTCTGGGAACCCGTGGGAGGGGGCAATCAGGTCCTGCCCTGGGGATCCTGGCCATGTCCTTGGAGGAAGGATGTCCCCAGCATTCATCTCAGCCTGGACCTGACCCTGTGGTCCTCTGCTGTTCACAGGCCCTCGCACTCCCTGATCAGCTCTACGATGCCGTTTTTGATGGGGCTGAGGTCACCAGCAAGACTCCCATCCGCCTCTACGGTGGTGCCCTCCTTAGTGAGTACTTCTGGGCCGATGGTGGGAGAGTGGGGAGGCCCAGCTGGCCTCAGGGCATCACCTGGACCCTTGGGGATCCTGATACAGCCTCCTTACATTCCCAAGCAGGCTGGCAGCCTGGGTCCCTTCATCTGTGACTGTGCTGAGCATGGGCTGCCACCTCGTGGCCATTGGTGGGATGCACATGGTTGGTTGGGAGTATTGAGGCTGCCAGCGTACTGCCCCTGGCAGTGAGCAGTGAGGAGCAGGGTTGAAGGAAGCCCAGGTCCTGCCTACCGGTGTCTCATAGCCTAGAGGATGCAGAACAGTGTCCTCCAGACCCTTCCCCCACTCCATCTTTATCCCGAATGCATTTGGTCCTTTTGGTTTCTTCTCTAGTCAGAGTGCACAACAGATGACAAGTCAAATTATAGTTTTAAAGTTCAACATAAGGGCCATCACTCCCCTCCCTAAAATATTCTATGGCTTTACCGCTGTTTGGAGATCAAAGCCCTGCATTGACGCCTGACAGTCAAGGTCCCGTGTGGGGGCTGGGCACATCAGTGGAACCAGCCTCACCTCCCTATCTGCTCCTCCTGTGTTATCTGTTGGGTCTCAACGGCAGCTGCACTAAAAGGTGCCTGCTCCTCAGTTTCAGAGGGCCACTGGTCCTTTGCACATGCAGTGTCTCCAATTTTTATGCCAGTTGGACGTAAACTTGCTGTGAGCAAGGCAGTGCTGGCGATGGGCTGTCGGGGTGGCCGACATCACCTGGGCACACTGTGGCCACTGCTCTGGTGTCCAGAGATCAGACACCAAGGGGTAAGCCATGATGGTTGCGCTGACACTAAAATCAAGGCCTGTCCTGCTCTCCCAGAGTAAACCCTTCTTTGGCACACGTTTTCTGTCTCCAGGGGCTCCTCTGTTAGGGACACTAAGTTGTAGGCCCAGGTAACTGGGTTCCCAGACTTCCCCACACAGCATCACACGGGCAGAGGTAGCGTGGAGCTGGAGGTCCTTGTCCCATTGTACGCATGAAGACACTAAGTCCCAGGGAAGAGAGCCTGGCCTGTGCTGCATGGGGCTTTAGAAACAATGTGAACAGCATCCAGAGCAGAGCTGGGTCTGCAGAGACAAGGACCAGGAGAGGGGCAGTTTGATCTCAGGAGTGGGTTTTGTGGGATAAGGTGGTTCGGACCCCTGGGCTGGGGGTCAGGCCGCCCCTGTGCTTGGTCCCAACAGGCATCTCTCTGATCATGTGGAATGCGCTCTACACGGCCGAGAAGGTCATCATCCGGTGGACTCTGCTCACGGAGGCCTGCTACTTTGGGGTGCAGTCCTTGGGTGAGTAGTGTAGGGTGGGAAGGCTGGCGGGGTGCCGGAAGAAGGGAACAGAACACTGGGGACTGTGACATACACCCATGTCCTGAATCCACAGCCCACCTGCTCCCTCTGTAGGTGCATCCTTCAAGCCCACCGCCCACTGATACTCAGGGTTGTGCATTGCTAGGCACCTGCCACTTGGGGCCAGCAGACTAGGGGGATCTGTCAGCTGGACTGGGCTTGGTATTGAGCTCCTGGAGGTCAACCAGCCCTCCCTCCTCAGCACCCCCTCCCCAGAGATGAGGGAGGGTGTTTAGCCTAGCACCATGGTGGGAGGGACTTGAGTACATCTCTGTTCCTGACTTCTGACTCCCCTGACTTCCTTCACAGTGGTCACTGCCACACTTGCTGAGACAGGCCTCATGTCCCTGGGGACCCTGCTGCTCCTGGCCAGCCGCCTCCTCTTCGTCCTTGTCAGCATCTACTACTATTACCAAGTCGGCCGGAAACCCAAGAAAGTGTAGCTGGCTGGGACCTGCCCGGGCCTGGAGCTGGGCCAGAATGGCTGGGGACTTCACTGCCTGTGGGCCCCAGGCAGGTCTGCAGGCAGGCAGGCAGGGTGCACCCACCTTCCTTCCCTGCCAGGCACTCCCTGGAGTCAGCTTGCACCTTCTAGGCTTCTAGGAGAGACAAGTCAGGCTGGGGCCTCTGGCTTTCTTGACCTCTAGACTCTAATAGACACACAGTCTGGAGTGGAGTGCTGGGGTCTGGGCTGAGTCCGGGTTAGTTCCTCCTCCAGGAAGCCCTTTTCTCTCTAGGAGATTATATCAGCCCCAGCAGCAGGTCTCAGCCCCTCTCCATCCAGAAACGTGAAAACTGGGTCTCCCTATATGAGTCCCTCACATCCCAAAAACACACACACACACACACACACACACACACACACACACACACACACACACACACACACACACACGTTTCCAGGGCCCCTACTGTGGTCGGCTATCAAGGGGAATGGCTGCCTCCCTTGGGCCTAGGTCCCCGTCCTTGATCTGCATACCTGACCCTCTCTTTGGCCTGCTGTAGAGTGTTCTGATACTCTGGCTGTCTGCACCCCAGATCCCCAGAGTCCCTCCCAGACAGACCAGGGTTAGATACTATAACACAAGCCCCGACAGGGCCTGGCACCCCAGCCGGCCATAGGCTCCTAGCGCATGAGGAATTCTGAAGGAGAGCAAGGCAGGGACTTTTCCTAGGCATGGCCTCCAAGGCCTGCATGGCCACACCTGGCTCAGTGCCTCCTCTAGATCCCCTCCAGAGGCTGTCCCAAGGCCTACAGCCCCTCCAACTCCACAGAAGTGGGTCTGCCCTTCCTCAGCACCCTGATAGCCTGACAGCGGGGCCCCTAGAGCTGAAGACACACCCCTGGAGCCACCGTCCCCTGTGGCTCCTCCCCTTGCTCCTAGCTCCTAGCACTTTTCTTCCCTTCAGCAGCAAGCACACTAAGTAAGGGAGGTAGCCCGAGGCCTATCTCTTTCCCTTCTGCAAGGGGGTGGTCCTCCCCCCACCCACCCCCACCCCGGGCCCCTGTGCCTGGGGAGCTTTTCTCTAGGGCACCTGGGTTCACAGCTTCCCTGAGCTTATTTGGCCCTGCAGCCCAGTGCCCCACGACAATGGCCTATGCCCAGCAGAGGAGACTCCGGGGGAGTTTTCAATGGAAGACATGCCCCAGCGGAGGAGGCCCAGGCTGCGTCTGCTAACCATGGTCTGGCAGAGTGGCGAGAATCTGGGCTTTCAAAGAAGGGACCGTTGTGTGCAGCCACCCTCCGCTGCTGGCTTTGTGCCAGTCTCTCAGTCCCACCTCTTGACTCAGAGCACAGACCCAGCCACTGCCACCTCTCAGTACAGTCGCAGCTGCTGTAGACGGGGTGGCACTGTGGACAGTTCTCAGTGGTGGTGGGGATTTATCCTCTCGGATCCCCCTGCGAATGCAGATAGAGTCCCAAAGGGAGGTAGTCAGAAAAGTGGAAAGTGCCGGCCATGCTCAGCCCTTCTGGGGACACCTGCCAGTCTTCCCTTCAGCGACAGGAGGTGGCAGGTCCTGCCCTGGGGTGAGGGTGGGCTGGTCAGGTCACCTTGGTTAAACTGCAGTGATACCTTCCCTTGGGCTGGGGTCAAGGCCAGACCAAGGCTGGCATTACAGACCTGCTTGTGGCCTCCGGGAGACACTAACCTAGGAAGGAGGCGGAGATGGAGATAGGAACCCCACCCTGAATCCAAGCTTGGGGTGCCCTGGCTGCCCCTCAGCTCTTGTCATGCTTCTGCCTCAGCCCCCAAGACCTCCTCTGTCATGGCCACTATTTATTCCTCCGTCCTTTTTCTTTTTGTAAGAAACAGTCACAAAAACCAATGCAAGACGATCTGTTTGGTGTCCTGTTTTATATTACAAAATTTCTCTTGATATAGAATATAAAAGGGGGAGCTTGGGAGTTACAATGATAAATTAGCTCTGTTTCCTACTGCAAGGGACATTTACAGATTCCAAAATAGACTATAACATATGATGTGTGTGTGTGTGTGTGTGTGTGTGTGTGTGTGTGTGTGTGTGTGTGTGTGTGTCGGGGTTTCTGGGGGCAGGGTGCTGGGCTCAGGACCTGGGTAGGCCAGGGGCTTGGGACAGGGTGCTGAGAAGGGCATGGGCCACAGATCCAGTCTTCGCTCCCTTCCTAGAGGACACTGCTGTCCCTTTGGCAAGTGGCTCTGGGACAGGTAGAGGCTGTTCTGCTCACTCCTGGGTGAGGGTCACAGGGCATCTCAGGTGAAGCTGTAGGTCCTGGGGTGAGAGGTGAAGGGAGGGTTCCGTTCCCCTCCCCTGGGAGTACACAGAGCAGCTGTGTAGCAGAGGGTGCTGGCTGAGGAGTTGGAGCCATAGCTGGGTTGGATCTGGCCTACCCTGGGGCTCTTCAGCATCTATATGCAAAGTTCTCCTGTTGAGAGTATGGTCTACCCTGGAACTGCCTGGGCTGGCGATCTGCCTTCTCAGCCCTCTGTCCCGGGCCTGCCTAGCTGTCCTGGAAGCCTGGCCTAGCTCTGGGCAGCAGCCCCTGTGCTTGGGCTCTGTCCTGTTCAGCCAGGCCATGAGCCTCCCAATCGACCTCAGCTGATCCATTTGCCTTCCTAGGCTGTTGGAGCCCAGTATGCCGTGGGTTCTGAGTCAGAGCTAAGGTTCTCTTAGTCTGGAGCTGGGAGCCAGCACTGGGGTCCTTTGACCTGGTGACTCAGTCTCTAGGCTTCATTTTATGGGGATGCCAAGTAAGTTGTCATAAGGACAGCTTGGAAAAGTGGTGCTCAAAGACCCCCAGAAAGTCCAGGATGGGTGAGGACATGAAGAGGAGGGTCCCCTTGAACCCAGACAGCACAGGCAGTAAGGGAGCCCTGGGGTCCAGGCTCCAGCTATGACTCCTAGGTGGCAGGAAGGCAGAGGGAAGCTGGAATTAGATCAGGCTCTTCCCCCTGGGAGAGGAGAGCAGGCACTCCTTCCACCACTGCTCCCTCACCCCCCCTGCTGAGCCCATGGCAGACATAATTAATCAAACTTGAGATTCTGACAGACAACACTAATGGATTCAACATGGTCCTGACAGGGTCAGGCATCTTGCAACCCAATTGGCAACCTAGTCTGTAGTCTGAGTTGTGTGTGTGTGTGTGTGTGTGTGTGTGTGTGTGTGTGTTTAAGTTGTGGACCCATGAGTCTGGGTAATCTGAGCCTAGAGAGAATAGCAAAATGTCATCTGGACAGCCAAAGGACAGAATGTATGTCATGGTAGAAATGGCTGAGAGGCTGTGGGGTTCTTTAAGTCCGCAGACAAGTTATGACTTTAACCTCTAGGAAGGAGAGAGAGAAGGGGGTACATGGACAGAAGCACAGGAAAACGGAAACCCTTCTGTCTGTTGAGGTGATGGTGACGTTAGAGCTTCTGAAGGCAGGAGGCCGCATTGGGAGGTAGTGAGCATCACATGTGGAGGTATGCAGGGGGGGGGGACCGGATTCTTGGCAGGGACCTTGAAGAACACATTCAAGCCTCATCTCTGGGTAGAAAGAGAAGTGAACAATACCGGGGTGTCTTCCACCGGGGAGAGGAGGGAGGGGTGTGGCCCACAGGGACAGGTGATGTATGGCAGTAGGCTTGGGTCGAGGTACCAGCAGGGCAGAGTGGACACGGTTCGGACTTTTCTCAGCTGTAGAACTTGGTGCAGGCAGTTCCTGGCCAGCTTACTCTGGGATGCTGAGGCAGATCTGAGGAAGGCCTGGCTGGAGTGACAGCAGCCCAGAGATGACCTTGTCATGCACGGGTTGTGTGACCGTGGACAGGTCACTGTCCTTTTCTGGGCCGTGGAGAGGCTTTGATCCAAGAGATGAGGAAATCAAAGACAGCCACTTTCAGATCCAGTGTCCACACTCAGCCACCCTCTGCCAGCCAGGAGCAGGGACAGCCTCGTCCTCCAGCAGGTGGTGCTGCAGATTCTGTCCTTGGGTTGTGAAAAGTGCGTCTCCTTGGGGCTTCTGAGCTCTGGCTCATCCTCCAGGGTGTGTTTCTGCCTTCTGGATGCTCAGATCCTGGAAATGTTAAGAGAGGGGACCCAGGCCAGGGGACACTCCAGTCTGACAGGGCCCAGGGGCTCTGAGGCTGATAATCCTTTGGTCTCAGGAACAGCTGGTCCCAGGCCAGCCCGAGGTCCTTGTCGACATCCATAGCTCCTGCCTTGGAGCCAAGGTGAGGCCTCTTTAGTTCACATCTGTCTCTGTTTTTTGTTTGTTAAAAATTAGCTCTATGCTCCTGGCCATCTGGGCTGGCTTTGCCTCCTCCCCTGGGGCCAGAGGACAAGAAAGGGAGGGGGCTGGCTACTGGACAGTGGTGAGCTGGGTATCTTCAGACCATGGCCTACTGGATGCCCCGGAAGAGGCACATGGCAAAGATCATGAGGAAAAGCTGCAGAGAAAGGGAGAAGGTGAGCCAGAGTCAGGCTGGGTGTACACCCAGGGGTTACCCAACACACTTCCCGAGAGGATTTTTGATACCACCCAGGGCAAGCAAGTGCTTGCCATCCATCTAAGGCATGGGGGGGGGGGGGAGTGGAAAGCAAGCGATCTGTTTAAATAGTTCAAAACTGCATTTCTTGGGTCAGCAAAGTCTTTAAGCAAAGCATAACCCTTCTTGGGCCCCAAGTGTGTACCAAGTGCTGACCGTGTAAAGTAAATTTTAAGTGCTCTATCAGCAGGCTTTCTAACCAGCAGGAAGTGAGGCACAGAGAGGTTGTACAACCTGATTCAACACAGCTCCAGTGTGGCAGCCAGGCTTGAACAGAGACATGCTGCCTGCCCTCAGAGCTCCCCTTGATTCTAGCCGCTGCACTCTCAGTGAGCTCACGGGGACGTGATGAGGTTTGCAGAGGTAGCAGTACCCTAACCTTGACCTGTTGCGACAGTGAGGGAAAGCTACGCACACAGGACACTTTCTTGACATTTGCCCAGCCCCAGGAAGATCTGTGTGTCTGTTGTTAGTTTTGGTTCCTACGGGAGGCTTTGTTCACCTCCAGCTGTGCAAGCATACAGCAAGGGCTCAATATATGCTTGCAGGATTAACAAATGATGCCCCCATTTCCCCTGTGGCTTATATTATCCCGAGAGACAAGGCACAGAGGACATTGAACAAGGAGATATCCAGGGTACCAGGTGAGCAGAGCATCCTTAAAGGGGCCCTAAACAGCAGGAGGCAAGGGCCTAGTGTCAGGCTGCCTGGCTTCATTGCCCCCCAAAGTGCATCCCAGAACTGGGCAGGGGGCAGTGAGAAGGGAAAGCTGAAGCGCCACCTAGTGGTAGCTCATAGGTCAGCAGCTACTCAGATGTGTATGCTCTGGGGCCCTGGGATAAAGGGTACTAAGGCTTTATTGTTAAAAAGACACTCCGAGCGCTTGCAAAGGCAGGGCCTTATCAAGAAGCACCCCAGTCGTCAAGGCAGCTCACATATCCCACAACTTGGAGTGCAGAGTTGGGGTGAGATGGGGTATCTCTCAGGGCCTGCCTACTCTCATTGTCCTGGGATAAGCAGACTTGTAGCTTCAGGCTACAGGGATTTCTCTAGCAGCAGATGTTTGCAGCAGCCAGCAACCATGGATCTGGGAAGTAGGCTGGGTGTCCAGGCCCCAAGGCTTCTTCCCAGGGGCCCCTACTCACCTCAATAGCCAGCACCCCAATGGCAAAGGCCCCAGCCAGGTAGACATAGGTTTCGAAGGTGTTGAGGATCACTGTGTAACAGCCCTGGGAAGGAAAGGATAGGGATGAGGGAGGTACATTCTGCAACTGGGGACCATTGTTGGCACTGAAGTCCCTGGTATTGGCCCCAGTGCTCAGCAATACAGGCTGACATTTTCATACTGATGTGGGGATGAGGAAGAATCAGGTCATTGACAGAATTGACAGTATCCCCACTCAGTGACATCCAGTCCCGAGACAAGCTGAAAACTTCCCAAGGCTAACTCAGCCTTAGACCCAGGGTATGAGGAAATGTCCAAGCACCCAGGCTTCCTGGTGCTCTTTAGAAGTTGAGACTGAACCCCGGAGGCAGAGCTGCCTGGGCTTCTTCAATCAGAATGTCCTGTGGTGCCCCACGTCCCAGGGTGGGACAGCAGCTCGCAGAGGTTCACAGTGCCCCTCAGTCCGTCTCTTGACCAGCCTGACTGCTAACTTCTCAGCCCTTCTCCCTCAGGCTCACAGGGGCAGCCACCTCCATGCAACTCATGTGCCTGCTGCCTCTCTAGCACCTTGGGAGACAAGACCTCCCTCACTGGGCCTCAAATACATCATACTTTGTGTCCCTGCCCCTGACCCCTATGGTGGCCACAGACATCCACCCATAACAAGTCCTCTCTGTGAATTATATATACAGCAGTGTTGATGATCAAACCTAGGACCTAATGTTGACCATGCAAATGCTCTACCACTGAGCCACACCCACCCAGCTCCGAATGAAATATATGCATTTTTTTTTTGAGATAGGATCTCATGTAGTCCTGGCTACTCTTGAACTCTCTATGTAGTGGAGGATGACCTTGAACTTCTAGTCCTCCTGACTTTATCACCCGAGTGCTAGGATTACCCAGTTTATGGGGTAGTGGGATGGAACCTAGGCTTCATGCATGCTAGACAAGTCTATTGGTTGAGCTATACCCCAGCTATCCGAAACACATTCTTAAAGAAACAGTTTTCTTTCTTTTATGATTACTGGAATATTCTTTGGGCCCAACTGAGGACTTTCAAATGGTCTGGCTTGGTGGTGTGGCAGGGGTAGGAATTGTACCCATCTATGTGGGGTGACTGTTGGATTTGGGGTTCTGCTGAGGCTGGGGTCTTGGTGTTTAAACCTCTTGCTATTTCCTACTCAGAATCCCACTATCTTTGGCTAGAAGTGGACCCAAGGAGGCTATCTCTGAGCAAGGAGACAGTAGGACCTGATCAGAGACAATGGCCAGGTGGGAGTCACAGTATCTTCCAAGTGGAGGCTGGCTAGGCGCCAAGGAAGAGTGGGGGTGCCTATTCTCCTTGGAGCACCATGGAGTGAGTGGACAGACTGCCTAGACACACACAGACTCCAGCACAAGTGACCCTAGTCAAGCAGCAGGTTGGCTGGTGGAAACTCCCCTGGGACAGGGAAGCCCTTGGCGAGAGTCAGCAGAGGAGATGCTACTACCTACACTTAGCATTCCCTCTGCCAGGAGCTTTCTGGGATTCATGTATCCTCCATGAAGCCCCTAGTGAGAAGTAGCTTATCTGTGGTTTACCTCCTCAGAAACGGGGAGAGAGCAGGTGGGTGGCTCACTTGAGACCACACACACAGCAGGAGGGGAAGCTCAGATCAGAGATGGGCCTGGGATTCCTTTCCCCTTTATCCCGAGGGGACAGAACTATTTCAGAAATGCTGTCCTCTTGTGTCCAAGCCCCTCTATTTTGTCAGCCTGCATCTGACAACACCCTGGGTATCACTCCATGATGGAGCACCCCCATCTGGCAGAGGGACAGAACATCACTCTCTAGATAGTTGTCACAGGGCCTATCCTCCAATGTTCCGGTGTGGGAGGATGTTCCCCACCCTGGTTCCTTCTCATAGTCACCCCAAACCAACCAGAGAGAGGGCAGCTCATCCTGGGCAACAACACCTACATTCTTATCATTAGGATGCCCTTCACAGGCTCCAGGATGAGTACCCCACTGCCCACCTGGGATCCCTGCCTGGATATCTCAAAGGTACTTCACACTCAACATTCCCCAACCTTTACAATGTCCCTCAACACCTGTACTCACACTGAGATTCATCACAAGGCCAGGAATTCACCTCACCACCACTCCAGTCTCTTGTACCATCCTTCCTCCTTGGGACCACTGTTCATGCAGAACTGTTTTGAATTCCTAGCTCCAGGGAAGCCAGAATCCCAAACCAGCCACCTCCACATTCCCGAAGGAACTATATACCACTTCTAGCAGTCTGGCTTGTGGCAGTCACACATGTGTCCTGGGCTTTGTGGAAGGCAGTTCTGAGAGAATCCAACTGGAGATGGTCTCCCATTGGAGGCTCTTAACAGGAAAGACGGCCCCGAGGGAACGCCAGTGAGAGAAGCAGCTCCAGTAGCTTCTGGCCCCACGGAACCCCCAGAGGCTCTGGGATGGAGAATCGATATGGCTGTGTGGTCCTCAGCCCAGGAGACAGCAGGCATGTGCTCATGGGGGAAGTGTCTAGAAACCAGGAACTTGCAGGAGAAAGTTCAGGATGAGGGGTAGGGCGGGGCAGGAGCCTGGCTGTCGGACTCTCTCCCAATCCCACTCAACTTCTGGTCCCTCAGCAGCTCCTTCAGTGAAGGAGCTGTGTATCTCCTCTATGGTCTGCTCGTTCTGTGTAGATCTACCAACACAGCATCTTCTCCCTGTTCTCGGCAGGGTTCTGGGTGGCTGCATTCTGGTGGAAGTGGGGGCGTCACACTTTCTCATAAGGGAAACATCAAAACCCAAATGTTCTTTGTTCATATCCCCTTGGCTAAACGTGTGATTCCGGGCCTTTGACAGACAGGGGGAGAGGCGAGGCTTCTGCCTCACACTCCTGAGCTGCTGTGGACTTTTCACCCCCTGCAGGGGAAGCATCAGGGAAGCAGTTGGGTCAGCAGGCCTCACTATTGGTGAGCAGGTAATGGCTAAAGCCTGTCAGCAGTGGAAGCACGAGACCCCCCCACATCCCTGGTGTTTCCCTTGCTCTGCACATAGGTCCCTGCCATCCAAACCTTCAGCGGCCTGCTCTCTCCGTCGCCTCCGCATCCCGGTGCCCTCCAGCTTTATTCCTGTCTCTTTCCTGAGGGTAGGAAGGCAGGCTTTGTGACAGAGGAGCTGAGCTCTGGCCTGTCCCACATGAGTTCCAGGGACAAGAGCTGAGTTCTTGGTGTCAAGTTGAGGCCCTGGGTTCAGGTCTGAGTCCCACGATGCCCTCCCTTGGGACTCTGAGAAGCTTAACCTCCAGCCCATGCACATCCCAGCTCTTTCTTCGACCAATTTTCACCCTCACAACCACCACTGTGGGCAAGGATCACTTTTGTTCACGGGCTCACCACCTTCCACCTCTCCCTAGACCTGGGTCCCCATGGGAGCAGGGCGGGGCCTTGTCTCTTGTGCTCCACCAGCTCCCAGCATTTGAAATTCTCCCAGGGAAGTCTGGCCAGGGGACAAACCCAGATGTGGCTCTTGTGCTCATCCCCTCCTTCCTCCCTGCCTGCCTGCATCCTCATAAATAGAGTGTATCCCTAAGGAGGACCCCGACCCCCCACCCCTGACTTCTATTATTAGAAGTTTGGAAAACTCACCTTGGAACAACAGCCCCAATTCCCACCCCAGCCTGAACCCAATCGTCTCCCACCAGTGTGATCCTTTCCCCGTTTCCTTGGATCTCAGAGGCATGAGTCGAAGGCCATGCTGCCGCAGCCAGAACGGTCTAAAAAAAGCCCCCGACCACCTTCAGACCCTCCGGGCAGACATTGCTTGCCCCCAGCATTGCCTGTACTGGTGGAGTATCTGCTGGGAGTAGGGCAGTACCTGTTTGTTTATGAATGGATTCCGTCCCAGCTGGCATTCCTCCCTGTTGACCAGCACCCCATCCCGAGTCTGGGGTTCCCTCCGGCAGCAGGCCTTGGGCACCTCCTCACTGTCGAAAGTCAGCAGCCGAAACACTGAGGCCATCTTGAAGTCTTCGGGCCCGTTGACCCCACAGCAGCCAAACTAGAAGAGAACGGAAAGTGGGAGCTGGAGCTGGAGCAGAGGGGATGTCAGCCTCGGCCAGGGCCCAGCTCCCTCTGCCTTCCTTGTGACGGTGGTGATGGCCAGTGTCCCTGGGCTTCGGGTCCTCTCTGTAAGAGGGGCATGGCAGTCTGTTCCATACCTCATCAGCACTTGGTAAGCACTTCACATATAGTTGCTATGATTTTAGAACATGCTATGCTAATTATTATTGTTACTTTGGCATGTGTGTAGTTGTTCATGTGCAGGTGTGTATGTGTGTGTGTGTGTGTGTGTGTGTGTGTGTGTGTGCGCGCGCGTGCGCGCGCGCACGCGCGCGCGCAAGCAGAAGCCAGAGGTCAGTCTCAGATGTCATAATTCAGGGGCTGTCCTTTTTTTTCTTTTTCCAAGACAAGGTTTCTCTGTGTAGCCTTAGCTGCCCTGGAACTTGTCCTGTTGACCAGGCTGGCTTTGAACTCAGAGATCTGCCTGCCTCTGCCTCCTGAGTTCTGGGATTAAAGGCGTGCGCCTGCATCACCCAACTGTATCTTATTTTTTGAGACAGGCGTTTTACTGGTATCTGAGGCTCATAGATTAGGCTAGGCTGGCTGGCTAGTAAGCCCCAAGGATCTACCTGTCTCCTCTTCCCCGGTGTTGGGATTATAAGCGTACGTCCTAACACCTGGCTTTTACATGGGCACTGGGACTTGAACTCAGTTCTTTGTGGTGTCACAATAAGCACGTCACTAACTCAACCATTTTCCCAGCCCCTGTACTAATTATTATTAACATCAGTGACAATGGCTATAGCTTTAGGACTGAAGTCAGGGGCAGTGAACAGATTTTGTGGAGAGTCTGGATGTGGATTCACTAGCTGTGACAGCTTAGAGTGCTGTGCAAATGATGATTCACAGGCCAAGAATGGGATCAGTGATTCTTGCTTGACTGGTGATGTCTGGCACAGGCAGGGGACTGGAAGCACTCTAGAGGCTGACCCCTAGACCCTTTCCAGGTCAACATTATGGCTTTGGATGCTCACGCATTCCAGGATGGCATGGCAAGGGGCCACTCACTGTGATCATGACCGAATTCCAGGTGGCAGAGAACACGTCCGTGTCATTATTGCCTTGGTAGTGCTTGGTGAGCTCCTTGGTGAAGAACTCGCGGGTGAGCTGGGGACAGAGGAGAGGATGCTGAGTCTGCTGAGTCTGGCCTCCCAGGTCATCCTGAGCTGCCCGTTTGGGGCAGGCACCCCTTCCCAAGGCTTGGGGTCTTGCTGTGTCATCATAGGCCACTGCTATGACAAGGCTGTCTGCACACACAGTGCCCAGCTAACCCCAGGATGGAACACACTAGGGAACCCTGCTCAGCCTAGCCGCTCTTCTCAGAGAATGGGCACTGGGGAGGTGGGGCAATTGTCATCCCGTCCTTCAGAATCAGCAGGTGGCAGGCCCGACCTACGGGAAGCCAGGGTGTGGGTAAAGAGGGAGCCTTCAGTGACCCCATTGCTCCTGGCTGTGTCCTCAATGTCACTGTTCCTCAAGCTGGCTCCTTGTCCCAGGCCAGCCCACGTGTCTCATCCTTCCTTCTCTCCTGTTTGGAGCCCAGGCCCTTCTAGCTGTGGTGCCAGGCCTTGCCCACTAGGCTCAGGGCAAGGAGCTGGATGAAGCTTCTGGAATGCATGGCCCATGATGTAGGCTAATCAGAGGGGCTGGTAGCCTACTATGACACACAACATGCCCAGACTGGGTTTGTCCTCTCCCACCACCTGATCACGTGACACCTGTCATCAGGCTGTTATTGGGTTGGATATAAATTCTAGAATCAGGCTGGAGCTAATATCAGGTGGTTCAGGAGAGGGGACCCATAAGCACCCCTGGGTGAGGACTTCTGGAAATACTCCTACAGAAGGAGGACTGCACTGGGCTGGCTTGCTCTGGCCCCTGGCCCCTCCCTCAGGTGCAGGTCATGTTTAGGCTTGTGGGACAGCTCGTTCTAAGAGACTCTTTGGGAGGGGAGGCAGGGGTCACTCTGCAGCCCCCGTCCTCGGTGGGCAGGGAGGGCAGCAGGGTGGGAAGCCGAGTGGTACATACGTGTTCCCTGAAGATGAAGGCCAGGATGGCTGCTGAGAGCTCTACCAGGAAGATGACCAGGATAAACAGGAAAAACTGCAGAGAGAAGGCGACCGTGAGGCCCACGTGGGCACCGTTTTACCACGCCCCCTGCTGTGATAGATGGGGTGCACTCATCCTGTGAAGCAGACCTTTGCTGCCATAAATCACCGCTCTCATAACAAACACGCCAAGGAGCTGCCCTTGGAGGCACAGAGTTGCAATAAAAGGTATGAGCAACGCAGGCAGATACATCTGTCTTCCCAGCACATGGTCACTGGGAGAGGTGGCTTTGTAGAGTGTACAACCTGAGCAGCCCTACCTGGGGGCCCTGGGAGGAGGCTGCTGCTGGAATTTGCTTGGGGACATTTCCCTCTATGAATTATCCAAGCTGTGGGATCCTGAATTTTGGGGGATTCCAGGCTGGGTTCCCTACCCTATTAACCTCAAGGCCACTTTTTTCCCTGCCCCAGTGTCTCTGGTTGCCATGGAAATAGGGAGGCCAGGCTATCTTTAGTAGAAGCAGGGAAGCCATGTTATCTTCAGCTGAAACATAGGCATGAGATTGTCAGCAAGGTAGTGGGACTCCCAGAAAGTCCAGGGGAGGGGAGTTTGATGTCCAACACAAATGATGTCCCTGTCTGCTCCACTCACTAAATTCCTGTGTTCCACAGATTAACCAGGATGCTCTGGTGTGGAGCCCTCCCATGCTGGGTGGTCTCTTGTGCCAAAGTTAAGCTCCAGCCTCACCCCTGAGAGGCTTGCCTGACTTCCCTCAGTGGGCCCTCTCCACATCACAGCATCGAGCAGAGGCACCCCAGCAGGCACCCCAGGACTTTGCCACCAGCTGCAGCCTGCCTTCCTCCAGCACCTGAGAGGACTCACAAATGAACAATTGATCATGCCGACCCTGTGATACGTTATGTGTCTCAGGCACTGGTCCTCACCAACACTGTTCTGGACTTGGCTCAGAAAACAGGAAGAAGCACTTTGGCCTGCCTTCTTCAGTATACTTACAAACTTCATCCTCACCCCTGCTGGGACCACCAGCAGAGGACCCACTGCGAGCACACCCGGGCTGGTCCCTGTGTCCCATCCTCCTGGCCACATTCAGGCTGCTCAGCCTGTATGGGTTGTACTGGACCAGAAGGAGATGAGGGTGTTGGGCTTAGCTTGAGGAAATCTAGGGTCCCTCTTTCCTAATAATACGGGACGGGTAATGAAGATGGATGATATAATGGAGTGAAGATGTCCCCAGGCCGTGGAACATGCCTCTTGCTCAGAACTCAGTCACTTGGCTGTGACTTCCTGGATGCCCTAGGCCATGGTGGATGGCTCTGAGGGATTTTCTCTCATCATTTTCTTTCTCCATCAGAAACCCGTCACTTCGTCCTCATCCTGGGAGACCCAAGTCTTTTTCCCACTGTGGCTTTTCTGCTCCAACACAGCTTCCCCAGAGAGGTCCCAAACTGCTGAGCATGGGCCACTTTGGGAAGAATGAAGGACAGCTGTCAGACAGGCAGGCCTCTAGACCATTGCATAGTCTGTTAACGCAGTGCCTGAAGAGAGGAGGCCTGTCTCAGACTATCCACAACGGGACCATCTCCCGGGCCCACTGCGCTGCCAAGGGAGCAGCCTGTGGGCTCTCTGCATCCCCGATGGCTGTGCGCACCACTGTTTCACCATCGGATGGGCAGGCACTCGGGTTCAAGCTGCCTCTGACCTCTGACACCGGCCCTGGCCCCAGTCTTTCCCATGGCTCTTCTCTATCGCTTTCTCTGGTCCAAGGAAGCTGAGGAGGCGATGACTGGCCCCAAGGTGTGAAGACTGAAAACCCCCAGGCCACCCCTCTCCTGTTTGGGGCTTCTGGCTGCCTCTGTGCTAAGAGAAGGCCTGCATGGCCCGGGGAAGCATGGCAGGTGAGTAGCAGCCTTGCTGGAGACAGTGTGGGACAGCCTGGCACATCTAGGTGGAAAGCTGACTCCAGCTGGAAACCCAGCAGTTCTCAAAGACTGGGGGTGGTGGTGGTCTTGGGCTGAGGACAGGGAGCGGTGTGAAATGGGGCAGGACCCTGGCCGCTGCTCCCCAGTCTTTTCTGCACCCTCTGGCCTGGCTTCCATGAGTCTGGCTATGCCTGGGCAGAGCAGCCACTGAGAGAGTGTCTTTTTGCAGCCTCCCCACCCTCCACCCTGGCAGAGACCTGGCACTTCCGTTGGGCT
The DNA here is from genome assembly GCF_049852395.1 of Peromyscus maniculatus bairdii. Taxonomy (NCBI): domain Eukaryota; kingdom Metazoa; phylum Chordata; class Mammalia; order Rodentia; family Cricetidae; genus Peromyscus; species Peromyscus maniculatus. Next base: position 70,248,304 of record NC_134855.1, read on the forward strand.
GGTCATCAGCTCTACTCGACGTGGCCTCCCCAGGGCCCCTCCCCACTCTGTGTCCTCCCTGACGGTTGGCAGGTCCTCTGGCTGTTGACCCCACAGGGAAGCTCCTGATGCTGGCGGTGTCCAGGAGTCACAAATGATGGCTAGCCCTGTGCCCATGCGTGATCGCTTTGCAGTCTTCGTGAGATTGTAGGTGTGAGGTGAGCTTTGCTTGAGAGCAACCTTGCTGATCTGCAGGGAAGACCACTGAGAACCACCGGAAGCCTGGGCACCATCTAGGAAAATAGCGGCCGCCGCGTCCTTGGCTCCTACCACCTCAGTGCTGCATGCCACTCCTGGAGGTCTCCTTCTGCAGCTTGCGGGAGGGGCAAGTGCCCTGGGCAGCAACCCTCCATTTTGCTGCTGGGCTGTGGCTCAAGAGGAGGTGGTGTTGATGCCATTTGGAGGTGACTGCATGTGATGGTACTGCAGTTTGGGGGTGACAGCAGGAGCTTTCAGTTCTTACGAGTTGTGAATGGCCAGCACTGATGCTTTTCATTTCCCATGGATCCAGTCAGGAGCGGAGCTAAGCAAGATGCACATTTTCCCAGTGGATTGTGAGCGCAGAATGACAGCTGGGAAGATCTGGTTATCCCCATTTTACATACGAAGAGTCTTGGGTTCAGAGAGGTTAAGCAGCCAGCCCTGGGATGCACAGCCAAACGTCAAAGCTTAAGCTCTCACTAAAACCTCTGATCTGCCTCCTCCTTGGGCCCCCATCCCAAGCTTCCATTGAGCGCCTGCTCTGAGATACTCTGGGCATGGACCAGCCAACGCACTCAAGGCAGACACAGGCTCACCCGGGGGAGGGCTGCACAGAGCTGAAGCCTCAGGAGAGATGCCAAGAAGAAATGTGGCAAATCTTGGCCCTGGGAAGGGGAAAGAGAAGCCTGCCCAGAGGCCGGGAGCTGGGAGCTCCCACCCAGTGCAGATCTGCCCCGCAGGGTGTGAGTTCAAAGTTCAGGTTGCAATACCTCCACCAGACACAATGCTGTTTCCGCCCTCCTGGGGCTCCTCCAGTCAAGTGACTTCTTCCTGCTCACACAGCTTCCTGCTGCTTGGGACTTTCCCGAGGGGGCCCAGGGGGCCCTCCCAGGGATTCCCACCCTTTGATTTCTACCTCTGTTGAGGACAGCAGAGCCTGGGCACTCTTACCCATGGGGAATGTCCTGGTTCTCCTTTCTAACAAACAGTCCCCAGTTCCCACATAGTAGAGCTCCTGTAACTGTTCAATACCCTCACTCACTCCCCGCTTCTACCCTCTCTTTTCCCTCCCTGCCCTTGTTTGAATTAAAGATACTCTTTAGGTGAGTTGAATATAGGGCTCCTTGTGACACAGGAAATGGCCAGGACAGCATCAGTAGAGCTGGTGATGGGGGACACTGACCCATACATGTGCTATCATCGTTAGCTAGGCTAGCCATTCGGTGACTGGTCACAGGGCCGATTCTCCTCAGACGAAGGCCCCAGAACCAGTCAGGGCTGGCTCCATGTCCAGGTCTTATTGCCACAAACCTTGGAGCCAGGGTCCTGGGATCGCTAAAGCCGTGTTCTGTTTGTCCTGTCCAGACAGCCAGGCTAAGGCGGAAGTCAAAAGCCTCCAGGGAGCCCCCAGATGCCACCAGGGTCTGACTCTGAGGCCCCTCTTCTACAGGAGCAACCACATAGCCAGCTTCAATTTGAGAAAGAGAACTGGTTGGAGCCTTTCTGAAAACCTTCCAGAAGGGGCTCCAGCTCAGTAGGCAGAAGGCTTGCCTAGGATGTCTAGTCCTGGGCTGGGTCCCCAGCAGAGCACAAGCCGGGCATGGGGGCACCTGTAATCCCCGCGTTTGGGGGGTGGTGAGGCAGGAGGATCAGAAGTTCAAGGTCATTATTCTCGCCCCCATAGCAGGCCTGGGCTTACATGAGGCCCTGTCTTAGAAAAACAGAAAAGCTTCTCAAATGATCAATGGCCCTCAACCCCACCCCACCACATACGTGCTACCTGTACATGTGTTTGCACACAATTCACACACTACTACATAACCCACCAAACACGCAACACAGGTACACACACCATATACACATAGCAAAACACATATGCATGTGTAATATGTACACATGCACCCGTAATAAACTGTACAGGGTACCACATGCCACACATGTACCCACAACACACATTCATGTGTCCTTGCACATACATGCACACACTTAGAACACACACACACACACACACACACACACACACACACACACACACGCCCACAGCTCTAGTGTAGTGCTCTTGCACATGATTTTGGCCTGTCCAGATCTATTCTGGGTTGGGGCTGAACAGCGCCGGTTTGGATGGCAGCAGTCTGAGTATTCTGCCTTGCTTCTGATCCACACTGACTTGAGGCTTGTGTGAACCGGGCTTGGGAGCAGAGTGAGCAGGGAACGGAGAGAGGCGGAATGATGGGAAGGGAGAGAAAAGGGAGCAGGAAGAGAAACTGAGAGATGGTGGAAGCCGAGAGGGCAGAGGAGGGGCTGATGTAGAGATGAGCAGGACCAAGTGGAGACAGAGGGGGTCAGCGAGGAGGGGACCCGGCTGGGATAGCTCTTAGCTGTCCTAAGGGGACTAGTCTGATCCAGCCTGTCCCCAGCTCTCAACCTCCTCCTCAGACTTCACAAAAGACAAATGCCCCATTCTCCTCTCCAGCTGGCAGGGTGCAGGGCACACTTAGCCGAGGCTGGCAACGCAGCAGGGCACAGTCTGCTCTCAGCCAAGAGCACAGGCTGCCTTCCGGGCTTGGCTGCTGGGATGGACCCATTAACAGTGATGCATCCCCGGGGACCACGGCGAGGAGGGGAAGGCATGGCCTGCTTTCCAGATCCCTTTTCTCTCCCCTCTCTCTCTTTTATTGAGACAGAACCTAAGGCTGTAGCCCAGGCTGGCCTTGATCTCACAGTAGTTCCGCATTAGCCTCCTCCGTGCTGGGACTACAGGTGTGTACCACCACGCAGGTGTGTACCACCACACAGGGCTTACAAACCCTCTTTTCATGTGTACATATGTGTGTCTGTGTTTTCAGTTAGCATACAAAGCAGCGGGTTTCTTTACGCATTTTCACACCTCTTTAGTTTAGGTTGCTCCCTCATCTCCCCATCTTCTCACCTCTTCCTTCTCAGCACCCCCAATCCACCTTTCATATCATATACATTCTGGTATCTTCCCATTCCCTCCCTTAACGTCCCTTTTTCCCCCCTCTTGGGCCCCTTGCTAGTTTTCTGGCCTCTACCCAGTGCTTACTCCCACATAAATACACATAAATAAAAATTAGAAGCTTGGATCTGCATGAGAAAGAACACGCGCTATTTGTCTTTCTGAGCCTGAGTTACCTCACTTAATGTAATATTTTCCACTTCCACTCATTTTGCCTGAAAATTTAATAAATTTCATTTTTCTTTATGGCTGAATAAAATTCCATTGTGTATATGCACCACATTTTCATCATCCATTCATCCACTTTCTGGCTATTGTGAACAGAGCAACAGTGAACATGGATGTGCAAGCCTCACTGTGGTGTGGTAGGACATGGAACCCTTGGGGCACACGCCTAGGAGTAACACAGACCGGTCATCACACACTGAGACCAGGTCCCTTTTAAAGGCCCTTTCTGGCTGGCCAGCCAGAGAGCTGCTACAGGCAGGAGCTGACGGATGCGGAAGGGACAGTCCACTAGGGGGCGCCCGCAGGTTTCTTTGTCTCTCCTAGTAAAGTTGGCCGCGTTCTGCTCTGAGAAATAAAAGGACCTACAGCTCCCCTGCCGCTCGTGTCACAGGCCATTGCACTTCCTCTCTGGGAGGTGGAGCACACAGCTATGGTAGGAATGAGCCACATGGGGGTGTCTTAATCTGGGAGGAGCCCCAGGCCAGATGTCCTCCTCTAGCAGGCTTGGTGACAGTCTGTAGCAAAGACAGTTTCACTACTTGCACACTTGGCTGTGCCCAGGCTGAAGGGATCCCCCAGGGGGTCTGAACCGAGTGGCCTGCCCTCCAGGAGTGAGGCACTGGCTAGTGTTTTCTGTCCCGGCTCCCGAGCCTGCCGTTTGCCCTGGGCCTCAGTCCATAGTTTTGTGAAGTACTCTCCTCGGGTCCTCTATGAGGAAGTCCTGCAGCCCACCAGCCAAGGTGGCCCTGTCACTGAATTGCATGCTCTCTATGCACAAGGAGCATCTTCAGGTTGGAGGCATGTGTTCATCCCTAAGCAGGAACCCTGCAGCAAAAGCTGAGTTCAACAGTGAAATTCTCTTGGCTCCAGGCCCACAGAAGCTCCTGGGAGAGCATCCCATCCACCAAGACCAGGACAGCAAGCCCACCTCCCCACAGCCTGGAGGAGTCCAGAGAAAAATCATCTGCTGCTGCCTGATCTGCAGAGATTCAGCCTCCAGCATAGCTAGTCGGTCCCTCGACACTCAAAGATGCTGAGGCTGAGAGGGTAAGAAGCCAGATGGGCAGCACAGAGCTGGGTACACACTCACACCCAGGCTTGCCTCCTGCCTAGCACATCCTCCCTTAGTGGCTAGGTCACCTCTCACAGCTTGGGCATGATGGAGGGAAGTTACTCCATGTCTCTGACCCATCTCTAGCACAAAGGGAACTGCAAGGGTACCCCCAAAGCAGGAGTAGGAGGTCGTGATGGTTAACATGGACTGTCAACTTGCCAGGGTCTAGAGTTACCTAGGAGGCAAGCCTCTGGCCATGTCTGTGAGGAAGTTTCTAGGTTGGGTTAACTGCAGAGGGCAGATGTGCCCTATATGTGGGCATCACCACCCCATAGGCTGGGATCCCAGAATGAATAAAAACCAGAAGGTGGGTTGAGCATCAGCATGCATCTCTCTCTGCTTCCTGACTACAGAGACCATGTGACGAGCTGCCTCAAGCTCCTGCCACCATGCCTTCCCCCCTTGATAGATTGCACCTCCAAACTGAGCCAGAAGAAACCGTTCCTTCCCTAAGACGCTTTTGCCCGGCAATTTGTCATAGCGAGGAGAAAAGTAACAGATAGAAAGAATTAACAAGCAGCTTCGGAAAGCATTCCATCTCCACTCCGCAAGTGGAGAGCTGCAGTTGTGATCTGCCTGCAGCCAGCTTGGCTTCGTTACTCAGGCTTTATAGATCAGGGCTTTTGGAGGAAGGAAACCATCCTAGCCAATACCAATGCCCCCGGTGGACTGTACCCTGAGACGCCTGGCTGTTTAGACTCAAGAGGCCGAGGCCTCTCCAAGAACCATGAGCAGAGGCCCTGTGCAAACAGAAGGCTTAGGAGCTGGGGCAGCAGAGCTCGGGGACGGCCTTGTTCCTGGGGAGCAGTAACACTCAGCTCAGACCCCAGGGGGACTTCTTGAGCATGAACACAGTCAAGTGTGTTGTGGCCAAGGGCACTGGCTTGACTTTCGGGAGGGGGGGGGCGGTGGGTAGGGGAGCCAGGAGAAGTCAACTCCCAGAGGCATGGTCCCAGGGTCGCACAGGGTCACTCTGTGTTGGGATGGCAAGGAGTTAGATCTGGGGAGAGGAGGGAGACTGACGTAAGAGGCAGCTAAGAATCTTCAAATGCTAGCTCCACCAAGCAGTCCTCAAGCTGCTCGTCACTGCTCAGCTGTGAAGGAACCAGAACAATCATCTGGGCCTCTCGACTGGTCACAAAGTTAAAATGTAAACCAATGACAGTGAATACTGTCACCAACGCCCACAGGGAAGAGGTATGTTTGTGTCAGTACAGTTAGCTATCTCCCGCCCTTAAACAGCCATCTTGGGTTTGGGGCTACTCAGAACAGACCTTACCAGACCCAAAGTTAAGCTAATAGAACGTAGTTAGTTATTTTTTCCATGGTTGGTCTAAGGAGATGGAGAGGAGTTTTCATGTCAAAAAGCTCAGGTATTGTCCTGAGCAGAACTCAGTTTTCACGCCCACCTCAAAAGCCTCACTGGACCAAGATTTGAGGAGCCAGGTTCTTTGGTCTCTCACACAGACTCATCTTGACCCTCCAAAGCGTGTCTTCCCACCTCTGTCAAATTCAAAGCTCTCTCAACTGGTCTCTGCTTCATGTTTCTGGAAAGGTACTCTGGGACAGTGTCCCTGACCTTAGCCCCCCTCACCCGAGGGGGAGACAACAGTCTAGGGCTTCAGTGATAACCTCTGCACCAACCCCCGAAGGACTGTGGGTACGTAGCAGGACATCTCAGGGCTTCCAGATCACTGACCACAATCAGTGGGCTGGAGACTGAACCCAGGACTTGGTGCGTGGCACGTAGGTTCTCTACCACTGCGTTACATCCCCAGATCTCAGGACTCACTGGCCTTACTGCTGACAGCCACAGAGGTGGGAAGAACCTTTTGGTTTCTGAAACCAGGATGGGCTTGGGAGTCAGCAGCCCTCTAGCCCACCCATAGCAGCCACAGTTAGAGTCGGGGTGAGGGATGGGTCACTCACAAATAGCAGCAGACACCTGTTCTCTCGGACAGCCCCACAGCAGCCCAGGAAGCCCAGAAGAAACAGTAGGCCGCCCATGGCCAGGACGATGTAGGCGCCGGTGGTCAGCAGAGGATTGGTAGCCACAATCTCCCGGAAGCCAGTGGGATCCACGAGGACCCAGATGCCAACGCCCAGCAGGCAGGCTCCTCCCAGCTGTCCATAGGCGGGCATGGGGAAAAGAGGACAGACAGACAGTGAAGTTAGACGTTCCTTCCACACCCTCCCCTCAGTGAGGCCCGGGCCTGAAGTGCTGAGACCTGCAGGGTTAGGCAGGACCTCCACATGCAGGGCCCGAATCTCCACAGCTCACAGGCCGTTTTGAGTCTCCATGGGACTCAAAGTGGCCTTGGCTCCTTGACCTTCAGCATAGCTCATACCCTCTCAATTTATTTTTCTGACCTATGTGTCACCTCAGGCTGTGAAGGACTGTGCCACAGAGGGTTTATTTGTGACTTTCATATGCTTCTTAAAATGTCACAGCTCCAAGCTTAGGAGGTCTCCACACTGTGGCCCAGAGGAGGCCATTGACTTGCAAAAGGTCACCTCTCAAGTTCACGGCAGAGTCAAGGCTGCAGCCTAGATCTCCCTGACACTGAGCAAGCTCTGAGGGGGATGCTAAGTTCACAGTGGCCACGCTAGCGGCAGGGTTTGCTCAATGAACTCCCATTTTTGTTGTTTGTTTTTCAAGTCAGCATTTCTCTGTGTGTATGTAGGCTTGGCTGTTCTGGAACTCACTCTACAGACCAGGTTGGCCTTGAAGTCACAGAGATTCATCTGCCTCTGCTCTCAAGTGCTGGGATTGAAGGCGTGTGCCACCACTGCCTGGCTGAACTCTCATTCTTAAATACGTGCCCAAAGCCTCTCACTGATGCCTTTGCATGGCCCATCTCTCTCTCCATGCCTTGCTCATCTTGGGAGAGAAGCGGCTTAAGCTGGAGCAGGGGTTGCGTCTGATGTGTATTAGCTGTGTGACTTTAGATCAGTGGCTGACTCTTTCTGAGCCTTGGCACCCTCATGGTTAACTAGCGGCTTGAATTCCCACCTCCCACATCAACCCCAGCAGAGAAGTCACAACAGACTTCAGTGGGCAGGACATTCCATTTCTCTTGAGTATGGACAGTATTGGAAGTGGGTCTGCTGTGTGTGGCACTGGGTTGACATTGAACCTGGGGGCCAACAGGGCCTGATGCTCCCGGTGGCACAGGTGAAGACAGCGGGTAGGTTGGGGATCACTGCCAGCTCTGGCTTACTCAGCAGGCCTGTGAGCTGTGGCCGAGCTGAAAGGCTGGGTGAAAAGCCACTGGCAGGTGCATCAGGTGGGGTGGGTGGACAGACTAGAGGAGAAGAGGGCAGGCCGGAGGAGAGGCCAGAGCTGATTGTTGCATCCTAACTTTTGCCTCAGTTTCCCCACAAATCCTCCAGGAAGGTCTGCTCCTCTCATCACTGTGAGTGGCTTTGGAGTTGAATAGTCATCTGCTGAGAGCTGACAAGGAGGGTCCAGGCATGGGAAAAATGGGCTGGGGTTCCCAGCTAGGAGAATGCCACTTTGTCTATAGGCTGCCTAGCTCCAAGGTCCAGGAGTGGGTTCCAAGGAAACACCACAAGATGTGAAATTGGACGGGCAGAAATGCAGACAGCCTGCCACTGCTAGCAAAGAGACTATTCTTCCAGGACTGTGCCCAGGGGCCAGTGGTGGTGCCTGAACTAGAGAGCCAGGCTTGGTCAGGGAAGCCCCTGAAGGCCCAAGAAGGGGGGGGGGCTCTGCTACTGGAAGGGGCGGCGGGCCTGAGCAGGGAACTGGGTGGGCTGCTAGCATGGAAGAGGCTTCCTGATGCCAGGGCCTCTGCCCCTTCACACCCAGCCCATGGTTTGGAGGGAGATGGACGAACCTGTGCTGTACGGGCCACATTCTAGTCACCTTGTTCATTATCTTGCTCAATTTTCAAAAAACCTGTTTTAATGAGTCATTAAGAGATGAAGATGTCAGCCAGGCGGTGGTGGCGCACGCCTTTAATGCCAGCACTCGGGAGGCAGAGGCAAACAGATCTCTAAGTTCAAGATCAGCCTGGTCCAGGACAGCCAGGCCTACACAGAGAAACTCTGTCTTGAAAAACAAAACAAACAAAAGAGGAGAGATGAAGATGTTGAGGTTTGGGGTGATGAAATGTGTTTCCAAGGCGCAGAGCTGGGGTGCCAAGGCAGACTCCTCTGAGAAGCTTCCAGTTACAAAGATGGCTGTAAGCCTGGCTTGATCGTGTTGGGGGGCATGGTAAGCAGGTGCACGTGTGTGTGTGTGTGTGTGTGTGTGTGTGTGTGTGTGTGTGTGTGTGTGTGTGTGCATGTGGAGGCAAAATGTCAACCCTAGATGTTGTTCCCCAGGAGCAAGCCACACTTTTTGGGACAGTGTTAGGTTAGGCAAAGTCCTGGGGATGTCTCCCAGAGCTGGAGTTACAAACATGTACCTTCACATTTGGCTTTTTATGTGGGTTCTGGGGACTGAACTCGGGTTGTAAATGAGCCACCTCCCTAGTCCCTCTAGCCTGTCCTTCGCCAGAGGCTGTCCCGTCTCAGGGCCTGGTGGAAATGTCTGCTGTGATGGGAGTAGAGGTGGGAACTCAGGGACAGGGCAGTCAATGCCAGGCCTTCCCGGAAGCCCACTGGTCAGGCTCATCGAGCTCTGGGTACTTAGCTTCCTGTGGTATTTTAGGGAGGAGGCTAGGCTTGTCAGCAGCAGAGACCAGGGGAGACCTGGGGGAGACCCAGGGGAGACCCAGGGGAGACCCAGGGGTACTTACAAATACGAAGAAGTTGAAAACAAACATCAGGTACTTCATGCAGCTCAGACAGTCGCCCTCCATGGTGTTCGGCCTAGAAAACACAAGGACACTCAGTTCTTCACCTGGAGACACTCAGATTCTCACAGTTGGAGCCCAGCCCAGCCCCACCCAGGAGCCCCAGTCCCAACTCCTCTCGAAAGGGTGAAGATTGGCTCCTTGTTGGGTCAGCACTGGGTGAGGACAGCTGGAACTTTAATCTGGAACTTTAATTCTTATTCTCTAGTTCCCTGGCTCTGGTCTGCCATCGTCCTCTGAAGTGCATACCACATACCACACCACACACAGACACACATTACACACTCCATATGTTTTACACTATATATGTATATATATAACACATACACACACACTATTACACTTCATATATTACATACACATACACACACAATTACACTCCATATATCACATACACACTACACACACACTATTACATTCCATATATTATATACGTACACTACACACACACACACACACTATTACACTCCATATAATACATATACACACTACACACACACATACACACACACTATACACTCCATATATTATATACACACACTACACACACACACTATTGTACTCCACATATTATGTACACACACTACACACATACACTATTACACTCCACATATTATGTACACACACATACACGCACACTATTACATTCCATATATTATGTACACACACACACACACACACACACACACACACACACACACACACAAATAGGTGCCAAGAAAGAGACTGTCCATGGAGTGTAAGGTCCTTTGTCGTGGTCCTCATTCCACTGAGCCCCAGAATATGGAGAGCAGCTATAATGAAGGCCATGAGGACAGATTACCTCTACCACCCTCAAGGCTGGCCAGATCACACAGTCTCTGTGGGTTTTGGCTTTAGAGTCTAGACCCCAAATGGCCCCGAAATACTAGGCTCCCTGGAGACTTGCAAAGATGGGGGATTAAAAAGCTGAACCCTTGCAGGGTTCCCCCTCCATACCTAGCTGAAGGCTCCATCCTGTCAGCTCCTCCCTCTTGCTCAGACACTCCCTAAACCCCAGGGACCTGCGGCAGCATGGAGGGAGAAGGGGGCAGTCTACAGGATAGGCACTGGGAGTATGGCTGAGGTCAGGAGTTCTCTAACTGGGTTCCCTGAGGCCAGACAAACCCTGCTTATCTTCAGTATTCTCCACCCCTACCTGGACCCGGGACTCAGCCCTTCATCTCCAGCAGGCTTAGAGCACAATGTCTTAGATTGGAAGCTCCCTGGGGAGGAAATCCTGTTTTCAGATTGCTTGGGAGAATGATGGCTGTTTGATAAAGGAAGGCCATTACGTAGATAAAGTCCTTCAATCCTGGCCTAGAAGCATGGAAGCAGGGCCAGTGTTCAGGGCCGACCTGACCTGGTGTGAACCCAACTCTCTCACTAGGGGTATAGGACAGGGGAAGTGTAGTAGAGAGCAGGCTGGGAGTCTCCTCGTAATGTCCTTCCTCAAGACAACCCTAGGAGACAGGAGCGACAGCCTGGACCTGTTGCCCAGAGAGCCCTCATCCAAGCCTCTGAGGGTCCTAGGCTTACAGCTGCATGCCATGCAACTTTCTGCTTCAAGTAGAATAGAAGCTTGAGGCTTTGAGGGGTGCTTAGGTCTGACACAACCAAGTGCTGACTTAGGATTGGCCTGGGTACCTTACGTCACCAGCACATCACTGAAAGTCATCATTCTTCCCGAAGAGTTGAGAAGTTTCAATGCAGCCAATGACATGTAGCCAGCCAGTGATGGACCCTGCCTGGGGCAGCCCAGCACCCTGTGGGCACCACCTGCTGTGGGTGCTGTGTGGTTACTCAAAAGTACACACGGGCCTCCGGGAGACTTGCTTCCCCAAGAGCCATGGCCAGTGTGTTCACTGAGACACTTCCAGTGTGTCCAGGACAGACAGGCACAGTGGCATCAGTTAACACAACTTCGTCAGGGAGTGAATGAATGCATGGCAGAAAAGAGAAATAAAAGACAGAATGGCAGAGTCAGCAACTCAGAAACTGAAGGGGACAGATGACAGAGTGATCAAGGAGGGGCACGGGAAAGGATTCACAGACTGGACAGTCAGAGTTGGGGTCAATGTGGGGGGGGGGAGGAAGTGTCACCTGGGTAGCTCTCCGGGAGTCAGCAGGACGAAGTCTCCTAGTCAGAGGGACTGAGGTGCGTCTCTCACCAGCCCAGCTTGTCCTGGAAGAGAAAGATGACCGTTATATGATATTGGGCACTGAGGTACAATGAACGCAGGGCTCCAGATGAGCACACAGGTGATGGCTTACTAACTGGCCATGGCTCTAATGAAAAGCTGTCAAGATGTGAGGCCATGCCGGCTGGGGAGGGCTGCTGCTCTGGTTATCTCCTTCCTACACAGCTGTCCCCAGTACCCTGCTGGCTGCACACGAGCCATGTCTTCATGTGGGTTCTGCCATGGTCTTCATCAGTGCTGCCCTGAGGTGGCAGGCTTGGGTGGCCACCCATCTGATGCCACCTGGGCATCTATCACACCTCTGCAGCAGGGCCATGCCACCACGTCCTTCCCAGCAACCACAGGCTGCCATCAGGGAGAAGTCTGCTGCAGGGAGCCTTTCTTGGTTCTGCATGAAGATTGGCTGGAAGGTTCCTCTAGAGAGCCCATTCCTAGCAGTGCAGAGGAAGCTGGGTTTACTCTGTGGAGGCTTGTGTTGATCACCCATGGGGGGCGTTCTACAGCCCAGACCTACTTACAGACGGTGTTAGAGAACAGACCCAGGAGGAGGTCTGTACTCCGCCAGTGGAGCTGGGGGTTGAGAGTTCTTCCCAGGAGAGATGGGAGGATTTTAAGGTCTTCAAACACCTGCTCAGATGCTCTTCCTCAAGTGAAAGCCCACTTGGGGCCAGTGAAGTATATTCTGGGTGACATATTCTCCTTTTTCCTACCATCCCTTCTTTTATTCATCCACTAGTCAACTGATTCATCTGTCTACCCATCCATCCATCCATCCATTCATCCATCCATCAGTCCATCTGTCCATCCACCATCCACCTATTTATCCATCCATCCATCCACCCACCCATCCATCCACAGTCCACCTATCCATCCATCCATAGTCCACCTATCCATCCATCTACCTATCCACCTACCCTCCCATCATCCAACTACCCACCCACCCATCCACTCACACTTCCACAGGGATACTTCACTGGACAAGATGAAGCCACCTGACTTGTCACAGCTCTGGGGTCATTCAAGAGGTGTGACTCTGCAGCTAATCCATACTTGGTCATGGGTCTTAGAGGAGCAGGACTGGGTCATAGTTTCCCAAGTGCTCCTCTTCCCTTGCCCGATCCCAGCCCTGGTCCAGCACCATCACACCTGTCTATCACCCCAGGCCACGGTCCTAATTGTGCTGTCCATCATTTTCCTCCGAATACAACTGCTGGGGGCAGGGAATGTGGGCTGCACAGGAGCCAACCACCTAGTGTCTAGGAGGAGTGGGTGGCCAGCACTTACCTCCTCACCAAGGAGCACCCACCACATACATGCTGTCTGCTGGCACACAGGGCTCCCCATCTTTGAGGTTGAACCCCACCTGTTGCCCCATTCCTCCTCTCTGTCCTCCTGGGGAGCCTGTCCCACAGTCTGGCTCCTATCTGCCTAGAAAATGTGGCTCCAATCATTTCATCACTGCTTCTTAGAGTCTGGGACAGCCCCTGCCTTACCAAGTCACTTGGGACCTTGGGACAGTCACTCTGAGAACCGCAATGTCAGTTTTGAAAACAAACTGGGGAGAAAGAATCAATAGTGCCAGAGCAGAGAGAAGACGTGGGAGGCTGAGGCTCTGTGGCTCTCAGTGTTATCACACATCAGAAGTAAATGGATGTCTGACCCAGATCACTGGTTATGTGTGGAGCAGGGTGTGGCGAGGACCGTGGATGCAGCGCATGGTCGGCATGGGTACAAATGGCTTTTCCCTAAGTGGCCCCACATTCAAATTAATTGTTCCAATACTGTGCCAATTAATAGTAACTATAATATGGAGCATTTATCAAGTGCCTGGCTCGGTGTGGCCCTCTCCTGTGTTCTCTTATTCAATATTTACCTAGGAGATGGGTCCCAGTATCCGCTCTTACAAGTAAGGAAACTGAATTAGAGATGATAACTAAGTTGCCTGAGTTCACCGATCTGCTTAGTAAGATCTTTCTGATCCAGACATGGGTCATTTAACTGGAAACCAGAGCTCCTGGCAAAATAGTGTCCATGGGACATGAAGGCAGAGAAAGCCCCGAGAGAGGAAGAGCCGCGCCTTGGTCCCCAACATCCCTGACCTGAGCTGAGTAGCCAAGCACAGAGCCTGGGAAAGATGCTCTTTTCCTCCCCTGAGCCAGCTGGAGGCTGTAGGGGCAGGACCCAGCTCTACCATCCCCTGACAGATGGCAGACACCCTTAGGCCCAGAGAGGGCAGGGATGGGGCTGAGGTTATGAAGCACCCTGGGGCTTTCCTCAGCAGGCCCCTGCCTGGGCCAGACAGCTTTATTAATCTTGCCCCTCTCATGGCCCCAGATGGCAGCTTGGCCCATCTGCAGGGATATGGGGCTGGGAGGGGTGCTCTGAGTAAGAATAGCTGGGTTCATAAATCACTCCTTTTGCCTTCACTGCCCCAAGAGCAGGATGCAGAGACCCCATCTGAGGAAGCACACCCAGGCCCAGCTTATCCTGTATACATCTGTGCCAGCAGAGGGTGCTGTGGTCCAGGGCAGAGCCATTCCATTGCTGGGTCCCAGAGCAACCAGTGTTCAGATTCTACTCCAACAAGCATGTGTGTGTGTGTGTGTGTGTGTGTGTGTGTGTGTGTGTGTGTGTGTGTGTGTGTGTGTTCCTGTCTCCTCTCCTCTGGAGGAGCCTGCACCCCCTCACCTGGAACATGAAGACACTCAGCTCCAACTCCCTATGCCCTGCCCATGATCACTGCCAGGATGGAAGAGCTTGATTAGCTGCAAAGATCTGAACACCCAGCACATTCATTGCTTCTCCTCTCTTCTCCCAGTACCTACTGGAGCCAACCATGGGCTTGGTCCAATGGAGGCCAGTGGCTGTATTCTCCCTCACTGCCCCCACCACCGCTCAAGTCTAGTGAAGATCAATAACCAATCCTCAGAGAACGGTGTTAACAGCAGCATCTTCTGAGTGTCCTGGACATGCCAGGATGGACACAGAATAATGTGCTCCAGCCCAGTGTGTCTTGAGGGGACCTGGAGGTTTTCAGGGGGCAGGGAGAGACAGTGAAAGGACTGACTTTTGGAAGCTGATGACGATGATGCCAGGGTCTGTAAGCTCACTTGATCCTCAGCAAAAAACCCAGCAAAGTGCATGATCTTGTCACTAAATGGATGAAGCCACGAAGCCAGCAAGTGGCTAGAAGGTCCCAGAACTGGAAAAACCATACGCAGCCGAGCGGGGCCCTGAAACCCACACTAACATGTAAAGCACTTGTGGGAACAGCACCAGTCTTGGCCATCAAGTTCTGGCTAGGGGGTGGGGAGGGCTCTTTTGCTCACTGACTGTGCCTCTGGGCCTCTTCCCAAGACAGACGGGCTGGGCTCATAAACAAGCAATTGGCCCGAAATCCTGGGGAGTCTGCCCATGGCACAGGGCAGACACAGGGAAGGGGGGGTGGGTGGTGAAAGCCTAATTAGGCTCCAGAGGGGCGGTGCCTGAGGGGAGGGCTGCTGTAGTGAAACTGAATTCAAAGGACAGCCTTTCCTGCTGGGTGCTCAGTGAGCCGTGAATGTCCGGGGGGGCCATGGGACAAGGCAGCAGCTGGGAGGCCCCATCGAACTTGTGAGTTCAGCCAGGTTTGGGGCTCTGCCATCGCCCCTGCACCGAGGCATTCAGACCCTTCCTGGGGTCCCACCCACTGGGGAATTCTCAAAGACAGCAACTTGGTGGGGACTGTCTCCTAGTTCTCATTTCACAAGGCATGCCCAGAACCCCAAGCCCCGACAGCCTGCTGCCCGGCCCTTTACCCTGCATCCTCCTCAGAACTGTACTTTGCCTTGGGCTGACACTCCAAAGCACTTGGCACACTGTCCTCGCTGGGTCCTCCACGCTGGGAGGTGGCATTCCTGTGTTTCAGATGAGGACATGGCTCATCAGCCCAAACACACTAGAGGTCGGAGGAACTACTGAGACGAAGTTCTCTTTCCCAGGCTAAGTCCTCCAGGGAGGTGGCTCCTGGGACAGACAGACAGCCTGCTGAACTCCCTGTAGTCCTAAGGGCTGGGCTTTACATCAGCTGCAGAAGCCCAGGTCCCAGGCCTTGCTCAGCAGGTCCTCTCTGTCTCATAGTGGCTGCGCCTCGCCTCACCCTCATCTGCTCTCCCTTCCTACCTTTCATCCCTCAGAGCCTGGTTGGAACGCAACCCTTTGAAAGGCTTAGTGATCCATCCCAAAATACTCAGGGCTGTTGCTGGGGCAACCTGGCCCATCACACATCCAAGACTGAAATGTTGAATGGGTTCACGGGTATTAAGAGGGCCTGGGAACTGGGAGGGCAGGGGCACAGGTCTGAGTGGGAGGGAGGGGGTAGGGGACCCCAGGAATTCCTAATGGAGCTGCCCCTAACCCCCCTTCCCCACAGGAAAAGGCAAGAAGGCTCCTGGTCATTGTTTGCTGTGACTAAGTGTCTGACAGGCTCAAACAGGTGACATGGAGAAGTCAGGCAGAGGGAGAGACAAGGAACTGGCTGGCTGAGAGAATGTGGTGGGCTGGGCTGGGGGGTGTTTTGAAGGAACCCCCCACTCGCAGATGGACAAGGGAGACTGCGTTTCCCGGTGGATGCTGGCGCTGTCTCTGATCTCACCATAACCCCACAGAGTAGGTTTGCTGTCATCCTTGGCTGACAGCTGAGGAGCCGACCAGAGAAGGGAAGTAACCTGCCCAAAGCCACACAGCTGCTCAGCCGCAGGCTGCGAGCCAGGGCTGCATGGCTCCTAAGCCAGTGCTCTTCCTACCCAGTCTGCCTGTCAGGAGGCATGTCAGGAAACACGGTGCCAGCCAGTCACTCACAGCAGCTAACAGGAGGCATGTGCACAGACCTCAGGTCCCAGCCCACTAACCAACCAAGGGTAGCCATTGCAGTTCCCTTTCTCAGATGGGGAAACTGAGGCCTGAATTAGCACCGTCTCTACACAGCCGATGGGTCTTAGAGTCCTTCAGAGAGGACAGCCTCACTCTTGTGCCCCTGCAGGTGGGGAAGTTCTTTCTGGTATCTAACCAAATCCACACCTGCTTTACATCAATCACAGGCCAGCTCTGCACCAATCCTTTTGCCTGACAGCTCCAGAAGCCCTTCACTTCATGATCTCACTTGGTTCTCACAACGTCCAGGGAGGCAAAGGTGAGTGACTGTTTTGTGGAGGGAAGGGTCCAGAGAGGTTAAGGAGCCGAGCTGAGGTGGCACAGCTACACTTGGCATTGTTTGCTTTGGCCCAGGCGCTTGGCTTTCAATTTTCCTGCCAAGATGATGTCATAGTTCCTCCAGCCCCCCGTACCTATCAGCATTCTGTGCGTCTCGCCACCTGCCTCTCTCTGCAAGGAGTTTCATCTCCTCTTGCCCTCACTGCTGGGAAACTGTCAGACTCTGGCCGGGGCTGGAGCTGAATCTCCCCAGAGGCAGCAGATGCCTTCTTGGTGCAGAGACTGCAGTTCTGGGCCCTTTCCTTCCCCACTAGCTCCTCAGCCCCACGGCTGACTTCCCACAGCCCAGGGCCAGGAACCGCCTTAGTAGCAGAGACAGAACTCAGGCCTGAGGGGCTCAATGGATAGTAAATGGGGGGGTGGTCCCCCAGGGCAGCTACAATCCATTCTACTCACGTGCCCCAGGGAGGGGTGGCTGAGACCGGTGCGAAAGAGGACAGAATGCAGGTGTCAGGCCCAAAGGATGGAGGAGGCAGATAAGGAAAGAAGCGGGGCTGTGGCAGAACCCCAGCAAGGCCCAAAGGAAGATGAATCACGGAGTCTGAGGCCAGGCCTAGTGGAAGGTGGGAGGGAGAGAGGGAGGCAGGGCCCTCTTTTCTTTCTTCCCCATGAGAAGCACCCCAGGGGGCTGGCAAGACAGCTCAGTGGTTAAAGGTGCCCGCCGCCTCATGATGTAAGCCTAATGACACAAGTCAGGTCCCTGGAACCCGCGCCGAGGTAGAGAGACGTGACTACAACATTGTTCTCTAACTCCATAGGATGGCTATGGCACGTACACCCCCCATAATAATATTAATTAATGACATAAATTAAAAAAAAATGAAAAGCAGCAGCCCAGCTATTCCTTGGAGTCATCAAGAAAGATGCGTGGAGTGAATGGGTGGGGGAGGGTGGGAAGGAGACAGGCAGGGCCTTAGACGTGCAGGAGGCTGGTCACCATTCCCATGACACTCAGAGGCTCCCAGGCAGGGGTCGGGGGAAATGCTGGCTCTCCTGGGCAGTGCTCTAGCAGGGTCTCCTACTTCGTCCTGGCTTTTATCCAACATGCCCAGGACCAGAAGCGGTACAGATTTCTGGAATTCGGGTTATTTGAGCACCGCTAACCCCTGATACCCAAACCCCAAACTTCTTGAGTATCACGTGAGCTCTCCAGAAGCCTGGTGCTTCAGATTTTCAGATGGGCAAGTGCGGCTCTGAGGCAGCGAGACTGTCATCATTTTCTTGGGTTCTTGGTCTGCATCTGGAGAGCCCACAGAGGCCTCCACCCGGCTCCTCCCATTGGCTGGTGGTGGCAGGTGGGAGGAGCTAAGGGAACAGACAAGGAGGGACTTGGAGGGGACAAGAGAGGTGGGGCCAAAGCTTGTGAGCTGATGACTTCCCACACTGGCAAGGCGTACTTGGGGCTCTGCTGCTAGCTAGTTTGGGCACGGCCTATCAGTCCTGCCAGAGAATGCCATCGTAGAGAGCCGGAGCGGGGCAGAGCGGGCCTGGCTCTGAGACTGTCTAGCTTCAGAGAAACACTGAACAGGAGTTGGGGCTGTATCAGTGGGCGCCTGGTTTTTAAGGAACAACGAGGGACTCAGCTCAAACCGGAGGGTTAGACATGAGTGTAGGGAAGGAGACTGAGGCAATAACGGTGATGTTAAGAATGAGAAGACACGGTAACACACATGCTTACTAAGTGCTGGGCACAAATGTCAACCCCGCGTCTAGTAACTCATTTAATTCCTGTGGCAACCCACAAAGTGGGTATATTATGTCTGTTTTATAGATCAGAAAGGCAAAGTGATGTGCCTGGAGTAGCACAGCTCTTGGGTCAACATTTGAACCCAGACAGTCTGGTTCCATTTGGCGCCCCCCGCCCCCCCCCCCCCCCCGGGCTGGGACAGTGTGTGTTGTCGGTATCTCAAAGCTGCAAGAGCAAGGCGTGGAGCTGTCCAAAATTAGAAAGTCCACCTCAAAGAACACGGTGTGGTGGCAACCCGGGGACCCAGGGTCTTGCCACAACCTGTAAGGGAGGAGAGCCCTAGCTGGAGAATTGTCTTGATTGTTCATCGACGTGGAAAGACCCAGTCTACCATGGGTGGTGTCATTCCCCAGGGTGGGCTCTGAGCTGTGTAAAAGTGAGGCGAGCCAGCTGAACAGAAGCAGTCAGCAGCATGGGTGTACTGGTTTTCCTTGCTCTTGACTGTGGATGTGGAAATGACCAGCTGTTTCAGGCTCTGTGCCTCTGTGGGTTCTCTGCAATGATGGTTTGTCCCCTGGAATTGTAAGCTAAATAAAGCCTTTCTTCCTTAAGGTGCTTTGGGTTGGATTGTTTTACTACAGCAACCAAAATAAGGCTAGAACAATGGTCAAGAGCAGTAGACATCCCAGTGGGACCCTCTCCCCGCTCATCACCTTGTATGACCTCAGCTGTTCTGAGCCCAAATGCTCCTGCGGTCCCTGGAGTCATTCAAATGTTCAGTGTCCACACAGGAGGAAGCAGGGAAGTCCTCCAAAAGTGAGCTGTTATCCCAACTCCCGAGGAAGCAGAAATTTAGCCATGCCCCTGGGCCACACCCTGAGGTCTCAGGTCCCACAAGGCCACGCCACAGGGCCAGCAGGCCTTAGGATGGTCCTTTTGGAAATGGACTCATGTTCTGTACGTGGAGTGAACAGACTTCATCCCTTGAAATCCAAGGCTGGGCCAAACCCACGTCCTCAGCAGCACCACGAGTGCTCAGCAGGCTCAGGGGTTAAGAGTTAACTTCACTAGAGCAGAGAGAAGACAGTCTGCTGTGAATGCTGAATCTCTGCACTGCCTACACCACACACAGGGCCACATGGGGTGTGTGTGTGTCTACACACACACATTTTAGCTGGGTAGGGAAAGTCACACACATGCTCACATGCTCACATGACAGCAAGAGTGTGGTCTCCAGAAATGTGTCCCTTCTAAGTCCCTGTCAGGTGCTAGAGAGGGCTCCGGGAGCACCATGCCATGTTCCAGTCAGGCAAAATAGGAACTTCCTCACAGTTCCTAAGGATGTAAGGGACTCCACAGCCAAGTTTAGACTCCAAGGCCAGCCAGCTACCTCTGGGCCTTTGCCAAGCTCTATGCTCTTGTTCTTGGGTCCCTGGTGGCAGGCTCTATCTCTGGCCCTCCATCTGACTTTCAGCTCTTGGTCCCTGTTGGTACTTCTTCTCCCTTCTAAATGAACATGTGTGCACATGCAGTTACACACATGTGTACACACACACACACACACACACACACACCAACCTCTTCCTGGCCAGATGGATGGCCTCTTACCAACTCAGATGACCCACATCTCTTACTAAAGCCTCATGTGAGGCCTGGACATCAGTCCCCTAGCCTTGCCCTGGGGCTGTGACCCCCAGAGGGAGGCAGCTGCCTTTCATTTAGAGGCTCTGCATCTCTGTGCAAAGCCACTTACTGAGGTGGCCTGAGAAGTACAGGGCCCTGCTGAGATCAGGAGGCCTGGGAGCCTCCTCATTGGGAGAGGAAGGATGTGAGAGATGTTTCATTTCCTCGCTCTGCCTGGTAATTAGGGGACAGGAAGACCCCACAGACTCCGAGGAGTTCCCAGGGCCCACAGGAACACTGCTGCACATTTGCTGTGCTGGGTGCCCGAGGTGAGGGGCAAGCTTCAAAGAGGGCCATCCGGAGTGGATCCGGCCCTGCCTGCGGGTGGGTGCTGTGTGAACCTGAGCGAGTCATTTCATGTCTGAGCCCCATAAGGTGACTCCAGAGACAGCAGAGGATCCTGGTGCTTGCACACTGCAGGAATGGCTGATGATGAAGAACCTGTGTGTGACCTGCAGCCCGCCTGCCCAGGCCCTTCTCTCCTTGACTCCTGCACAGCATTCTGAGACTCTCTCAGCATGTGTGTGTTTGCTTGGCCTTGTCACAGAGGGCCCAAGAACCCCTCCTTCCTGGCTCTGTCCCCACTAGGTGTCCAGTTACTTCAGGGAGGGCTGATAGAAAGCTCAGAGGGGACAGAGGCCTCGTCTGTTTGACCAATGGAGAATTCCAGCCTTGAGTGTGATGTCTGCTGCAGAGGGAGGGCCTAGTGGATGCTGGGAAAAGGAAAAAAAGACAAGAAGGGAGGGGAAGGAATCTGGGCCTGGGCCTTGGTCCCGTGCTACGATCTGGCCGTGGCTAAACCCTCCTGGGAGACTCGGGACCAGCGGCACAAGCTGTGAGGCCCCATCCAAGGGAGTGGCCCCAGGTTCTGACATGGCACATCCCTGGAGGCCCAGCACTGGGGAGAACAGGGGAGGAAGGTTGCCAGTTCCAGGTTAGCTACATACACAGTCAGAGTCTAGGCCAGCTAGGGTCTATAACAAAACTCGTCTGCTTTACATTACTGAGAGATCAGAGGATCCGAGATCTGGACAGGCTTGTCAACATCACACAGCATGAAACGGCTGACTGGTGATCTTATGACACCAAATCTCACAAAAGGTCCCTCCTCAGAACCCTCAGTGCCTTCCAAAAGATATCCAGCACCACACATTTCTGCAACTTGGAGGACCCTGCCCAGAGGTGAGCGTGAGAGAGGACAGGGGCCCTCGGACTCACCTCTTATCTCACACATTCCTGAAAACATTTTTTTTTAAACCTCAAAATCCATCCACAGTTGTGTAATGTCAAAGTCAGGCTGCTGCTTCCAGATCTGGAAAGTGCCAAGGTATTGTGGGAAGCCCAGTGCTAATTCCTGAGAACTAAGAGGAGCTCCCCAGCCCTGTGGGAATCAAGCCCCTGTTTGTAAAGCACTGCCGGGCATAGCCTCCTCAGTGGCTTGCACTGCCCAGCTGAGGTCAGGTTCATGCCCCCTCCCTGTCTCTCTCCCTCAGGATGAGGGCAGACCCAGAGGGCAGGGAACCTGGAGTGCGGGACACTGGATGTCATGCATCCTCCTGCTGCAGCAGGCAGAGGTTACCCTGCTTAGACAGTCAGCTTCACTTCCGAGTTCACTGCTCCTGTGGGGGACCATGGCCGGGGTCTTGGGGAGATTGGATATGGAGGAGGGGTCTCTGAGGGTAAGGGCTGGAGCATGGCTTACGTTCTGGGGTCTGCTTTGCAAAACTAGGTCTGAATCTAGAAAGACTGGTAGTCAGTCTATTGTACTGCTCTGTGTGTGTGTGTGTGTGTGTGTGTGTGTGTGTGTGTGTGTGTGTGCCCATACACATCTCTGTGTGTGAATGTATACCCATATACGTGTGTGTGTGAGTGCATGCCCATACACATTTCTGTGTGTGAATGTATACCCATATACGTGTGTGTGTGTGAGTGCATGCCTATACACGTCTGTGCATGTGTGTGTGTGCACATGCATGCGTGTGTGTGTGTGTGTGTGTGTGTGTGTGTGTGTGTGTGTGTTGTGTATGCACAAGTGGGAACCCAGGCGACACTGTGGCCAGTGGACATGTGCACCTGTGTGCCCCTTCCCAGAAGTGAAGGCCAGAAGGAGCTGGGCATGGGGTGGAGCACCTGCCTGTGATGGTCAAGATAGCCACACAAGTCCACTTTCCAATGCAAACAGAGCCGCCTAATCTCGGGGCCTGGTGCAGTGGCCCCCATTAACACTAATTAGGATAAATTGGAGTCCTTGTCGCCTCCTAATTGCAGAGAACAGACTGCACAAAACCTATGTGCCCGTCTTGTTCCAGCTGGTGAGATGACCTCCAGGTGACCACAGGTTTCTGGTACTCTCCTCATCCCACCCGGACTCTGGATGTCAGGATTGTCCAGGGGACAATGTGACAGAAGCTCAGGGTGTCCCCGCTGCTCTGAGGGGTGGTGAGACTGGGTCCCCCAGGGAAAAGGGCTCTGGGGGCGGGAGAGTGAGTGACAGCCTGAGCCACAAGAGGGCCCCGGGGCTCCCCAGCCCTGGCCGACAGCTCTGTCCCCAGAAGGACAGAGGGCCATCCACTGCATAACAGCGAAGCCACTGCTGGCTCTGGACCCCTCCTGTACGACACGCCCCACTCCAGTCAGTGGCTCTTAGAGGCCAAATCTTGAAGACATGTGAAGACCCGGTATGGCCCCATTGTGATTCCCATGTCACCAGGTCCTTCTCCAGATACCACGGCTACAGTCTTCAGAAACCCAGCCAAGCCATTTGGGGGCCCCCAGCTACTTGGCTACAGCCCTGGGCCACTGAGCGGGCTTACCCCACAAGACATGTACTCAAAGCCTCTCCCCCGAGGACCAAGAATCCCGTCTGCTCCTTTAGGGCCAATGTTCTCCTGTGGGTCCACCCGGTGTCCCCACTGTCCTCAGGCCCCAAACTAGGAAGTCTGTCTGTCCACAGGCCTAGCTCTGCTTCCAAGAGACAGCTTGCTGCTTGCTCTTTTCTGCCTGGAATCTAGAGAGGTCTTACAGCAGAGGTCTTTCTTACCTATATTCAAAACTATGTCCACTATTAGCTGACTCCTGAGCACTTCAATTCTGTTCTTTTTTTTTTTTGGTTTTTTTTTTTGAGACAGGGTTTCTTTGTGTAGCTTTGCGCCTTTCCTGGAACTCACTTGGTAGACCAGGCTGGCCTCGAACTCACAGAGATCCACCTGCCTCTGCCTCCCGAGTGCTGGGATTAAAGGCGTGCGCCACCACCGCCTGGCTTCAATTCTGTTCTTTACATTACATTTATTTCTATTTTATAAAACAAGGGCTGTACATATACTTCATGAAATGAAATCATTGTCCATTAATCCCCACGCTCCAAGCCTATGGTTGGGCCTGTGCTCCTTTGTCAGCCCAGAGAGCTCCCACTGACTCAGCAAGGCTCCCTATAAAGTTTCTTCTGTCATGAAGGCTTCCCCGATTTCTCCAATGCAGGCAAAGGTCCCTTTTGCTCAGTTCTGGTCCACATTTTAGAGCCAGAGAAGAGCGGGCATCAGAGACCCCCAGGCTACATAGCAAAGTCATGGGTGCCAAAGGCAGCTCACGTGGGTGACTCTCACAGCACAGAGCCTGGAGCCTTGCTGCCTGGTTCCCTCCCACCCTCCCACCCTCCATCTTGCCTTCCCAGAGCCTGTGTCTCTGTTCTCCCTCACAGGAGCGAGCCAGGGTGGTCTCCCAGCCCCCGGGGATATAGATCACTGTGACACCTACAGAGAGCAGAGGGACCCATTGTCCTTACCAGGTGGGGGCAAGAAGCATGGACTCTGCCCTTCCTCTGGGGGACTCTAGACTGGGTGTGAGCGTTCAGACCGAGTCCTTCTAGAGTGATGGTGCCCCTGAGGCCCAGCCACTCAAAACCCTGGACCCGGGGCTGGATCCCAACTTCTCTTCCAGTGGCTGACTCAGCGGGTTCTTCCCAGTCTGGGCCTCCTTTTCCTGTCTGTGGAGCATCACACTGCAGACCCCTGCCTTGAAGCAGCGCAGAAGCACGACATTCCTCACAGGGCACGCGGGAGGCAGAGGTCACGGTGCCAACTTCCCAGGAGGAAAATGGAGCTAGCAGCACCTGAGCCCGAGTCTGTGAGGGAGGTGAACCTGGTTCTAGGCCGTCCTGCATCCTGGATAAGACCCCGGTTTAGGCCCAGGATTCAGTAGCCCTGAGTATGGTGAGTGAGTGCCATGCCAGGCACTAGGGAGCAGGGTGCGTCCCGGGAGCCCTTGGCAGACCCCACTCAGAGACCCCAGGCCCAGACTTGCTCCTGGCAAGAGAAGGTTGTTCGAGGGCCAGCCAGGCCAGGCCAGGAGCTGCCACGAGGACTGAAGTGCTGGGCCCATCTGCAGGCTGGGAGCCCTGCTTGTGGATACAGCTCTGGGCACTTGGTGGGTAGCTGTAGGGTCCAGCACTTGGCAGAGGCATGCACGAGGCTGGCTCTGGGTGGAGCTGAGTAAGCCCAGGAGCAGAATGTGGGCTGATCACAAAAATGGGCCATGGGGCTTCCCTTGTGTTTATCTGCCTTGTGTTTGCTAGGCCTTAGGGATAGAGCAAGGTGGGGGGCAGAGGCTGGACCTCAAGGTTTGATTCCCTCCTGCATCTTCCAGTGATTGTGGGCAGCATGTCTTATCCTGCCCTTCTTCTGAGAGTTTCCAGAGAAAAGTCCACTAAATGGGGAAGAGCTAGACCCAGCGGGTCTCCTGTGGCTGAGGACTGGGTACCTTTCCAGGAGTCATGGAGTTGGCCGGGGTGAAACCAGCCTCAGTTTCCCCAGCCTTCACCCTACTCCCAGCTGGCTGTTGACAGTGACCACTGCCCTCACCAGAACTAAAGCAACAATGTACTCATGCTGAGATACCAAGCAGAGGTTACTTCTCCAGCTAGTCCCATCTCACCAGCTTTTGTTCTACCTTAGATGATTCTAGAAGGAGGTCTGGGAAGACATGTGGCCAATGTCAAACCTTGTTGTCTAGACAGACTTGGCGTAAGTTGATGCTATATGACCTTCTATGTGCTCATCTGTGCCCTGGGGTCAGTACACACTGTCACATAATGAGGGGAACACAGTGCAGCCAAGCACACAGAACAAGCTCCTGGCTAGAGGCCCTGATGGAAGGGAGGAACAGGTCACTCAGAGGGAAAGGCATAAGGACCAGGGACTACTGGGAGGCCTGTGCTCTTAGAAGCCACTCTCTGTCCCATGCCCAGGATTAAATTAATGACAATGCCATGTGGCTCACACTGTGCTAGCTCATCTCTTCCACAGCTGAGGAAGCCGAGGCCGGTAGTGTGAAGGAGTTAGCCAGGGGGTCAGGCATGTGTTCCCAGGTTGTACGCACAGCTCCAGGATACAGGAGGGCAATGAGAAACACCATCCCCATGCTGCAGATGGGGCTGGTATGAGGACATGGCTTAGCTGGCCTAGTACAGTGTGGCTGGGCTAGACCCAGCAATGCCAATCTGGGACCACCCAGCTCTGAGGAGTCCTGCCTGCCAGATGCCATCCTTCCCTGCAGTGACATTGATGGACTCCTATTCCTCTGGAACTGTAAGTCCTTTTATAAGCTATCTTGGTTATGATGTTTTATCACAACAATAGAAAATCAACTAATAGAGGAGGGCTTCCAGGCCCCTCGGTATAGCCAGTTCTCTTCCGGAGCCTTGGAACACACTCCTCCAGCCCCGTCCCTCTCACTAGGCTTTGAACTCCCCTGTAGTGGTTTGAACGAGAATGGCCCCCAAGGCCCATAAGTTTGAATACTTAGTCCCCAGTTGGTGGAACTGTTTGGGAAGGATTAGGAGATGTGGCCTACTTGGAGGCATGCTTTCAGGTTTCAAAAGTCTCCCACTGCTGGAGAGATGGCTCAGAGGTTAAGAGCACTGACTGCTCTTCCAGAGGTCCTGAGTTCAATTCCCAGCAACCACATGGTGGCTCACAACCATCTGTAATGAGATCTGGCGCCCTCCTCTGTATACATAATAAATAAATAAATCTAAAAAAAAAAAGTCTCCCACTGCCGCCTCTGCTTCCTGATTGCAACTTTGAGCTCTCAGTGTCTCCTGATATCGTGCCTTTGAAACCAGAAACCCAATTTACTCTTTCTTTTATAAATTACCTTGGTCATGGTGTTTTATCACATCAATAGGAAAGTAACTAGGTCATCCACCCTGTGTTTACATATTCTTCTTTCCCCAGACACACCAACAGGGACACAGGACCCTGGAGCTGCCTTGGCTTCCTGCCATTGCCATACTGTACCCCTGAAAACAGTGCCCAGGACTCAGGGACTATCCGAGATCTCTGGGCCATCAAAGTGTGATAAGAGCTCCTGGGTTCTTTTGGTACTGGAAAGACTCCTGCCAAAAGTCCTGGAGCCAACCCAGATGCTCCAAGCTGCCACACACGAGACTCTGGGATCTCTAGGCTATGTGGAGCCTCACACTGCCACAGGACCACAGAGCCACCAGCTCGCCATCCTTTAAGAACCCCAACAACGTACTTTCCTACCTCAGCCCATATCCAAGCCACCCCCCCCCCATTTTGTTTCCAATTCCAAATGGCACAATCCCTCCAGGAAGCTTCCTCACAGCTCTGTCTCTTCTACAAGATTGATTCTCTGGAGGGCAGGACCAGGTGACCAGTCCAGCCAGACTCCACTCGGTAAACATGACTTGAATAATTAACGGGGTGCTGCTAACTTATCGGGCAGGTGATGGCTGTGTGACCTTAGGCAAGTCACTTCGCTTTTCTCTGCTGCAGCTTTCTGAATCCTGCATGATGAGGAGACTAAGAGTATGCCTCTCACCAGGCTGCTGTGGGACTGGAGGCACACAGCATAACATGCAACATGTCTGCTGTTGTTAAACGATGTGTGTGTTTATTAGGTTGTCACAGAGCCAATGCCGCCAGGGTAGGAAAGAATTCACTGCTCTGTGCTCCTCTTCCAGTGTCCAATAACACAGCAGGTATGTGATTATAGGTGAGGGTGACATTTACCAAGCCCTCTGCCGATAAGAGAGTGTTGAGTGCCCGGAGGAAAGTTCCCAGCTGAGGCACACAGCAAGTGGCAGGCACAGAATTCAAAGCGAGGGCCCGTGAAGAGCAGGGGAGTAACTTTCACAACAGTCTGAACTCGGCATTCTTGGTTGGAAGTGAACCGTCCATTGCCAGAGGGCAAACAGAGACTCAGTGACCACCTCTCGGAGAGTCAAAAGAGATGACCTGGACATCCTCCAAGTCAGGCGGCCTTCAGAGGGACAAATCCTCCCACACCTTTCCCCTGGAGAGTTACATGCTCTGGGTCAAGTGAGGGAAAGGTTTGCAGCCAACCAAGGAAGGGGAGAGTGGGTAGGACCTGACTGGCATCTTCTAGTGGGAGCCATGCAAAGCTGGATGGGGCTGATGTGACATTTGAACACACATGGCCCAGGGCCGGGGCCAGGGCTGCCCCAGTGGGCTCTGAGCCAGCTCACTTTAACCCAAATTAGTTTGAGCTGTGGCTGCACGTAGATGAGAGACTGCAGAAGCCTGCTTGCGGCCACCCCCAGAAAGCAGGGCCCTGTCTGGCGCTCCACCTGGCTGCCCCTCTTATCTCTGCCTACTCCTGGCCTTTGGGGGCTCTGCCCTCCTTCTCTTCTGCTAGTGCCCTAAGGACCACCACCCTTTATAATGTCCCCCTTCCCTCCTGTGGGTGGACTCCGCACAGGATGTGCTCTGAGGTCCTGCCCCAAGAAGAACCTGGTCTGGTCTTGCAGGGTCCCTCCACCCTATCCCATTCCTTTCAAAGAGCTGGACCCGAGAGCCCGGAGAAGGAGGCTGGAGCCATGAGCAAGGGTCTGCAGCAGGGTCTTTCTCTGCTAGCTCCCCTTCACCTGTGTTATTATTTGGTATAGAACGTCCTCACAGCTAATGTGTTTGAATACTTCATCCTTAGGTAGAGGAGCTGTTAGGGGGAGGGGCAGGCCTTGAGGGTTCTAAGCCTGTGTCTAACCTGTGGCTCGAGGTTTCTGAGGAGGAACTTTGTAGATGGCAAGGCTGTGTCGCAGTATCCAAAGGTTGGACAGCCTGCACCGCCTCCAGTCTGAGGGCCACACTTCCGGATCCACTGAGATGGAATGAGCTGAGCTGCAAACTTGCTGTCACAGAGCCCTGGCTGCCATACCTTCCCACCATGACAGATGGCATCCCCCAAACTGAGAGTCCAAAGACACCCCTCCTCCCTGAGGTGGCTTCGGCTGGCTACTCGGTCACAGCCAGGAGAAGAAGGAGTAAGTGACATCAAACATGCTGAGGCCAGCAGGCTCAGGCCCCACATAGTCCCTCCTGGGGAAGCTGGGCCCTGCTCTGGCGTGGACACTGCCTCCATTGCAAGCCGTGGCTCCAGAAGTGCCACTGGAGTGTTGTCTCCTCTGCCCCAAGTAGGCAAAGGGGCACCGGGGAACAACGTGGGCCAAGACTTACTGCAGAGCCTAACGGTTAGTGGCAGCTGCCAAGTCCTCAGACGAGGAGGACCCGCAGAACGGCACTAGGCTCCACTCATGAAAGAACTTTCGAGCCATAGGACAGGGCTCCTCCTGACAGAGGGTATCTGAGGTCTGTCCTGCCCTCTTCCCCCATCTACCTGCAGGCTCACCCTGTTCCAAAGAGGCTGTCACCAGTTGGGCACCCTGCAGTGATAGCTTCTGGATGCAGACATACCTTCACCTTTGATGAGCCCTCAATTGTCCACTCTTGACTGCTGCCCCTGGCTTCCTATCACCTTTTCAAGGGCTCAGGTCAGTTTTCCTCCTCTGTGTAAACCTTGCCATGACCCCTAGGGGAAAGTCTGAGCTCCACATAGAGAGAGAGACCTCTCTGTTCCCTACTCCCCCACTCCCTCCAAGAGTCCCACTCTTGGGAAAGGGCAGAAGGCACCACACACACAGCACTGTCAGGGTCAAGTTCAAATGAGCTGTGTGTCCCTTCAGGACCACCAGGGGGGCCTCAAAACAAGTGTGTCTCTCAACCCCAGCCGCTTCCCCAGAACAGCAGTGGAAGACTCCGTGTGTGTGACAGCACAGACCCTCCACAGGTGGACAGTGGCCAGCAGCTGCCCTGCCAGGTTGCAGGAAGCTGGGCTTCACCAAGTCCTGAGACATGTGACAGGAGAGAGGGATACAGCGTGTGGCCACACCCGCCTACTTGGCTCTCCTAGCCTGGGCTGAATGTGGTTGGGCTTAAGCTCTGGCCTCTCTAGGTCTCTGAGACCTCAGGGGACCTGGAGTCAGAGCCTGAAGGTGTGGGGAAGCTGGGCTGCTCCACTCCCACGGGACCACTCTGCGCTGACCTCTCTCAAGGCTTATGGCCTGGACAGCATGTCCCCATGGCAGCCATTGACTGACTGTCCACTCTTGACTCTGCTCCTTCCTGTTCCCGTCCTTAACAAGAAAAGCCACGGAGACATGTTGTAGTCTGGGGGAGCTCCGTGTTGAAAGAGAACACGGCTGGGAGGTGGGAATGGAAGAGCCTAGGGGTGATACAAGGGTACTTGTTTTTAAGTTAAACCCTCTGAATTGTTTGAATTTGTTTTATTTTATTAAGTGTGTGTGTGTGTGTGTGCCAGCATGCAGGCACATATGTGCATACACGGAGACCAAAGGTCAGCCCCAGATGCCATTCCTCAGGCACAGTGTACCTTTATTGGACACAGGTTCTCTCACTGGCCTGGAGCTTGCTAAGTGGGCTATGCTGGCTGGCCACAGGCCCCAGGCATCCTCCTGTCTCGGCTTCTGCAAGCGCTGGGATTATAAACATGTCACTGTGCCCAGCTGTTTTATGTGAGGTCTGGGAGCCAAATTCAGGTCCTCAGGCTTACACAGTGAGCATGTCCCCAACTCAGCTGTCACTCCAGCCCTCTTTGGATTTTTTGTCTTTTTTTTTTTTTTTTTTTTTTTTTTTTTTTCCCGAGACAGGGTTTCTCTGTGTAGCTTTGCGCCTTTTCCTGGAACTCACTTGGTAGCCCAGGCTGGCCTCGAACTCACAGAGATCCGCCTGGCTCTGCCTCCCGAGTGCTGGGATTAAAGGCGTGCGCCACCACCGCCCGGCTATTTTTTGTCTTTTTTAAGACAAGGTCTCTCTATTATGGAGCTCTGGCTGGCCTATGTAGTCTAGGCTGGCCTCGAACTCACAGAGATACTCCTGGCTCAGATTTCTGTGTGTTGGGATTAAAGATGTGTGCCACCATGCCTGGCTGCTCTTTGGAATTCTTAAATAACATGCATTATCCTGTTAATGACTTTTTAAAAGAGATGCCTTCATTTATATGTGTCTGTGGGTATGCATGAGTGTATGTATGTGTACCACATTTGTGGAGTGCCTGTGGAGAAGAAGGTGTAGGATCCCCTAGAACTGGAGTTACAGATGGTTGTGATCTGCCCCATGTGGGTACTGGAACCCAACCCAGGTCCTCTCGAGATCAGCAAGTGCTCTTAACCACAGAGCCATCTCTTCAGCCCCTTCTGATCACTTTCACAAAATATCCTGTCTTAAAATGCCAAGCGCTGAGCTGAGCTCTATTGGGAAGAGAGAGAGTTTTCTGCAAAAGCGTTTAAGTGGAGCCATAAACACACCCTCCAAGCATTCTTCCCAAGCCCCCCTCCCACATCCCAAGTGCTGTGAGGTGGCCTGCACACGGGATTTAATTTAAAGCTTACCACAGCCCTCTGCAGTTGGATGTTACAAGAACCGGTTCAAGGCCTTCCTTCTTGGAAGCTGGGTCTAAATTCTCAGTTTTGACAGCCAGCCCCACAGGCAGCCTCCTGCCACTGATGCAGAAAGCGATAAACTCAAAGCCATTTGTTCTTCGTCCTCTGCACTGCTGGAAAACCAATGACATTCTCCAGGAGCAAAATCAAATTGTCACAGGGACACAAAGCCAGGGACTAGCATCTCTACACACCGCCCCGAGACTGTGAAGCAGAGATGGCTGAGAGTCCTTGCAATCTGTCCATTGGTCTCACACATTCACCGGCCACTGACGATGCCCCCCACATCAGGCTCTGTACACTGCTGGAGACAGAGCGGGAGAGATGCCCACAGCCCTTAAGAAGGGGGGAGGGGGATGCTGGCCAGGAAGGACCCTCTACACTTACAATATTTGTGCTGTCTATAAAGATCCCAACCCTTTGTAATTCAGGATCCAGGCAGTGAGAACAAAGTGCCATGCCATCATGTCTGCCTACAAACAGACCCTGCTGCCTGCCTGGGACACTTGCATCTGCAGAGAGCAGAGCTGGGACTTGACAGCTCAGCCCACACTTTGGGTCTTGGGATAAGGGTATTTCACTTGGACTTCAGCCTAGGAAGGCAAGAAGGGATTAATGAAAGTTCCAGGAGCCACTACGGCAAGAGTGGGATTATGCCCAAGGTTTTAATCTGCATATCCAAAGAGTCCTGTGAGCAGAGTGCATGGTGTCCTCTTCAAGGGGATAGTATGAGACTCTCAGGACCCAGGCGTACGCTAAGGGCTCAGTGTAGCATCGCATGAACAAATGAATGAATGTGATGGGGGAGAAGAAAGCTGTACCCCATCTGGAATTAGGGGTTTGACTCCCAGTTTATCACCAGGATTTGGGTGCCTGGATGAATAACCTGTGCTCCAAACCTTGCCTAAGATGCTCAAGTTGGACTCTAAGGGATAGCAAGATGTCTGACCAGATAAAGGGGACTGTCATCTGTCTTGGTTACTTTTCTGTTGCTGTGATAAAACACCATGACTGTGAAGGAAGGGTTTATTTGAGTTTATGGTTCCAGAGGGATGAGAGTCCACACTCCCAGTGGGGAGGTGCAGCAGCAGGCGTTCACGGCAGCTGGAGTAGCAGCTGAGAGCTCACATCCTAAACCGCAAGCAGAGAGCAAACTGGGAACGGTGCAAGACTTTGAAATCTCAAAGCCCACCCCCAGTGGGTGGCATACTTCCTCCAGAAAGACCGCCTTTTCTAGACCTCCCCAAACAGCTCCACCAACTGGGAAACACGTGTTAAAATGTTAGAGCCTAGGGGGGACATTCTCATTCAAACCACAGCACCACGAAACTCGAGGGCCCAATTCAAGTCCCAGGACCTACATGGTGTAGGGGGAGAACGGACTCATGAAGGTTGTCCTTTGACTTTTACGTATGCACCAACACACACACACACACACAGAAACAACCACAAAAATGTAAGTTGGAATTTAAAAAGTAATGGCATTGGCGTGCCTCACACGGCACTCTGGAGGCATGTCTGATGGGTACATGAGTTCTCGAAGAAGTGGGTTCTCATGTGTGTGCCTTCCAGAATGGAGGGAGGTCCTGGGAGTGGTGGAGGAACACTGGGGGAAGTGTGTGGCTGGGGCTGACTGGGGTTAACGACATGGTTAAAGCTGGGAGGAGACTTGCTTTCACTTCACAGATGACAAACTGGAGGACAAGGAGGCTATAAAAACTGAGGGGAAAAAATGCACCCTGCAATTCCAGCACTTGGGAGCTACAGGCAAGAGGCCAGGGGTTCAAGGCCAACCCGGCTTACATCATGAGTTCTTACCTCAAAAACAAAACAAAGTTAGCCAATCTCTAACTCAAGGTCTGTCATGACGCTTGCAACAGGGCATTCCTGAAATCCAAGCACTAGGAAGGTGGAGGCAGGAGGATGGTGAATTTGAGGCTGGCCTAGACAGTGAGAACCTGCTTCAGAAGACAAGAAACAACCCACCAGAACAAGCCGCGGAAATCCTGCAAGTAGCTAGGAGATGAAGTCAGCGATCCAGCTCCTCAGAAGGCCTCCCACATGCTTTCCCAGGAGCAGGAGGGAGACTGAAAGAAGGGCCAGTCGGCTCCAGCCCCAGGCAGCTTTGACTACCTCTAGTCAGCCCCAAGGTGCACCAGGCTGGCCTGCTCTGAGAATTCATGTTCTCTAGTTTCTACTCTTGTCTTCTGAATGACACTGCCATGTCTTCTCCTGTCCAGAACCCCAGCTAGTTTTCAAACCCAGTTCTTTGACACCGAGGCCCTGATTTACTATCCAGCCAAGAAGCATCTTTTCCCTTTGGTTTGGAGCCCCAGATCTCCCGCAGAGTGGGCCAGGAGCCCCTGAAGCTTGGAGTATTGGTACCAGAGACTCCTGCTGTTATGCTGCGGAATGGTTTTGAACCCAAGAGGTCTGCACAGAGATCTCTAGTAGGGCCCTTCCCCCTCTAGGGCATCTGGAACTCTGAGCCTTGGAGGGCAAGGAACAAGTCATTGTATGATTGTTAATACGTCAGACCCAAGTGAGGAGGCTTTTGAAAAATGATCAGAACTAA
This sequence comes from Peromyscus maniculatus bairdii, assembly GCF_049852395.1. NCBI lineage: Eukaryota > Metazoa > Chordata > Mammalia > Rodentia > Cricetidae > Peromyscus > Peromyscus maniculatus. The sequence continues at coordinate 70,281,877 of NC_134855.1, forward strand.
CAGAGCTTGCCAACATCCCCCATGTCTGAGCATGTCCCCAGGGTTGAGCATGGAGGGAGACCCTTGGGAGTGGTGGAGGTTAAACCCCCAGAGGATCCTGCTCTCTCCAGGATCCTCCTGGAGAACAGGGCAGCAAGCCTGAGGGCGAAGGCCTTTGTGCTCTGCTCAGTTCCTACCATCTAACAACACAGCACACAGCAGCCCCTCGGGACCCAGAGGCTGGATCAGGGGTGAGCAGGCTTTGACCATGAGGAGCTAGGCACACCATATAAGGGCAGGTCTGTATGTGAGTCAGAGCTGGGGAGCGGGGGTGGGGGGGGTGGGGGGGGGAGCTCTCCATGCTGGTGGAGAGCCCAAAGGTTTGTAGGTTTGTGGTTGACCAGCACCAGACACAGGGCAGACCTTAAGCAGCCCTTGACTGCAGCTGTGTGGCAGCAGCGCGCTAAGCTGTGGTTTTCAATCTTTTCTTTTTTCTGCAAAGCCATCCCCCCCCCCACACACACACATGAAATCCTACATCACACCTTAAATATGGGGGGCAGAGCTGTTGCTTTTGGGTGCCCAGATGGGGGCTATCAGGCTGGCCTGTTCCTCTGGGACGGTCTTCCACCACTCTTCTCTCTCCTTCAGGAGCTTTAGGGAAGCCAGGCTGGGTTGGTCCTCCCAGAAGGGCCCATCCTAGACCTGGGTCTTCTAAAGCTAAATCAGGTTCCTCCTCCTTCCTGAAGAGGTAGGGGAACCCTTCCCACAGAATGGAGTTCAATCCAAGCCCTGGGGGCTCAAACGGCAGGGTGACCATCAGGGAAGCAGAAGGAAGCTCATGAGAAAGCCTGCTGCCTGCTGTGGATCTGGCAGATATGGGCTGCCCAGTGGGAACGTCTGGCCTTTTAGATGCTTTGATCATTGAGTCCTTGTGCTAACCAATAGGACAGTGAGGGCTATGGCGGCGGACAGGGTACCCTGCGGATGGTCTCGGTGCCAACAAGGAAGACAGTGGAGGTAGCAAGCCAGGCAAGCCAGAACTCCCTCCCCGGTAAAGCGGTGCGGGGGCAGGGGGGCTGCGTCTGTTTTTAGACCGCACCCCAAGAAGTTCACCTGCAGATGTGGCAGTGTCAGGAGGGCTGGCTTCTGCAGGCTGGAGGCTGTCCAGCAGGTGTCTACCTGGAGGGGAAGCGGGAGAGTCCTGACTGTCCGGCCAGGTTGATGTCACCACCTCCCTGTGCTCCATGCCTCCCCCTTCCGGTCTGGCTTGCAATGCCCTGGGGCTCCCAGGAGGCAGTACCAAGAGCTGAGTCTGCAGAAGCCTGGGGTCTGCACTGGGGACCTGCCACCAGGACCGAGCTGAGGTAACGAGGAAACCATCCAGAAGCACAAAGGTCTGTGCACATGGTGCACGGGTATGTGCATGAGGTACCAGAGTAACACATGCAAGCCTGCTGAGAAGGGAGGCTAACGAATGTGCCCAAATGCACTCAGATGCAAAACTTAGTTTCAGTGGTATGAATGAGTGGAAGTGTGGGGTGTCTGAGCCCCTTGGAGAAAAGGTCCTTGTTCACGTGAAAACACATTCCTGGTATGCAAGCAAGATAGACCCGTGGTCCCCTGTAACCAATGAGGAGACTGATGCCCAGAGAAGGGGAGTGACTTGTCTAGAGCCACACAGCAAATTGGCAGAGCAAGCCTGGGTCTCTCCAAATGCATGGCCTGTACTCCAGGGAGGCCCACTCTTCTGTAGCTGTCAGACTTGCAGCCTGTAGGGCAGTCCCTGGCCTCAGCAGGAGCCTCCCTGACATACTGTCAGGAGTGGACCGGTCACAGATCACAATGAAGAACTGCTTCCTGTCTGTGTTTGAGTCCGGGCAAGGTGTGGGAAATGGTGCCCTGCGGACGGAAGCATGGGAGACAGGCAGACCTTAGCCACATGCTTCACAAAACAACTCCTTTTTCTTAAGTGGGACCCTGGGCAAGTCAGGTGTCCTCTCAGAGCATTGGTTTCTTCATTGGTAAACAAGACAGATAACGGTATCCTTCCCCAAAGGTTACTGGGAGTTAAAATGCCTCATCGGTTTTGAAGCCCAGAGGAGAGCATTTGACATGGAGCAACTGCTCAGTCGATGTAGGCAGGTGATAGAATGAATGAGTGTGTGTGTGTGTGTGTGTGTGTGTGTGTGTGTGTGTGTGTGTGTGTGTGTTTGAGGGGCGGGTGTCACATATACAAGGGAGGTGGAACATGCGCTGGGCGACTGCCTGGTTCCCGGCAAATATTTAGGCACACATAACTCTAAAGTCCTCCAGCTGCTCCTCCCTCTACCCAGTGTCCCCCTCACAGGCCATCTCGGCCTCCCCGCGGCTTGCCTGGCCCTCTTTCTGAGCCACCGATCCCCCACCTGCCAGTGATGCCCTCTAGCCCAGCTACCATGCACCACCTCTCACCAGCCAGCACAATGCAAATGTCGCAAAAATGTCGTTAGCACTCCACAAGCTGGTGCTAATGCCGCACCAGAAGGCAACCAGAGCCGAGAACTGGGAGGGTCCAGGAGGCCCTCGGATAGTCCCAGCTTTTCAAAAGGGGCATTCTAAAGGAGCAAACAGCTGCAGCAGTGAGGGGACCAGGAAGACTGTCTCTGGAGGAGGGGATGGCATGAACCTCTGGATGTCACTCCACTGTCCCTGTCCCCACTCCAGCCTTGACCTCTCAGTCTCTGGGGGGGGGGGGACTTCTCCCCAGCATTCCTCTTCTCTCTATCCCCCCCACACACACTTGAAGAGGCTTATTTTGGGGGCTCTTGCCTACCTGCTCCCATACCCCTCAAGCCACCTGAGACATAAATCATGGACAAGGAGGTGACCTGGGGTGGGGTCTTCTTCCCAGAGTGTGGTGGTGTCAGCCCGTCCTCCAGGGATGTGCAGTGGGGAATCAAGGTTCTGGTCCCAAGGCCAAGCTAAACTGCATGATTTCCTAGCTTGCAGGTGCCTTGATTTCTCCATCTGTGAAAGGTAACTTACACCCTCTATCTGCTTCTGCAGGTTCTTGGGGCAGGGCAGAAGCCCATGACTGAACAGATGGGAAAGTCTCCACATGCCACAGACTTCTCGTTTAATCCTCATGGTATTGTCTTTCCCATTTTATGGATGAGAAACTGAGGCTCAGAGAGATCAAATCAGCAGACATAATTGTGCATGGTTTCATGATTTTGTCACTGTGGGATGGTGCCACCAAGTGTGTTGGAAAAAGACTGTGACTAGAATACCGTAGGTGTTACACACATGTGTGCACCAGGACACAGGGCAGTGAGGATGGGCGGTTCCAAGTTTGAACAGGACATGTCGTGCATGTGGGCCATCTTTATCACAAAGTGAAGTTTCTGACCCTGGAAGGGACAGCTGGAGGGGACATGGCCCAGTGGAACAAGGTGCCAGGGTGTGATAGTCACAGCCTCAGGTCACTCCACAGCCACATAGCCTCTGTGATCCAGGTCTGTCCCCACAGGTCCTCATGGGCCCTCACGGGTCCTGGTCTGCACTGCTGCTCATTGCTGCTCAGCCTCCATTGGTCTTGGTTCAGCATCTCCACCCGTGGGTGGCCTGTCCAGCCCGGGGAAACTGGTCCTGCAGATGGAGGCTGGTGTAGGGAACTTCACAAGTGCTGAGAAGGAAGAGGGATCCAGTGGAGTCTCAAATCTGCATTCTCACCCTGGCCTCTGTTGCCTGTGGGATCATGGCAGGCAAGAGCTATTTGAGCCTGTGCAAGCTCTGTGCTATAGACATGCCTGAGGCAGAGTGGAGACACACTATCACTATGAAGGGCTGTGGTCCCTATCCCAGAGGCCAGTACAGGCCAAAGAAGCAGTCTAGCGTTCCCAGTGAGCCTTGACCAAAGGTCTTACCACGCCTTTATGGAAACCCCTCTCTCATTCCTGGGCCTCAGTTTCCCCTTCCACAAAACTGAGAATTGGACTGGAGATACATATCAGTGGTAAAGAACTTCCCTTGCATGCACAAGGCCCTAGTTCTAGCCCAAGCACAATTAAAACAAAAAGGGACAGAATTATAGCGAGGCACACAGCTCCCCAACTCCATGTCTTGTTTTTCTTACTTCACACTCCTCAAGGCCTCACTGGGATGACGTGTTAGACACCAGAGGCCCTTCCAGTGGCAGGAGATGGTGAGGGGTCACACAAGGTTTGGGCAAGAGAAAAAAGAGAGTGGCTCATGTCTGAGCTGATGACCAGGAGGAAGATCAGCCTTGGGAGAGGAGAGAAGCACCTGAGGGGATGGAATTAACAGAAGGATGGCGGAAGGGATGGAGGGAGGGACAGAGGCTGACCACACTGCCGGAAGCAGAGGGAACCTGGACAGAGCCTTTCCCTAAGTGTTCAGGGCCTGATCTCAAGCTCAATACCCAGGGAGCCTGGAGGAACAAGAATCTTCACTCACTCGGAAAGCATTAATTGAACACCTGCTGTGTGGGGAACTCCAGAGGGAGGGTACATTCGCTTTCCAAGGCACCGGGAGCCCAGGGGAGGAGACCGCCCAAGTGTGGGAAGGAGGGGAGACAGGCACCCAGGAAGGTTTCTTAGAGCAAAGGGCAGAGTTGAATGTCTGAGAATTAGAGAAGGGCGCTGTGGCAGAGACAAGGATGAGGAAAGCATGTCAGTGCCCAGATGTGGGAGGACGTGTGCCACAGCCATGTGCCACGGTGGCCAGCTGGGGATGACGCAGGCAGAGAGAAGCCAGTGACTTGGATCCTTGAACTCCAGGCTGAGGATGCTGAGCTATCACAGGCAATGGGGAACTACTGGAGGATGTGGAGCAGAGACGCGCATCAGGCAGGTTGGAGACGGCAGGGAGCCTAGGGAAGGGGAAATAGAGGAAGAGAGGGTGGACAGAGGGTAGGGGGCCTAGGAGGCCGGGCATAGAGAGGTTCTGGAAGACAGGGGCTGTGGAGGGACTCTAAGGCAAGCCAAGATGGGCCAGAGACCCCATGGGAAGGAAGACAAGGAACTGTGGGGTTCACAGCCCGGTCTGTCACTGCCGCCAAATGTGCAGCCTAGAGGAAGCTAGAGGAAGGCATTACACACCTCTGGGCCTCAGTTTCCCACCCTGCTCCTCATTAAATAGGAAAAATTCAGCCATCTCATAGAGTTCTAGAGTTCAACCAAGCACTTTAAATACAGCAAGGCCTGGGTGCGCAGTGATGGATGCTGAGTGCTGGGTGATGTGCTATTGATTTTACGCCCAGCATGCCTTCCCACGTGGCAAAGGACACTCATGCTCAAGATCAAACAGCCAGGCTGGTCTCTCCGGGTCTCATCAGCCCTCGCATCCCGGGAGAAGCAAGTTGCAAGCCAATAAACTGTGATGACTCAGAGAAGTCTGATCTTAAAATATTATTAAAGAGAAAGACTGTTGTATGACTCTGTACGGCCTGTTTATTAAACTCCAGCTAATAAGTAAAATGAGTTAAGTTAATGAAAAACCAACCTTCGGGAGAGATCGCATCACCTAATGGCAGCCCATAAACATCAACATGAAAATTTAAAACCTAGAATGAATATGGACGCCCACAGCAGGGGAGGCTGCAGGAGAGCAGCCATTGATTCCAGCGTTTTCTCCTCACTCATGGGGTCTTCAGGAAGTCATAAGGAGGAGCTATTTCCCATTGTTCACACACCAAGGATGCTAGGTGCTGGATTTAAATTGTCTCTCACTCCTAATTAGTAAGAATGAAATTAGAATCCATGGATGGCAGGATTGGAGAGGGCCTGGGTGCTTCTGCACACAGATTTCTTTGTTTTACTCTCTCTCTAGCAGCCAGATAGAGAGAGAAGAGGGGGGGGAGACAGAGACAGAGACAGAGACAGGGAGAGACACAGAGAGAAGTGGTGGGGGAGAGAGAGAGACAGACAGAGAGACAGGGAGACAGACAGACAAACAGACAGACAGACACACACACACAGCCATTTAAGCCACACAATTAAAGCACACTAGCATATTGTCTGTGCAGAGGGGCTGAGCCAAGCTTGACCAGGAAGGAGACACACTCTGGGGACCTTGTGCTCTGTACTGAGGTATGATAGACATTCAGTCTCCAGCCCAGGTCAGTAGCTCCCTGGGTCCTATATAAAGCTCATTGTATGTATTTGTGCTTGGGGTGAATAGTTGTTTCTCAACTCAATGGACATTCTCTCTCTCTCTCTCTCTCTCTCTCTCTCTCTCTCTCTCTCTCTCTCTCTCTCTCTCACACGCACACGCACACGCACACGCACACACACACACACACACACACACACACGAGTATGGGAACCATCGGTGGCACACACACATGTGCATGTGTGTTTGTGTGTATGTGTATGTCATGCTTCAAGCTGGGTGTGATTATGAAGCAGATGTTTAATTACTACCTGAGTGTAATTAATCAACACGATTAATACACCAGCCACACTGCATAATTACCTTGCAATTACATGGAAAAGAAATATTTTATTACTGAGGGTTTGCAAATACCATGGCACTCGATGGGCAGTGAGCTTTCTTACCCCCTACCCCTTACCACGGCTCTCCTAGGCGGATGTCCTAACCATTCAGAGCTCAGGCGGGCTGCAGCTTCCTCCCCAGTGGCCTGGCATCTGGTCAGTTTAAAAATTTTGGTTTGGTTTGTTTGAGACAGGATCTCACTCTGTAGCCAGGCTGGCCTTAAATTCACAAATGACCTCCTTGACTGACGCAGCTGCTCCATGGCTGTGGCTACCGGCACGCACCACCGTATCCGACCCCTTTGGAGGGGCAAGCTGGGAGGGAGGGGGGCAAGAGTAGGAGTCACCAGGGTGCTGCTGCCCGGCAGAAGTCTAAGGTTTCCCTCTGAGTGACCTCACTGCCACTGCCTCCCCACTCCCTCCTGGTCTCCAACTCTGGCCGCATCAGAGGAGAGCAGGTAACAGGGAGGGCCTAGGGGACACAGGGAGAGGCTGGGGGCACAGAGGGAAGCTGGGGACACAGGGGGAAGCTGGGGACACAGGGAGAGGCTGGGGGCACAGGGAGAAGCTGGGCTACTTGCCAAGACTGAACAATTCCAAAGGCCCGTGAGGGATATCTGGCAGATGAGAAAACCCACCAGGCAGTGGGCTGGGGCTCTCTAGCATGGCAATCCTAAGGGCCAGTTGGTGGGAGAAGATGTCCTGAGGGGGCAGCCTTGGGGACCCTACAGCTGCAAGCAGGGCTGGCCCACAGGTACCAGCCACCTGCTTCGGCCTTCCCATTCTCTGAGGAGCAGGAATCTTCAAAGAGCTCACCGGCTCGGGGGCAGAGGCAGCCTACTAAGCACAGAAGACTGCTGTGGGATGTCTTTCCGTACGCCTGTGAATATGCGTCGCTCTGATTGGTTGATAAATAAAGCTACATTGGCCTATGGCAAGGCAGCTTAGAGACAGGCGGGAAATCCAAGGAGAGAGACAAGAAAGAAAGGCAAGCGAGAGAGACGCCAGTAGCCAACAAAGAAGCAGCAAGATGCCAGCAGACCGGTCATGCCACGGCCACGTGGCAACTTATAGATTAATAGAAACAGGTTTAGTTATAAGAGCTCACTAGCAAGAAGCCTGCCATTGGCCATACCATTTATAAATAATATTAAGCCTCTGAGTGATTATTTTATAAGCAGCTGCGGGACCTCAGGGCCAGGCAGGACTGGAGAAACCTTCCTGCTAGAGAAGACCCCTGTCCCTCACTTCTCTCCCAACCTTTCAGCCTCACTGGTGCAGCCTGCACGGCACCCCAAGCCCTTGCAGCCTGCGTGTTTTAACTGCCCATTCTTTCATTTGACGGCCACTGTTACCATCTCCATTCTAGTACTCAAAGAGGTGCCATGTCCTCAAGAATTCCAACACAGAATTACCACAGGTCCCAACAAGTCCACTCCTGGGTCTGTACTATAAGGAACTGAACACCAGATTCAAAAGAATGCGACACTTGGGGGTGCACATCTGTATTTTCATAGCATCCCAGGGGAAGCAACTCTGGTGCTAGCCCTGTCTCCATATGGCAGAATATTGTCATCAGCGCAACACAGCCTCATACCAGCAGGACATGGAGGAAGCTCCAGTGTCCCTGAAGGACAGGCCGCCTCTGCCAAGGCCACAGATTACAAAACTCCAACATTCGTTCTGTGAAGATCTCTTACTAGGGACAGACAGAACTTGGTGCCTGTGGTTGGGAGGGGGAGGCTTCTTCCTTTTTCCAGGTGAGGAAACGTTCTGAAAACAGAGGTGATCATACAATGCTGTGGATGTGTCAGATGCTTCCCAATAGTGCAGTCAGTGCTGAGAGACAATGCAATGGAATGTGGATTTCACCTCAGAGGGAGGGAGGGAGGGAGAAAAGGAAGGAAGGGAAAAAAGAAGAAAAAAATGGAAGGAAAGGGGGGAAGGGGGAGGCAGAGAGGGAAATGATGGGGGGGGCGGGGAGAGAGGACAAAGGGAGGAAAGGAAGAAGAGAGAAAAAGAAAGGGAGAAAAGTGGAGAGAGAGAGAGAGAGAGAGAGAGAGAGAGAGAGAGAGAGAGAGAGAGAGAGAGAATCTCCAAACTTCTGCTGCCAAATTCTTATAACCCCTCAAGGTCTTGGTTAGAAACCACCTTCCTGGAGTCTTTCCAGGCTCTTGGTAGTTACAGTCCCACAGTCCTGTGTCCTGCTGTCCATTGCCAGTGGCTCCAGCTCCTGCTGGTTCTGGGGCTGAGTATCACATAGCACTAATTCCCACAGACTCTCAGCTAACTGCCTACATCTGGGTGGGGGCAGAAAACCATCTATTTCCTGGCCAGGTGACTGTAGGTTAAGTCCCAGAGCCATGATTTTGCCTAGACAGTTCTGCTGGTCTCTGATGAAGTCCAACTTATCTTTCGGGACCCAACTCACATGCTTCCTCCTGTGTGAGTGTCCTCCTGAGCAAGTGGCATGGTTTCTGGCACACACTCTGCACAGTTGCACTTCTGAGTGACGAATGAGTCTCTGTGACATCTTCACGGTACATTATCCTGCATGTTACTCGTCTCTTGCCTCAGGCAGGTCCTCATGAAAAGTCTACTGCTCAAGATCTTTCTAGTAACTGCTGCCATACCTCCCTCACTGACTTAAACTAATGGATGTACAATCACACAAGCACAGAAGCATGTCACACTGAAGGGATCGTCCATTGAAAGGTTGGCATGGAGAATAATCCCAAACACCAAGAAGCAGCCCTTCCAAAACCCTGTGGGAAACTTCATAATCATCTGCACCAGAATGTGAACTAGGTGAAGATGCCAAGAAATTCTCCCCAGAGAACAGAACTCCAGAGAACAGAGACAGTTTCCCTGGTTACAGCCCCCTGCAATATTGTGGATGTTGGGACATGCTAAGGGTAGGGAGCATCATTTCTCTAAGTGACACTCAAAGCAGAGAGATAACTTTTGGGCCAGCCTAGCTCCTTGCCTACGATGGACTATATGACTGGTCTCTGTACGATCAATGCAAGGAAAACACAAATTAAAATCCACAGTGAGACATCACTACAGCTCCAACAGAAGGCTGAAACTGAGCAACTGAGCAGAGGGATGATGCCACGTGTAGGTGAGGAGCTAAAGAGACTGGGATTCACACACTGTTGGTGGATGCCATGCCTATTCAGCTTGACAGCTATGAAAGCTAAGCCCACAGCTCAGCATCCTACAACCATCCATGTACCCAACAGAAATATCTGCACCTGACCATAAAAGGATGTGGACCAGAAGGTTCACTGCAGCTTTAAACACAAGCCCCCCTCACAAAGGGAAAGCAATCCAATGGCATGCCAGTGCCAGTGCCAATCCAATGGCATGTGGAGGTCAGAGGACAATCTGTGGCAGTTGGCTGTCTCTTTCCACCATGTGTTTCTGGAGAATGGAGCTCAGGTTATCAGGCTTAACAGAAAGTACCTTTGCCCACTAAGTCGTCTCACCTGTCCTTCCTTCCCTTTTGGGGGGCACAGTATCTTGTAGCCCAGGCTGGACTCAGAGTCACTATGAATCAAGGATGACCTTAAAATTCTCATCCTCCCGCTTCTATTTCCCAGTGCTGGGTTAACAGGCATGTGCCACCTTGGGCTTGCCTCTGTAGGAAGCAAACGTAATAACTCCACAAAATCCTCCAGGGAGAATTGCCAGAGGCCTCATTGTTAATGAGGGAACCAAGGACTCTCTTTGCCCATCTGTAGAATGGGCTGGTGAAGCTACCATCTGAGTAGGTGCCACTTGGGGTGACTCCCCCACACTCCTGGTGTAAGGATCGAGGTTCATCATGTAGTATTGGGGTTTGACCTCAGGGCTTAGTGAATGCTAGGCAAGCATTCTAACAACTCAGCTACATCACCAGCCTCCTTTGTTTCTGAAGTTTAAAATCACACCTTATCCCTTCCTGTTCAAAACTTTACCTACAAATTTATATGAAACTTTAAATTTAATATTAAGATTCTAATTTTAAGCAAGTTTAAGATTTTGTGTTGGCCTGCCTTCGTGGTTATCCTGGGGTACATGTGGTCCATAAGCTACAGGTTGTTGGACATACCCACAAGTGAGGTGTCTCTTTGTTGAGCCTCCCAGGCACTATCTCAGAGCCCCTGCTGCCCTCAGAGGCCAGGGTAGAGGAGTTTCCCAGTTTCTTCAGCATTGGCAGCTTCTGGCGTGTGATTCTCAGGGCCACCCTGGAGGGGATGCTAATGAGGAAAGCTAAAACTCAGAGTTGAAAGGCAAGCCCATGGTCATCTGTTGGTCACCAGAGGCCCCGTGCCTCCTGCTGGCTGAGGAACACAGATGTGTGAGGCAGTCTCTCCACACCACGCTTTTCTGTCTGCAAAGTGGAACAGCCAGGCGGCAGGCTGGGGCATGAACAAGCAGGGTAATTAACACCGTGTGCCAAGCAGCAGGCAGCTGGGCCAGGGTTGAAAGGGAATCTGGAGGCCTGCTTTGCCTTGCCTTCCAGAGTCTGTTTCAGGTCCCTCCTGGCAACAGCCCAGGGGTGGCAGAGTGTGCCTGCTGGAGCCAACACTAGCCTACCCTACTCCAGAATCTAAGTACAGCTCCTCCTGCCCAACCCGGAGTCAGGTGCCCCTGGGGAATGAACACACCACTGGAGTCCTTTGAACTTCAGTTCTCTCGTTTGCAAAATAAGAAGAATTCCCTACCCCAGGGCTCCTGAGCACATTAGCAGATCACCTACAAAAAGCACTTTGCATTTTTTTTCTGAAGTGCAATGCAAATGTTGTCGTTTGATGTCTTTTACATCTAGTTATAATTATATTGGCTCTCCCTAAAGAGGCGGGACCAGTGAGATAGATGGCGGAGAGTGCTGGAGACTGCCTCTCTACCCCAGGACTGTCCCACAGCACTGGAGAGTCTTCAGTTCTTGCCTTACCCAGGAGTGTGGGGGAGTCACCCCAAGTAGCACCTGCTCAGATAGTAGCTTCACTAGCCCATTCTATAGATGGGCAAAGAGAGTCCTTGGTTCCCTCACTAGCAATGAGGCCTCTGACAATTCTCCCTGGAGGATTTGGTAGAGTTATTGTGTTTGTTTCCTACAGAGGCAAGCCCAGGTCAGCTAAGGACACTTGCTTCTCACGGAGCTTCAGGTCACTGCTGTGAGTTCTTGTCATGGTTCTGCCAGACACCCTGGATGGCCACCAACACTGAGGGTGGCACCTGGGGTGCACACAGAACAGGCGATATGCTTGGGAGGGTGGAGTCTGGCCACCTAGACTGACAGCCAAGGGTGCTCCTGTCATTTGGCTGCTCAAAGACCCAAGGCTGTCCTGGTCCCTGCATCCCCCAAGTTTCTGTTCCTCTTGCCCCCCACCCCCAATACTCGGCTGCACATCTTGACTCCAGGAAGCAATCAGGCAAGGTGAGTGAGGCAGAGAAAGGTTGATAGTAGCTAATTAAGTGTCCACATAGATAGCCTTGCGGGACAGCGCCTTTGTGGGAGAGGGCAGGGACAAACAGGGAGGCTGGACTTGGACTTGGACTTGGAAGCTGTGCAGAGGAAAAAAGAGAATAGCAAATGATTCCAGAGACCTTGTGGGAGGAGAGGGGCTGATGTGAGGTCCCAAGGAAAGGTTCAGGAAACAGTGGAGAAGCTCCTTAGGGAATGGCAGACACAGGTTGGGGGGGTGGGTGGAGGGTGTTGATCTAATCTCAGAGTGTCTGAGAAACACTCCCCAGGGGCAATGGCAAAGGAGGCAGCCTTAAAGAGAACAGGACCGAGAGGCTGGAGCAGCATCCCAGCCACTAATCCTTGTGTTACGGTGTTTCACGGCATAAGCTGGAGCTAGCTAGCTCGGCAGGCAAAGGCCGACAGCTGGAGCCTGAGCTGGGGTTAGGGTCTGCGGCAGAACCAGGTCTCTTCAGAGAACTTCCATCTCAGCTCTCAAGGTCTCTCAGTGAATTAGAGGAAGTCCACTCTGACACCTATGTCCACCAGCCACATCTGCATACCTTTCCCACAACCTGATGGCAGCCTGGGAGGGACCTGGTGGGTGCTGTAGCCCTGGCTGAGGCTGCAATGAAGTTAAACCATCCCACACCCTGGCAAAGGTTCCTATGCCCTGCTCAATTGCCAGGGGAGCCAGAGGCTTATGGCAGCACCAATGTACTCTCTCCTGGTTGTTCATGTCCTTCTATGTAGTTCTTACGGGGCTAAAGCATCAACTGGGCTCTATTCCCCCGGGGGCTGTGGTTGGGGTATGAGAGTGTCCTGTTTATAGCTTTTCTAACAACTTGCCATCCTGGGACATGCTGGGAGCATGGTTCATGTCCCTCTCATCTCTCTTGACCTGTCTGGAGGTCCTGTGTGATTAGACTGTCCTAGATGGATAACCCAGAATATTCACTGTTCCCCAAGTTCTTTAACTCCACCACATCTACAAAGTCACCTTAGCTGTGGTAGAACACTCCGGCACATCTCGAGTCCCAATGTGGTTAGCAGCCCCGCCAGCCCAATTTAAGTTGAAATCACCTTATGTGGAAAATACTGGAAACCCACCTAAACCCTCTGATCTTGGTCTAGCCACATAGCGAGAAGAAGCATACACAGTATCAGGAGAAGATTTGAATTCAAGGTACAATTTCTTCACTAAAACTACTTAGACAGTTATTTGTTTGTTTTGTGTGGAGGGCGGAGGCACAAATACGCCCACCGCATGTATGTGGAAGCCAGAGGAGGACTTGGGGCAGTTGGTTCCCCTTCTACCATGTAGGCTCTGAGGATGGAACTCAAGTTGTCAGGCTTTATCTCCTGAGCCACTTCTCTGGCCCCAAAGAGCTATTTCTGTTGGATACATATTATTTTCACAGTGCCACAAATAAAAAACAAAATAAAGAAACACATGAGCCATCATAAACAGAGGCCTGTCTCTACACTCACAGTCCCCAGATACCAGGGCGTGGGCATCTTAAGAGAGTTGTATCCTGTCCACCACACCACCCAGAAGCTCATCACATGTAGAGCGGGTCTATTCATGTGCCACCATCAGGCAGGAACTGCAGTGGATGCCAGGGTAGCTGGTTCAGAGCTGGGCTGCAGGCTTCACCCAAGCTTGCCTCTGTCCCAGGGAGCAGCTCAGATGCTCTGAAGGGGGATGGGAAAAATCAGGAAATAAGACCCCAGCCTTGAACTCCGACTTCAGTCTGTCTGTGGAATGAAAGGGCTGGCCAGCTGTAGCAATGACAATCCTGTGCTGGGCACCTACAGGTGGACACCTTAACCTCACCAGCCCTGATCCCAGGCTCCAGGTATAGAGGGCCCTCTGAACCCCTTTATACCTGTGTGTCTCAGGAAGCAACTTTAGACACTCACCAAGGAGGATTGCCTTGGACTTAATGAAGCCTCCCTCCTCCAGTGTCCAGGAAGGCAGAAGTGCCTGGAAACACCCACCTCTTTCCTCCCCAGGTGGCCCCCAGGCATTGCTACTGAGTGGTAGGATGAAGATCTGTGTCTTTAATCTCAGGTTGAAACAAGCTGAAAGTGGGGGTGGAGGACACAAATCCCAGAGTTCTGCAACCACCGGGTATGGCATGGGTCCTGAATGGCCTCTTCCACTTCCCTATCCACAGACACCTGCCTTGGGGGCTGCAGTTGTTATTCCGTTTGCCAGAGGTCCTGTGGGTTATACCATTGTTATTCTAGCCTCTGAGGAGGAAATCAAGTGACAGGTCCACGTTATAGGACAAGCTAGCAGCTATGGGATTGGAACTCACACCTTACACCATTCCTGATCAGGTCTGTGACTTCCCCACATCCCCACAGACACAAGAGAACAGGAGGGTGCTGGGGAGGCACTTAGGGACAAATGGCATCGGAAAACCCTCATGGGGCCTCGGGGTCTCATTTGCCCCCTCAGAAGCCTGACACAGTGAACCTGGGGACCCAGGTTAGCATTAATCCCCTGGACTAGCTTCCTCCACAAACAACTTTCTTGGCATCTTGGCAGCTCAGGTCAAGACTTATTCCTTAAGTTGGAGATTGACGTTCCAGGGGCCCAATGTGTCTGCAGGTCTCCCTGTCAGGGCTGCCCCAGTTCAGATTGGAAAGCACAGAAGGTACCATGCTCCCGAATGTCCCCACTACCCCACGCACAGTACTTTGAAATGGAGAAAGCAGAAATACAATTTCTCCCCTCCCCTCCTCTGGGCCTAGTAACCTTCTATCCCCTGCCTGGGGCTAATATTTGGAACAAAGCTGAGCCCTGGAACCTGGGCTGCTCTTTCAGAGGACCCAGGTTTGATTCCCAGCATCCACATGGTGGATCATAACTACCTGTAACAGTAACTATCCCAAGGGATTTGACTCCCTTTTCTGGCCTCCATGGGCACTGTGTGCACATGGTATACACATATATGTGCAGGCAAAGCATCCATACACAGATAGATAGATAGATAGATAGATAGATAGATAGATAGATAGATAGATAGATAGATAGATAGATAGAATGGGGTAAAATGGGCTTTGGAGCTCAAGTTGGAGAGTGTTTCTGTCATAGATGGCAGGCTTCCTGGAAGAGGTGTCTTCCAAACACAGAGGCTTTAGGCAGGCAGAGAAGAGCAGAGACACAGTGCTGAGAGAGGAGGTTGTGAGAGAAGAGCCCAGCGAGGAAGGGCGGAGTGGAGGAGAACAGCCTCCTCTGGCAGGTTCCCAAGAGGCAATGGTGGAAATACAGGGCCAAGAACGTGGAGGACATCTGGCTCTTCCTGTCCCAAGATCTTGAAGACGGCGATGGGTAAGCCGATGTCTCCAAAGAGGCAGCTGGCTTCTGAGAGCCGGGTGCGAGCAGAGGCAGAGGGACTCGGGGTAGCAGGGCTGAAAGGGGGCAGGTCAGCAGCACAGGCTGTGAAATCAGAAGAGGAAAGCCAGGAGGTCTGTCTCCCAGTGAGGGATGAGGCCACAGAGAGACATGGGTGTCTCTGGGAGAGGTCAGGCTGACACAGGGGGAATATGACTGTTTGCTCTAGACCCATGTTCCAGTTGTCATGGAGAGAGGCAGCTCAGGGCTGGAAAGATGCTTTGGCAAGGGTGGAGCGGGAGGGTTCTGGATCTGGATGGGCAAGAGCAGGAGCAGTGGAGGGGGATGAGGGCAAGAGAGGGGCAGCTGAGTACAGAAAAGAGGTTTCCCCCTGCCTGGAGGAGTGTGGGGTCGTTCGTTCCTTATGGCATGGGCCATGCCAGGCATTGTGCAGGGAATTAGAACCATATGGGTGGGCAGACAGGAAGAGGGGACAAGGCAGCCTGCCTGGGTCCTCCCATGCACTGTCTGCCTGTGGCTTGGGAACAGCCTTGGCAGAGGTGTCTTTCTTCTCCCGATGGAGTGAGAGCAGGGTGCTGTTACCAGCCAGGGGTTGAAGGTATTTACCTGTGAAAAGCCAAGTGCTCAGGCAGTACCTGGTGCACCATGCACTCAACTAAGGAGCTGTGGCCTCCTCCCCTCTTCCGCATTCCCTTCTGCACCATCATCCCTGAAAACCCTGGCTTTGAGTCACAGCCGACTCAAACTCTGCCCCCCGCCCCCACCAGCCTTCTCCAGCAGGGATGGGAGCGCTCGAGGACCATGTGAACAAGCCTGGTGTCATGGGTCTGGGTCTTTGGATGTGTTTATTCAAGGCCAAGTTCTGAGTTTCTCTGGCATTGGAAACATGAGACAAGGAAACAACAGCTCCAGCTGAGTGCTCTCCTGACATCTTTGGGACACATCTTTTGTCTGAATGCCAAGCTCTGAGCACACAGGGTGTTTTCATTAGTTTCTGAAGCAGGAGAATGCCTTTCAACAGGTCTGATGAGGTGAGGCAGGTGGAGATTCCCAGGAGGCTCTCTCACATCTCTGCTTCCCTGCACAAAGTCAGAGTTGAAACTCAATGTCTGCTGGGCCCCAGCTCCCTGGGCAGAACACAGCAGTGGCTCAGAGGCACTTAGAGCCTCGTGGATTAGATCAGCAGGGTTGAGTAATAGGGAAAGCCATTCTGGAAAGTCCGAGGACCAAAAAGTAATCCATTCCAGGATATAGAGCATGTGTTGGGGTGGACCATAGTCTCCTCCATGCTCAGGTGATCCCCCAGTTGCTTAGACCAGGACATATACCCTGGTGACTCACACCAAGGCTTTAAACACCCTTAGCTCCTGGAGGGCTTATGTGTTTGGTTTCTGCTCAAGCTGCTCACTGCCTCATAGTTTCCTGGGCTTTATGGGAATCTGAAGGATCCCTGGCCTCTTGCCTCAATCTCCTTCTGTATAAAGTTATAGACAGGCTTTTTGGTGTCTAATTGATTCTCCGTTGTGGTTTTCCTGTTCATGCCGGTTCAGCTATTCATTCCCTGAATAGCCGATAACACGGAGCAATATCTCAGTAAAGGGTCAGCCAAGGCACTGGGAGGGGTTTGAGAGCCTACCAACAAGATCCCTGTCCTCAAGGCTCTCACAAAATATCACCATCATCATCATCATCATCATCATCATCATCATCATCATCATTGTCATCACAACCACATTTTAAGGGAGGGCATCTAGCTCAGGCTGACCTTGAACTCACTACAGAGCTGAGGATGAACTTGAACTTCTGCTTCTGATCTTCTACCTCTTGAGATCTGGGATTACAGGTGTGTACTGATTTATGTGATGCTGGGTTTGGAACACAGTTTATGCATGCTAGGCAAACACTACCCAGCCCCTGTTCCCCAGCCCCACAAGCAGTTTGACGTCAGAAAAAAAAAAATCTGGGACTCCAGTGTGAAGTGTGTAACTCACCAGCAACACCGAGAGAAGAATGAGAACCTAGGTAGTTCCCTCTGAGAACGACAGCCTACTGAGCATTGGGGAAGGGAGGAGAGGGCTGGACAAGCTCCAGGCAGAGGGAACAGCCTGTGTGAGGCTTCTGAGTAAGAAAAGGCCTGCACGGTTCTGGGGTCTGAGCAGGGAAGGCTGACACTGACAGCATGGCGTGGGGTCTGGAAGGGAAAAGAGGGAGTGAGGTGATGAGTGGTGAGGGAAGGGCTGGATCTCACAGTACCTGTGTACAACCAACGCAGTGAGGGTGCATTTCAGTGCAATGGGAAGCATAGAATGCTCAGACATGCGGCCCATTCAAATTGATGCTCCAACTGGAGTCATCTGGGGTTGTCCAAAAAACGACACCACAGCTCACCTATTAAAATGACTAACGTTTTAAAAAAGGATGACACCAAATGCCAGCAAGTCCATGGAACAACCAGAACTCTCACTGATGGCTGGCAAAAATGCAAACTGGCACAGCTATTTTGGAAGACAGTTCAATGTCCCCCCCCCAAAAACTAAAAGTACCTTGCCACGCCATCTAGCGACTGCCCTCCTTAATAATGCCTTGAGCAGTGAAAATCCGCATACCCTACCTACAGCTGTATTCACAATTGCCCAAACCTTCAACACCATCTTTGGAAGGTGAGTGAACAGCTAAGCCGTGCTGTGCTCAACCAGTGAAACGCCACCTGCCCAGTGACCAAAGGAATTGAGTAGAAAGACCTGGAGGAACCTAAATGTGTCCTTCTCTGTGGAGAAGCCAGTCCAGAAGGCCTGTGCAATGTGTGGCTACAGCTGCACAATATTCCAAAGGGAACTAGGAGAGGCAGAAAGGACTGGTGGGGGAGAGGCGGGGGGAGGGCAGGAGACGTGAAAGACAAGGCAGGAAGAATTTTAGGCGTAGACAGCCCTGAGCGATATAGCCATGGTGGACACCCATCATTCTGCGTTTCTCACAACCTGTGAAATCTACAGTTCAGAGGAGGACAGGGGTCCCTAGTGTGAACTATGGCCTCTAGTTAATAACAATGTATCAGCAAATGGATCACAAGAACAGAACATGGGAGCGAAGATGTGGCTACCTCAGCTATCTCAGCTCAGTATAGATTACAGAACACTATGCCTGGGGTCCAGGAGGGGTGTCTGAGAAATACTGTTTTCTGATCACATTTTTTTTCACTGTTGTAAGCCTAAAATTGTTTTTTAAAAGTCAATAATAATAATAAAAAAAACCCACGTTTTGAAAGGCCTGTCTGGGTGACAACAGACAACACAGGGTAAATGGGAATGGCGGCTGACCAGGGTCTGGTGAGGGTCGTAATGTTGTTGAGGGTGGTGATGGGAGGGGTAGACTTAAGCTGTCCCTGGCGGGG
The DNA here is from genome assembly GCF_049852395.1 of Peromyscus maniculatus bairdii. Taxonomy (NCBI): domain Eukaryota; kingdom Metazoa; phylum Chordata; class Mammalia; order Rodentia; family Cricetidae; genus Peromyscus; species Peromyscus maniculatus. Next base: position 70,300,566 of record NC_134855.1, read on the forward strand.
AGGGAGGAGGGACAGAGTGAAGTCACTGGGAGGACCAGTGCTCTGGTTCACACAGGCTGCAGAAAGGGGACCTTGATCGGGAAGGGAAGTGGCTGTGGCCATCAGTGCCCACGGGAGAGCTGGACCCTGGCAGATGCAGGTCTAGTGACAAGGAAAGCAGGTCCATCCAAGCTTCCAGAAGCTTCCGCACGCAGGGGCAGTTGAATCCACCAGAGCCCGCATCCCCCAGCTCTGCCGTGGAGGTGACCACACTGGGGATTCTCATGGTGACATCAGCCTGAAGAGGTCTGGGGGATCTCTCTGCCTGTTAGGAAATCAAGTCCTGCTGAAACAGGGAGAATTGCCACAGATCCTGCAGCCCAGATGACACCGTGAGCAGAGGCCCTCTCTGCCATCTCATGTGACCCTGGCGTAGAGTCCCAGATGGAAAGACCTCCCCAGTACTGTGATGCACAGGAGTGAGTGTCTTGAGGGGGTTTGAAAATCCCAAGTGGGCTGGTGCAGTGGTGTACACCCTTAATTCCAACACTTGGGAAGCAGAGGCAGGTGGATCTTTGTGAGTTTGAGGCCAGCCTGGTCTATGTAGTGAGTTCCATGACAGTCAAGGCTATGTAGAAAGAAAAGAAAATGCAAAGTGGCCCAGGAGGGCAAGCATGACCTGAACTCAGACAAGGGACAGCAGTTAGCCATCTCCTCTGGACCCACCACCCTCAGCATGAGACACCAGCAGTTTGGACATGCACACCATCCTCTCAGTGCCACACCCTCCCACACCCTCCCACACCCTCCCACACCCTCCCACATGCCCAGGCTCCTTGCAGAGTCTTTTAGAGCCTGATTCTGGGATGCTGCCCTCCTGGTCTACATAGGCATTCAGGCTCCAAGGCTTGGAATAAACAAAGAAGAAAGTAAAGTTGAGTCCCAAGGAGCAGGGGGCAGAAACTGGGACAGGCTGGAAGTAGAGTGGGTGGCAGGCTGGGTGGAGGGTCCAAGATGGGGATGTCACTTCAGCCAGCATACAGGGACTTTTTCTTTCTAGGTGTTAGCAAGTTGGCCAGGGATAGAGATATGGGTGTTGTGCCTGCAAGGTAGAGCTAGTGCCCAGCCCTATAATATAATCCCAACCCATGGCAGCCTTGGGTGGGAACACAGGCTGAAGGTGATGGAGAACCCATATCATCACCAGATGAACTTCCATCAGGCCGCGAGTTATCAGGTGGCTCCCGATGACTCAGACCCCTCAGGTCAGCAAGATAGCCCGCCCTGCCTTGCTTCTACCTGATGGTGCCGAGAATCCAGAAATAAAAGGAACCCAAGGGACAGGGGGAGGCAGAAGCACCAGAGTGGTAGAGTGCCACAGACCCAGGCTGCCCAGGGGGTGAGGCCTCATCCTGCTTGTGAAGCCAGTCCTGACTGTAAGGTGTCCTGGGAAAGTTTCCACAACCAGGAGCAGGGAATGCATTGGTTAGGGCAGGGCCCCATTATTGTCCTTTTCAGGGCTCTGGGGCCCCCATTTAAACATTCAGGAGCTGTCAAGGACACAGCCTCTAGTCTATGACCACACTGCCCACAAGAGGGATTGACATCCATTCTTGGGAAACATAGACAGGGAACAGGGTGGGCTGGTAATTTTTTTTTTGTATTGCAAGCACCAGCAAAACCTTTGGTCCACCTGCAGCCAATAAATGCCCATGGCACAAATGAAGGAAGGATCAGTAAATGAATGATGACGAGGTCCCTGAGAAGCACTAGGTATGCAGCCTGCTCTGACTCAGCCCTCTCTTGGGACGGGACCATATCTTAACAATATCAGCCAGAGTAAAGTAAGCCGGTCCCGGCCACGGAGGGTGGAAGCCTGGCCCTGTGTCTGCCCCGGCTCTTTCCTCCTTTTCTCCCTTGGTGGGGCTGAGCGAGGAGACATTACAGGCACAGGGCAGAGGGTCTTGGTTTTACCACCGAGGTTTCTTCTTCCTCCCATTGTCCAGACTGAGGGCACTGTGTGTGGGGGTCACAGGGGGCCCTGACGGCACAGGAAGGAAGGAGCAGAGGGGCTGGCTCCCTGCCTCAGCGTTCCCCCTGACCTTGCCCAGCTCACTCCTGCTACAGCTTGATTTCTTCTGGCCCTGACCCCAGGGCTGGTGGTCAGCGGTCTGCAAAGAGGCCCACTGATTAACCAAGGAGGGGGAGGGGACTACAAATCACCCTGCCTAATAAATAACCAGGGCCAATAAATTAGGACCTTAAACAATGACAGCAGGTGGGGGCAGCACCAAACCTCCCCCCTCCGACAGAAGAATGCAGGAGGTCTGAGACCCTGGGGTCACTCTGCAGGAAAGCTGAGCCCTCACTCGTGTTTGCCAGGCTGGGTATAGGTGGAGGGTGGGGGATGGGAATGTAGGAGGAAGGGGGTGGGGGAAAGGCGGAGTAGGGCATGGGAGTGGGGGTGTCAAGACAGAGGACTCCATTTGAACTGCTTCCCAGTGAAAGGCTGAGAGAAAATTCCAGCACAGGTCCTAAGACATGAGGTTCAAGCTGGGGAGCACAGATCCTCCACTTCCAAAGCAAATGGAACCCTGGGCAGGGCAGTCCACCCGCCTCTCCTCTTACTCCACTCCTCCAGCTACTTGGATCCCGTGAGTTTGTGGTCATCAGATGTTCGGTTCTGGCCTTGGTCCTAGGTGAGGAGGCCCTTTGTGGTGTGGAGTGAGGCAGAGGCCCCAGTGACCCAAAGCAGAGATAAGTAGGGATGCAGTGGGAGGGGGGTACAAAGTTCCCCAACTTGGCTCTGCCTCTGATGAGAGCCTTAGCTTCTTCTATCCCCTCAACTTGGTCTGGTGGACCAAGAAAGGAGACAAGTAGAGAAGCCAGGGCCAGATCCACAATGTGTCTCTCTTCTGTCCTGGTCTTGGGCTATCTTCACCCCAAGACCGGTCCTCTCCTGAGACTGTTGGGAAGCGCCACAGAAAGGGGTTCGAGGCCAGCTGCCCCGCGCCCAGCACAACACTGGCATGCCCTTTCTGGAGGGAGCAGCTGAGGTTGGGAAGGGGCTGCCCGGCCAGGAACTACATCTCCTAGGATGCTTTGCACCTGTGGTCCTGTGACTTTCTGTCACCAATGGGAGTGCCCTTGAGCTTTGCTTTATTAGGGAGCAGAAGTGTCCTCTCTAGGGCTCTTGCTTCTTCTGTGATGGCCTTGGGAGCCACATGGGGGGAAATCCGGGCTCTAAATGCTATGAGGAATGCCTCCAACCTTTCGCAGACCTGTTGCGGACTAAGAAACTAGCCTGGGCTAAGGAAGGCACAGAGACTCTTGAGACCCACGCATGGGCAGTTGTCTCACCCACATTTTCTGGAAAGGTGGGGAAAGCTCTGGCAGCAGGAGAGCCCCAGCAATCCAGAGACTTCAGACGAGAACTTTTCAAAATCGGCATCTGCAGGCCTGCTTCCTGTCTCTCTCTCATCCACCATGTAAGCTTTGAACCATCTGTCACCTACCCTCCACATCCATGGATACCCATGATGCCCTGCTTCCTGCCTGTCTTACACAGGCTTCCCAGAGGAATTGTCCAGCCCAGTTCACTCTCTTCTCCACCTCTGCCTGTCTTCCCTCCCTCCCCAGCCCCTCAGAGATGTCCTTCCTCCATCATGGTGATGGCAAGGAGGGTCTTGACTCCCCAGATGCTCCGTTCTTCAAATGGAGCTCCCTCATCCATGGAAGAATGTCCTTCAGCACTGGATGACTGAGAGCACAGATGCATCAAAGCTTGTATTTATTATATTCTCCTATACATACATAATTCATATACTAGGTAAAGAGATTAGAAATGACAACTGGAAATGAAACAGAGCAATCAAAGCAACAGGCTATAATAAAAGTTCTATGAACATGGCCTCTCTCAACATCTCACTCTGCTGGGTTGGTTCGTTCTTCCTGTCATAACCTGTTTCTTAAGGGAAGCACTTGGATGTTTCTCTTTTGTGTATCTGAGTTGGTAGCAGGGACAGAGCTTTAAGGGGGAGCATTACTAAGAAGAAAGAACTACTTAAAAATAAATACTGTGAAGCAGCCGTTAATCTGAAAACCAGGATAGCTACTAAGTGTCTCCTGGGAGGGTAGTGCCTCCATTGTGGATACACTGGACAAAGAGATGATTCTTGTTCTCTGGATAGGATGGATCAGGCATGGTGCAAGATTTTTATCTCCATGTTCAGAATGGTACATAATATAAAGCTTGTGAAATGTTTATCTCTAGGATTTTCTGTTTGATATCTTTGACCACAGGAAACTGAGATCACAGGTAGCCTCAACCAGGAAAAAGAAGAGGGGTCTCGTGCAAGTGTGTGGGAGAGGAATGACCACAGTTCTGTTATCTTAATACCTTCCCTGATGTTAACCCGTGACTGCAGGGGCAGTGTTTATAAAGAAGGGAAATGTGCCTCGTCTGGTGAGGACCTTCATGCTGCACCGTCCTATGGAGGAAGGCAGAAAGGCACGAGAGCTCACAAGGCAGAGGAGGTGCTGAGCCCATGGCCTGTGGTGAGAGCCCTACTCCCTCCATAACAGCACTGGCCCCTCTGTGGGAGCAGAATCCTCACCGAATAACCACTTCTTCCTTTCTTTTTCTTTTCTCTTTCTCTTTCTTTTTATTTGTTTGTTTGGTCTGTTTTTGTTTTGACAAGAAGTCAAGTAGCTCAGGCTGGCTTCCAACTCCCTATGTAGCCCAAGGATGAAGGATGACCCTGACCTCCTGATCCTCCTGCCTCAACCCCTCAAGTGCTAGGGTTTCAGATGTATTCCACTATAGCAGGTGTGCGGAGTTCTGGGAATCCGACACAGGGCTTTGGGCCTGCTGGGTCTGCTCTCTGCCAGTGGAGTGACGTCACATCTTAAAGGCCATCTCTTCATTCCATCATGACACTGCTCATTTCAGCAGGATTTAGGACATGACATTCAACAACCACAGCTGGCCTGGACCAGCCACAGCTTCCAGGAGCCTGGCCACCTGCACAGGCGGCCCACACAGCAGGGACCTAGCTCATTCTAGACAATGTTTTTGTTGGGGATGAAGACGAGGAAACCATTTCTAGCCTGGAGAGGCTCTGAGTCCAGATGGGAAGAGAGGGTAGCTCCATCTCTCAGATAGGGAAACTGAGGCTCAGAAAAAGCCCAATGTCTAAAATAGCATGGCTGATTAGCAAGCATCCTGTTGTTTGCAGACCCAACAACCCTATGAAAAAACTTGTACTTGGGCGGGGGGAGCAGCATTTATGTAAGCCTGGCTCAATTCCCAAGAAGGGACGAAGGAGAGAGAGCAGCTCCTACTCAGCCTCTCTTCTGCTGAGTTTATTATCTATAATGTTCTAATTAAAAGTCAAGTACTCTCAGTAATCCCCAGTGAGACCCAAGAAAATGTCTGGCTCCCAACTTCAGCTCCATGAGAGATCGTCCAGTATCATATCTGCCAACATTATCTGACCTTCCAAAAGTTACCTGCAGTCTCCTGCACTTCAGCATCCCTATGTGTGCCCAAGAAGGCAGAGGCAGGCCTCTCTGGCTTCAGTATCTATGGTTCCACAATATTCTCATTTGGTTTATTAGACACCAGGAACCGACTTACCTGTCCCTCTACACCTTAAAAACTTTAACACTTCCTGCATGTGTGTGTGTGTGTGTGTGTGTGTGTGTGTGTGCTCCAAGATCTGACCCCTCGGTCCCTCATAGCAATATTAGAAAGTAGGTGATGTTATTGAATAGATGAGAATTCTAGGGCCCAGGAAGTTTAAGTAACTTGTCCAGTAGTGAACAGTAAGTAAGTGACGAAATCAGGATTCAAACCCAAGCAATTTAGGTAGCGTGCTACGCTCGCCTCTCATGAGTCCTTTTGTAAACCATCTATGGATTCTGAGAAGCAGATAAAGACCAAGAAATGCCATCCAAGCACCATGCTTGGGACCGAGGAGCAGAGCTGGTCCCATGGAACTCGCCCCTGACGGTAGAGGCCTAGACTTGGCCTGGTGTGTCATCCCTTCCTGGAAGAGGAATTCAGGCTGCCGCGGGAGGAAGAACCCAAACTGTGAGCACTCAGGGTCCCATCACCAGGTGAGGCAGTGTCAAGGTCAGGAAGAGTCAAGCCAGTCTAACCCAAGAAGGTAAGAACCCACAGTAAAGGGGGCTGGCCATACCTCGGTCCTTTCTGTCATTCCCAGGAGCTCAGAGGTGCCACATTTTTATCTCTAGGAATCCCCAGAACCCTTATGATACCACGAGAGCCACCTCTCTTGGCTAGTGGAAGGGCAGGTAACCCTGAGCCTCTTATAGTCCCCAGAAACCAAAGCCCTGAATCACACTTCTGCTGGGTCACAACATGTCTCCACAAAACCAATGTTTACAAAAACTGAGTCATTGATTAGGCTTTATGTTACAGACTTCAGTAACGTAAAGATTTGTGCTGTCACAACACTCATTTTAGTAAGGTTTGACAGACAGAGCGCAAGCGTGAGAAACTGTGTGTGAGGGGGAAAAAGAGAGAGGGGAGGGGAATAAGACCTTTCCAGCTCAGGAAAATGGGGAAAGCAGAGCGCATAACAGAGGGGAGAAAAGTCAATTAAATCATGATAATTACTTCCGCTGCCATGCCCGAGAGCTGCGGGAACAGCTATTAATTAGGACTTCCATGTTGGCTGTGGCCGTTTGACTCCACCAGGCTGCCAGTGTGCTCCTTAATGACATTCTCCCCAAGAGCTGATGTGTGAAAATATTTTCACCCTGGCAATTAGCAGTTTTAAAGAACCTAACACACACACACACACACACACACACACACACACACACACACACACACACACACGTACATGTGGGGCCAGGCCCCTGTAACTGGCATGAAGTGTAGCAATTTTTTCTGTTCCCAGTCCCCACTCCCCAGAGTCCCTGTAATCACCAGTCCCTCCTTGCTCTGTAATTAGCACCACAAGAATCTTGTTTGGTATAAATTCCTATACTGAAGTTTAGACTTAGGCTAGGAACCCAAAGATGTAGCAGAGACTTAACACCTGCTCTGCCTCAGGTAAAATGGTCCAGATCAGCCCAGAGAGAGCTTCTGTGGAGCCCCATGACCTCTGAGGAAGGGGCTTCAGAAGGAGAGAATGCCCCTTACGTCTAAATGCGAATCTAGATACTATGATGCACGTATGGCTTAAGGACGAGGGAGGGTTCCAGACGATTCCCACCTCTGGGGTAAGATGACTTGTTCTGCTCAGTGGCCTGTCCAGCTTAACTTTGCAACAGCATGGTCAGGAAGGATGGGAGAGGTCACCTGGGCCACACAGAGGTTCCTGAAAATCAGCCCCAGTGCTTTTCAGGGCCTGGGGCTCTTCCAAATACGCCGTTTAGGCTAATCTTGGATACTTTGTATCATCTGGTGTTATTTCAATGAAGTAACTTGATACACAGTATCCGGCCCCCCAAAAGAAGGTAATCTACATCCTCCTCTTCTCTGTGAGGATAAGAAGCAGACATTGGTGGCCCTGAGGGCTGCTAAAGAGGGGGAACAGGGGATACTGGATTGCTTCAGTTCTTTCCTGCCCTCTTATTTTGTAAGAAGAGAGCACCAGGGACTCAGGTTCCTGGCAGACACAGGACACGGGAGCACCGCCCTGACCAATGGGAAACAGAAAGCCCATGGAGAATGTGGTGGGGCCTGGCCAATGTTTAGCAGCTAGTGGGCAGAGAGAGCCAGGAAATCCTGCATCCCCTGGCTCTGGGCTGTCTCTGGCTGCAGAGTAGAGGAGAGGGAAAAGCAAGGGTCAGAGGCCTGGGAGGGCCTTATCCTGAAGGATGTATAGAAATAGCATACCCTGACCCAGGAGGGCTGGGAGGACAGTGCTCCTTCAGGAAAATGCCTTTCCTGTCATTCAGACACTTCTGCCCGGGCCAAGCTAAACAACAGGACTCACCCACATCACACTCTAGCTGCTTGCAGAATGGATATCCTGACTTGTGGGCAGGTGCACCCTGTTCTCCTAACTCAAAGAGTGTTTCAGGCTAAAGAGGACAGGTGTCAGCACACAGCCTGGAAAAAATCTGACATCTGCTCACCCATAACATTTCTCACTCCCCTTTCTCTGGTCAGCTGATTTCATCCTGGCTATAGGCTTCTGCTTGGGGTCCTCAGTGTTGCCAGGTTCAGCAGGATTAGTCATGGTGACCTCTGAGGACTGTGTTGGCCTGAAGTTCAGAGAAACCATGCTGAGAAAAGTACCTGGACCACCATGACGGAGGGTTTAGAGCCAGGGTCAGGGGCTGGGTGGGACTTCAGCTGCAGGAACTTCTGGCCCTCTGATGTCAACCAGAAGGAGGCCTTGCACTGCTCGTGGAATACAGTGTGCAGTCAGGAGCACGAACCCGGGTCAGTGTGCAAAGTCAAAAGGCACCAAAGCTGCCGTTCCCAAGTCTTCCCTTCCCACCCTCCTGTGTAGCTTCATGGTGTTCCTGCAGAGGGGTCTTGATTGGGTTTGATCTCTCTGCTGGTTAAAGAATTAAAATACAATGGAAAATCTCGCCCTTTGTTTTAAGCTGCTGTCTCCAGGTCAGGAAGGTGAGGGAGAAGCCAGTATCTTGGAAGTTTGGCATCTTTGTTACCCAGTTAAGGCTCCGTTCAGTAACTGCTTACTGGTCATGGATCTGCTAACTCCCGGTTCCTCGGTAAGGCAGAGTAGCCATCCTTCCAACCTTGACTTGACCACATGACTCACTTTGGCCAGTGCGGTGCCAGAGCTGAGGCAGGATGTGTCTGGTGGCAGGACCGCCAAGGTCCCTTGTCTGCTGGTCAACAGTTACAGGAACAGGTCTCAGTAGTGAAAGCCACTCCAGCCTGAGCCCCAGATGAACCTTAGAAACAGGTCACAGATCCCAGGAAGCTCAGACTCAAACCAAAGTTGAACAAGAGATAAGAGCCGGAGGCCTGGAATCTAAACCAGCCCTGCCAGGTGGCTGCTGGCCAGCAGCCCTTGAACATAGGAATCATAGCTGTGTGGAGCCACCGGGCTTTGGAGGCTTTTGTTAAGTGGAATGATTTGGTGACTAATACAGCTCCCACTTCACTCTGAGAAAGACAGACCGAGTGACTCATTTGAACTCACAAGGCTGGCAGACAGCAAAGCTTAAGCTGGGACCCAGTGTGGTCCTTGGGCACACCCAGGTAGCCTCTCCAGCAAGCTGATCTGGAGATACCAGAAGCCAAGCCAGACTTGGGATATCCACTCCAGGATCATGCTTCCTTGAAGGAGAATTCACCCCAGAAGCCCTCCTGTGGGGCTCATACAGGCCTGGTACCAGAGCCTGCCTGGCTTTAGGCTGCTTGCCCTGAAGTTCACCTGCAATCCAACCTAGACCCACCTCTGATCCAGCACCCTTTTATTCTTTCAAGGCAAGATTGTGCTGAAAGGGTGTAAAAAGGACTAGTTGCTTAGGTGCCCATATTGCCTGGCTCCTGCCCATGCCCCACACCTAGGGGGACAGCTGCTAGGACCACTCAGCTCTACCTGCCGGCAGAATCCATCACCAAAGGCAGAGAGCCTGGCAAGAGTAGGAGGGGACAGAGGCATCTTGGTACTGGTGATGTTTCTGACTCACCACCTCAAGACTCTCCTTAGGGTACAGCCTTCCTTCCCAACTAGACAGAGACACTCTTAAACAGTTGCAACTTGTAAATCTGTTTATGGCTTGTCCTTGTAGCTGACATATCTGCTACTACAAATCAGTGAGTTACTGAAGGATGAATGCACACACGGATGAATGAGTAACTTCACAGACGAGTGGGCACACACATAAATGAATGGGCACATGAGTGAGTGAATGGGCTCACAAATGAGTGAACGCATGAATGAGTAGGCACACGAATGAAAGGGCACACAAATTAATGAATGATTGCAAACTATCCAGTGCATAAATGAATGAATGAGCATGTGAATGTGTGCATGGGTGTATGAATGAAGGAATGAATAAATGACACACATGAATGAATGGGCACATGGATGAATTAATGAAAACTCAAATAAGAATGAATGAATGGATGCACAGATGTATAACTGGACACAAAAATGAATGAATGATTCTGCCACCAACTCTTACAGGATTGGTCCTCCTGGCTGACTCTTCTCTGAAGCCACAGCTCTAACTCAGGCACAGTGCTTGCACAGAGCAGACCTGCAGTGTGGCGGGAGCTGATAGCGGTCTTGCTTTGAGAAACATCCACTCTCTGCAGCAGAGAGGCGTTGGAAGTGGCCATAGATGTACATCCCAACTTCAGAACAATTTTACTGGTAAAGGAAATGAATCCTCAGGCCTCCGCCCCGGCACTCCGAGAGATGGCCCAACAACGCTGCATTCTCCACCAAACAATGAAGAATTAAACCACTGCGGAGGCCCTTCTGACTTTTGTCTGTTTTCTATTTTGGGTTTCCTTTGAAAAAACACTTCTGCTGCTCTGTGAAGTTTGATGATTCTGAAGGCTGTCTCCAAGGTCCCGTTCCCAGGGTCTCTGGGCCCTTGATTTTTATTTTCATGTCTCAGCGTCTTGTTCTTTTTCCCACTTGTGGATGTGGCTGGATTCCACGAATACAGAGGGCCTGCCCGGGTGGAGGGATATCAGCCCCGCTCAGCTTGGTCTTCATGGTGGCCAGATGGTGTCACAGACCTCCAGCTCCAGTTTTCTGTGCTGGCCCTGACACATTGCAATAGCCTCTGAGCTACATTTGCACCATGCATGCAGCTGGGACCTGGTAGCTGGTGCTGTTGCACGAAGCCTTATCAGGCTCATTCAGAGACACCAGGCATTTTGGTCAAGGTCACACAGCAAGGGAAGGCAAAGGGCTAGTGCTTGGAGGTCTCTCCCAGTCCTGCCAGCTAACTGGGAACATCAAAAACCCTTTAAGAGCTGCTCTCTGATATGAGAAAACAGAAGCCTGTGTACAACTTACACTCCCTGTTCTCATGACAACCATATGGTGTGAGCTCATGGACTATGCCGGGTACCTTACATACATTGTCCCAACCATGCAAAGGCAAGCTGGTTTTATGATTTCTCTACCTTTCCCCCAGGGAAACTAAGGCTCAGAGAGGTTCTGTGACTTGTCTGAGATCACACAGGAAGCAACAAACAGGACTCATGTCCATTCAAAGCACTCCCTGTCCTTTGGTTTGTCCCTGCATCACTGCCTGTGGGTCCCTGCCCAAAGTCGTCCAGTTGACCATTTCTGTGCAGGGTCACCTCTGCCAGCAGCCTGGCGAGACACCTTCCTTGGAGAAGGAGGAGGACATTGCAAACTTCTGATACCAGGTGGGACCTGGTAAAGATCATCATAGCTGTAGAGGATCAGTCTACCTACCGGTCCCCTGGGAGGGTCCTGGAGCACAGCATGGGAGTGTGCAGTGGCTGCCGAGAGGTGAGGAGCATAGACACTTAGAGAGAAGCCAGAGCCACACTGCACACTGGGCTGCTCTCCGAGTGCTCATCTCTGTCTGTCTGTCTCTGCCTGTCTCTGTCTCTGTGTGTGTCTCTCTCTCTGTCTCTCCCCCACACACTGACATAGCAATACTCCTCGGAACCTTAAGGTTCTGCTCACACCCACACAGCAGTGGTACAGGGCAGGGCTGCCTATGTGCCCTTCCCTTCCTCAGTGATCCTGGGACTCCAGAGGCTCAGCAGCCTCACCATGGCCCAGTGATATTGGCTCATGACCTTGACCTGTATAATGTGGTAGCTCTGTGGGGGTTGACCCTGGGGCCTGTTCTTTACCTTTAAGATTTGGGATTAGACCAAACGATTTCTCCATCTCCTCTGAAGGCAGACCCTACTTTCCAATCCCTGACTGAGCTCTCCCCCAGTCCCGAGGAAGGCGCTGTCATTAAGGCTACCCTAAAGGTGGTACTCAATGAAGATGAGTCCTGCTATCCTGGAGCTCTCCTGTCCCACCCTGCATTCCAGATGCCTGTGGGACCCCCCTGAGACTGTTTATGCATCACTGACTACAGAACAGAAAACCCTTTACTTAATTAACCCCAGAGGCTACAGTGCATTGGACACAGGTTCACACTATGGAGGAGGGAGGCAGATAATGCCGTTATGTCGCTGGGACCTAGCTGAACACAGCAGGAGTTAGACTCATGTAGTCATCACTGTAACTCTAGCAGGCAACCAAGGCCCAGAGAAGTCAAGTCATTCATCTGAGGTCACACAGTCAGGAAGTAGCCAGGCTTGGATTTAAACCCAGGTCTGTGATATGAAAAGTACATGTTCTTTATCCTAGTTTTGTGACCCACCTGGCTTTGGGATACAGATGTTCTCATCTTGGGGACTCCCCTGGTGAGTTCTTTGAGACTTGTTTTAAGCCCCCCCCCCCCCCCCCCCCCCGCTCCCCTGCTAACCCAGAGCAAGCCAAGCCAGGCATCTAAACTTGTTTCTGCTGGGGACAGAGGAGGACGAGGCCACTGACACCAGGACAGGTGGCACCCCCCATCTCTTACGGAGACTCCGGGCTTCACCAAGGCAGCAGCGTCTTCAGTGACAGTGATGACTGGAGTCCCAAGCAAACAGTCCTGTGACTATCCACTGAACAAGCAGTTTAAATGTCCTGAAAGAGCACAGATGCATGATGCAGGCTGTGGAGTCCATTACCAGGAAGGTCACTGTGTGTGGACCTCAAGGCTCAGCACAGAGCACACTTTCTTCCCCATCCTTCTTTTCACAGACTTTGAATGACTCCCAGGGCCTCAGAGAGGCAGAGGAAAAAAAAATCTCAAAACATCAGATCATGGCTGGGGATGGGGCAGAGGTGGGGATGCAGTGTAGGGTGAGGTACACGCACACATTTAAAATTCTAATTATGGAAGAAGACGATGAAAGAGCTTCAGTTCCATTTGTACAACAGGAAGCCTATTATTATTTGGGATGAGACAGATATTAGCCAAATTCTTTAATTATAAATGCCTGCTGGGTAATATTAAGGAATGACAATGGGGCACACATCCGCCCGTTCGTTTAAAATGAAGGAGGCTGGGCTAATGAGACGGCTCAGCAAGTAGAGGCATTTCCCACATAAGCCTGACATCCTGAGTTCAATCCCTAGAGCTCACACAAAGGCAGAAGGAGAGAATCAACTCCACAAAGCTGTCCTCTGACCTCTGCACCCATGCCCTGGCACAGGTGTGTGCATGTATATATCTTGCACACACAAAAGTAAAAAAATTAATAAAGTAAAATAAAAGGGATGTTGGAGAGATGGCTCAGTGGTTAGGAGCACTGTCTACTCTTATAGAGGACCCAGGTTCAATTCCCAGTGCCCATATGGTAGCTCACAACCATCTGTTAGTCCAGTTCCAGGGAATGCTCTCTTATGACCTCCATGGGCACTACATACATGTCATATAACACACATAGACATATAAGCAGGCAAGTACCAATGCACATAAAATGATTTCTTAAAATGAAGGAGAGATAGCTGAGCAATACAGTATGTCTAGTATGTGTAAGACCCTGAGTTCAAGCCCCAGCACCCCTAAAGAGAGGGCTACCTGGTAAACTATAAGAGATAAAAGTGTCCAACCAGAAAAGCCTGTTTCCAAAGTCTGTGTGGAATTGCAAGTCTCATATAAACAGGACAATTGGCAGTTAACACACACCATGGTGGGGAGATGGAGCCAGAGGCTGCCTACAAATCCATATAGCCACTGGGGAGCCAGGATATCAATTCCAAGAAATGTCAAATCCCACCCCCTCCCCACAGAGAGCAGACCCCAGGGAGTAATTTCATGTTCAAATTGCCTTCTAATCCTACAAGATTGCAGCCCTTCCCATCCCTGGGCCTTTGGGAGGATGCATTTGAATATCAACACTCACCCTGTGCATTGGAAAGTGAACACTGAGGTTCAGTGGTACCCCAGCACTGTCTTGCAAGAATGGGGGTGTGATGGAAAGTATGGGGTGCCCTACTCTGAAATACCCTTCTGTGGGAAAGCTTTCTTTATGCTTCCTGTTAGTTTCCTGACTCTTGCCTAATAGCACAGCTGTCTATGAATGGAGGTTCTGAAATGCCCACCAGGGCAGGTGCCAGAGGAAGACAGCACAGGCTTCCTATCTGTCCCTTTCTTCTTCTTCTTCTTCTTCTTCTTCTTCTTCTTCTTCTTCTTCTTCTTCTTCTTCTTCTTCTTCTTCTTCTTCTTGCTGTGTTACCCTAGACCACTTATTTCATTACTTCACCTCCCCGAGCCCCAGTGCCTGTTTCTAAACTAGCAGTAATCTCACTTCCCTCGGAGGGATGGTAGAGGAGAAACTTCCATTCACATGAAGTACCTGGTGCCTTCGTGGAGCCTAAAATACAGCAAAATCGATGGCTAGGGAGATGGCCCAGATGGGAAAGAGTGTTTGCCACGTGACCAGGAAGACCAGAGGTGGTGCTCCAGAACCCATGTAAAGCTAGGCATGGCAGTGTGCATATGTGATCCCTGTAATTCACAGGGAAGAGAGGCAGAGACAGAATCCCCAGGAGCTCACAGGTCAACCAACCTGTTACTTAAACAAGGCAAAACCAACATTAGAAGCTGTCTCTCATGCCTTGTCATGGCACCCTTCTGCCTGCACTGATATTCACAAACACACACACACACACACACACACACACACACACACACACACGGGAGAAATCAAACTATAGCTTTCTGGATGATTAAGACAGTGTCTTCTCCAGACTACTCTTGGGCTCACAGATGACTGTCTCAGAGGGTCATACCCCAATATACAGTATTCAAGGGGACCTCTCTAGGTCCTGGAACCAGGCCAGCCTCTCTCTCAAGACTGGGGGTTGTGTCTCACCTCATGTCCTACAGGAGCCACCTGGGATTTATCTTTAACATCAACATCCAACTAAGTCAGAGTTCTCCCATGGGTTGCTCCCCATACCACTCATGATGAGAAATGGGTGCTTAACAAGTAATGGATCTGTGGTTAGCAGGCCCATAAGCAACACCGCTGAGATTTAAACTCAGGAATGAACTGTAAGTCTGGAACCACCCTGCAGGAATGAGAAGATTCTGGGGAGACATTTGGGTCTTCCCCTTGGCTGTCAGATATTGAAACAATGGACCCAAGAAACTGAAATTCCCCAGGAATATCATGCTGGGAGAAGGGAAAGGCAGAAGCTTGGTGCCAGCTAATGGAGGAGCCTGCCAGGAAGAGATTTCACACAGTTCTGACAACCCGTTAGACCATTCTGCAGTAGAGAATGGAGCTAGAGAATGAGCTTGACATGGACAAGCTGTGAACACCTCTTGCCCTCTTTTAAAGCCCATACTTCATGTCAGGACCCTGAGAATGGTCCTAGGAGGTCACTGGTCCTCTTCCCAATGTGGCCACATTAAATAGATCTTTGTCTGCCTTTCACTATTATGTATCTGTTTAATTGGTCGATTGGAGCTGAGTGACTGAGCTGAACTTGTTAGGACCACCAGGACCCAAGCTCTGACCCCGAAAGCTGTAGTGACTGCTCCCTGTCAGCCAGTGTGGGGAGCAGAGGGCCTGGACCTCCGCTGCCCTCCATCTTCCCGTTTGCAGTAGCCACACCCCTGCATCCCACCTGCACTCTGCTCACTCCATCTCTAGCATCCGGCCTGCACTATTCTTTACTGGGCATTTTTCTTTCAAATGGCTTCAGAACAGACTCATATTTTAAACACACCCTTGTTTCAATACACTACCCAGGAAGCCGCGGGCTAAATACACGCTACCAGCCACTCATTCGGGCAACTCCATGCCCATCCAAACAAACAGGGTTCGAGTTCACATGAGCTGGACAAACCACGTGGTCCCATTGTCAGCCTTGCATTATGCTTGACCCAGGTCTGCCAAGGACTTCTTAGACTGCTTGACCAACACTCCAACAGTTGTTGGAGAGGGTCACCGGGACTTGAGGCATTCCGCCCCACCGTGAGCTAGACAGGTTTTTCTACAGGGGTGAGTGACACTAAAAGTGGAGTGGGGGTGCTGGGGAGGGGGTTCAGTCAGTCAAATGTTTTGTTTTACAAGCTCAAGGACCTGAGTTTGAGCCCCAGCACCCATATAAAACTGCCAGGTCTGGTGGCCTGCGCTTGTGATCCCAGTGGGGAGGAGGCAGAGAGGAGGGTCCTTGTGGATCCCTGGCCAGTAGGTGTAGCCCAGTCAGTGGGCTGCTGCCAGTGAGAGACCTTGCTTCAGAGATTACAGAGAATGACACATGATGACGTTCTGCAGTGACCTTTAGCATGAGTACATGCACGTGTATTGGTATGTCTCTGTGTATGTGTGAGTGTATATATGTGTGTGTGTGTGTGTGTGTGTGTGTGTATACATATCTGTATATATGCACATGTGCGCATGCACGTGGCACACACATACACACAGAGGGTGGAGGGGGAAGGAGAAGGAGGAGAGAGAGCAAGAGCTTCCACAATTTCCTTAAGTCATATGAGCAAGTTTGAAGTTGTCAAGGCAAAGGCCACAGGTGTTAATGCAAAGCAGAGATGAATCTTGGGAAGAGTCCCTCAGAATCCCCCCCCCCATTTCCCTCTGACAGGCTACACACAAATAGAGCTAGCAGCAGCTAATTACGAACGAGGCTTGAAAACACAGGAGATCATCCCGTTCCCCATGGTGGGGCTCCTCCCTGAACTGTTTCCAACAGGCACTCACTAATTGTCAGTGAACTGCAAAACATTCAATTTTGCAAAGTACAAGCAGCGGTGTGTAGAAGGAAGGTGTGCTGGATTGAACAGCATCCCCTCAAAATTCTCATCCATCCACAACCTCTGAACATGGCCTTATTTGGAAAAAGTCTGCTGATGTAGCCAGCGGGATGAGGTCATCCCAGGTCCCACGTCTGTGTCCTGAAAGAGATGAGGACGCACAGGGGAGGGGCCGTCAGACTAGACCATGCAGCTACAGCCTGAGGAACAGATGCCAAGGGGTGGCTAGTAACCCCTCTGCAGCAGGGACAGGCAGGGAAGGCTTCTCCCCTGAGCACTCAGAGGGACTGTGTCTCAGCTGCATTTTTATCTTAGGCAACTTGGGGCCTCATGGTTTTGAGACTGTATGCATGTTGCTTTAAATTTTCCTGTTAGGGTCCAATTGTAACAAGAGATAACTGACCCTGAGGTAGATATGGAAGTCCCGAGAGACCAAGGGACTGAGTGGAGACCCCAGTACTATTTTCTTTTAGAACTGGGGCTAGAAATCAGCTTCCTACAGCTTGAGTTCATCTGCAAAGAACCTACCATTTCCTGGACTCCCACAGCCAGGCCAGCACATGAAACAGAGAGACCTGGAGACCCTTCCTCAGGCTCCCTGCCTAATAGACCTCAGAAGATGCCCGGCTGGATGCCTTCAGTGGGAACCACTTTTTCTAAATGTCTAGCTCACAAAAAGCTATGCAAGTAGCCGCAAAGGCCTTCTGGCTCCAGCCAAGTCTCTCTGTGTGTTCTCTCTGCAAAGACACCAGTGTCCAGGGCTCCTCCTTCAGGCTGCCTCCCTCCTGTCAGGCTCTCACCCAGCAGGGACCAGCCCAACTATCTTGGCCTCTCTTGATGGCATCTAGTGATGTATCCCCAGGGAGGCACATGGCTCCCATCAGAAAGGCAGGGCACATCCTACCCGGTGTCACAGGGCATCCCTCCCAGTCCCCTTCCCCAGGACAGCTGGTTTCCCACTACTAAATGCAGCCCACAAAGAAAGGTCCATTATTTCTCTATAAACTGATTCTTCTCCTCTTCCCAGGCCCTCTGGGGCCTGGGCCTTGCAGATCCCCCCACTTAAACACGCTGTTGTGTTTTTATTGCTCAAACTCCACCCCAGATTATTAGCGGGTTGGGGGGAGAGTGGGGGGAAGTGGAAGGGTTCTCTCCGTTTCCTCTCTGCCTTCTCCCCCACCCCTTCCTCCTCAGAAATGCAATCCAGTTGTTGTTTTAGGCTGGGATTTGTAAAAAGCCTTTGGACTTAAAAGAAAAATGTCGATCCAGACCTTCAGGATAAACATACCCCACCGTAAAGTGCAAGCACAGAGCCTACCACAGGAGCCAAGGAGCCCCAGACCCGGGCCCACGGTGAATCACTCACCCCACCCACGGCCCCTTACTATCAGTGAAGGGGCTTCTGGGAGGCAGCTCTGCTGAATAGAGAGGAAAAAACATCTCTCCCTCTCTCTCCCTTCCATCACCAAATGCTGTCGGCCTCTGCTGTGGGCCGGGCACACACCATGCTGTACCTGGGCTGTGGAGAACCCACACAGCCCAGCAGTGTGGCCCTACAGGAAATCATCTAGAAGCAGAGAGACACAAAGAAGAGTAGCTTGAAGCCTTCTGGTCTTACTGTCATGGCTCCACAGATGTTTGTCAGATTGCCACCCGGGGACCGAGATTGTTGCAAAGAGGGGATTCAGATGTCGGGAGGGGATGAGGAGGAATCCTTACTTTTTTGCTCAAAGCCTGGCTCATCATTCAGCCTCCCTCCAGCTCTTTCAGATTTTTTTTTTCCAGACAGGGTCTCTCTACATAGCCTTGGCCATCTGTAACTCGCTATGTAGACCAGGCTGGCTTCTAACTCATAGTGATCTATCAGCTTCTGCCTCCCGAGTGCTGGGATCAAAGGCTTGCCCTGCGGGCTATCCTCCAGCTTTCTATTGTCCCTAAGGGCTCTAAGTATTTCCTAGGTGTGTGGCCACAGGGACTTCAGCTGGGACACTTCTGACCTTGCCCTATCCAGCCTGTCTCAAAGCCCTCCTGTTGCTGGCTGCCCTGCTCCCTATGTCCACTCCAGTACTCTGCTCTACTGAAGGGCTGTGCCTTTTTGTCTCCAGTAAAAGACTCTCCTCATTCTTCAGGCTGTGGTCTGTTCCCACCACAGCCAGATCCTCAGACCATCGGCCTGATTCCGGACTCCTTAGGACTCCTGCAGCCTGGCCCTAGCCTGCCTTTCCAGATTCTGTCCCCACCTCTCCACATGTCTCAGAACTACCATGGGAAGTAGCAGTCCCTTGGCTGGAACACACCAAAGTTCTCGCATCCAAGCATGGGCACAGAGTTTCCCATGACCAGTCCTTGTCCCCTCTTTCAATTCCTGTCCTCTGAAAAGCCCGAACTGTCCCTGTGGTGCCATTGTGACCCACCTGTGCCACGGTCTAAGATTCTAATTATTTTCTTACTAAGCTGAAATCCTCTGTGGCAGAAACTTGGTCATAGAGACCACAAAAATTTCTACACCTAGCAAACATCAGGTGCTAACTAGGGGGAGGCCTAGGAAAACATAAAGTACTCAAGTTATAGGTGGAATATGCAAGTCTCATTTGAACTGTGTGTATCCACTTCCTCTGTAGCCTCACCCCTCCACTGTGCCTCTCACCGAAGGGCTGGTGCCTCTCTTATGGTCACGGCTCACAACAACAGTGCTCGGAACAGCACAGTAGTAATAAACAGGTTGTGAGCAGGCTGGGGGGTGGGTGGGGCTGGATGATTCTTTGTCATTTTTCCCCTTTCTGTCCAGCATTCTTGGGGCCAGCCTGGACATACTAGAGTCCCTTTCTGCCTGATTCCATGTTCTGAAGCTCCCAACTCATAGCCTTTACCTCTTGATACCCAGCCACTTCTCCCCAAGATCCACAAGCAGGGCACATGAGTGTGTGTGTGTGTGTGTGTGTGTGTGTGTGTGTGTGTGTGTGTGTGTGTGTGCTTGTATGCACTGAGTACAGCACCCGCCTGCTCTCAGTGGGCGCCTGGACTACTGAAGTCTTCTGTCCCCTTTCTAAGGTCTCAGCCCCCATCAGTTTCTCTAATTCATTCTCCACGCTGCAGCTAGAGGGATTTATTTAAAATGCAAATTAGTCCCTGGAGTGCCTCTTTTTCAGACCCTGGAAAGGCTTCTCTATGCGCTTAGAATAAGATGTAAACCCCAGCCCCAGCCAGCCACCTCCCCTTCACAGCCTCTGCTGGGTCCCCAATATTGAATAATCAGCACAGAGCCTTCGTGTGAGCCAGTCCTTTTCATGAGATTCACAGCCCATCAAAATCTAAGGACGGCCCCAACTCAACCACCAATGCCCCCCAACACCCCTCCTGTGGCCCCTTCGCCCCGGGGGGCAGGCACCTCTAACCTAGTTGGAAGTACATGGTTGACAGTCTGACAAGGACAGTCAACTGCTGTTGTCATTCTACAAGGTCAGAGACTTGGAGCAGGACAGGTGCTCCCCTGGGGAGTCAGGACACAGCCAGGGATGGAACCCGGCAGCTTCCTTCCAGGTTTGACTCCCAATCACACCCCGAGGGGTGCTATCTGACACCCGCAGTCCCTCAGCCTGTCTGCAAAACAGCAGTGGGATCTCCAGATGCCGGGCAGATGTTCACTTCCCCCTTGGGTATTGACTGAGGACTTTCTACACGGTCAGCTCTGCCCGTAGACACAGATGCACCCAGCCAAGTCAGTTAGTGGCTAAGAAGTACGTTAGACTTTAGCAGGACTCAAGGGCGTTTGGGCTGAAGTTCAGTCAACAGCTTATAAAACTCAGGACTGGAGCTTTAGGTCTCTCGAGCACTGGTCAGGTGGGCCGAGGGATGGCTCAGTGGATCAGTGCTTGTCATGCAAGCTGAGGACCTGAGTTCAAGCTGCAGAACCCATGCCAAAAGCCACACGCAGTGGCACACAGGGGCAATACTCGCACCCCTAGATGAGAGACAGAGACGGGAGAGCTGTCGGCCCATCTGGAGTACACAGCACAGTGGCAGAAACAAGGGAGACCCTGCTTAGAAACAAGGCGAAGGGAGAGAGCTGGCTCTTGAAGAGTTATCCTCTGACCTCCATACTTGCATATGGCACGGATGTACCTGTGCACGTGTGTGTGCACACATGTGTGCGCATACACACACACATACACACACACACACACTAAACTCTTCAATTTCTAGTCAGAAATGAAACACTTCAGTCACTTGAGTCCTGACTCTGGCTCAGGAGGAGTTGTGACTTTGAGACTTCCTGAACTGTTTGGGAGGTCATCAGTTGGAAATGTTCTAAATCATACAAGGTGATCACTAGCAGGAGGTAAGGCAAGAGGGCTAAGACGGTAAAGGCTTTTGCTGCCATGCCTTATGACCTGGGTTCCATCCCTTAAAGACCCACATGATGGAAGAAGAGAACTGACTCTTCAAAGTTGTCCTCTGACATCTACATGTGTGCTGTGGCATGAGTGAACAACCCCCACAAATAAACAAATAAATTAATGTATAAGTTTTAAAGAAAATAATATAGTTTTTAAATTTTAATAGTATATTTTTTTAAGAAAAAGATCACTGCCTAGCATGAGGCTTTCTGATAAAGAACAAAAGCATATCATTGCCCCTTTTAATAAGAGTCTATTTACATTGTCCTGACAACTACCTGAGCAAGAACATGCCCCCCAAGTAAGCTGCCTGTTCTGGAGGCTTTAGAAACGTCATAAAGCCTGCATAAGATGCAGGGTCTACCAACAGTCCCCTTGGTCACTGTCCACTGTCTCACCCTGAGTGTTCCGATCTGCAGTGGCCCTGCGGCCACTGTCTCACCCTGAGTGTGCTCTCCTCTATCCTGCACTAAATCCTGCTTGTCCTCTATACTACTCTGTCTCATTGGAATTCTTTTGATGGAGATCACAAGGACCTGGAAACTGGGGTGAGTCTGGAACAGGACCTCAGTGATAGTGAGAGTCACAGATAGTAACTGCTTGCTCAGCGGCAGTGCAGTCCTCGACGGAAGGAAAGCCGAGGCTGCAGAACGGGCCGGTAGAACGGCATTTGGCATAGGCCCTTCTGAAAATGGATCTAGACCGTCACTCATCAGTGTAACTGATCATTTGAGTAGTTTTCAAGTATTCACAAGTACACACTCCAGTACCACCAGGGACCCACGACCCAACTGCTCAGCCCTGGCAATACTTATCATGTGTCCCCAGACATGTCATTAAACATGGTGTGGCTGGGAGGCAGGAGGTGTGAGGTCCAGGCATGGCTTCATTAGACATATGGCCTATGAGACCACAGTCCTCAGCCCAGCTGGGACCTGCACTGACATTGTGGAGCCCCTTGTCTTCTCCCAGCAGACAGGCACCAAACTGCTGAGGGGAAACCTGGGCAACTTACTGTCCCTGTGTTCACCCACCCAGGGCTTAGCAGCTCCCTCCAGGAAAAGAGCCACATGCACTTGGGAGAAACCTGGCCCAGAATCTTCTGCGGGTAATCGATGGCTAGCATCCTGCCCAGGCAGCTTTGGGGAAAGAGCAATCACCAATGTAAACGGAGCACAGCACCCTCTCTCAGCTTCAAGAGCGACTTGAGAGCACACTGCGGCCTCAGAGCTTTAGCCGGAGCTGAGCCTGGCCAGCTGGGAAGAGAATGCCCGATCAGCAGGGCTCAGAAATGTTTAAACAAGGGTTGGGTGCTGTTGAGGGCAGCTCCAAATCTTCACCCCGCCTCTTACTGATAACCCCGCCTCTTACTGATAACCCCGCCTCCTACTGATAACCCCGCCTCCTACTGATAACCCCGCCTCTTACTGATAACCCCGCCTCTTACTGATAACCCCAGCAAAGGACGCAGCTCTCCACACCTCCATGCCTCACTGTGTAGAAAGGGAATGCAGTGGTACCTGCCGACCCCTAGGACCTACCCACCTCGGTCAGGGCTGGCACGCAATAAATGCTCAATAAACAGCTCTGCACAGTATTCCTGGGAGTGGGCACCCAATAAGGGAGTTTTATTCAGCCCTATCCAGGCCTGCCTGGTATTTGCTGCTCCATCTCCCACATTCCTGTTTATTGAGCTGAGCAGGACAGGGGCTGCCTCTTCCTGAGTCTGTCTGGCTCCATTGAGCCCACCCCTGCAGGGGCAGATGGATGTCTGTGCAACTGAAATGCACTTGGGTGGGGGAGGGCACCCTTGGGAAGAACGAACTGGCCAGTGCATAAAGAATAAAAGAAAGAATCTGAGGCTAGAGCTGTTTGGGGGTTGCGACCTTGGACCACGGGTTGAGGGTGCCCCAGGCGAATAAGAGGTTCTGAAGGTGGAGAGGGATAGGAGAAGGCTCTGGAGTGCCAGGCCAGTCTAATCTGGTTTTCCAAATAGACAAGGGTTCAGGAAGGTCTTGGGCAAGGGTGAGGAATGTTCACAGGACCCAGGGGAGGGGGCAGAGGGCCTGCAGCTTCACAAGCCTCCCATTGTGTCCTGGCCAGCTGAGGGCCCCACAGCAGCCACACTCTTGGGAGCTCCCAGAAGAACAAGGGAGGGCAGGGGTGATGGGGAGGGAGGCCCCTCAGGGACAGTCTGGGGGGGGGAGGGGTCTGTACAAGTGACAATGGTGCTGAGGGGGGCAGGGTGAGTCGGAGGAGATAAAGCTAGTTAGTGATCTGGGTTCCCCTGGAGGCCCCTGTCCTTCTCAATTCAATAAGCAGGAATGTGGGAGACAGAAAAGCAAATGCCGGTCAGGCCTGGACGGTGCTGAATAAAACCCCCTTATTGGTCTTACTGTCCCCTCAACGGACAACCTGAAACACTAAACCCTCTCTGTTTCTCTTGGATATGGCCCTGTCTGGCAGCGCTTCCTCACCCATACTCCAGCTCCTGACCAAAATTATACCAGCTTCCTGCTGAAAGCCTTCCAGTTTCTGGGCTTCTGGTATGTTCTGCCTCAGCTCCAGGAGGGCTAGGGGAGGGTGGGATGGAGTATTCCTGGACAGAGTCCAGACCTGAGCTAGCAGCAGACTCCAAATGTGGGTTATGTGGCTTGGGATGGATGGGTCAGTGGACAGCGTGGCTGGCCGTGCAGGGTGGGGGAAGGGCTGTGCGCAGACTTCCTAGGCCCACATGCCAGGTCTGCTGTTGCCCAGAAGTGTGGCTCCGTGTGAGCGGCCCCTCTTTGTGAGCTGGGCTTCCCTCCTTACAGCCAGGTTGGTGATGACAGGGTCCCTGTCACCGGAGCTTTCAGCGAAGGGCTGGATTGAACGTCAGCTCCTGCCACAAGAGTGATGGTGGCACATACTCAGGGTGGCCCTCAGGAGCAGAAAGGGACTTCCAAAGAGCCTGGGAGGTCACTGTGCCCTCCGTCCCTCTTCAGGGACAGCCAACCACTGAGCAGAGGAAGGGGCCTCTGGGACAAGTAGCCATGCTGAAGAGCATGGAACAAGGTCCAGGCACTGCAGGGATCCTGAGTTAACTAGGCTTCGTGGTACAGCCTCCTCAGAGCCGTTATCCCCCTTCAAGTGCACTCTAAACTCCCAGAAATGGAGGCACAATCCATGTCAGTTCCTAGACTGCTTTGCTACAAATCCTTTAGGGCTGGGGGGGGGATCAGTGTTAGGGTCAACACCCCATTATTGATGTCTCCCTGTGGAGAGCAGAAAATTCCTCAAGATTCATCTGTCCTATGATGAGCACAAAGCCTAACGGGATGCATATGAGAAGCGATGGACAGGGGATGGAGTGTGACTCACAGGTGTTGTGTCTGAGCATCCGAGATGAGAGCCCCACTGTGGTGAACATGGAGGTCATATCTCCCAGCAAGCTCCACCCTAGCTCACCTTCCCAGCTGCCCAAATGAGAGGGGCAACAAACGGAAGACCTCACCAGTTTTCTGGTCTTCCCTGCCCTGTACCCTGCCTGCTGTTCTCCTCTTCTGTTCCCCACCACACACCCCATCAAGCTGGCCTAAGTCTGGTCCACTCCCCATCTGCCTTCAAAGGTGCAGACTTCTTTGGATCTCATCTTTGGATCTCTATGAACTGGGCTCTGTAATCTTGCCCTGGTCACTTCTTGGTCTGTTGTGGAAAGCCGGATGGATGAGCAGAAGGCACAACAGTCTCACAGGAGGAGATGTTCACAGGGCCATCCTTATGGTCTTCAGGAGTCCCCCTCTCAGGACATTCAAAATAAGAGGGCAATATTCAGCCCAAGGAAGACACTCCAAAGGCACATGCCTGAAACAGAGTGGAGGTGGAGGTGTCCTCTGAGGGAAGGGTACATTCTTAACACCCACAAAGACAGCACCATGAAAACTTCCTAGCCATCAAACTGAGCACGCTTTGGAAGCCAATGTCTCAGAGGGACCAGCCAGACGCCTGAGAAAGCCCTGCAGACTCGGGTAGGAAACAAACCCACACATAAGCTCTACCAGCCAGCGCAGGAGTGAAGGGAAGCCCCCAGGGAGGTGGGCTCAGCTCAGGCGGACCTAAGCTGTTGCTGTGTAGCAGAGGACATTCCTTCCTCTCTGGTCCGGAGCCTCTCCAGTGGTCAGAATAAAGGAGTATGACCAGGAATGAGTACCTTTCTCCTGTCCTCTGGGCTCCATCCTGATGCCACAACTTACAGGAAACCTGACCATAAAATCCTTAGGAGGCTGTAGCACGAATCTTAAAAGGTCTTATTAATAAAAACAAACCCAGAGCCAGGTATTGGAGTGAAAGCTGGAAGATCAGAGAGACAGAACAAGCCACAGCTTCCTCACCTTGCCAGCTTCTCAGCCGATCCTGTTCCCTCAAACTTGAAGCCTCTGACTCCTCACACAAACAGATCTCAGCTGAACTGCTGCTAAAAGTCTAAAAGCTTAAAAGCCTCTAGTTCCTGGTCCTTACACCTTATATACCTTTCTGCTTCCTGCCATCACTTCCTGGAATTAAAGGTGTGTGTCACCATGCCTGGCTGTTTCCAGTGTGGCCTTGAACTCACAGAGATCCGAATGCTAGGATTAAAGATGTGTGGTACCACTGCCTAACCTCTATGTTTAATATAGTGGCTGTTCTGTTCTCTGATCTCCAGATAAGTTTATTGGGGTGCACGATATATCAACCACAGGAGACGAGCTGGGAAAGGGACTCAAGCCAGCCCCCAAGGCCCAGGGCACCGGTTTTCATCTTGTATCTCCACGGCATGCAAATAGAACAGGTCTTGTGGGCTGGTAGAGGAACCCCCAAAGGTAGGGGTAGCCTGCGACAGAGGACCCTTATGCCCCTGTTCTCTGAGCCAACTGAACATTGAAAACTACAATTTCTCATTGCTACATCCTCTCCACCACAGGGAACACATGCCCTGTGTCACTGCCACTGAACTCTGAAGCCTGACCATAAATAATTAAAATGAAATTACAGTTGTCAAAATAAATTAGCAGGGAACCAGGAGCCTTGCCGTGCTGTGAGTTCTGCTCTTCTCTGAAAGCTGACCGTGGGCACGGGGTCTCCTGAACACAGGGCAACTGAGTGTCATGGATTCTCAACACAGGAAGAACCAGGGACACCTTCCAGGGCTGTGCGGCACAGGAGGACCAGGCTGAGCACACACAGCAGGGGTGCACCCTGAGGGTCTGGGCAAGCAGTGTCTGGCTGCATGTGCCAGTGAGAGCCCTGGTGAGTAGCTTCACGTCACTCTAAAGCCCCCAGGCCCTTGGAGCAAGTTCACAGGACTCAGGGTGCAGAACACTGCACCCTGGACTCTAAACTACCTGGAAGAATCCGTTCAGTTACTTGGCTCATTATCCCTCAGATAGGGAGAGAGCCCTTGTATCTAAACGCAGACAGACCAGCTCTAGAGTGTGCATTGTAAGCATGATCAGATGCAGAATCAGGACTGAGAGTAGTTGATGGCAGCGACATCCCTGAGGGAATGTCAAAACCTTTTCCCATCAGAGAGGGCCAGTGGGGAAAACTCCAGCACAGAAGCAGGGGAAGGAGCTGGGGAGGCCAGTGGCTGATGTGAAGTGAGTGAAGGCAGGAGCCAGTTCACAGGTCTGCTCCTGAGCGCCCAGAGAAGACCTGGACAGGATGGAGGAGGGGAAGGAGCTCCTCGGGGCAGGCTATGATGTCAGACTCCCTAGAGACACTCAGCACACCAAATGGTACCACCGTCCTCATGGGATCAGTTCATCACAACAAACATTAGTAAGAGCACTTATTGAGCACCTACTATGTGCCAAGCTCTTCGTTGAGCACTTCCATCCATACTCCTCCTCTCAGTCTGTCCTCATGCTTTCTGTAGGAGAGAGGACGCTGCCATTAACATCCACTGTATACACGAGGAAACAGGATTCAGATCCAAGGGCTCACTCCTTAGCCGGAGAGTCCTGAATCAGCTGATTTTTCTTAAGTCTCAGCTTCCCCATCTATGTGCAGCCTAGGTGGCTCATCTAATTCTCAGCCCTACCACTAAATAAACACCACACACACACACACACACACACACACACACACACACACACACACGAAGTCCCCTTCTGCAGACCAGATAACCCCATATACTGGGAGTGGTGGTCTAGAGCCTGTGATTTCTGAAACTAAATGCCAGTGTAGCTTTCTCTTTGTTCCTCTAGCCATATATCCAGAGACAGCCCTAGCTCAGGCCCACAAGACGGGGTGCCTGAAAAGAGCCCCTGTTTCTCCCATCTCAAATGTCTTGCATTCATTCTGGGATGGAGCAATCAGAGCTTGTGGATTAATGGACATGGCTCTTGTTTTTAAGTCCCTCCCGCTGACAGCCTGCCTGATTCCCTCATCTCCCTGCTCCTCAACCTTTTGGAAAAAAAAAAAATACAGGCAGCCTGCTTATCTTATGTGAGGTTGCCATGGAAACAGCATCCCCTGTGAGATGCTGTCATAACACTTCAGTGTGGTTTGGAACACTTAAAGACACAGCCTCCTCCCTGGCCTCAGCCACGGGGCAGCAGTCACATGACTGGAGAGAGGCAGGGTAGAAGAGAAGAAGCAGGCAGGCCGCAGCTTTGGACAAGTCTGCCTTCATCATTTGAGGGTGTGGATTCACCAGCTTCCTGTGCATGGCTCAGGTAATTTCTAGTGTTCCTCACCAGTGTTGCCATGAAGTTGGCTTGATGATGCCCATTTTACAGAAGAGGAAACCAAGGGTTGATGGATTAATTCATCATAGCAGAAATGGCTAGATACTGGTTCCTGGTCCCCAGCTGGATATCTGAAGTCTAAAAGGTCCTTGAGGCACCATGGGGCTCAGGGCTCACAGACTCCACATCCAAGATCACAAACTACCCAAGAATTAATCAGATTCCAAGAAGTGAACACAGCTTCTCTGGGGAGAAGATCTTTAGTGCAGGGATCTAACCACTGAAACAGTGGGTGGGGGCTCAGATAACTAAGAGTGGCCAGAGTAAGGCCTCCGAGGTAGTGTCCGCTGTGAACTCATTACTGGAAGCTTCTTGCATGCATAGCCTCACCTGTGTGAGCAGGCTGGGACTATTGCAGTAGACCACGTTCCAGGTCTCCTGTTGTCCCATCTGACCTACTGTTTGGGTGAGTGGAGGTAGAGAGACTGCTATGGGTGGTCACCTGGGCCAAAGGTATGCCCCTCTGGTGCCTGTGAATTTCTGAGTGCCTCCTCACTATCCCTGTTCAACAGGAGGACCCTGGAGCCTGGGCTGCTCACTCAGAGCTCAGAATATAAGGGCTTTTGGGGAGCCCACTTCCAGTAGTGGTGCCTCCATCCGTCAAGATCTTTTTTCATGATAATGCCTGCCTCAGGCTCCATTTCTGAGATACATCCCTAATCCGAAGCCTGGCCCGGCCATGGCTCTGTGTCTCCACAGGCCACAAGCCCTGGGATTCCTGATGCCCTGAGATCTAGCCTTTCCCCTCAGCTACATCTTTGCTCGTCTGGGCCTTGTCATGTGCTGTCTGTCTGCTCTGCTGGAGCTCTTCCTGGTCCTTCCCCAGGATGAGGCCCATTGACCTTCAATACCAACCAAGGCATCTTCTTGCGAGGTCTTCCTGAGCCTTCTCCCACCATGGCCAGGCGGCCATGACATCACTCCCACCCAGTTCACTGAAGCCCCATGGTGGACCTCTCCCAGTTCTCTTCCCGCTGCTCGAGGCTGCGGTGAACCCCAGGGATCAGCTTCAGCACCGAGTTCTTCCTGTCCACATGTGGTCTGCCACTGAGAAAGTACTGAGGAAACAGAATGAGTGTGTGGAACTGCATGCAGGAAGCACCTACTGTAGGCCGAAGACAGACACCACAGTCCCATGAGCACTTGCAAGGCCCTGCAAGGCTGCCCTCGGTTTCTTCTTCCTCCTCTGTTTTTACCTGACCCCCACCCCCTGCTCCACGACCAGTCAGTGTCTTCAGCCCTGAGGACTCACAGTCGTTCCTCAGCCCACGGCCATGCTACA
Source organism: Peromyscus maniculatus bairdii (assembly GCF_049852395.1). NCBI lineage: Eukaryota > Metazoa > Chordata > Mammalia > Rodentia > Cricetidae > Peromyscus > Peromyscus maniculatus. Next base: position 70,329,782 of record NC_134855.1, read on the forward strand.
GACCATGATCAGGCTGTCTCCGCTCAGATGTCAGCCCACAGAGAAGACAACCAGCCTTTACCACCACCCCTCATCACAGTCCTCCGGGCTGCATATATGTATACATTTCAATATGTTTATACATAATTAAGATGAGCCAATAATAGACATTTAATTATGTACATAGATTAATGAACACACGACATTGCATAACATGGGGAAGTATTTGGTGTCTATGCATCCATTCACATTGAATCCATGATGAGCGGTTGGTGTTCTGTGGAGAGTGGAAGTTCCATGGGGGGTAGGGAGGTGTTCTATCCACTGCTCTAACTCCAGGATTCAGAAGATGGTCAGCAACACACTGTAGGTACTCAATAAATGCTTTTAAATGAATAAATCTAAGGCTAGGCACAGACTTCCCACCGAGACATTGCTTCACTGTAAGAACTGTGAAATACTGAAGGGGGCTGGGTTAAACTGCTCACTGCGTAGCCCAGGACCCAGGGTGGTCACTCTATCCCATGGGTGGGGTCTGGACTGAGTTAGGAGAAAGGCAAGCTGAGCACCAGCATTCACTTCACTCTGCTTCCCGACGGTGGATGCCGTGTGACCACGGGCCTGGGCTTCTTCTCTGACATGGAGGACCGCACCCTCAAACCATGAGCCACACTCATGCATACCTGCTCCACTCTTGGGCCCTTATAGTTCAGCCACACAGTTACCGCTTCTGTGACCAACCAAGGGTCCTGAGTCCATGATGTCTGAAGTCCCACACTCAGGGACAGGGTGAAGACACATGCATGATGATGTCTACCTGACTGCTCAGAAAACCCTGAGAGGCTAACTCCCTTGAGTATGAGCTGTGGTCCCCCCCACACACTCTACCCCCAGGTCCCCAAACAAGCAGCCAAGAACCCTGGCACAGGATGAGGATCTGAGGAGACTTTACAGTCCTCGATACCCAGTATGGTCCTGGCAGAGAAGGTGTGCAGAGGATAGCAGGGTACTTGTCTCTAGAGCCCCTAGAACTACATCTTAAACACAAATCACCGTTTTCCCTTTCCAGTGTGCCCCGCTAACAGACTACGAAAATAAATACTTTTCTGCTGCTTCTGGGAATATTTTTCTTCTCATTCCCCAAATACCACAATTCCTGGTATTCAGTATGCACCCCACCCCGGAATGGCTCCCAGATCAGCATCACCAGTAGTGATGCCTCCTCAAGAGCATGCCCCTCCCCCATGATAAAATGGCCACACTCAAGGGCAGCCAGTCTTCTGTACTACAGGCTGGCCCCATTTCTCAAGCTTCCTCAAGGTTTATCTTCTATGACTTTCTAAAGGAAAAAAAGCCTTGCAGATCTGAGCTTGGGTGGCTGGCTCCTCCCCCACCCATGATGCCTGTCTGTTGGGAACTGAGAAGCTAAGATCCTAGGGTGATCCAGGCTCTGCTTGTGGAAGTACCAGAACCGGACAAAAGACCGCTGACGAAGCCACACGCGTGAATGAAGGTGCTGCTGCCATGAGGGTGTCTGGCTCGGGCTGCAGGGTTTCTCACATGTTTCACAGAAGACAACCCAGACACATGCAAGTCTTTGGTCCTTACTTTTATTTGCAGCAGGGCATGCAGGGAGGAGTGTACCATTACCCCAGGTTTGTGACCTCCTGACTCCTGTCCAGCTTTCCCAGGAATGGCAGAAACCAAGCCACTAGCTTTGTGCCACCAGAGTCTGGAAACATGCCCATTTGCAGGATGGCCTTCCTCCAAGTTGCCCGTCCACTACTGCAGTGACTAGCTATGTATGGCTATTTGCATTAAATGTGAATTAAAACGGAAAGAACAGTTTCTCTGTCTTACTGGCCAGAAGTGTTGTGCATGGCTCCAGGTTGGAAAGCACACATCTGGAGCACTCCAATGTCACAGAAAGTTCCAAGGGACAGTACTCAGTGAAGGCTGCAGAGATGACCCTGCTGATAATCACAGTGGCCTGGGAGTGAAAGTCCTAGGTCAAAGGCTGTTCCCTGAGGCCCTGCTCTCTGATGTTTCAACCTGCCAACTGTTTATTGAGCGCTGGCCTCTGAACCTTCATGTGACCCTTGAAAGAAAAAGAACAAAGTTTACCCAGACAGCTCCTATTTCGAGGCTCTAAATTTTTGACCTCTTCATCGAAAATAATGGGGAGTTTATGGCCCACTAAATCCTGAGTCTCCCATGGGCTCACAGAGAGTGACTCGGGATATGGCTCAGTGGCAGAGGGCTTGTCTATCATGTTCAAAGGCCTGGGTTTGAGCCCCCAGCACTGAATAAACGGGGCATGGTGACACACACCTGTAACCCCAGCACTGGGGAAATAGAGGCTGGAGAGTCATAAGTTCAAGGTCATCTCCAGGTACATAGTGAGTTCAAGGCCAGCCTTAGCTACGAAAGACCCTGCTTCCAAACAAGCAGGATGTTAAGTCTAGTCCAGCTAAATCCGGTCAATACCCCAATGTCTACACCATAAAAGAGAAAGGGGAAATCTCCAAACAAAGGGGACATTATGAACACCATAAGCCCACTGTACCAAAGCCGCACATGTTCTGTGGAAAGTTGAAAACACCCCCGGGGTGCAGCGGGCTGAAAGACAAAGGAGGTGTTTGAGGAGAAAATGAGAGTGTGAATGGGTGGTGGGGCCCATAAATGAAGGAAAAATTTATCATCGGAGTTAATGTTCCCCATCTCTCAGTTTCCCCAACTTTAAGACAGGCATCTGAAGGCTCTGCAACTCTGTTTACAACAGGACTATTCAACCAGGCCTGCTGTGAAAACACAAACTGAGAGAGGCTATGAAAGCAGTGAGACTCAGCCGACTTTCCAAGTGAACTCTGACTAGGGAGAGCAAGCTGTCCCTTCTGAATTCCTGGCCCGTAGGGCCTGGGGATGGGTGTGTATCCCCTGCTTTATTCCACAAGTATCCCTTTGTGTATCCTGGATGGCTAATCAAAGCCTCCACAGTGATGGAGTCTCTCAAGTCCTATGTAACACCTTATTTAAGCGCCTGCCCTGTTCAGATTTAACTCAACACTTCGTCTTGTTACCATGTTTAGAGTGGTTAAAATCACCACCGAGATTTTTAATGATACATTTTATTTATACAGCACTCCGCATTTTTATAGCATTTGCCGCCGGCATGAGCGGTGAATAATTTAGAATAAGGAGTGTAGTCAGAATTCTCAAAACCAAATCTGCTGCCCAACTTCTAACCCTCCCTGCACCTGCTGTGAGATGCCCTAAGTCTCAGTTTCCCAATAAGAAGGAGGTTCTCACCCCGTACAATTTTCAGATGGCTATGTGCTGGCATTGGATCAGCCAAAGGGATATTTCTGAGCCCTGTCTATGCTCTGGGCATAGCTCAGAGCTCTCAGATACGAGCAGGGAACAAGGCTAAGGCACTGGCTACCTTTGAAGTCCACTGTCCAGGGAGAAAATTGGACAATGGACAAAGACTATCACAATAGCGCTTCCTTATGCTGAGAAAAACAGAGGTGAGAGCATGGATCCCTGGGTCCCTGTGATGGCTAAAAATGTTAGCTGGACTGAAACATCTCCGGGTATTTCTGTGAGGGTGTTTCCAGTGAGGTCGAACTGAAGGAGGAAAGCTCTGTGCTAAATTTGGGTAGCATCATCCCATGGCCTGGGTGGGGCCGAAGGGGGAGGGAGGACTGAATAAAAAGGAAGAAGTGAGTTGAGGACAGCGCAAGTGTCTTTTGGCTTCCGCAGTCACTGAAGATACAATGTGACCAGCAGCCTCAACCCCCTGCTGCCATGCATACCCCAACCCCCGCCCCACGCCCTCTCCACCAGGGGCCGCACCCTTGAACTATGAATCCAAACACCTTCCTTCCTCAAGTCGTGTTCATCAGGCGTTTTGTCACAGCAACAGTCTCGGGAGAGTTTGGCCCAGTTTGGGCTTTGGGGGAAGGCAATGGGTTGACTCAGCTACTGTAAAGATGTAAAGGCTCTTGGTGATCCACTGTTGTTGCAGTCCCTTCCCAGGCCTTGGTGGCAGGGGTGTCTGAGGAGGAGCCTCTGACAGCAGCATGATGACCACCGTGCACTGAGCCCGTCAGTACCCATAGCCACTTTACTATGAACCTTTTGTGGACCAGGCTCGTATTAAATGATCTGCTTTTAAGATGTGCCTCAGTTGCTCTCAAGCCAACCGTAGTGGCTGTGTCTTTTTCCTCTCACAACACTAAGCTCATGGGGTCCCTGGAGGCTTCCCTAATGAAGGTGTTAAAAAAGTAAGCCTTGTAGGTGAGTTGAGGAAGTCGCATGAACAGCCAGAGACTGTGTGTTCCAGAGAACGACTTATGTGAGGCCAGCTCCCAGGGGGAAGATGCTGCGGGGTCTGGGAGGCAGGACACAGAATATGATGTCGATGGTACAGAGGATAGAGACAGAGCCTATGGCAACGGTGTTGGGATTAATCCAGAGAGCTGGGGAATTAAGTAGAGCTGTCCATGATGGATAGGGGTTCTGCAGAGCTCTCTAATGTTTGCAGGGAGTAAGATTTGTAGGTGCACAAAGGGCCAGGCAAGTATCTATGTGAGCAAGCATGGAAACAGAGCTGGGACATCCAGATGCACATGCTGTGGTTATTGTTTTCCAGTCTGTGGCTTTCCTATTCATTTTCTTACCCTGTGCTGAAGTTTTTCATTTTAATGAAGTCCAATTTATTGTATCTTCCTTTTATGGTTACTATTTTTAATGGCCCAAGAAATCTTTGCGTACTTACAAGGTCTTGAAGAGTGTTCCCTATATTTTCTCTAAGAAATGAAGAATTCCCTTAACTTAATAATAAAACAACAACCCAAATAAAAAACTACATAGAAGACAAGCAGATAGATTATTTCAGGCAAGAAAATATTCAAATGATGGGAAATTTGTGTAAAAAATGCTTATTATCACCAGCTAAACAGGATACCACACAAGACAAGGGAAGTAGGGAGCGCTTGCGGAGTGAATGTGAGGGCCTGATTTCAGATTTGTAGCACCCACTTAAAAAGTTGGGTGTGGTAGCATGTGCTTTAATCCCAGGGCTGGTGCTCTCTGGGGCTTGCTGGCCAGCTAGACCATTCAGTCAGCGAGTTCTAGATTCAGGGAGAGACCCTGCCTCAAAAAATAATGTAGAGCTGGGCAGTGGTGACGCACACCTTTAATCCCAGCACTCGAGGGGCAGAGCCAGGTGGATCTCTGTGAGTTCAAGGCCAGCCTGGTCTACAGAGCAAGTTCCAGGAAAGGCTCCAAAAGCTACACAGAGAAACCCTGTCTCAAAAAACAAATAAATAAATAAAATAAAAGGTAGAGATTGATAGAGAAAGGCACTCCAACACTGACCTTTGGCTTCCACACATATCATATGCACTTGTATACATGTGAACACACACACACACACACACACACACACACACACACAGCTATGCATGGTGGCACAGACCTATAATACTAGTATTCAGGAGGCTGAGGCAGGAAGAACCCAGACCTGGATATATAACAAGATTATGTCTAAAATAGATAGATAGATAGATAGATAGATAGATAGATAGATAGATAGATAGATAGATAACAATATTAAAAGACAAAGAGCTACAGCAATACAACTTGTAGAAAGTAGGAAGTGAAAAAGATAGCCACCAAAGTGCTGAGTTATGGAATAACTGGGCAGGTTCCAGACACTACAGATAGGAGTCTAAAATGCTCCCTGCTCTTTAGAATACACCTCAGGACACCTCTAGCCTACATTTTATCTTTGATACAGTTACTATGATTCTAAGACATTCACCAAGGGAGAAAAAGTCTGTCTCTAAACACATACTTGGACTCAATTTTTATTGAGGCATAGTTACATCATAGCCCCAAATGGAAACAGTATAAAGGTCATCAACACTAGTGGATAACCAAGTTGTTATGGACACGGAGCGGAAGACTCTACTCAGCAATACGAAGTAAACAGCTACTGATGCCTGCCACAGTCAGGAGTATCTTAAAGCATTAAGCCGTGTGATGGAAGCCAGAGATAACAGTACCTGCTGTAGGATTCCATGTGTAGAATGTTCTAGAACAGCAAAGCTAGTATGTAGAAATAGAAAGCACTGTTGTCCCTAGGGAAAGGGTCAGAAAGAGACTGTAAAGGGACAGGAGAAAACTTCTTTAATTAAAAAACTTAAACTTGCCGGGCGGTGGTGGCGCACGCCTTTAATCCCAGCACTCAGGAGGCAGAGGCAGGCGGATATCTGTGAGTTCGAGGCCAGCCTGGGCTACCAAGTGAGTCCCAGGAAAGGCGCAAAGCTACCCAGAGAAACCCTGTCTTGAAAAAAAAAAAAAAACTTAAACTTATTGATTTAGGAGTGTGCATATGTGTGGGCATGCACTCCTGTGCATGTCACAACATACATGTGGAGGCCAGAGGGCAACTTGCAGGAGTCAGTTCTCTCCTTCCACCGTCTGGGTTCTAGGAATTGAAACCAGGTCATCAGACTTGGCAGCAAGTGCCTTTAATCCACTGAGTCATCCTGCCAGCTGGATGGGAGAGATTTCTGGACAGACAGAAACCCTGATTTTGTGATGACTGTGTTGTACAAAAGGATTGTGCTGTCACCGTCCAGGTCTCTGCATCCTCAAGGGCCGTGGTTCTTGCGGAGAGAACAAAATGTTGTGGGATGGGTGGGTGTGGGAGTTCTGGGCCAGGTTCGGAACCTTTAGAGCCCTGTATTGTTATAGAATATTGCAAATATGGGATGCTTTGCTGAAAGAGTCCATCATTACCCAACAAAGATCTGTGGACTTACTGTGCACTGTTACAACCCCTGGAGCAGTGAAGACGGCACCTCAGTGTCCATCACCCATCAAGTAGCTTGGCAGATGCCTGCAGGCTTGTGTGCACACAGGCGTGTGCCAAGGCATCACAAGGAAACCATTAGATGTTCTGATATCCAATTAAAGACGTTAAAACATTCCTTTTAAGCCACTCAGGGCTATAGCTGGAGCTCAGCTGGTAGAGTGCTTGCCTAGCACAAAGTCCTGGGTTCGAACCTCAGCTCCATATAAAGTAGGCATGGTGACACACATCTGTAACCTCAGCCCTAGCGTGGTAAAAGCAAGAAGATTATGAGTTCAAGGTCATCTTCAGCTACATAGGGATTTCAGGGACAGTTTGAGCTCTATGAGACACCCTTCTCTCTCTCTCAAAAATAAGAAAACCCACTCAGCCCCTTCTTTCCTCCCCAAAGGCCAACATCATCTGAGCTTACATGGAAAAAAGCCCTCCCCCTCCCCACCAAGCAGGTGAGGAGCAAGGGGCCTTGGTCTGGAACCTGCGCTCAGCACACAGGTGACGGTGGCCTCCAACAAGGGAGCCACCACAAGGTGACCAGGCCACCAGTTTCTGGCCACCCAGTATTCTGTGCAGAGACCTCTAGAGATTTGCACATACAAATGTATTCCTTGCCTGTATGACCGCAAACAGTAGATACTTGATAAGCTCAAGGCACATCGAGTGAGCACATCTGCCCAGCTGCCCCCTCTGTAGCCGGCAGAAAGACTACAAGGCAGTTCAAGAAAGAAAAGGGAGGATGTGAGAGGCAGGAAGCAGCAGCAGCATCTATTAACAGTGGGAGAGAAGAGTGAATTCATTTCCTCCCCGTAATTTGCCTGTAAATATCCACAAACCATGCAATTTCTCTCAGCCTCCTCATTAAAGATAAATGCATAAATAAACAAGCCAATGTAGGTGCTCTGCACTCAGGCAGCGTTCCTCTCTTAAAACACCACAGTGACTTCGTGCTTGTTTTGAGACAGTCTCCAGTAGCCCAGGCTGACTGCAAACTCACTTTGTAGCCCAGGCTGGCCTTGACTTCCTAGCTCTCCAGTCTCCACCTCCTGAGGGCTGGGACACAGGTTTATGCACCACCACAACTAGTACCCAATGCTGGAGATGGAAGCCAGGGCTTTGTACACGCTGAGCAAGTACCCTAACATCTGAGCTACATCCCCGGGGCAACTAGCTAGTTTGGTGCCCTTACTCCCACCTCCAAGGAGTCCTGGGGATATGCTGGGGGCATGGGTGACCAAGGCCAATCATGAGGAGGTGCTGTTCCCCAGGGACTTGAAGCAGACTGTCTCACAGGACCCACAAGTGGCTGACCCAGCACCCCAAGAGACCGCACCAAAAGGACTCACCTGGTTGAGTTTGTTTCAGCAAAATATCCCTCCCTTTTGACAGGGTCAGAAGTCACTCACAGATAGACCTCTGCCTTCCTTGGGTCCCTTGATAAGGAGGATGGGGGAGCCTGTTCAATGTTCCAACTGCATGGCCCAAAGAGAGGGACATGGGAAGTCTCTAGCAGAGAGGCCATCAGAGGCCAGCACAGCCCTGGCAGAAGATTGTGACTGAGCCTTAATGGGAAGAAGTGTTTCAGGCAGACCCAGGGCCCCTCACAAGTTATCCACAGTTCCTTCTCAGAGAGGTCTTTCCTTGGAACCAGGGTGAAGTGGAGGGGGGGCAGGGATCTGGCAGGAAGCTAGCTGGTCAGGAGCTTAGAATCTCCCTCCTCTCTAGATTGGGGGTGTAGAACCAAAGCCCACCCAACGGCATCCTCACATCATGAGCCAAACCCATGGAAGCTTGGGAAATTGAACTTGCTTCACCAAGTCCTGGGGTGACGGTGCCAGTGCCATAGGAGTAGCTGGGAGTGGAGCATTCTTCCCTGAATCCTCATGGTGGCCCCTGGAGGCAGGCCAGCCACACTGGGATTCCATTTTACTAAGGAACTGAGGCCCAGAACTCCAGTCACACGGGGTGGGGGTGGGGGTGGGGTGGTAGGGAACACAGAATCTGAATTTAAACTGGCCGTCCGGGCTGCAGGATCTTTCTCCACCAGGCCACAGGGAAGAAGGAACACAAACACGAGAAGTGGGAGGGTGCACAATCCCAGGACACGTGCATGCTCCTGACAAACTGGGAGGGGTGCTTTGTCCCTGGTGCCCAGCCCACTCACAGGGGCATCTCAGCACAGCAGCTCCTCTGCAAGGATAGGCCCGACTCACAAAGGAAGAAACTGGGGGCCAGGAGCTCACTGCTCTCCTGGCATGCGAGCATCAGGGTTTCCGCTTGTGCCAACATCATGGCCACTGCTGTTGGCTTAAGCCCCAGCTCTTTCACCAGCCAGATGTGACTGCTAAGTCATCCACCAGGTGGACCTGACTTTCCGCACCCACACAGTGGCCTTAATGCCCTTCCTGAGGCCCGTGGTGCAGGATATGGGGGGGGGGGGACGGGGCGAAGGAGACAGAATGCGGCGGCACAGAATGCATCACCCTCGCCTGCAGGCTCCTCCAGTCAGGACTGGGCCACTCCACGAAGACTGACATTTCCCGTGGTACACCCAGCACCCCCGAAGGATCCTCTGCCAGCACAGAGATTCAATTATGGTCATTATGGTGCACTTAGGAAAACCAGGGAGCAGGCTAATACGTTTTCGAAAGATTGGCAACAACAGAGGTTGAATCAAAACGAGTTTCCTACTTACCCCTCAGTTAAACAGAAAATCCACTTAGCCGCGGTGCAGTACCGTCTTCCCAGCCTCCTCTATTGTTCTTCCTTTCAACGGTTCGCCACTTAGCATAACGTCTTTAACACCCAAAGGCTGTCTTAGAATTAAAACTAAATCACTGATGGACAGAAGGCTGCCACCAACCTCTAGGGAAGTGGTTGTCAACCTTCCTAACGCTGAGACCCTTTTTATACCGTTCCTCATGTTGTGGTGACTCCCAACCGTAAAATTCTTTCCTTGCTACTTTGAAACTATGATTTTGTTACTGCTATGAGTTGTGATGTAAATATCTGATAAGCGGGATATCTGATATGTGAGCTCCCCCCCTCCTCATGGGGTTGAGAGCCACAGAATGAGAACCTCTGCTCTAGGGGGTTGCAGCCCAGGACTCAACTTCCTCTAACCCGCATAGCAAGAGAAAAACCACCCTAGCTTCTGCCTTCTCTTAAGATGGTGGGCACTGGAGACAGCGGCCCAGAGTCCAAAGAGGGAGGGTTAATTAACAATGCTGTGTCACAAGGCAAACACCACCATCACTGGAGGCTACCACAAGGAGGCTGAGGATAGGATGCGCTTTGAAGGGACCTTCGAAGACCCAGTGACCTCCACGTGTGCGAAGCTGCAGTGGACTTAGAGATAGTCCCCCCATGAAATGGGAAGGAAAGCCTATTGGCCACAGGGTTTCTGTATTATCCACAGCACCACTGACTACAGAGTGTTGCCTCTTGATACTTTTCAAGTGCCTAAGGGTCACAGTCCCCACCCGTGTGGCCACTGGAGAGCCAGCCTCCCCCAACAGGGGCCTGCAGTGGGACTGTGCTGAAAAGAAGTCTTCCAGGCCGCCCCAGAAACCCTAACAAACACTGCAGGTCCTTCTTAGGGCCTTTCATTGGGACCAGTGGAAGGGGATGTGGAATGACCCCACGGACCCACACGCTACAGGCTTGGTCCTGGGTACTCCTGGGAGGTGGGAGAACTTTAAGAGTTTGCTTTCTATTGCTGTGATGAAGACACCATGACCAAAAACAACTTGGGGGGGGAGGGTGTATTCATATTACATGTCTGGATCACAGTCCATCATTGAGAGAAGCCAAGGCTAGAACCCAGGCAGTACCATGGGGGATGCTGCTTCCTGACTAGCTCTTCTTTATGGCCTGCTCAGCTTGCTTTCTGATACAACTCAGGATCGTCCCCCAGCCATGGAACCACCCACAGTGAGCCGAACCCTCCCACATCAATCATCAATTAAGAAAACGCCTTACAGACTTGCCAGACAATATGATGGAAACATTTTCTCAATTAATTTCCTCTTCCCAGATAACGCTAGCTTGTGTTAAGTTGACAAAAAACGAAACAGAACAAAACAAACAACAACAGAGCAACTAGGAAGAACAGGAGCTTGGCAGGAAGTCCTCAGATCACTGGGGCGTGTCCTTGAAAGGGTTAGTAGAATCCTAGCCCTCTTTCCTTCCCCTTCACCTCTTGTGAGGTGAACAGTTTTGCTTGGCTAGTCCTCCTCAGACACCATCCACTCTGGCTTCTGAGGCAGACTGTCTTCATAAGACCTGGAGCTCAGCAATTAGCTTCCAGAAGACCTTCCTGTTTCCACCTCCCTAGTGCTGCGATGGCAATCACGGTGCCACGTCTAGCTTTCTACCCAGTTTGGGCGTGGAACTTAGGTCTTCCTTGTATGACACGCTGGCTAGTTTTATGTCAATTTGACACATAGTCTTTGGAGAGAAGACAGCCTAAATTGAGAAAATGTCTCCCTAAGATCTGAGTGTAGGCAAGCCTGTAGGGTTCGTTGTGAGCCACCTCTGACCTGGTTGTCCCAGGTGCTGTAAGGAAGCAGGCTGAGCAAGCCGAGGGAAAGAAGCCAATAAGCAGCACCCCTCCATGGCCTCTGCATCAGCTCCTGCTTCCAGGTTCCTGACCTGTTTGGGTTCCTGTCCTGACTTCCTTCGATGATGAACAACAATATGGAAGTATAAGCCAAATAAATCCTTTCCTCCCCAAGTTGCTTTTGGTCATGATGTTTCATAACGGCAATAGTAACCCTAACAAGGTCATATGGCAAGTACTTAACAGACTGAGCCCAGGAAATATATTTCTAGTATAGTCAGCCCAGGCAGTATTTGTTCCATGTACCATTTAAGACATCAGTGGAAAATTTATCTGTTGTTTATCTGAAATTTAGACTTAACCCAACATTCTGTGTTTTATCTGGCAACTCCCTGGAGTATCTTTTTGCCAGTGTATTAGCCAGGTATTGCTACTGTAACAAATACCTGAGATGAGCCACTTATAAACTGATATGGTTTATTTGGGCTCACAGTCTGGGATGCCTCAGTCATAGGTTGCCCTCTTGCTTTGGGCTATGATGGAGCATCCTGGTAAGAATATATGGCCAAGCAAAACTAGTACCTGATGGTGTCTTCTGGTCTCTGTACATAAATGCACATACACACACACACACACACACACACACACACACACACACACACACACACACACTTGAACATGCACATGGCCACACATGTACAAATATATTCCCTGTCTGTATTGGAGTTCACATTTAATGGAACATCCTGTGACTTTGCTCATGAGATCTGGAAAGGTTCTCAAGAGGCAAGCAAACAGTGGTGGCTGCTGGAAGTCGGTGTGGCTCTGTGCAGCAGCAGGGCCCTTGCCCTCTGGGATGCTGGGATGCAGCCACACACACTGTCCTGAAGTGAGAGATGGGAGTGAAGAAAAGCAGGAAGCCGACAGAGAGGCCCTTCGCGCCAGGATTCCATGGAAGCCATGCCTGGGCAGGCGTGAACAAAGGCAGGAAAGGAAGGGGCCTCTCATCCTGAGAGGGGGCAACAGAGCTTTGCTGCATTTCCAAGCTTCCAACTGTTGTTTTACAGCCTGAACAATAACAGACATGCTCACGCAACCCTTGTTATCTTTGGAGAACATCCTGGTGGTCTAACCCATTGCAAGCAGTTTGAGGCCAGAGATTGGGGTTTTCAGTGTCTGCACCAGGAGATGCTAGGAATGCCTGTGAGGGGAGAGGGAGGGAAGAAGGGTAAGTTATAGAGACTCTGTGAGCACAAGTGCCGGAGCTGGCCAGTCCCCATGTGTTAAGGACGTCCTAAGGGCCATGGGGATCTCTCTAGAAGGAGTGGCCAGTGCTGTTCTGGCTCCCCTCACTGCCTCCCGGAGGCTTCAGGGTCATGCATGGGCTGGATGCTGTTTGGACAGTGGGCAATCCCAGCTCCAGCTTCTGGCCTGAACCCCTCTCTGTCACCATGTCCTCTGCCTTTCTCAAGAGCCACTGCCCAGCCTGACACTGTAGGACGCAGAACAAGCCAGAGAACTTGGATGGCAGGGCAGCAAGCAGGCTCTGCCCCTCATCTCCCGCCCCAGGGTCTCCTGGAGAACATGCCTGCCTCGTGGCTCAACAGTTCCGAAGAAGCCTCTTCTTTGAAGTTGATGTCAGCTCCTGAGGGACCTTTCCTACTGAAAAGACTCTGTGGGGAGTCCTGGCAGAAATTCAAGACAAAAACCTCTGGATCCTTATCTCTTGGTGTTTATGCCATTTTTAATTAGAACAGCTGCTTCCACACCCGGCGGTGCTGAAAGGCAAAGGGGGTGGAGAGGGAGGGCAGGGGCAAGGACAGGGGTCCTACTGAGATAAGCAGGTGGGACTGACTTCCCAGAGGCCACCAGGGTAAGCTGCCACTCTGGGGACCAAGCTTTGTGCTCCATTCCTCAAACACAAAAATGGTACCCGAGATTCTGACTGCCCACAGGAAACTACAGCTGGGCAAGTGCCAGTTCAGGGCCCATCTCTGGGACAGAAGGCTCCATAGTCACATGACAGGACTCAGCCACAGGTCCCTTCCCTGCCCTCACCTAGTTCCATCATCCCCATTCTCCGGCAAGGACCCCTGGGAGCCGTTTACCCATGGCTAGTGAGGGAAGGGGGCAGCAGGCTGTCCTGGGTTTCGGTATCAAGGGTAAGACATGCATGCATGGAATGTTAACCCTCAAACCAGGAGCTGGAGAGATGGCTCGGCCATCAAGAGCGATTACTGCTCTTGCCAAGGACATGGGTCCAGTTTCCAGCACCTACAGGATGCTTCACAACTGTCGGTAGCTCCAGCTCCAGGGGATGCAGTGCCTCCTCTGACCTCCATGGGCCTCTGAACACACCTGGTGCACATACATATACCCAGGCACACACACATGCACATCAAATTAAAAACAAAACACATCCTGAAACCAAGTAAAAGTAAACAGTTCAGAGCAGGGTCCGGGATAAAACACTGCTTTGAGAATGACCTTGTGGTGACCTAGGGTCTAAGTGACCGCTTCAATCTCTAGCAGGTTTTATAGCTTAGCCTGTCTATCTGCCTTTCTTCATTCCTTCTTTCCTTGAAGGTCTTGTGGGTCAGACAGAATGCTCAGCTACGGAAAAGCTTGGAAATCAAGCCTGATAACTTGAGTTTAATTCCTGGCACCCAGAATAGAAGCTGAGACTCTGTTCTAGAAGTTGCCCCCCTCGAGTTCTGACCCCTCCCCCATAAGCCCTGGTACACTCATGCATACACATTTTGTGTATTCATAATGCATATGTAAACATATACATGTATGTAGCTGGGCATGGTGGTGCATGCCTTTAATCCCAGCATTTGGGAGGCAGAGGCAGAGGCAAAAGCAGGTGGATCTGCACATTTGAGGTTAGCCTAGTCTACAGAGCAAGTTCCAAGAGAGCCAGGATTACATAGAGAAACCTTGTCTTGGGAAGACGCGGGGGGGGGGGGGGGGGGAAATGCATGTATGTATGTATACATACACATGTGAACAGTAAATTAAAACATATAAAAGAAGGTCTTGCCATGTAGCATAGGCTAGACTAGAGCTTGCTTTATCCTCCTGCCTTAGCCTCCCAGGTGCCGGGACTACAGGTATGTTTTAGCACTCCCTGGCCTTCTAGCCTATGAAGAGTATTGTGCTTGTGTGGGTGATGACGTAGAGTACACCCATTCATTCCAATAGAGCTAACAGCTGTGGAGTCAGAGACGTGTTCATTTCCAGAGCAAGGGGCCGGAGTCGTCCGAGCTCCCCATGGTGCTGGCTATCCTGCAGTTAAAGGACAGCTTTCAGATAAACAGTAGAACAGCGACATTGAGGACGAGGTTATACACACACTGGATTGCTGCCGATGCCGCTATCCCGTGTGCACTGTTTACTGAACCTTGTGGACGTCACTTCTAGGAATTTCTTCAAATATATTTTCCTCAGTGTGAAAATATCCATAAGCGTAGTGAAAACGTGATACTTCAGGAACTAGAGAGATGGCTCGGTGGTTATGAACACTGTGTAGGTTCAGGTCTTAGTGCCCACATGAAAGTCACATCTGTCTGTAATGCCAGTTCCAGGCACTCAGCACCCTTTTCTGGCTTCCATGGGTTTTGCATGCATGTGGTGCATAGACATATATGCAGGGAAAATGCCTGTGCACATAAAAATAAAAATAAATATTTTGGAGTGTTAATCCAACAAGATATGGAGGTGTATGTTTGCAATTCCAGCTCTCAGGAGCCTGAAGTGGTAAGGTTGTGAGTTCAAGACCAGTCTGGGCTACGTAAGGAGGCCCTGTCTCACAAAACAAATATCAGTTCACTGGTTCTTGTGGCTTTGTGCTACTTATTTAAAAATTACATTTCTTCCTTTATTTTGTGTTTGTGTGTGTACTCCCAGGACCGTGCACATCACAGCACACGTGTGGGGGTCAAAGGACAACGTGAGAGGTCAGTTCTTCCCTTCCACCACGTGGGTCTGAGGGATCAAACTCAGGTCACCAAGCTTGGCGGCAAGTGCCCCTACCGGCTGAGCCTTCCTGCTGACCCTCATCTCGCTTTTCTGTGGGTTGTAATGGTCGCCTCCAGGGTCCCACATACAAAGATCATCACAGACCTGAGTATCTGAGTCCCTCTTCCGTGCTCCGTTATAACCGGTCTCATTCCGTCCCTGTGACTGAAGAGAACCTCGTGCAGAAAGGTGGGTATTAAACACTCTGCCCCGGGTGAGCTATGCAGAAGTAATAGCTGCATGTGTCCACTGGGATGTGGGGCTCCAGCGTCTTTCTGGGTGGTCGGTGGATGAGATAACGCTGGACAGGGAAGGAGGAAGACTTGGTGAAGCATTCAGCCTCCTCAGTGTGGGCAGGCCTTGTCCAGTCCACTCGATACCCAAACAGAGCAAAAGGTCTAAGTGCCCTGATTAGAGTGTGCCTCCTCTGAAACTCAGGGGTGGGCCCGTGAGAAGGTGATGAGGGGTGACAGCACATGAGGACACTTCCTAACCAGTAGGATTAAGGCCTTTATTAAAGAGGCTTCCAGCAGCACTGGCCCTTCCTCCCCACCTTCCACTGTGTGAGGGCACAGTGTTCCCTCGTGGAGACCCGATCTTCACTAGATAATTAAACCTAAATCTGACACCTCAGTCTTGGGCAACCCAACCTCTACTCGGGAGGGTGCAGGGGGCCTTCTTTTTAAATTATCCAGCCTTGAGTATCTTGTGGTAGCACAAAATGCACTAAGACGCCAAGTGAGAAAAGACTTCACCAGCTTGACTTCATGACCTAGGACACTGGCTCTCCTTCCTTCTGCTCCTGCCCTCAGATGGAAACCTGTGCCATTGGTTCTGCTGGATCTCCAGCTTGCCAAGTGCTGGCCTTGGTGTTTTTCAGCCTCCATCATTGCAGAAGCCCATTCCTTACAACACACACACACATACACACACACACACACACACACACACACACACACACACTTGGTTCTTGTTTCCATTCCTAACACACCCAGGTATAGCTCTACAGAACCAACTGCTTTCTCACTTGAGAGAGCAATAAGCATATGAAATTTGAAATAAAAAAACAAACAAACAAGGCTGGAGAGATGGCTCAGTGGTTAAGAGCACATACTGCTCTTGTGGAAGATCTGAGTTTGGTTCCCAGTACCCATGTGAGGCTGCACACAGTTGCAGCTTCAGAAGATCCAATGCCTCTGGCCTGCACAGGCACCATCATTTGTGAACACATACCCACACGCATTCATATAAATAAAAATAAAACAAATCTTTTTCTTTAAGAGCAGACAACCACTTCTACTAAGACTCCAACAAAAGAAATACTTTAGTACAAGACCAGTCGGGAAAAATGTAAAACTCTGATGAAAAGAATCAAAGAAAAATAAAGCATAGAAGGACAGCCCATGGTCATGGGTAGGACTCCCTACTGCCCACTTATCAAGGATTCCCAACCAGAGCTCCAGATTTCAGTGGAATCTGGCCAAAATCCCTCAAGACATTTTGTGATAATAACCAATTGATTCTAAGGTTTACACATGTGGGCAAACAAAATTCCTAGTTAACCAGGATAATCAATCCCGTCTTAAAGAACAGAGGTCGGGGGACAGAAACTGCCGCTGTTAGGACACTCTGTACTGCCAAGTAAGCACAGCCATGTGGAACTGGCAAAGGCACAGCCTGGCTAATGGAACAGGCCTGAGTGCGGACATAGACCCCATAAATCCTGTCAACTGATCTTTGACAAAGAAGCAAGGGTGACATAGTAAAGAGAAGATCCAATAAGTGGTGCTGGAGAAACCAGACCCTACACAAAAACCATCACCACCATCGTTGCCGTCACTACCATCATCCTTATTACCATCAACATCACCATACTGTCATCCTCATAATCATCATCACAACCATCACCATCATTGACATCACCACCACCATCATCACCAACCATCATCCTCACCACCACCATAATCATTACCATCACCACAACCACCATCAGAATCACCATCATCGCCATCATTGCCATCATCGTCATCATCACCATCATCACCACCATTGTCATTGCTACCACTACCGTCACCATTAAAATATTCATCAGCATCATTTAAACAAAGGCCTTTAACCATTTATAAAAATTAACTCAAAATAGAGTACAGACCTAAATGTGAAACTATAGAGGACAACATTAAGAAACAAAAACTAGATAACCTTGCCCAGTGTCGTAATCACACCTGTAACTCCAGCACTCAGGAGGCTGAGGCAAGAGAATTGCAAGGTGGAAGCCAGCAGGGACTGCATGGTGAGTCTTCATCTTCTGAAGAGGGAAGGGAAGGGGGAAAAGGAGGGAAGAAGTGAGTTCTCCAGTCCTGAGAAGATGCAGATTTGATGGCAGTGCTTGGGACGCAGTGATCAGCCTAGACTATGATTTGAGAGCAGGAGACACCCTGGAAAATGCAGTGCTGGGAAGACCTGAAAAGATGTGCAGGTGCTGGGGCTGGGGGAAGGGAGGGATGGCCAGGTGGGACTCAGACACCTCTAGGGGGGTGAAGTTATCCTGTGGACACTTCATGGCCATGTTTGTTCTCATTTGTCAGAACCCACGGATCAGATGTGAGTGATCCGTCACACAGGCTTCAGACTGTGTGGCAGTGACGTGGAGTGTGCATTCATTGACCGTGACACAGTCTTGATGAGGTATGCCCTCAGTGGGGAGCTGTGTCTGTGGTGGTAGGAGGCATAGTCGAACGCTCCCCATCTTCCCTCCAATTTGCTATGAATCTGAAAGTTCTCTGGGAAGTAATATCCTCTTAGAAAGAAAATGAACGAAAGAAAAAAGCTTCAGATTCCAGAGAGAGTCTCAACCCTTGATCCTACAGTGTCCTTCCTTCATGACATGGGATGGGTTGCTCCCTCGCCCTGCCATCAGTGGCTCCTGGGACAGGTGACATGTGACAAAGACTCACACAGTTGCACTACTAGCTGGACCAGGCTTCTCCCTTTGTTTGCAGGCCGGCTAACACAATATTCTGTTCTTATCTTTTTCACGAGAGAAAGAGGCAGCTGGGTACAGAGCAGGTCAGAAGACTTACAGACGAGGTCCGTTTCTACTGCTGCTTGCTGTGTGACCTTAGGCCGCTCACTCCCCTTCTCTGATGCCGACAGGGCCCTTCATGAGACAGTCCTCACCGGACTCGGTCTGCAGTTGAAGCCTTTCTCCAGCTGTGATTCACAGCTCAGATTTGCATCATTATTAAACAGTAGCAGCCTCTCAGGGCCGCGTCTGCTCCTCGCTGCTGCTGCGAGACAGAGAGAATCAATTTGCTCGCTGGGGAAATGAAGACATTATTATCTCTCCAAGATGTCCTGGAATAGGGACCCTACTGAGCAAGCAGGCCTGTCTGCCTGGCTCCATGACAACTGAGCCAGGGATCTGGAGGCTCCCAGGAAGAGGTCCACTTGGCCTTGCCTCCTGTAGGGACCAGAAGCGTGTAGCCCCCAACCAACCTTTTTTTTGTGTGTAGACTTATAACTGAACATAAGGGGTTGGAGAAATTGCTCAGTGGTTAGAGCACCTGTTGTCTTTCAGAGGATAAGGACTTCGTTTCCAGCATCCACATGGTGGCCCACAACCAGGGGACCTGATGCCCTTTCCTGACCTCCACAGGCATTAGGCATACACGGGGCGCATGCATGCAGGCAAAATACTAACACACACAAAATAAATTTAAAACAAAACAAAAAAACAACCCTGAACTTGTAAAGGGAAGAAGGCGCAGATCTGGGCTGGAAGCCTTCAAAGGGGGCAGAAATGGTAGGGGCTGTTGTGAGTTACAGATACACAGGACCAGCCTAAGCTAGAAAGTTCTGGAAGGCACTGGGTGAGAGAGAAGGAGACCTGGGTGTTGAGACTCTGTCCCTAATACACATCTCAGGCCCAGAGCGAGGAGGCAGCTATAGGAGAGATGTGGCTGGAAGACGCTTCGTGAAGTTATGTTCTGGCTGGAGGCCCTGAGTCAGAACTGAGTCAGAACGGGAGAAACACAGGCCATGTGGAATGGCAAGCCAGACAATGACATCATCATTTGGGGACACTGGTGCTCCATCCTTACAGTCAGTGCCCTGAAGTCCTATGGGCATCTTCACAGGCTAGAGGATGGGCTGAGACTATCACCAGGCTGATAGCCAGCAAGGAGGGGCCTCGAGTTCTCCCCTCAGGCACTGGGCTCTCATGCCTACGGATGAACCACTGGCTGATGTGGTGTCCCCAGCCATGGTGGATCCTGTCTGCAGCTTGAAAACATGCAGAGAAGAAGCTGGAACCCCATCAGAGTGTGGGAATTACTGTACCTCATTATCACATCTAGCATCATGGGCATATGGCTTCTCCTGAGTGGGGTCAGAACCTAGCTAGAGTCAGGCTGAGCTCGGGGGCTGAGGAGGAGAGTGATGCAGGCTGAGTCTGCCCAGAGGAGGGTACTCAGGAAGTCAAGACAGCGCCTACCTTTGCATCCCAGAAGGAGGTCAAGGTAGCTGGGCCCCTCAACCAGCAGATGAGCAGGGCTGGGGCTGGCGTGTGAAGAAGAATAGCCACACTTCTTCTCTGCAGCCCCAGAAAACAGATCCAGGCCCGGTAGGCAGAGCATAGAGGTTCCTGCTCAGCCCAAGGAGATGTCGTGACCCATTAGAGCCAGCCTCCCCCAGCTGTGTGAATCCCTGAGGATGAAGTAAGACCCCAAGGTAGAGATCCAATCTGTTCATCCACCATTGAGCTACTCCAACTCTGTGCATGGCTGAGCCATCAGGCCCCTTCCCAACCCTTTGGGTGAGAAGAAATAGAAGTTTGGTCCACCTTTTAGAGCCAGAGACAGAGCTCAGAGAAGTTGAGTGCCTTGGCCAAGGTCACACAGGGAGGCAGAGCTGTCTCAACATCCAAGTCACAACATCAAACAAGTTGATCAAGGTCACCAACCATCTCCAAGGTCTTCTAGAGGGTGGGGCTCTTGCTCTATCCGCCTTCCAGTCTCAGACTCTCAGCTCCATCACAGTCTCCGCACCTCATGCCTTCTCTTCTCCATCTTTCCAGCAGCCTCTCAGATGCCCCCATCTCACCTTCTTGGAAAGCCCAGGTGTGCTCAACCTTGATTGAACACTGGAGTTCCCTGGGGAGCTTTGAAGCACAGCAGTGAGCCTCAGAATGACACCCAAAGGTGCAGCCACCAAAAATCTAGGGACAGATACCTGACCAGTGGAATGGAGCTCAAAGTCAAGAAACGAACCCACACCTGAAAGACTGACGTAAAAATAAACTCACATGTCCGCGATTGACTCATTTTCAGCAAGACTAACGGACAAATCAGGGGGAAAGGATGGTGCCTGACGAAGCTGGGACAGCTGCTGTTCCCTACCTAACACCACAGAAAGTCAGTCCTCCCAAAGGAGTCAGCACTCTGAGGCTAAGGCTAGAATTACAAACTCCCGCAAGAAAACAGAGGCGGCCCTTCGAGACCTTGTATTTGGTAATGGATTCTTGGACAGGACATCAAAGAAGGCACGAACAACAGCAACCAAACAAAACAGACAAAACGGAGCTGAGAGCATCCTCTGCTGGGGCGGTGGGGTCTCCACCACCCACTCCCCTCCTGCCATCTGCTTCTTGTGGGCAGATCTCTGAAGACTTCATAGAGGGCTGGCTGGCAAGATAGAAACGCCTCTCTCTCTCTCTCTCTCTCTCTCTCTCTCTCTCTCTCTCTCTCTCTCTCTCTCTCTCTCTCTCCCTCTCCCTCTCCCTCTCCCTCCATATCTCCATATCCAAGGTCTCATTGTATAGCCAAGTCTGATCCCTCTTGATCTTCTTGCCTCACTCTCTCTGAGTGCTGCTGAGATGAAAGGTGACTGACTGGGAACTTCTTTTGTCCCGTCCCATGCACATTGTACAAAGCTGGGTAGAGAATTAGGGAAGGGCGTCACCGTGCATGGAAGATGTGCCCTTTGGGTGTTCAGCAAATGGTTTCAGGGGTGGGAGGCCTGTGCTGAATTCTTCCCTAACCTCTTGGTAGACATGAGCCCTGGAGCGGGTCACCAACTTCTCTGTCACTCCAGTGCCCCCCCCCCCCCATAGGAAACTAAGGAAGCTGGCTTTTGAGTATTGGCACAACCAACAGTTACCTGCTGAAGGGTGACCCGGAGTGACATGTCAGAATGGAGTAGAAGCTGGGGAAAGCAGCTCCCACCCCGGATGGCCTCACGCCCCAGTACATCAGAACGGAGTGCTCACTGACACAAGCCAGACCCCTCTCCCAGCCGTTTTTAGACCAGGCACAGGAAAAGGTATGTGTCTCCTGGGTAACATCACTGTTCGTTGATAAACATCCACTCTTCCATCAGGAGGCCTGGGTATTTTTAGGAAGGTCCTCTAAGAGGCCACAGGACCCCAAGAGGGCTGCCATTGTTGTAAGCAAATGGAGCAGGTGACTCCTACTGGCCATCACCTTCCCTCACCACACCTGATAATAGTGCTGAGATTACAGAGTGGTTGAGAGGCTGAGAGGGCAGAATGGGATAACCTGGGAAGCATGTGTGACTTGACCCAAAGAGGTACACACTATTTGCCTTTTTCCGAGAGGAGCTGTCAGTCACTCTCTAGGTATAGCCAGGCCCCAGCACTGGGCAGCACCATGCAGACCCTGGACTCTGCTTGTTGCTTGGAGGCCACTTGATGCTGTTTCCTGTGACTGGCCTTTATCTGTTGGGAGGAGGGCCCAGGCTCAACCTTCAGGCTTCCTGACTCCCTCCTGAGGGTGACCCAGTGACGACTCCTGCTGCCCTGAAGGATGGTCCTGGGGAAGCCAGCTCTCTCCCAGTAGCTTGAGCCCTCTCATAAAGGAAACGGGGCAGCTCCGGGCTCTGTATATGTCTGTGGGGATCGAGGCTGAGGCCACTGCTGGAGGTTGCAGAGCGGGAGAACTCCAGGTGCCCAAAAGGCCATTGTCCACTAGAACCTCAGCCAATCCCAGCTCTGCTAGCCACCCAGCCTTAGAATGAAGCCAAAGTCACACCCAGGCAGCCAGCTGCCTAGCACAAAACAGCTGAGGAATTGAGCCAGCGATGAGGAAGGTGGCTGAGTGCTGGCCAGCCACAGACAGCAGGGCATCTAAATGGGAAATACCACCAGCCTACTGCACAGCAAATCTGTGTGCAATGACCAAGCCCTGAGGACAACAGCCCTGGGCATGGGAAAGCAACAGAGGGGCCCACGCAAGAAACTGGGTGGGGTACTTCTAGAATCTTCCCTGTCTCTCCCCCAGGATAGCGTGAAGAGATGTTATTTTAAGAGTTTCAAGGACAGAAAACTAAGACTCATGAGGATTTTACAAAAAGTCCAGTATAAAAACATGGAGCCCCCAGGACAAAGAAAAACAAACAAACAAACAAACAAACAAACACTTTCATGCTTCTTCAGGAACCAGAATTTCACACAAGAAATTTAGTTAATAGGTTTGGCTTTGCCTGGAACCTCAAGTCACAGAATGAGTAAAGGACCCAGAACCATGGTGCCATTTAGTCAGGGGTTCAAATCCTGCCCTGTCACTCAGTGCTATGTGACCTTGAGAAAGTCTCTTTGCCTCTCTGACCCCAGGTTTTCTCTGCTCTTTTAAAATGGAGGTAGAAACAGTGCCAAGATCATACGCACTGGTGGTTGCAGCCGGCCAGAAGACAGTAGGCCTGAACTCTTCATTCAGGAACCTTCCATGAGGCCACTCAGCATTTCTGGGGTCCTGGAGCCCCAGAGGCAGAACTCAGTCTTGTTATGCTCAGTATTATCATGGACAAGGGGACGGATGCTTGTCCTATGATGTTAAATGTCACCCTCAGGGTGGTGAGCACTCTAGGGAGCTGCTTCCTCCTCACAGTCCTGAGACTGGGGTGGATGCTGAGGGTGACCAGAAAGGGATCATGGGAGTTGTGTCCTCAGAGAGCTAGTTCCCACTTCTTGGATGGACCCCCAGTTGCTTGTGCCATCCCTGAATTAACATCAGGGCATGGAGACTGGGGTAAAGCTGCTCTCCCCTGCCCCGTACCCCTAGGGCATGAGCCCCAAGACTCTCCCCCAGAAAGGTGGTTTTGGAGAGCAGGAGACAGATGAGAAGTCTGGCCATCTTGATTAAACAAGGCCACCATCACTACATCATGAAATCCTACCTCTTCCAGCTGTTGTCTTTCTTCCTGGGGAGGCACTGAGGTCCCCTTGAAGTCTCCTGATGCTGGGCTTCAGGGCAAACTCTAGAGGAGGACGAGGGAAAGCAAGGGTTAGTGGGGTGTGTGCATGTGTCTTCTGGGGTCACTTCTGTCCAGACACACACTCTGATCCCAGGATCCCCTTCCCCTTGACACTGTACCAACAGAGACTGCTAGAGCGGCCCAAACTTCCCAGATGGCATCCTCTGTCTTTCCAGTTTTCATCCCCATATTTTTGTCCCCCACTCCAGCCCTAGACAACCTGGACTCACACACCCAATACTGAACAGACCAGAACACCAGCCTGAGCATGTTTGCTTTGAGCTGGAAAGGGCTTTCTGAGCAACTGAAGGAAGAGGAAGGAAAGTCCACCATCACCTGATGAATGCAGGCTCTTTGGACAGATCTATAATTTCAAGTACTGTACATGAAGAGATACACAGCCAGGGGAGAGAGCATGGAGGTGACATCTCAGTTCCATAGTGTGGCTCAGAAGCCCAGCTTCTCCTTCTCCGTCTCTCCTATCACATTGAGGAGGAGTTACAAAAGGGTAACATTCACCACATCCTAGTGGCATATTGGCTAGGCAAGGCTTAGACCAGCCCCAGGAATGGGCTTGTCACACACAGCTGAATAAAATAAGCAAGGCTTGCAGCCACTGTGGTGGTATTGTGTTCCCCAAAATATTGTGTACTCTAATAAATTTATCTGGGGTCAGAGAACAGACAGCCACTAGATACAAAGGCTAGAAAATGGTGGCACTCACACCTTTAATCCTAGCATTCCAGAGATAGAAATCCCTCTGGATCTCTGTGAGTTCAAGGCCACAATGGAAATAGCCAAGCATGGTGACACACGCCTTTAATCCCAGAAAGCCAGCCTTTAATCCCAGGGAGTGGTGGTAGAAAGCAAAAAGATATATAAGGCGTGAGGACCAGAAACTAGAAGATTTTGGCTGGTTAAGCATTCAGGCTTCTAGTAGCAGTTCAGCTGAGAGCCATTGGGATGAGGACATAGAAGCTTCCAGTCTGAGGAAATAGGACCAGCTGAGGAACTGGCAAGGTGAGATAGCTGTGACTTGTTCTGTCTCTCTGATCTACCAGCATGGACCCCAATAACTCGCCTCGGGTTTGATTTTATTAATAAGAACTTTTAAGATTCCTGCTACAAGCCACCATGGCAGAGAGGTGGGAGCAAGGTCACAGTTGTGACCCTCTGACCACAAGAACTGAGCCAAACTGAACAGAGGAGACCCTGTCACTTCATGCCACCTAAAACAGGGTCCAGGGCGTCACCGTGAGAAAGCCTGCCCACTTCAGGTTGAAGACCCTGAGCACAGAGGAGGTGAGTAAACTTCTCAAAGTCTAAACAGAAAGTTTTGGCAAGACAGGGACTAGATCTCAGATCTGAGGAGCCCAGAGTGACAAACAAACGTACTGCTTCCACACGGGAGACATCCCAGTGGGACAGGAATGAGTTTAAGGTCTCCTTCGTGAGAGAGGTTCTCAGTATGTTAACTGGTGGGGAGTGGTATGGCCGGGGGCATGGCTTGGCTTTAGTTGGCTATCTGTGTATGCAGTGCCATCAGGCTGTGTGAGCCCTGGGGACCTCATGGATCATGGGTCAGAAAAGTGCTGCAGTTGAAGGAATCTAAGGTACACACACACACCGATACACATGTTCACATGTGTGAACATATCACACCATGAATGCATATGTGCACACTTGGACCTATGCACAAACACATACATGCATGAATATGCATATATGATGTGTGTGCATGCACACAAGAGTGTGCTCCCTCACACAGACACATGTGCATAAAGACTTTTTCATTTTGGAGGGGTTTTTATTTATTTGTTTGTATTTTGGAGACAGAATCTCACCGAGCCCAGACAGACTCACTACATAGCCAAGGCTGACCCTGAACTCCTGATCCTCCTGCCTCCACTTCCTTCCAGGGCTAGAAGCTACCACACCTGGCTAGAGTTTTCATTTTTTGACCCAGAAGTGGACATCCCTACTTATCCATCCGAAATACTCAGTAGAACACTGGTACGGCCTGTGGACGGTGATCCACGTCTACCGCCATCTGACCGTGTTGCACACACCTCTGTGACGCACAGATAACAAATGGAGCCTTAACACACAGGATGAACACCTCACTTGTCTGTGGCATTGCACCCCTTTGAGTGAGAATGCCCACATTCTTCGCTCTTAACCTATCCCATGGTACTTGTGGACCAAACTTCTTCATCATCTGCTTATCAGATACCATGGCCTCTGCTTATCAGATACCATGGCCATGTCCATTTCAGGCCAGGAGAACCTTGCTACCACCGTGCCTTGGTGTCCACGGCAGCATGTCTATATCAGATAGACTCATGGCAAAGTCAGAAGGTGCCTCTTGTCTTGGTTGTAAACCTGAAGCAAGGGTTTTGCTTAGGGATGGATGTCTGTTCGGGTCCTCTCCCAGGGGTTGAGACACAGTGTCCCAGGACAAAGGGAGGAGTCTGACGGCTGGCGAAGACAGATGTCCAGGGTCCCACTGCCCGGGGCACCTCTGAGGAGCAGGCACTGCATTTACTGGCTCAGAACTGATAATGAGTTTTTATGAGCTCAGGGGAACACTCAGAACACGTATTAATGTCAAGCATGCCCGTCAGCCATGCAGCTTGAGTGAATGTCACACATTAACGAAATTAAAGGCTCCAGCCAGAGGCAGCTGCAGGCTCATGTCAGGAGGTTGAAGAGGCCCTGCTCTGACAAAATCACTTTCCACATCAGCTGCTCCCACCGGAGCAGCTCTAGGGCAGACGGATCCCATCTTCCTGCACCCTAAAGGAGATGAACTGTCTCCACATAGCCAGGCAAGACCAACCTCCCGCCAAGTCTCATCCCACGGGAGGCCACTCTGCTGGGATTTTATTCCTATCCCTTCTGCCCCGGGGGAGGGTGGTTGTCACCCATGTTCCAGCATGAGGACCCCTGGGACGCAAGAAAAAGGGTCCCAGGAAACAGGTGTGAAAGGATGGTAGCCAGATGTGGGTAGTGACCCCTGACCTGTTGAAAGGAAAGGCCAGGAGCCAGGCAAGAGGGCTTACACTCCCACTCAGCTTCCACTCCTGTAGACCAGATTGATCTCGGGAAAAGCTCCCCCTGAGGTCTGAGGTTGGCCATAGCTGAAACCAAAAACCTAGCTCAGGAAGTGGCCTTGAGCACAAGGGATCCACTTACACAGAGCCCCAAAGCCTCACCTGGGAGAAAGAGCCAAGTCTGGTAGCTTGGAAGCCGATGGAGGACTCCCCGAAAAAGACAAAGACGGAGGCAGCGAAGAGCCTGACGCCAGGCTCCAAGATCGCAATCACTGTGATTTTAAGTACATCTAATAGCACCAATTAATTTAATTAATCATGACCTCACTTTTTATACGATGCAGTCTGGTTTCTGAGATGCTAAAAATCTATTTTGAAAAAAGCAGTACTTTAAAATCTAAAGTGAAAACTTGGGTTGGAGGACTTGTGGGCATCTCTCTCTCTCCAGTCCCTTACCTTTTGATTTAAATACAGCAGGTTGGGGCTGGAGAGATGGCTCAGCAATTAATAGCATTGGCTTCTCTTGCAGAGGACCCAGGTTTGATTCCCAGCACCCACCTGGCAGCTCATAGCTATCTATAACACTGGTTCCAGAGGATCTGGTGGCCTCTTCTGGGCTCCTTGGAGACCAGGCACATGTTTGAAGCATACACATCCATGCAGACAAAACAGTCATACACATACACATATTAGAGAAATAAATAAATACAGCAAGCTGACACAAGGTGTACCCCTTTGATAATGCCCCCCCCCCCGCCCTGCTTTTGGAATGTTGCCTCCTGAGTCCTCACAACACATCACCCTTATGAAACCAACAAGCCATCCACTGTTCTGTGGTTTCCCAGGTAGCCTTCCTCCTCCAGATCCTTCTTCTAAATCCTCCATCCCCATAGCTTCTACCCATGTCCGCCCAGGCTTAAGTTCATGATCGCCTGCCCATTGACTGCAGAGGGGATCCAAAGCTTCGCCGGCAGTGTCCAGCCTCCGCTCCCTCCAGCCTGCCGTCTCTGCTGTTCCCTCCAGCCTGCCGTCTCTGCCGGTCCCTCCAGCCTGCCATCTCTGCCGGTCCCTCCAGCCTGCCATCTCTGCCGGTCCCTCCAGCCTGCCGTCTCTGCTGTCACAGCAAGCTCCTACGTGTACAGTGAGCACTGTGTCTGTCTTCTGTGGGTTCTGTGGCCTCCTTCTGCAGGTATACAGATCTTTTATCATCTGATCCTCTACTGGCCCCCAGGCCCATCTTCAGGTCCTCTCGGTAAGAACATACACCTGTCAAAGTGAACTCACCTGAACCATCCTGCTAGCATGCTGGTCTCTCTACCTTACTCATATTCTCTCCTCCTGGAATTCTTTGTCCTTTCCCAACTCTGAGCTTTTCTCCTCCCAACGCTTGCCAAACACCTAACCACCTTCAAAACCTCCCTTCAACCATCTTTTCTGATGACTCTTCCCAGAATCACCACAGATATAATAAAACACAGTTCTCTTATGGTCCCTTAATAATATGAGTCTGGGTGTGGGGGTAACATAATATACATGTTTGGTTTTTGTGATTTCTTTCCCATCTACCAGACTATCGCCTCTGCCAAAATAGGGACAGTATCTTCCCCCATTCATTGCCCTTTCCCTTGTGAACTCAGGCCCAGGCTCAGTAAATAATAGCTGGATAGATGGGTGGATAGCTGCTAAGAGAGATAGGTGGTAGGCAGGTAGAGAATGAGTTATGAAAACTTGTATGGCTGAAAGAGTAGTTAAGTTGGAGTTGGTTGTAGGAATGGAGGGACAGAGGGTAGATGGATGTGTGTGGGTGGATAGGTAGATGGTTGTGGGGGATAAATGAATGAATGATGGGTGGGTGTGTGGATGGATGAATAGATAGTGGGTGAGTGTGTGGATGGGTGTAGGCATGGGGGCTGAGAGATATAGGTCAATGGGTAGGCACAAAGACAGTTGGGTGAATGTGTGGGTAGGTGAAGAGTTGGATGGGCTGGTGGGTAGATGATACAAAGACAGATGGAGGACAAACAGATCTATAAGATTATCAGTTAAGGGGCCAAGAACAAGGACCTGAGTTTGGATCTCCAACACCCATCAGCACTGTGGAGGCTGAGAGAGAAGGATCCCTGGGCTAGCTGGCTGGGCAGTCTAAACAAATCAGGAAGTTCCAAGTTTGGTGAGAGACCCTGTCTCAAAAAATAAGGTCTAGCTGGGTGGTGGTGGTGGTGGTGGCGGCGGCGGCGGCGGCGGCGGCGGCGGCAGCAGCAGCGCACGCCTTTAATCCCAGCACTCGGGAGGCAGAGCCAGGCCGATCTCTGTGAGTTCAAGGCCAGCCTGGGCTTCCAAGTGAGCTCCAGGAAAGGCACAAAGCTACGCAGAGAAACCCTGACTCTAAAAACCAAAAAAAAATTAATAATAATAATAAGGTCTAGAGTGGTTGAAGATGACAGCCAGTGATGACCTTTGGTCTTCATGACACTGACAAACACACACACACACACACACACACACACACACACACACACAGTGGTGAATGTGTTATGTGTATTTATTTACCACAATAACAAAAATTAGGAGGGAAGGGGAGTGACCAAAATGAGTGGTCCCTAGCCACAATCCTTGGCGCCTACCCCCTCTTCCTCTGAGGCTTCTGCCCAGAGAGCAGATGTGTTGCCTCCCCGTCCACAAGCCAGCATTTAATCAGCAACAGCTGGACTCTGGAATATTCCATACATTGTTCCCAGATAATGTTGAAGAACATGGGTTTAGTCTCTCCATGTGGCAGGACCCAAGTCATCAGGTTCCAAGAGGAAGACAGCCAGCCTTTTCCTAGCCAGCTCCTGCCCGAACCCCCTCACTCGATCCTTCTCCCTGCCCCAATCTCTCTCCCTGTCTGCACCTCCCTTCTTTACCCTGGCTCTTTGTTCACCATTGCAGCTTCCCAAATCACCTCCTAGCTCCTGGTGAGTCCCGAGACCAGGACCCTGGGTCTTGGGTCCTGGAAGAGGCTGTGGTGTCCAGATGCAGCTCTCCCTGAGCACCTCGCAGGGCATCCATGCCAAGTCCCAGAACCCAGGCTGGCCCTTTGCCATCCTAAGGCATTGCTGCTGACAGATAAAAGCTCCACAGTTCATGGCTCCAAACCAAGCCATGGCTTTGTTTTGCTTTGTTTTAAATTAGCTACATGGGGGGTTAGCTTGGAGTAGAGGGCGAGCAGAACTCAGGCATGCTGGGATGCATTCCTGCTTCGTCTTGTGTCTCATGGTCCCAAGTGGTCCTTAATGAAGCTGCTGGGGTACTGAGCATATTCAAGGCTCAGCAAGACTCTCCACCTGCACTTGTCCTGTGGGGGGTGGGGATGGCTGGGGGGGGTCCACACCAGTCCTGTCACTCAGCCTCATCAGGCCTAGTAATGAATCCCTGAGTCAGGCGACTAATTGCGTCCCGGTGTCTCAATAGGATGGTATTGGGACCATAGCATGCTCAGAGAGGGATGAGTAGAGGGCCATCCCAGCAGCACAGGGGCTCCAAGCACTGCAGCAAGAGTCCCCCAAGGGTCTTCTTACAGGATGTCAGGATCCCAACCCTTTCTGTATGAGGCCTCACCAGGATTCAATTGCACATGTAGACCGTGGCTCCCATCACCACTGTCTATAAAATGGGCATGGTGCTCGTGTTTCCTTGCATCTGGCGGGGCGGGGGACAGGGGGGAATGACAGTAGGATTCAATTTAAATGTGAAGTGAGGTCCTGGGGTGTTCTTGGCCATACCCTTCTCCGGGCCAGGATCAGGTGATTGCAGATAGGATGAAATGGGGCACAAAAGCAGCTTGATGCCCGCTGATGGCAGGAGGGCTCTAGGGCCATATAAGACTCCCAGTCTGAGCCAGTTAGCTGTGTGGGCCTGAGGAGGCAGAGAGGACAAGTGCCAGTGTATCAACCCCATGAATTAGCATTGAAGCTGTGGAGTCCTGGTGCCCACTGTTAATAACACTCCTGTCCCGCCTCCCATCTGTTCAGGGGCTTGGGGCCTGTCTGTGACAATGGCACTTGCTAGACAAGAGTCTCATTGTGACTTCCTTTGCAGATCTGCCTTAGACAGTCAGGGGGAAGGAGAGCGTGTGGCCACGGAGCCCTCCTGCTCTCAGCTGGCGCCAAGCTGCTTTTGCGCCCCATTTCATCCTATCTGGAATCGCCTGATCCTGGCCTGGAGAAGAGTATGGCCAGGAACACCCCAAGACCTCACTTCACATTTGAACCCCACCTCATTTTTCCCAGATGCAAGGGAAACACGAGCACCATGCCCATTTTACAGGCAGAGCTGATGGGAGCCCGGCACACATGTGCAATTGAATCCTGGTGAGGCCTCACAGAGAAAGGGCAGGGATCCTGACACCCTAACTGTTGGCTGCTGCTCACCCATGACTGCAGACTTGCTGGTCATTCGACAACAGAGGATCATGCAAGCCTTAGTGGCTTCAGGGATTTGTCTCTAGAGGTGGAGCCCAGACTGCTTGTCCCCTGGTCCTAGGACCCATGGCCTTTCTGTAGAGCCATCTGCTTGAAGAAACCTGTGGAAAATGTGGACTTTGCAGGGCTTCCAGCAAGAGGTGGATGTTCCTGCACAAGAAAGTGAGGTTCAAGGGGGCCCAAGGCCCTGTCCGAAGCCACAGAGCTAAGCCTGGAAGAGGGGGGATCAGAACCCGGGACTGCAGTCAAAGCCACTCAAGCTATGACACCATGCTGCTGGTAACCAACACCATGGTGTGTGTCCTTCCCCGGTGACAGCCGAAGTGCAGTGCTCCCATGCCTCTGGGCTGCCTATGTAAATATGTCCGGAGTCTCCAAGGCTTCTGGAACCTCCCATGCTCTGACACAGGAGTCTAGAACAAAGCCAGTCCCTGGGCTGGCCTTGGCTTTGGTGTGAGTTGTACCGTGCATGCCACATGGCTGCAATGTGCAGCCCTAAACCTGTGAGCTACACGTCTTCAGCTATTTTGCTTCCCAGAGAAGCGGTATTTAAAAAGCCACGTGGTGGTAATAGAGATATTTTAAAGCGGCCACCCCGCCGCTAGAAAGGAAGCCGAAAGCTGAGAGCTTGAACCTGCCGCTGAGGGAAGAGCCCAGCCTGTGGCAAACCACAGCTTTCCTTCGCAGCTGGGGCTATTAATTCAGACTTTATAACCCACAGGGCTGCGGTGGAGTCCAGGCGAACTGCACCTCAACTCTTTGTAATTCTTCCCTGCTCCCACATAAATATTCTCGAATGCAGAAGGGGCTGCAGGAGGTAGGAACACAGGGCTATTAGCATTTTGATAGGGTCTCCCAACACGTGAAGCTACAGGGCTTTAAAATTCATAGTACAGAGATTAATACGGCCCTTTGCAGCTCCCTTCCCAGTTGGAGATGGCCAGCAACTTTTACCCCGTTTAGGACCTTGATTGAGAAACAAAGTTAGAAATCCAGAGAGCCTAGTTCCATCCTAAGAGAGAAGAGCCAAGGCCGTTTTCTATGTGGAATGTGTCCAGCCCTCAGAACTCTAAATGGCAGAATCAGAAATGAGGGCTGGAAATGTCTGTACTCATAGGCAACAAGGCCAAGTTCCTAAGAGAAACCTTTGCCTGTCCCCAACAGCTTGGCTCATCTGTTTGTCACGGACAAAGGCTGGCCTCTTAACCCCAGCCTCTCTGCCTGAATCACTGTGTGCCAGAATGTTAGCCACCTGGGATAAGAGGCTCAGAGAGGAACTCAGAGAGGCTCCAAAAACCCCTGAACCCCAGAAACTCAGCCTAGCTGAGGAGACAGGAAAAGGGACCAGCATCATGACACGGAGCGGGTGACCGCCCCAAGTCTGCTGGGGGGCTGCAGAAGAACAGGGCACTCTGAGAGGACCTCCTCCACCAGGCTGTGCTCATCAGCTGCTCACATCTTTGGAGGCTTCCTGGCTCTTCCTCAAGCCAGGCTGATGAAAACACACTTGTCTTTCACTCCCCCAGTACCCCCGAAACCAAAACCCAAGATGGCAACACACACATCACTCTTGTGTGACCAGGACACTCAGATGCTGTTAAGAAAGGCTTGCATCACGGTGAGAGGCAGGGAGAAGCCTGGCCTCCCACTACCTGTCAGCCCACCCAGAGAGTGCAGGACTCTCCTCGGGTTCCAGAGGAGTGAACTTTGTGGGACTGCATAGGAACTGGAAGACTGTTTTCTTCCCCTTGTAAAAAGATCACTCCCGAGGTTATAGTTTTATCGCCCTGCATAGGACACTAAGCAGTTCCATATCCTCTCCCGATGCCTGGACCATCACCGCCTCTGGTTCCCCCTCAGAACTGCCTCCAACATCCTGCTGGCTCCTTCCGATTGAGTCATATCGGCCTTGGACCACGTTCACACTAGATTTATAGGTGGGTCTGGTTTTAATTTTTTCTCAATTATACTGACAATACATGCTCAATTATATGTGTGGCATGTCTGTATATGGACCTACATGCATATATACACATGAACACAAATTGTCAGCAAAATCTCTGCAGAGACCTCTGAGTAGAAGAAATCAAATTGGCTTGTGATGGCCCATGTTCATCGACGACTGGATTAGAAAACATCTAGAAGACTCGTCTCTGGGAATGTCTGTGAGGGTGTGTCCAGAGACTGTTCAACACGGAGAGGATTGTGCGCTGGCACGGTCCTGTAGGGTAGGGTCTAGAACTGAATAGGAAAGAAACTGAGAGCTGAGTCACAGCATCCGCCTCTCTCTGCTTCCCGAGTGGATGTGATGTGACCATCCACCCCAAGCTCCGGCCGCTGTGACTTCACAGCCCTGATGAACTCTCTTAGATCACGAGCTGAAAATGAACCTTTCCCCGCTCCAGCTGCTTCCATCAGGTAGTCTCATCACAGCAGTGAGCAGAGTACCTAGTACCTAGTACCTAGTATCTTCATCAGTGAGTGGTTCATGAATGGGGTTGAGTCTGGTTGGGCACTCCCTGAGCTGAGCACTATCAGGGGCTTCCTGGGCAGTCAAGACTGGGGAAGCAGGGGCTAGAGAGGTGGCTTGGAGGTTAAGAGCCTGTACTACTCTTGCAGAGGACCCGAGTTTGGGTCCCAGCACCAGTATCAAGTAGCTCACAGCGCCTGTAACTCTAGCTCCAGAGGCTCTGCTGCCCTCTTCTGGCCTCCATGGACACTACACTCACAGGCTCATACTACCCACACAGGCACATGCATAATTTCAAGTCATTTTTGAAATTTAAAAAAAAAAAAATGGAGAAGCAAAAATCAGGATCAAAAGGCAGCTGGGACATTTGAAACTCACTTTCTCTATATGAGTTAAGGCAGGGGAGACTTCCCACCACTTTAGCCAGTGGTGGCCTGATTATGAGGTGGCTATCATCTCTTGCCTGATTCCTCAGATTAGCTCTTCCCAATAAATTGGTAAGATTTCAATATTTTATTACATTTATTAATAGTGTGTGTGTGTGTGTGTGTGTGTGTGTGTGTGTGTGTGTGTGTGTATGTGTGTGTACGGCCATGTATGTGCCATAGCATTTGTGACACTCAACTTTGGAGAGTCAATTCTCTCCTTCTACCATGTAGATTCTGAGATCATTCTGGGTCGCTGGAGTGAATGGCAAGTACCTTCTCCCACTGAGTCAATCCTCCAGTCCTAGTCAATCCTCCAGTCCTCGGGTTTTAATTTAGTTATTTGGAACATTCTAGCTTGCCTGCCTCCATTTTGGGTGGCCTGCTGGGGCCTAGTAGAGCTCAATCCAAAACAATGGCCTCTCACAAACTGTAATTAACAGTACACACACACACACACACACACACACACACACACACACACACACACTGCACAGGGGAAATATGGAAAGAAACACAGGTAAACTGTTACCTCTAGGTAGATGGTGCGTGTATGTGTGTGACTCAGATAATCCAAGAAAGAAAAATGGGTAAATTCAATTTTCTAACTGCAGATTCATGCCTGCTCCTTTCTGAGAGTCCTTGAATTAAGAGCAAAGGCAAACTGCTTGTTTCCCCCATCACGCACTTTCCTAAGCCCTCAAGGGATGGACTAAAGCATTGAGGCCTGTATCCTTTGATGAGGAAGGGTAGCTTCAGTCCTCACACTGTGGGTGAGCACAGCAGGTATCCTGAGATCCCAGGTCCAGACACTGAGAGCCACATCTGAACCCCACATCTGAATCCCAGAGCCTGCCTCTCTGTGTCCTCACAGATGCCTGCTGCCTGCCTCCCAAGTGGAGAAGGAAGAAATAAACACATCTGTCGGGCTGCCAGGGTCAGGCTTGCAGAAGATGGTGTCCCCACCCACTCCCAGAACACAGAGTATGCTGAGAGCCAAGCTCAAGTTGCGCCAGCCTGGAATTGAACTCACATGTGTCTTCTCATCATATGCAAGCAGGCTCTGGTTTCCATTTATGCCATTCCCATCACGTGGGGACAGTGGACACACAGAGGTGATTCCCCCCGCCCCACCTGCTCCAATGGTATCATCCCCCCCAACCACAATGAAGGACTGATTGACTACTGCATCATAACTCGAGAGGAAGCCTGCTTTCTGCCAACAAATGTCTCAGTGTGTTGGGAGGGCTCCAGCCTAGAAATGCCAGGGGACATGGCTGTGTCTCTAACTCACTGACCTTGGCCAAGTCACCACGCCTCTCTAAAACACATCTCCTTGTCTTTAAAATAAAGGGGATCTGAGCCCTAGATGTTCTCTAACATCAGCCTTTCTTCACTGGCTCGTCATCTTCCCAGGGTGTTTTCACTGGAGACTCTCCTAATATATTAACTCTCACAGAAGTGCCTCATGGAGGGGGTCACTGCTGGCCCAATACAGATGGAAATTAGGTTTTGAGGGAAGAAAGTTATGATGCAGTAAACCAAACACTGGGGTAGGGACTGCAAAAGAAGGTGAGTGGGGGGAGGGGGGAGAAGAGATGCCTCACCAAATGGAGCTATCATGAGACCCAGCTCATATGTGACATTGCATGGACCACAATATTTAGTTAGGTAGGTAGATAAGTAGGTAGTTAGCCTGGCAAATATATTTTCCTTGGTTTCCAAACACCTGTGGGCTCAGGCAACATTATTTGCGTAAATGCTGATCTCAAAAGCACCTCAAGAAAGGACTCCATTTTCTCCACTTCTCAGCAGACACCCACACAGTCTTCCTCTTTAACTGTAAGGAAGAAAGGAGAAAAATGGGTTCAGAAATGTCAGCTGCTAAGGAAGGGTCAACACTGAAAGATGCGTCTCTAGGTGATCAAGGGCCCAAAGAGACACAGGAGACCTCTCTTAGAAAGAAGACAAGGCTCATGAGAATGACCTGAGGAGATGCATCTGCTTGGGTTCCTGGCTGAGTTCCTGAGTTCAGGAAGCTGAACAACAAGCCATTTTCACAGCTGTCTGTCAAAGGGCACATGCATGTGCTCACGGGGCTGATATAACTGAGTTTTAGTTCATAGCCCCTTATCTTAGTTCCTTTTCTAGTCTGTGGTAAAACACCATGACTAAAGCAACTTATAGAAGGAAGAGTTTTGGGGCCTAGGGGGACAGGAGTCCATGACCCACATGGTGGGGAGCAAGGCAGCAAGCAGGCAGGCATGGTGCTGGAGCAGCAGCTGAGAGCTCCCATCTGATCCACAAACAGGAAGCAGAGCAGGGTGGGAGTGGCCCAAGTCTTTTGAAAACTCAAGCCTGCCCCAGAGACATACCTCCAACAAGGCCACACCTCCTAACCCTTCCCACACAGTTCCATCAACTGGGGACCAGTTATTCAAACACAGGAGCCTATTGGGGCTATTCTCATACAAGCCACCATAGCTACCACATAAATGGTGAGTCATTTCCTATTCTACACTTCCAGGCATCCTGACTGCAGGCCACAGATCCTCATCCTTTGCCAGCATGCTCCATTTACTTTTTCCACTGGACTGATCATCCTCTTTGTGAGTTCACTGGTGCCGCACAGATTCAAATAGTACCGTGAAGCACCGTCTAATACAGCACTACATACTGATGAGTGAACTGAAGCCTAAACAGGCTGCCGGCGGCTCTTCCGCGGTGAACTGCATTCAGATCACCCAAACAGACTCTTCAACATTCTAATGTCCAGCAAGGCACAAACCAGTCCCAATCTGGAGCACCGCCCAGACCTCTGGGCAAGGAAGACGTCCATGGATGATTATTTGTGGAATCTAGCGTAATTCAGACCTTAGGTCACATGGTCACATGACTAGTGACAGATTCCTCAGGCCCTTGGCTGTACCCAGAACCTCCATGGTTCGGTCAATTTGTTTTCTTCTAATATTGCCAGACATCAATAATTGATCTTGGCACTCCTTCCAGCTGTGCATGGATAAAACAGCCCCATCCACCCATCATAGGGCTCGAGGCAGACGCTACTAATTGATCAGCACTGACATTTGAGATAAAAAAAAATATGCATGTCTGCTAGGTACTATCACAGCATGTTGCTCCTGCTGGCCAGCACTGGTACCCAAAAGCCTGACTTCTCTCCCAGTACATCAGCCTTTCTGAACCCAGAGGGATTAGCAGAGACACAGAGAGAATTGGACCTAGCCTGACCCGGTTCTTTTTCTCTGCTGTGGTATAGTTTTGTTGTTGGTTTTTTGTTTGTTTGTTTGTTTGTTTGTTGTTGTTGTTGTTGTTGTTGTTGTTGTTGTTGTTGTTGGTGGTGGTGGTGGTGGTGGTGGTGGTAGTGGTTGGTGGTTGGTTTTGGTTCATTCTCCCACCCCCACGTTTTTTAGAGATGACGAACAGGTCCAGAGAAGCCTAGTGCCTTGCTCTAAGGTCACCCAGAGAGTCTGTGGTAAAACTAGAACTTGATTGATATCACACCCCCAACTTCTAATCTAAGGCTGTGTCCCCCCACTCCGTGGAGTTTCTCCTGGTCCATTAGGAACCCCTGGTAAAGTCACAGCTAGGGCTGGTAGCCTCATTTCACTCTACCTAATCACGCAGCTCACTTCTTCCCTGCTAAGCAGTAAATAGCAAGTGTCAGCCCAGACTGGCTGGTGACTGGGCTCTCCAGGCAGACAGGGCCAGGCCCAGAGCAGACCCGCCCCCTTCTCGTGCTGATCCTGGGCTTTAAGAAAGAGATTTGCACTAATGCGGCTGAGATTGGGAATCCAACATCGCTGAAAATTGCCCTTTTGCGAGGTGCTAATACACACAACCCTGAGGAAAAGGCAGCCCAGTGGAGGAGGCCGGGCAGAGGTGTTTCTGTGCTGCCCAGGAGACCTCTGTTGTCTCAGGCTTCCTGTCTTTATTAAGCTTTGCAGACAAGCTCACAGTGCGTCTGGCTGCAAAAGAAACCCAAGCTATCTCATTTTCTCCCCTCAGCCAGGCCAGGCCCTCCTTCTCACATCCTCCCCTCCCCCATGCGTGGTAGAGATCAAACAAGGAAAACAAACTAAAAACAACCTAAAACCTTGCTAGCATCTGCAAGTCTGCCTTTCAGAAGCTGATCCTGGGCCTTGGGATGGCCTAGCAATGGGGCAGCTTCCCCTCGGAGCTGGTGGGCGCTCTCCTACTGAGTTGTGGGGCAGAGGGACATGCTGGCTGGCATGACCGTCAGCAAGAGAGGCAGGACCCACAAGTTGCCAGCTTGTGGGATTTTCTTGTTGCCCCTGGGCTGGGAGGACAGGGCAGCTCCGTGTTGGAGGACTGGAGGCAGCTGTCTGTCCTTGCGTGCTCACCAGTGTCCCACACTCAGCCACTCTGTCCTCCCAGCCACCCCACCTGCTCTGTCACTACCACTAAAGCAAGCAGCAGGGCTTTGTTCGGCTCACACCAGCCCAAGACAGCACGGCTAAGTGTAACCACTGCACCACAAGGCTCTTTCAACTACCAGGAACTTGCAGGGAGGGTGTGACCTACCCCTATTGTTCCCACCATCACCCTCCTCCACCTTCAGGCTCCTCCTCCCCTCTATTTATGATACAACCTTTGCTGGTTAATGTTCCGTCAACTTAACACAAACGAGGGAAGAGGGTCCTCAACGCAGAAACCTCCCTCATCATGGCCTGTGGGAATGGGCACTTCCTCGATTAATGACCCACGTAAGAGACAAGCCAGTGCCACCCCTGGGCAGGTGGTCCTGAGAGGGATAAGAAAGGTAGCCAAACATGAGCCTGGTCTGTAAGCAGCCTTCCTCCCTGGTCTCTGCTTCAGTTCCCGCCTTGAGTTCCTGCCCTGACTTCCCTTGAAGATGGATTGTGATGTGGAAGTATAAGCCAAATAAACCCTTTCTTCCCCTAGCTTGCAAGGGGCCATGGTGTTCATCACAGGTATGGAGCACAAACTGGGGCCTAACTCTTGATATTGCCCCAAGGCACAGGCTCAGGGACGGCACCCATACACATAGTACCTAGACGTGTATCACCAGTTCCTGGTTTTTAGAGGAGGCCGGCTGCTGTTGATGACAGCCTGGTAACCTACAAGAGGCAAGACTCCAGATGTGCATGAAGCAGATGGCCAGTCACTGAGAGAGACTGCCTTGTAAGATCTCCCCGCCCCCCCCACCCCCCCCCCCCCCAGGTAGTCAAGGGTAACATAGACTCAGGGGACGAGGCAGAGCCGGCAGGAAAGGGCAAGGAGAAGCACCTCTCTGCAGGAGAAAGATGGGGAGCTGAGCAGGAAAGCCTGGACACCTGAGAAAGGGCCACAGCAAAGTGAGGGTTTGTGAAATGGGAAGGGGTGAAGGTCAGTGCTGGAGGGACTGCCATATTAGCAATGCCCAATCCCTGTTACCCACACAGTACGGAAGCCCTCTGTGTTCTCGGGTGGCTCTGAGGGTGAGGTCTGGGGACTTTGTCTGGGGAGAAACTTAGGTAGGGTCTCCACCTAGCTGGAGACAAAGATCTAGAGCAGGCTGATGGAGACAGGGGCCTAGAGCAGGCTGGAGTGTACGCGAGGGCAGGAAGGACACTGTGCATGCGAGGCTGCCTGGTGGTATCCCCACCCTCAGACTCAAGTCCTCAACACACACAGTGGCTGAAGGGAGCACCCGAATGAAGCAGCCGCCATGCATCACCAGATCCAGGCACCTGTTCCCTTTCACATTAGGTCCTTTGTGTCACAGTGTCCAAAATACACAACAGAAACAAACTAGGGAGGTAAGTTTACTTCGACTTGTGCTTTCAAAGACTTTCAGGCCCCTCAGTGTAAAAAAAAAAACAGTGCCACTAGCAGGTAATAAGCATCCCAACAGCCTGAGGAAGGCACTTCAGACCAAACTCTAACACCTTACTGTCCAACAAGCCTGAATTTGTAGATTTTCAGACAAACCTCATGTCTCACTCCCCTTTCGGGGCCATCTAGCCAACACCGGAACTTCTGCACCTTAGGTCTCCACACTCTGCAAAGCAGGTGTAAAACCCCATTGTAAGGAGACTGCTAGGCCCCACAGGACATAGTGTGTGGCCCAGTGGGTCCTTGGCAAGAGTGCTGTTTCTGTGCTGGTGAGTGGGGAAGGGTCCCGGTGCACTGGATCTCCTCTTAGCGCTTCCCCGCCCCCATAGCTCACCCGCAGTCACACAGCTAACCAGCATTAGCTTAGCGTTTGATCCCAACCTGTGGGGCTGCAAAGCTGGAATCTGCCTCAGCTTCTCACAGCCCCGTTGGAACACAGGGGGACATTCCAGCAGCTTTTACAACACTTCCTTCCAAAGTGTTTCTTAGGAGCCCATATGCTGCTCACCCAAAGACGTGTGTGAACACACATGTAACTTGGTTTGATGATATTGTTACCACTATTACTATTTTCCAGAGAGAACCTTCCACCAAGGCCTACACACACACACACACACACACACACACACACACACACACACACACACACACCTCAAACAAGTTTGAATAGACGTTTACATGTGGTTGGGCTACTTGAGACAAAAAAAAAATGCCCATTATTTAAATTCTATTACATGGCAACTACTTTCTTAAGAGAATATGTTTATTTGAGTTCATTGTGTGGCATTCATCAGTTGCTTGTATTCTTCAAACCACTTTAAAAAGAAAAGATTATCAAATGAAAGGGTGTGTGTGTGTGTGTGTGTGTGTGGTGTATAATCCCAGATATTAAAAAGAGGCTTGCCGTCTTAATTTATTTAGACAATACCCAAGAGATGCACAGCTTCAGGCTTTTCTCGCCCTCTTCAGACTCTGAGGTGAACCCAGTGACTGTTGTTGGACGAGACACTGAGACTCATCAGGATCCATTTCTCTTATGAGGATGAGACATCAGAAGCTCTCAGCGGGTCTGGAGATGGTTCAGGCAGTAATGCACCTGCTACGCAAGCCTGAGGCCCTGAGTTCAGATCTCTGGTACCCATAGAAAGGCTGAATGTCT
Organism: Peromyscus maniculatus bairdii; assembly: GCF_049852395.1. Lineage (NCBI taxonomy): Eukaryota > Metazoa > Chordata > Mammalia > Rodentia > Cricetidae > Peromyscus > Peromyscus maniculatus. The sequence goes on from NC_134855.1 coordinate 70,370,937, forward strand.
TTACCCCAGGGGTAGAGGTGGTGGGATCCACTGGGGCTCATTGGCTGGATAGTCTAGTCAAATCTATCAGCACCGGGTCCAGGTCCAGACTCTTTTTAGACCCTGTCTCAAAAAATAAGATGGAGACCAATAAAGGAAGACACCCAACATTGATGTCCGGCCTCATCCCACATGTGCACACACATATACCTAGACATGGGTATGTACACACACACACACACACACACACACACGCACGCACGCACGCACGCACGCACGCACGCACGCATGCACGCACTCACATACCCAAAGTATATACAAGAGTTTGTCAGAGCCAAACAGAACCAGACTCAGGGCTTGGAGGCCCTGGACTCCCAGTCCAGTGCTCTCTATAACAATAGGTGGAGGGCAGCCATTTGCAGGCCAAGTGTGAGCTACAGTCTAACTCTTCATTTGCTTTGTAATGATGCTCTATTTCCAGGCCTGCTAGGGACCCCAGGCTCAGAGTCTGGCCCCCTTCATGTTACAAGTCTTTAGACAGAAAAAAGAGAGAAGGCTCCCAAACCCCCAGGAAGCTCAGCCTACGCTACAGCTCTGGCCCATCGGCAACACCGAGCAACCTTCACCTGGCCGGGCCCTGCTTTCTCACAGGGTGTGCTGGCAGAGCCTCAGAGGTCACTGCCCCCCTTGGCTCCGCAGCTGGCTTTCTCAGCAAGAAACCTTTGGAAAGAAGCATCAAACAGCCAAAAGCCCTCTGACGAGCGATACCACAGTCCAGAGGAGTGGACACGGCCCTCTACCTTCACCTGTTGCCGGCCAGTTCACAAAGACCTCGGGAGGGGCCTGGAGACTCTTCCTGACTACGCCAAGTCCAGGCTGTTGGACCCCAGGAGATGGAAAAGCCAAGGTGATGTTTGTGGGGACCAAGGTGGGTTGAGCAGATAACATGGAGAGGCTGGAGAAGACCAGGAAGCCATGAGAAGCAGAAGTCCCATGGGCTGGCTATTCGCTGAGGTGTAGGTGGCGCTTCAGTCCCTTGTCAGGGAAAGAATGACTGTGGCCATGCGTGCAGCTGACCGCATCCATCACAGACCCCTGCCTCTACCTCGGGCAAGTGAGCTGTGCTTCCAACCCACTCCCCACCCCCACCCGGCCTGTGCCTGTGGTGCGGCAAGGGTTCCTGGGGTTTTGCTGGCAGGTGCTGCTCTCTCTGGTAGTCCTTCCCTTGACTCCTCACCAGGAGGCAGGCTGGAAGTATCCAGAAGCTGGAGTCTCTGGGAGCATCCTTTTGTGTGGCACTGAAATTGGTGACTAACAAGTGAGCTTCCCCTGCCAGGTGGGATGACTGAAGTGTGTTGTATACAGTTGCTTACAGAATCCCCAAAGGACTGGGCCCCAGCAGCCCCTGGAGGGGAACTCACTTCTGTTTCATCCATAAAGGATCTTCAGGGATCTGCTGCTGGAATTGGCCCACTGAAGCAGAGCAGGCTGATACAGGGCGAGTGAATGAATGCCAAGTGCAGAACAGTGTGTAGGAAGCCGCTGCGTGTTAAGGTAAAGGACAACTATCAGCCCTGGCTGCCAGGCTGACGAGGGACTTGGACATGGCCATGTGGTTGTGTTCAGACATGCCTGTCCCCTAAGCCCTATGACAAGGTGCCTCCTCTGATTCCTGTACCTGGGAGGGATCTGGATGTTTGAGTCCTCTAGCCTCCCTGGGTTAGAGCCTCTAAGAGATGGCCTCATTTCTGCTCTTTGCATCAAGCCCTCAGTCATTTCAGGTGGGGTCCACAGGGGCATTCTGTTTGAGCCGAGCCAACGACTCAGCCCCCATTCCCATAATGCCTGTGGGTGCCTGTTAAACCTGCTTGGAGCCACAGCAGCAAGCAGAGCCTGCTCCACTGGCAGGGTCCCTGAATGTCAGGAAGCAGGTGGCCCAGCCTGCTCCCCAGGAGGCTGCGCACACTTGGCCAGCCTGAAAGCAATCTGTCCCAACTGTAGAGATGGCCGTGTGGGGGCGGGGTGGGTGGCAGGGAGCCATACCTCTCAGTATCTCTGGGCCCAGGACCCATGAAAGTGGTAGTTAACTCCAAATCTATCTCCCCGCTCCAAATCGAAGCTCTGTTAGTTCATCAAGAGAGCCCAGTCCTGAGGTCACAGGGGTGGGGGGGGGGGGCAGGATCTGGAAGCTTTCACCATTAGCCAGAGTCTGCTCCTGCGTTAGGCATCTGTGCCTGTGTGGGACGGTATCTAGCTGTTTTTCTGGGGCTGCCCCCTTTCTCTCTTATTCACACTCTGATGCACACGCTGCATCTCACACGAGATTCTCTCCCTTCGCATCCCTGCCCCTCGCCCTGGACGTCCAGATGAGTCCAGCACGCTTGCCTCCCTAACTCGCCACTCTCACAGAGATGAACACAAAAGAGTCACCCTGAGGGGATGGGAGGTGCTAGGGACAGAAGTGGCTACTGGAAGAACTTGGAAAAGGTTCTGGAAAGTCCTCAAAGCAGTAAGTTTCAGCAAGCCAAAGGAGGCCATGGAGCACTGGGTGCAAAGTCAAGAGACGGCTGTACCACTTGTCCGCCTCTTTGGCTCCACACCCTGCAGCGTCCCACAGGCCCAGTCCGATCACCTGGAAATAATGTCCCCATGTGCAGACTGTCCAATCAGAGTCAGCTAATGGTAAGCCTAATGTTTGAAGGGCTGGTGACCCAGTCGTCCCAAGGAGCCTTGAATGTTCATCTCAGCGCTCTGCTTCTAATGCCGTTGTCAAGGCGGTTTCAGCTGCCCTTGTGGCTGGTCAGGACCAGGGGACAGATCTGGCCAATGTACCAGAGCTGAGTGGTAATGTACCATCTCCTGCTGAAGCATGGAGTGCCTGTTGGCATTACCACCATCCTCTTCTCCTTCTGTAGTGACTTCAATGCCACCTACATGGTTCAGGAGAGCAGCCATACACAGGCCACGGTCACCATCTCAAGTACCACAGAAAAGCAGAGATGGAGGCCAGGCCAGCAATACACCTCTTCTTGTTACAGGCCTTCATTGTTTCCTAAGATTGTTCCCCTCCTGTGAACAACCATGTCCCCTAACCTTTTCACCCACCTGTCCCCAAGGTGCCTAAGTGATATATGCAAGATGCAAGGAGGGATTCTCAGAAGGTGCCCTGAGCAAGAATGGTCAAAAGCATATGTGTGTGGGGGTGCAGGGTGCGGTCCAAATTTAAAGATCCTCTGGGAGTCACAGGAAGAAGTACCGCACAGTGGCTGAGCCCATAGGATGAAGAGACAAGTGGAGCTAATCTCAAACCCCAGCCCTGCTGCTGACTCCATTTTTTTCCAGAGCCTTATTATTCCACCTATAAAATGGGAACAAATTAGCTAAAGCCCCCAGTAAAAAGAGATGATGCTGTGTGGTCTAGCCCTGACTCATAGGAACAGTCTCACAGTGTCTGTACCAGGCAGATATCACTGTTAAGATCACCTAGAGCAACAGTCTTCGTGGGGAAGAGGTGTAGGTGCAGCCTGGACCGTCCCCTCCCAAGCAGCCTGAGGAAGCTTCCCCAGACAGGACAGTGGAGGAAGCTTCCCCAGACAGGACAGTGGACATAGTCCCAACTCTGCAGACCTCAGACCTGGCCCAACCCACATCCAAAGAGGAATCAGGGTCAGCTGGGCAAAATGCAACCCATAGAACCCAAGAGCATTTATCTGAAAGTCCAAAGTGTTTTAGAAGAAGAGCCGTGGCTGGGGTGATTTTGGAAGCTGTCCATCAGGCCAGCTTCTCATCAGCACAGGTGGTCTTGGTACCCAGTTACAATGGGAAGCAAAGTGGAGGGGGGAAGATTGGCAGATAACGGCTCAGGGACTAGACATCACCTTGGCTGTCCTGCAACAGGGACAGGGCTACTATAAGAATAACCACCGGGAAATACACAGCCCTAGTGAGGCAAGAAAGGAAGAAAACAACTGGACAACCAACCTATTCACATTGTCTCCCATCCCTAAACTACAATGGGAAGGTGCCAGTGTTTGCTGTGTGCTAGCTACAGTACCAAGTATTTTACTAGGATTGTTTCACTGACGGTCCACTACAGTCTGATGGGAGATCTTGTTAATTCCATTTTATAGAAAAGGAAAGACACCAGAAGTTGAGTGACCTAAAGTCACATAATTGACAAGCAGGGTAGACAGCATTTATACCCAAGTACTCTAATCGCCATGCAGTGGTTTTTCTACGCAAATAAAGAGTCTGAGGTTCAGAAAGGGCAGTGACTTAGCTGAGGCCACACAGCCTCATCTATGATAGATCAAGCCTCCTAATTCCTGGTTCTCTGATTTGTCTGCTCTATCGCAACTAAATTTCTGGGTGTACACACAAACCTTCCACTCAGGAGCCTGTTTCTGCTTAGTTCCAACCCAGAGACTAGGCTAGAGAGAGCAGGACAATCAGGGCCCCAGAGTCTAGGCTAGAGAGAGCCCTAGGATAGTCAGGGTCCTGGAGTCTAGGCTAGAGAGAGCCCTAGGATAGGGCTGCAGACCTGAGACTCACCATCTCATTCTGTCTTTCTTTGTAAAAAAAAAAAAAAAACAAAAAACAAAAAACAAAACCACTTGTGATCGGTCCCCCTCCATCATCAGATGGAACACTGACATTACTCCAAGGTGCCAGCCTGTGGGGCAGGAGGAACCCAAGCTGGCATGTTTGCCTAAGAGCAAAGTTTGTAGAGACCCTGATCAGTTGACATCATCTGTTCCCTGGGACCAAGTGCTGGGTTCTGAACTCTCTCTGTGGGGTCCCAGCTGAGCTCAAACAATAGTTCCTGATCTCCCTTCTCAGTGGCTGATGAAATGGGCCAGAAGAGCAGCCCTCTGGATAGGCAGTCCAGCCTCAGGCCCTGGCTTTTCCCAGGGAATGGGGACTGACAGGCAACTAGAGACAGACACCTGCACTGACTGGTGTGACACTCCCAGAAGGGAAGGTCACGACATTACCCTCTCTCTGCTTCCAAACTGCCCCCAAACGCCAGGGTGTGGCTTTGGTCCACACAAGCTGAACAACTATGCCTGGGGGTGAGCCCACTGGGTTCTAGTACCAGAGGCCAGCAAGAGGAGGCCAAACAGCCTGGAGAAGAACCCCCTGCTGGACTAGAGGCAGCGTCCAGCATGACTGTCCAGATCACCAAAAGGCTTCCCTGGATTGAAGTCACAAGGCCCCTCCATCTCCAGAGCTATTTATAGACAGGGAAGCAGGGTCACAAGGGGAAGGGTCTCATCCAAGGCCTCACTGATAAACTGGCTGGCTGGATTTCATATCTGCTCTTTTCCCTCTACCAGCCCCTCCCACAACCCCCACAACCCCTTGACTCCAAACCCAAACAGCCCCGAGCCCAGAGCACTGAAACGTCATTTAGTTAAGTAGGGAGCTATTTCCAAGCTGATGTGGAAGTTATTAAAAGGTTGGGGTTCTTTCTAGATTCATACCAAGATGTCCTACATGCACGCCCAGAGGTCCACTTCTACAATGCTCCCTGGAGCATCCATGATTGATTGGCATTTTGGATTTGGGGACAGAGAAGACAAAGAAATGGGCCCAGGTTTGGATTATTGCTAAGTCAGAGACTGGGGAATTTACCTGGAGTCAGAGACATGAGCAGCCCTAGAGGGTGGACAGCCTATACTCTCTTCAGTGTGGAGGTTGGGGTGAGTAGGGAGCAGAGAGCGGAGACAGCACCCCAAACCCGCAGGCCGTAGAGTGGGGGACAGGCCAATACCCAGGTTCCAAGGGTGAGGGTATCCTACCAGGCTGCCTGCACACACACACACACACACACACACACACACACACACAGTCACTAAAATAAAACAAACCAAACACTTCTTTTGTTTTCTGGCTCCTGGAATGCCTTAAAGACAGATCCAGAGACAAGGCTTCCACACCCTTTCCTTTGCCTCTTTGCCTCGGCCCTGTGATTCCACAGAAGCCAGGCTGAAGTCTGATCTCACTGACAGAAACTTTGTCCTGCACTGAGGTGCTGGCTGGCTACATCTACTAAACACACATGGCTGAAGGCAGGACCCCATCTGCCTCTTGAGGGCTGAGGGGTCATTCCCATCACCTTGCAGGGGTTTGTGGGGCAGCTGGCATGGTGAGCACGAATTCCTAGCAAGAACACGCAAAAACTTCCAGTCACTCTGAAGCCACCATCTCTGGTGAGCTCATCAGTACTCTCTCGGGGTGGAGAGAAAAGAGACAGACGAGTTTAGAGAGAAAGATGAGGCACCAGCACCCCCCCCCCCAGAGTCCCCTCGATATGAACAGCCCTTCACACAACCAAGATGACACTTTCTACAGACTCCGGAAGTCAGCATGTCCCTTCCCACAGGGACGATAGAGGAGTCTGGGAAGAAAGGCAAGTTTTCACCAATACTTCGGAGGTGATCAGACAGATTGTGTGTGGAACCCAGGAGATGGGGTGCTCTCCGTGATGGCTGGGGAGTGTGACCCTTCTGATGGAACTATAGAAATTCCTAAGGAACCCCACCACCCACCCAATGTACCTGTGCCCAGAAAGAGGATGAGTCCTGCCCACCACGCCCAGAGATCTGCCCGGACCAGGACAAAGGGAGCCACTTTTACAAAAAGGCTTGGGTTTCAGTAACTTCAAGTAAATCCCAACCAATGTTCTATCCCATTGTTTCAATGCCAGCTCGCTGTCCATGTAAAGTTTCTTTTGTTTTTGTTTTTCTGGGTGTAAATTGTTCGCTCATCCTTGCCAGCAGAACATGAAAAATCATCTCATGACACTGATCCATCTGGTCGTCGCAGAGGCACCCCACCCTCCTCCGGATTCGCTGGGGCAAGGTGGGGCGCTCCTCCAGACAGACCCCGCGCACGTTGCAGTGGTGCATGCATCTGCGGAGCTGCGGTCTGCTAAGATCCTGGGCTGGTCTGGGAAGCCGATGGGGCCAAGGAAGTGCTCCCCCTGGCGACGCAACAATCCCAGCGTAAGCAGGACGCTGATCCCGCGCGCGCCCAACACGGCCAGCCACGCTGGGAACCCGCGGCCACCACACCCCACATCTGACCGCGGGACCTGCCCGTCAGCCTCCTAGGTCTCTGCATCCACAAAGCTGCACACCTTCCGGCTCAGGGAATGATAGCCCGGGTGCGGAAGCAAATTCAGGCGCGCTCTCCTGGCCGGCCACCAGGGTCCCAAGTAGGCGACGTGCGCTCGGTGCCCCGGCACTGCCGGGGATCCGCCGCGCCCAAGCCCGGTTCCAGGTCTCCCTTGGAAACCTGTCCGCGCTCCGGGTCACCTGGACTCACCCCTTCCCTCCCGGCACATCACCGGCCGACACTCCGGACCTGAGAGTCCCACCTGCCGCCCTTTTGTCGCCTGAGCCCCCAGGATCAACGGGAGCAGAATGGCTGCACCTGACCCGGGCGAAGTCCGAGACCCGGGGCGTGCTCGGGGTCACAGGAGGAGGCACTGTCCCCGCCTCCAGGAGAGTCTCAGCAGAACTTGGTGGCCGCTTCCCCGAGCGCCCTGAAACCCACACTGGTCCGAGATCTCCCCTGGAACGCGCGGGGTCCCTGCGCCAGTACGCACAGAGGGGTACAGTGGTCCAGTCCTACCTGGCAGAGGCCCGGCCACGGGGGAAAGTTTCCCCGGGCGCAGAGTGCGCTCGCAACTTGCGGGGCGCCGGCAATCCTGCACGGTGGCACTGGGCTAGGCGACGAGGAGCGGCGACGCCCGCTGGGGGCCCGGGGCCGAGAGGCCTGGCGCTGCTGGGCTTCGGAATAGCTGGGAGCTGTGTCCGCCTGTAGCCTGCAGCCCTTGAGACGCCGGCGGCAGCTGCAGCCGCTCGCCCGCCACCGCCGCCGGCCACACCTCCCGCCACCCTCCGGCCCGCCCTCCCGCTCCCTCCGCCCTAGCCTCCGCCCCTCTGTCTCCTGTCGCCACTACTGCCGCCGCGGTGCTGACGCGCACGGTGCTGACCTGGTCCTTCCCTCCCCACTGTGGCTCTCTCACCCGGTCCTAGCGCGTGGTCTCTGGAGTCGAGCTTTCCCCATGGCCCCTGTACCCCTCCCTAAGCCTTCTCCCCATGCTCGCTCGTTGTTGGAATTTAAGAGATTGCTGGAGGAGGGAGAGGGTGGCACCCCAGACTAGGACATTTATTCCTGGGGAGCTTTCTCGGTGTCACCAGCACCCTTGGGTGTGACTGCAGGGCTGAGATGTGGGATCCTCCATTGCGACGTTGCCCCTTGGTTTTCCACTCACTGCCAGGGAAGTCTCTGATGGGAACCTGGGCAGCAGGCACTGTTAAGGCTCATTGCTGGTACTGCCTCTGGCCTGGTGAGCCTTCCCAACTCCATCAGCTGTAAACTATGGCACTGCTAAGGACCAGACCTGAGGATCTCATCCCACCCACTTCCCCACCCTGCACAGGGCATAGCTAACCTACGCCACAAGCGGGAAGGTGTGCAGCTCTGTGGATGCGGAGATCTAGGAGGTTGACTGGCAGGTCCCGCATTGGGGGGGGGGACGACGACGACGACGACGACGACGACGACGACGACATACAAAATTCACAAGCAGGCATATAAGAATCACAACCTAACAGAAACTGCCACGAGAGGACTCAGATTACAACTCCTGTTGCCTAACTGGCAGCAGTTATCAGTGCCCAGCTTTGACACTTCTACACCGAACAGTCTTGTGTGGACGGACACACACACACACACACACACACACACACACACACAGGCGTTAAACTACACTCTGAAAGAGACCTCAGACTTCTTGGCCCACTAATCTCACTCAGGAAAGACACAGACCGCCTTGGATGTGAAAGTTGGTGCCCTCAGGATACAAGACTGAGTTTTGAAGGACAAACAAAAAGCCTTGGCCTATCCTTGCCCACAGTCCAAGACGTAAAATGTCTAAGGTCTCGGGGCTAGAACCGCTTCACAGAGCCAAGAGAGAGGCCAAGGAGGGATTGCTAAAGGGGCATGCAGCTTGAGAACAGGTCTGGATTCTGCTCTCCAGTGGGCCTGCATGGGTATGGAATTCTGTCAACATATAGACACCTCTCCAGCTTCCCACACAGGGTCAAGGGGAGGCTGACCCCTCTAGCTGAGAACCCCTGCAGGCCCAGAACTCAAGGATGCTTCTGTGAAAGACTGCTGGCCTGGGCCTCCTGGGACCACAGAGAGAGGCACCACAGAAACTCAGTGAGAATCAAGCCTTGAGTGGGGGCCTGGGCTTGACCAGAGGGTGGGGCTTTGGAAGACTTAGCTCTGGTAAGAGCTGGCAGAGTGGCGTGAGGAAGACGGCACCCGTTGGGGACCAGTAAGATGGCTCACTGGCTAAAGGTGCTTGCCACCAGGACTGACAACCTGAGTTGCACCCCAGAACCAACTGAGTAGATGAAGGCAGCACAGGCTGGCTGCACAACTCACACCCAAGGGGGACAGCGATCCCAGCTCTAGGCCTCAGTCTCCTGCCTCCTGCAGAACGTGGACCTGGCCGGGCCCCAGGGTGAAGGCTGCCTGCTTAATGGCTTTCTTGAAATCAGCACTTATTTTATATTTTGTTTTACTTAAACGAGTTTGTTTTTAAACAGTGATATGTTATACCACAGCCATAAATGGAAAAGCAGCGTCGGGTTGCTATAAATAGAGGGCTATCATAAAACAAATACAGTGTGAATAAAACGGTGTCATTAAACTGCAACAATGGATCTTCAGTCACAATAAAAGAGTGTAACAAGATCCCACTGGCTCTTTTTCCTGAGAAGGGCTGATCACTCCCAGGCTTATTCCCTCCTGAAGATCAGCGAGGAGCAGAAAGAACCCAAAGCAACCGACTTGGGACGCCGTCACATCAGGAAATGTGATACCTATATAGCTGAGGCAGAAAAATACTCTTTTCTCCCCCCAAATAGGGAACCCTGAAAGTTTAGTCTCGGGAGACGTAAAGGCACACCCTGCTGCTGTGAGAGCTAGTCTCCTGCTCACAAAGCGATCTCCATCTTAATGCTTCCGTGTGTAAAGTTCAGCAAACAACCTGAGGAATCCCTTTAACCATTCTATCAAGAGAACAAGAAAATTCCCAGAACTGTGGGAGTCTATCTGGAGTTTCCAGGTAGGCAAAGGAATGTTCCAAGAAGATAGAATGGGAAGGAGAGGCAGGCCAGGGGTGAGGTGGAAGGGACAGCCAGCCTTGACCTAGTGGAGCTCAGGTTAGCATAGACCCAGGAGCAGCCTGGCTCAGAAGGTTCTAGATTCTTCATTGCCCACTCCAAAGAAACCTTGTGGAGAATTCATTGTAGTCAAGCTGTTTCATTGTCTAGATGTGGATGCTGAGGAAGCATGACAGGCTGGACAGATGGGGAGCCTGGTGATGACCGGGGCCTCCTGACTCCTAGGCCAGGACCTCTTAACTCCTGTTTTAAGGAAGGGTGTGATAGTTAATATTGTCAATTCGATAGACTCTAGAATCATCTAGGTCCTAGGTTATAGGAGATGAATCTCTGGTTATGTCTATGAGGGAGTTTCTAAATTGGGTTCATTGAAGTGGGAAGGTCTGTCTTAACTCTGGGCAGCTTCATCCCATGGGCTGGGGTTCTTATTATTATTCAGAATAAGAAGAAAGAGATCTGAGCACCGACGTTCATCTCTCTCTGCTTCCTGATGGTAGATGAACATGACCAGAGGCCACACCTTCCCCACCGTGTCCTCCACGATGGACCGTCCCTTCAAACTATGAACCCTGCTTCCTCAAGCTGCTGCTGTCATGGCAACAGGAGAGTAATACAGGAAGTGTGGGAGACATGGATTTTGAAAATACTCACCTGTCTCCCAAGGAGTTCTTCAAAGTTCTTTTCTCTGACACTCACAAGAAGAAAAAACCCAAAATGTCCCATTGGCCTAAAAGCCTCAAGTCTGTCAGAGTCAGCTTGGGCTAGACAATTCAGGTGCCGGGGCTCAGGCCCTGGACACGGCACAGCTGGAGCAAGCATCTGCAGTGACATCCTACACTAAGAGCCCTGAACCAGCAACCTGCAGCCTGCAGCCTGGAGCTCTGCCCTCACCAGGCCTCAGTGCTCCCAACTGGCAGATGAAGCCCCGGACATGAGCATGGGTTCTGAGTGGGTTGTCAGGCCCTGCTCCAGTACCCCAAGAATAATGAAAAAGGGCAGAAATGCCACCTCCTTCTTCCAGTTCAACTAGGTCCCTTAGTCATTGGCTCTGTGCCATGGTAATCCACTTGAGATGGAAAAGAGCATGTGTCCTTTACAAGGAAAAGGTTTGAAAGCATAGGAAAAAATGGCCAGTGACTCCAGCTTTGTTACATTAAGGCCACGAGACAGTAAACCTTTTACTTACTGGGGAGTGCTGTCTTAGGTCTCCAGCACCCTCAGTGAAGGCTGCCCTCAGACATTTGCTTAGAGAATCCCAACTGTGCTGCCTGGAAGATGTCACTCAAAGGCTCTGATCTCTCTCTCTCGTTCTCTTTCTCATTCTCTCTATTGCTCTCTCTCTCTCTCTCTCTCTCTCTCTCTCTCTCTCTCTCTCTCTCTCTCTCTCTCTCTCTCTCTCCTCTCCTTGTGTGTGTGGGGCAGGGCACACACACCCCAGAACACTCATGGCTGTCTCAGGACTACTTTGTGGGCTCAAATTCTCTCCTACCTTTACATGTTTCCAGGGATCAAACTCAAGCTGTCAGGCTTCCTTCAGTAACATTTTACTTACCAGCCCAAACCACCCGATCTTCCCAAAGACACCGTGGTGACCACCCTTCTGGCATTGACGATGGGGAGGCTCTCAGGGAAATCTTTGTCACACGGTACACACAGGTAAAGCTAAGCCTGGAGGACACCTGACAGCGTAAGTTGACCTAACCCTAACCCCCAGGTGTTTGACCTTCCAATCTAATCTAGCTTTCCCAAGACAGTCTGCACTTGAAAATTTTAATCATTGCCTCCTTTTCCCCTCCAAATTGTCTCCTTTTATGTGTAATTTGCAATCATTTCCCAAAACATTGGCAGTTCATTAAGTGTACACCCAAGAGTGATTGCATTTGTTTATCTTTCCAAAGCCTCTCACAGAAGTGAATCCCTGGGTCCCAAGAACATGCTCTGAGTTTGGAGGGTTGTACTCTTGCGTTTTCAGGTCCTGGAGCAATTGTCAACCCTGGGCTTTCTCCCCTTCTCCCGATGCACTGCTCCGGACAGTCCAGCCAAGTCCTGGAGATTTTAGCACAAGTCCCCAGGGCCCCCTTGCCTCCTCTACCACAGGAACGCTGCAGAAGAGAAGAAATATTTGGATGCACTAACTCATGTGTGCGTGCGGGTGCACGCATGCACACGCACACACACACACACACACACACTCTCACACACACACACACACACACACACACTCACACACACATACACACACTCACACACACTATCACACACACACACACACATACACACACACACACTCACACACACATACACACACTCACACACACTATCACACACACACACACACACACACACTATCACACACACACACACACACACACGCTGCAGGAGAGGTGCAGGGGTCTGGAGCCTCTGCTGGGAAGGGGCAGCATCCAGTTTCTTCTTGTACTTCGTGGCTAAGCTTTCTAGAAAGCAAGCCTGAGAACGGCATGGAGAATACTGACCCAGCCTTGCCTGCTGCACTTCTGCCCACCTCCGCTGTCTCTTTTAACTTTGAGCAAATGATGTGATATCATAAATAGCTCCCTTCTGCCCATGCCCGGATGGGAATGTTGGACATACTCGGGTTCAAAACCTTCATTCATGAGCTGTGTGTCTTCAGTCATGCTGTTTTGCCTCTCTGTTCTTTTCATTCCTTGTCTTTTAACATGAGGAGTGCCTGTGGTGTTCCAGACACTGCTAAGATATTTAGCTGTCTTCCTGCTCCCTTAAACTCCCTCACAGTACATGGGGCAGGGGCAGTCAGGAAGTCCATTGTTTCAAAGGGAAACACATGGAGACCTACCTAGAGTTTCCCAGCAAATCAAGCATAGGGCTCCAACCCTCCCTTTAATTACATCAAGATCAGCCAGGGGCTAGCTTGTGCATTCTTCTGAGCCAATGAGGGCTGCCAATGGGCAAGCTAAATGACCCCACAGAAATCACATGGGGGCTCAGAGGACTAGGGATTAGGTGCTGGGGTGGTAACAAAACCAGTCATCACTGTTCATGGTATGGAAGCCTGCTCAGGCCCTAGGTGTCTGGCAGCAGCTGGGAGCAGAGCAGGCCACCTGGGTTCTGGCAAAGCTTCATCCATGTCACAGCGACACAGGCCTTTCCAGTAGGAAGGACTCTGTCACTACCCTGGTTGTCCAGGCAGCTCAGACTGGAGTCTCTCCTCCCTCAATCCAGCTGCTCCCCCTTGTGTTATAAGCTACACTGTGTGCCCTAAAGCCATGTTGGAGTCTTTAATTCTGGTCCTGGGGACTGGGCCTTATTTGGAAATAAGGTCTCTACAGATGGTGAAGTTTGGATAAGGCCCTAACCCAGTGTCCCTAACTAAAGGGGAGTGATGGACACAGAGACAGACATATGACAGCAAGCCAAGAGACACCCAGGACAGCTGTGTACCAGGGGCCAGCCAGAGGCCCGGAGGAAGCCACCCAAGCGAGGTAAAACCTGAGGTGACTGTCCTTCTGTGTAACTGAAGTGGTAGCTCTTTGCTAGGACAGTTTAAGAAAGCATCTTACCCCTCATACCTCACCCACTGGACCTTCACACCCCTCCTCCCCACACACTGAACCTTCACACCCCTCCTCCCCACACCCCCTGATCCTCTACACCCCTCCCACACCCCCTGATCCTCTACACCCCTCCTCACACTCACTGATTCTCTACACCCCTCCCACACCCCCTGATCCTCTACACCCCTCCCCACACCCCCGATCCTCTACACCCCTCCCACACCCCCTGACCCTCTACACCCCTCCCCACACCCCCTGACCCTCTACACCCCTCCCCATACCCATTGAGCCCTGATACCCCTCCCACTGAGCATCTACACTCCCCCTCCACATTTCCAGGCAACAAGACTCAAAAGAAACATTCACTTGGGGCCTCACTGAATCTGTGTCAGGGTCCCTGGAACAGATGTACAAAACAAGGGGAACCCAGAGATAGTTCTAGCCCTGGAAATGATTATCCAGGTCACAGTGCCAGAAGCTTGGCCAAGGAAGTGCTGGAAGAATCATGGCTATCATCCCCATTCCATCAGAGGGCAGAGTCACCAGACAAATGCCCCTAGTTAAGTAGCAGAGCTGGAATTTATCCTAGACCCTGGTGTACCTGGTTATGTCTCCTTGCTGTCTGTAACTGCTTGGTCTTGTTGCCTCAGCCTCTGCTCTGTTCCAGAGAAGCTCTCTGATATGGGAAGAAATCCAGCGCCCCCTCTGGTGGGTTCAAGGAAATAAGTCCCACTGTGGAGCTCACAGAGTCCCTGGATGGGGAAACCAGGGTGACAGGGTGCCCTGGTGCATGTGTATGCTTGCATGTGTGCATATCCATGTCTAGGAACAAGTGCATCCCCATGTGATGGTTCAAGTCTGTGTGTTGTGTATCTGGGCACATCTATGTCCCCAGGTGTTGGTGCAGCTCTATGGGTGTCTGTACATGTCTAGACACATGTGTCCCTGTGTGATGGTACTAGTCTGTGTGTGTATCCGTCCGGCCTAATGGCATCTTTGTTTTCTGCAGAGAGGCGGATTCTCTTGCTAAGAGAATGATCTGATCTTGCCTGACTCACTTAATGGGAACAGCAGGTTCACACACCAACTGTGGACCCCCCAGAGCCTTTCACCTCAAACACCTCCATCTTATTCATGGCCAGCAACCAGCTTTGCTTTGACAGGACATGTCTGTCACAGCACAGCCTGCTGACCTCCCTACTGTGGTCTTCCAAATAGGATGCAAGATCATGTGAGAAGAAAAGCAAGGGATCCAGGCTCTAGGCAGAGAGGAACAAGCAGAGATGGTTTATAATGGACCAACCATGATTTTGACCAGAAGAGAAGCATCCCAGGTCAGAGTGGGTAGTAAGTGGTTTGGCCAAGGTTGTTTCTCACGGGCAGCAGGCCAAGGGCTGCACCCATGGCTGCAAATGCCCACTTCAGCCCTAGTTTTCCTTTCCTGGCTTTTCTCCAGCTCCGCAACTTTCCACCAATTCCCTACTTTTCATCTCAAACATGTAAAGCTCTAACAAACTAGAGACAGGCTTCTGTCTGGCCACTCCCCAGCGACAGACAGAAGAGCAGAAGCCAATTACAAGGTAGATCAGCATCCTCGTGAGAGCGCCTTGCAAATGCCCGCCCAGTGCAAACAGCTGAGCTCCATAAAGCTTCACAGAATGTTTGCTTAGTGCCTTGGTTTTTAAGAATCCAGCCTTTGCTGTGAGACCCTGAGACCCTTCAGTTACAGCACAGCGCACCACAGCTCATATCTGCGCATGCATGAACCAGCTGCTTGGCAACAGCCTCATTCCAAGGTCCATTCACAGCGCCTGGCTCCTAGAAGGGACTCAAAAGAACATTTAGTGAATAAAAACATAAAACAAGTGGGACTGAAGATGTTGTTCAGTTGGGAGAGTGCTTGCCTAGCATGAATGAGGCCCTGGGTTAAATCCTAGCATAAATCAGGCATGGTGGTGCATGTCTATAATTCTAGCACCCAGGAGGTAGAGGCAGGGAGATCAAAAGTTCCAGGTCTTGACTTCAGAGGGAGTTGGAAGTCAGCCTGGGCTACATAAGACCATGCCTCAAAACATAAAATAATAAAGCAAATGAGCAATAAATATTAGCATTAGCAAAATGGAATTAAGAAGTTACAAGCTTTCAAGTTGGTGGGAACTAAGTAGAATATACTCTCCACAAACAACATTCTACAAAGCACCTGATATCAAAGCCCTCAGTCTACATCCCAAGGCTCAAACTTGAGATGTAAATCCATTAGAGTGGCCTTAAGGGTGCAGTTCAGTGGTAGAGCTCTCACCTAACATGCAAAAGGTTCTGGGTTTGCTCTCTTTTGCTAAATTAAAAAAAAAATAACTGGGTGTATAGAGGAGTGGATGGATGGGTAGATGAGTGGATGGGTGGATAGATGGATGGATGGGTGAGTAAATGTATGGATAGGTGGGTAAGTGGATGGGTGTATGGGTGGTTAGGTGAGTGGACAGATTGGTGAATAGGTTGAGGGATGATGAGTGGTAGGTGGGTAGATGTATGGATGGATGTGTACATGATAGTTTGGTGATAGATTGATGAAGAGTGGGTGGATGAATGGGTAGATGAACTGAATGGATGGATGGATAATAGATAAATGGTTTGATGAGTCTATGGCTGAATTGGAGGATGGTGGATAGATGGATGGATAGGTGGGGGTGAAAGATAGATAAATGGGCAGATGGTGGGTAGGTGGATAGATGGATGGGTGAATGGATTTCTTTGTCTGTTCCTTTGGCTCTTTCTGTCTTTCTATGTCTATCTATCTCTCTTTATGTTTCTCTCTCTGTCTCTGTTTCTCTGTCTTTCGGTGTGTCTATCTCGGTCTATCTCCATGTCTGTCTACCTCTCTTTCTCTGACTCACTGTCTCTGTCTCTCTGTGTCTGTTTCTGTCTGCCTCTACTTCTCCCTCTCTCCATTCCTTATTCTCTTCCTTCTGTCTCTTTCTTCTACTTTCACTCTCCTTTTTTAAAAAATTATTTATTTTTATTTTATGTGCATTGATGTTTTGCCATGGGTGTCAGGTTGACTAGAATCAAAATTACAGACAGTTGTGAGCTGCCCTGTGAGTGTTGGGAATTGAACCAGGGTCCTCTGGAAGAGCAGTCAGTGCCCTTAACCACTGAGACACCTCTCCAGCCCTTCACCCTCCTTTCTTTCCTGGCTTTCAGAGAAGGCTGGGGCCTGGAGACCCCGTAATGCATAAATTACAAGGTCATTGTGCCACTTCTGAGCCAGAGTCTGTCACATGGATGATCCCCTGTTCCGATACACAGTGGCCGTGGGACCCGTAGACCTCTGTGGGCCTGGTTCTTCTCTGCATGCAGGAGGTGGAATGATTGCCATAGTTATGGTGGTTCTCAGAGATCACGATGGAAGTCTAGTATTGGTGGTATGAACCAGTCCCAGTCAGGACCCAAAACATCTCTGAGGACTCTGGGACCTGGACCTCTAAACAGGCCTGACTCCCCCTCACCTGCCATAACCTGGAGAGGGCCACCCAGGTTCTTAAGGGACTTGGATGATGGCTTCTTTAAAGGCAAGCTCATCCTATTGGTCCTATAAGCAGGATGAACTTAGCCAAGTGCAGGAGGGGCCTGGGACAAAGTGCTGGCCTCTTACTAATAGACATTTTATCCAACATTATCATGATTTGTGATGCTCAGGTAACAGTGGAGAGGACTCTGGACAACCCGATCTCCTCTGTCATGGACATCTGAGAGGCTTCCAGAGCAGAGGATAGCAGGGGACATTAGTGGTCCACAGGGACAGGGGAGAGATGATTGACCAGCATTTAAGGCAATGAGACAGTTTGTGGAAAGATCCTAGTTGGGGAAGGGTGTGATGGGAAGATCATAAATGCTTTGGAAGCTATAACCCTAGTTCCTACTTCATCACCTGGTAGAATAGCTGTTAAACAAATGCTTTGTGAATGAATGGATGGATGAATGAACAAGTGAATGAGACTCTGGAGACTCCATGGAGGCCAGAGACCCAAGGACAATGAATGGCTGTGCAAGAAAAGCTGGAAGAGGAGGGGGTAACTTGTAAATACACAGTGAATGCCTGAGAACGTGTGAGGGTCACTGTTCTGAAGCCTGTGACGTTCAAGAATCTGGTGCTGGTGTGTGGCCTTCACGCTGTCATTTGTACTGGAAAGGGGTGGAGCAAGAGGATTCAGGTGGTGAACAGGAGGCCAGCTCTGTTTCAGGCCTTCGGATAACCATCTTCAAATGCCTAGCTACACCTTTAATTGATATACACCTGACTGCACATTTCTGGGGTGCCAAGTGATCCTCTGGAACCCGATGCAATCTGTCCTAATCTCATCATGTGATTGGCATTTCTTAGGTTAGGCTAGGGTCTTTTGTAATAATATCCACCCACCACTCATGGGGACAGTCCTTTATGATCTAACACATCTCATGGGCCCCCTATTACAGAGCTGCTGCCTCTGGGACTGGGTTTCTATACCAGCAGGGTGTGTAAACACACACCTATGATCCCAGCATCTTGGAGATAGAAACAGGAGGATGGAGAACTGGAGGCTAGCCTGGGCTACAGAGAGAGACCCTCTCAAAAAAAAAAAAAAAAAAAAAAAAAAAAAAAAAAAAAAAAAAAAAAAAGCTCCAATCACAGGAACTTTGAGGGAATCCAAGTCCCAGCAGACAGGTTTCCTAGAGACTTTCCTCTCAAAAGAAAGGCTCTGGGGCCTGATGGCTTGACCTCTCAGGCTTTTGTGCATTCGTTGTTTGGCTTGTTGGCTTGTTCTTTGAAGAACATGCCAGCTGGCTGGGGATACTTCAGTTGGTAAAGTGCACGTGTTAAGGCTTGATTCTGGAGGACAGTCACTGTAGTCCACAGGCACATGTGCCTCCGGACAACTCAAGACATACAGGAAAGGAGATGGGTTATTTCAGGAGAAATGCAATGGGGCTTGGAGGAATGCCAGACCTCACCTGTGGCCTGGCTTTGAGAAGGCAAAAGACCAGAGGAGAGGCAACTGGATGGCTGTGCCATTTACACAGTATTAACCTCACCCAAGGTCCTAAAGCTGACTTTTTTGGGTCATGTGCCCTTGGTTGACAGACACTCATGTAGACTGAGGGCTTCCAGTCTCACTGTTGCTGGTGCCTTTCAAATGTCAGTGTCTGGAATCTCCACCTCCACCTCACTGGCCAGCCTGGATTTCATCCCCAGCACCTTACATACCAGGCATGGTGGTACACACCTATAAGTCCAGCACTAGGGAAGTAGTGGCAGGAAGATCAGAAGCTTAAGGTTGT
Source organism: Peromyscus maniculatus bairdii (assembly GCF_049852395.1). Taxonomy (NCBI): domain Eukaryota; kingdom Metazoa; phylum Chordata; class Mammalia; order Rodentia; family Cricetidae; genus Peromyscus; species Peromyscus maniculatus. The sequence goes on from NC_134855.1 coordinate 70,389,994, forward strand.
CCTTAGCTACATAGGGAGTCAGAAACCAGCCCAGGACATCCAGGACATGTCTCAAACAAAACAAACAAACAAAAACACCACCCCAAGTGGAAGGCATGATGATAACTTGAACAAACCTGTGCCCTGACACCACCAAAGTCACTCTTGCCCTCCCGGAAACTGCCACTCCAACCCTTGAACTTCAAGCCACTGCTCCTCCATCTGCATCCAATTCCTAAACACATTTCCAGTGTCTGCTGTCTGGATGCTTCTGTTCAGAGAGGGCAGAGACTTGGCCAAGCTGTGATCTGGGCTGATGTGCTGATGACAGGGAGAGATGAGATGTACTGGAGCTGGTGATGGGCCAGAGGCAGCACTCAGCACTTCACAGCCCTGTTAGGCCTTTACCAGAAGACAGAGCAAGGACTTTCCTCTCCCCCTGCTCTATCAGGGTAACTGAGACTCAGCTCCATGCCCTGGGTCCCTTGAGATGCCTCTGAGGTCCCAGTTCTGATCAAGTCAACTTCTGGCTCCTTTGAGCCTGAGTTGCCTCTATCAGATGCTGTCTTCTTTGCTCAGGAAGAGTCCCCAAGTCCTTGCTTCCTGTGACAGACTAGGTTGACAACAAATTTCAGAAGACTGGGCTTAGGTGCCTTCTAAAATATCAGGGCCAATGCAAGCCTGAGCCAATACAAAGAGCTGAGGTTTCCTGCCATAGGAGGGAAAGCACACTCACTCACTGTCTGATTAAGTCTCAGGCCAATCCCTTGAGCCTGGAAGTGGGGCTCCTCTAGCCTGCCTCCATCTCTGGGTGCTATGCAAAGAAAAGTCCTGATTCCAAAAGCCCCAAACAGACAAGATGTTTCATTTTCTTTTGAGGGGCATGGGATGGGGTGGGTAAGATGCCTTACCACTGAGCTATCCTCAACCCCTACTGAAAGTCTTAAATGAGATATTGCAGTAAGCTTTCTTATCAGACTATCTTTGAACTGCCAGCCTGAAAATAATGACCCAGAGGCTAATTATTAATCATGAAAGCTTGGCCTTAGCTTAGGCTTTTTCCCAATTAGCTCTTATAACTTAATTAAATAATATTTTTTAATCTATATTCTGCCATGCAGCTCTGTTACCTCTTCTTAGTACAGCACATTCAACTTGCTCTGAGTCTGGCTAGAGACCCCTTTCTTCTTCCCAGAGTTTTCTTTCTGCCCAGAAATCCTGCCTATACCTCCTGCCTAGCTATTGGTCATTCAGCTTTTTATTACACCAAACACAGCAACACATTTTCACACACTGTACGAATATCCCACAAAATTTCCTCCTTTTTGTTTAAATAAAAGAAAAAGTTTTAACTCTAATACCTTAAAATCATATACAATAAGAACAATTATCAAGTAAGAATTACATTCACAATGTCCAATCCATTTGTATGTGGAAAATTTGGAGAAATTGCTCTATTATCTATCTCATCTTGATAAGTGCCAAGTTTTATACCTAAACCATTTTTTTTATCATAACTTGTATTACCATCCTAAAAATATCTATTTAGACCTTAAAACATCTTCTTAGATAAACAACTTAGGCTTTTATGTTTCTCAACATTATAAACTTTATATCTCTTACGTAAGTTTATTTTCTGAATTTGATAACAAGGAAAACTGTAAAACTATAGTATAGATATCTCATCTTCAACTTCATCAGAGACCTGGGAAGGATATAATGTTATCTAAGTAAACAGGAAGTACAAAGCAAACAACTTCCAAAACTATAAAAATTACAGAAACAGTTGGCTGCCTGGACAGTCACCCAAGGTTCCTCTGCAACTTTGGGGCATCCATCTTTGGTCTATAGGCCTAGAATATTTGACAGACTTTTCTGTGAAGCAAGAATTTTGAAGGACTGTCCTACCTTGTCTTGGCAAAGTTCAGCAGTTGCCTTCTTTTGTGTCCTGCTCATCCAGTTTTGACAGTGTATGGTCAGCAGTCAAGACAAGGGCAGTTTCTTGCCCAGATGGCTAAAGATAAAAACTTTGCCACACTGAAAGTAAACTCCATATGGAGGTTCTTTGATGCCTGTCATCCTTTCTGAAGTAAATTGGTATTGCCAGGAGCAGATGTGTCTTACTCTCACGAAAAGCCTTATGTTTTTAAAACATCTTAAATGCCATATTCAGTAGGTCTCTGAAGTGTTTCAAGACCATCTATCTATCTAAAATATATCTGTTTGACCTTGAAAACATATCTAATATAACTACAAAGTTGATTATTATTGATGACTAGCTACTAACCTGTATTTCTTAATTATACATTACATTTTTAAATGAGCTGCATAGGTACAATACTTTAAACAAGAGTATACATATACAACAAAATAACCTTAAATTTGTATCAATATACAAAAATTCATAACAATGTAAAATATTTGAGATTAATAATTGTTTTTAGTCTAAAAGTAGATTCGCTAATCTACCCTTTTATTTTATCATTTCTATACTATATTGCCCCTTTTTTCCTTCAGAAAGAGATTCCTGAATCTAATCTTCTTTGTTTTGTTTTCTCCCTGACCATGACCAACAACAACTTGCAAACAACCAATCTAAATGATAATAAACATCCATAATCTACTGAATGACCAAAAACCACCCATCCCACCTCTTGGGAATGTGAGCGTCATGTTCTTTAGACTGCTTCCTATTTTCTGGGGATGACAGCATCTTTAGGGGACCCTGAGAAAATGTGACAATGGTCAAGTCCTGGTCAAGAGCTGACTGTATTATTTTTTGTTTAGTCTCTGTGTGATGGGAAAGTGTAGAGCTTATCTGAAGTCTTGGCTGGATAGTCTGTGAGGCTGGACCATCTCACCTATCAGCTTTGAAGTTGTTCTGGATGCAGAATTTTGAGGAAACTGCAACAGAGGCATTTTGAGAGGCTGGATTACCTGGGCTGCTTGTCTTCATTGGTTCTGTTTTTTTATTTTTTTAAACACACACTTTTAAAGGTAACATGTAAATCTGTATTAACAGAGTATGGAATGTGCAGATTCTTTATGCTTGAGCAGGTAAAAGGCATCTGTAAATTTTATAAGTTCGTTTGGACTGCATAACCAAACTGTAATATAGTAAGTCATGAGGACTCTGTAACCAACAAGATTTACCATATCTCATCCAGTCGGAGCTGTTCCTATGTAGAGGGATCAGCATATATGTCATGTGTCTTGTAGTTTGTTTTGGGGTTTTTTTTCTTTCTTTTATGTCTGTAGCCAAGATTTTCAGGCGGTCTCCCCCAATAAAATTTGATCTTCATTTATTTTGAAAGAATCCATAACTTTTTGTTTCCTCTGGAAAAAAAAGCACAACCTCTTCCCCGATACAACACATTTTCTGACTTCCATTCTGAAGTTAAGATATTCTTAAAATATATTGGTTGGTGTAATTTAGCAGTTTCCATAATCCAATGTCTCTCAGCAGCTATCATTTTTTTGTTTATTAGCATTAAAAAATTCAAAGTCAACAAAGCACCACACAGGATCCAGACACACTGTGTATTTTTCATCTTTATATGGCTTATTCCTTTACTCTCTCTTTAAAGATGTTACTTTATTATTTTTAAGCTATTTATTTTTCTGTGACTGTCTTTACCTATTTTTTCTTTCTTTACCATCTAATACATTTTTAAATAAACTGTAACCTATTCAGAGGTTTTCTCAGGATGGACCTGGCTTTTTTTTTTTTTTTTTTTTTTTTTGGCTTGTCTGCAACCTCCTCTAACTGTGTGAGCCAAATCTTAAATTGCTAGGCTACCACCTTGAAGCTCCACTTAGCTGGCTCCACCCTCCTCAGTTCTGTGAGAGCCTAGCTTCCTGTTGGCAGGTACTGGCTCCAGATCCCCATTTACCCACCCCAGCTCTGGGAATTTGTTGTGTCCACCTGTGGCAGGAGTTTGTACCTAGTTCCAGATGCTGAAGTGCTCAGCTGTACAGCACAGCCTCTTAAAAGAGCTGCACCTCTCTACACTAACCCTACCCAAGAGACCGCTTTCTCAGACCATAAGTGAATATTCAAGGCTCTATGCTTGATGTCATATATAGTAATACTTTTTCACTGGGGTCGCCAGCCAGGCAAGGAGAAGAAACAGGAGGTGCAAGATGGAAGAGAAATAATGCCATGTGACAGAACATAGATTAATATAAATGGGTTAATTTAAGTTATGAGAGCTAGTTAGGACGAGCCTATGCCAAAGGTCAAACTTTCAAAATTAATAGCAAATCTCTGTGTCGCTGTTTGTGGGCTGAAGGTCCCAATGAAAACGTTCTACAACAAGATTTTATTAGCATATATTACTCTACATAACAATGAATTTTGTGGTGACATTTCCATTATATGTACTTAATGCATTTTGATCATATTCACCCACAAGGACCCTTTCTTGTCCCCTCCCCTACTCACTGACCCCTTTCCTCTTCCTTTTGTATCTTGACTTTTTTTTAATCTCTTGACTTTTGTATCTTTTTGTATCTCTTGACTCTTGACTTTTGTATCTTTGTGTGAGTCTGGGAGAGGGGTTATTTGCAGACCTGTGAGCAATTTTCCAGCGACCACCCGACTAAAGAGAATATCCTTCCCTCATCCTAGCCACTAATTGCCTATGAATGCTCAGGCAAGAGTGAGGCCTCAGGAACTTCTCCCTCTCCGTGACAGAAGGCTGACTGGTCCTGTCTTGTGCAGGGCTTGTGCGGGTGATCACAGCTGCTCTGAGTTCAAGAGTACACGTCCTGCTCGGAAGCCAGTGTTCCACAACATCCCACCCATCCTCAGGCTCCTGCATTCCTTCCACTTCCTTTCCACCAAGCTTCCCGAGCCTTGGACATGGGGCGATTTAAATGTCCTCTCTTGGACTGGGCATTCAATAGTCACTTATTCTCAACACTTTGACCAGTTATGGGTCCTTCCAGTAACTGCTGTTCCATTGAGAAAGCAAGCTTCTCTCGCCGAAGCTGGGAGCATACTGATCTATGGGCGTACACACAAACATTTTGGAAGGCAATTTGAAGGGCAGGCACATCATGCTCATTTAGTAGAAAGTACAGCGACTTCCCCAGTGGGACCTATGAACTCCCCCAGCGACAGACAGGCTTATTCTTGTATAAAGAGAAGTACAGAACTGGAGTCAGGTGTGATGGTTCAGGGACGCTGCCACTGAGCCAGGTTCCCTCCAACTTTCTGCTTATCCATCTGTTTTGTTTGCTTCATGGTAGCAACGTGGCTGCAGAAGCTCTAAGCAGAGCATGCCTAGACACTTCCCACAGGCCCAAAGAGAGTGATCCCCTTTCTCTCAGGACCCCCTTTTAGCGGGGGGGGGGGGGGCAAACAATCTTCCAGAAGCATCCCATCAGACTTCCTCTTAAAACTCACTGGCCAAAACTGCACATATGAAGAGCACCATGCCCATTACATCAGTTTGCTAATATTGCTGTGACAAGGTACCACAGGCTGGGTAACTTAAGTAGGAGAGGTTTGCTTCTCACAGTTCTGGAGGCCGGAAGTCTGAGGTGATGGTAGTATCAGGACTCACCGTTCTCCATAGGGAGGAGATGATTGTCCTTGGTTCGTAGTCAGTGTCTTCTCCCTCGTCTTTACTGGCTCTCCCTATGGGTGTGCCCATGTCTTGACTTCTCTGCCCTCTCCTTCCTTCTCTTTTGAAACCTGGTCTCATGTTTCAAGCATGAACTTCATGCGCAGCTAAAGACAGCCTTGGCTTTCTGATCCTTCTGTCTCCACACCCTGCTCCAGGATGACAGACTTGCACCACTGTGCCCAGCTTCTGACCTCTTGCTTCCTGGATTCTTCTCTGATGGTATAAGTTCCCAACCAAACAGCACCCTTTTAGACTAGTCCCCTCTTTAAAGACCCAAACTCCCCAAGGTCAGACATACACAGTCACATTCTGAGGAAGGGGAAGTTCAGGTTTCAGTGTGAGTTTTGAGACACCTTGGGTCAGCTGGAGCACCTGATGGAAGTTCACTAAATACCATTGCTCTGTGGTTTCCTACCAGGGCCTTCTCCAGCTATTCTGTACCCATTTGGTCTACTGCAGTTTGGGAATCCTTCTGACCTAAGTCAAAACCATGGCCCTCTCCTTAGCCCTGACTTTGGCAGATAAGCCTCTACACCTATGAAAAGACAACACATGATGTCCACCATGGAGAATGGAGGTACAGGGACCTTTCTTCTCTTGTGGTTCTAACCAACAGACTACAGCATTCAACCAGAGGCAGGTCACTGCTATGTAGCCAGAGAGGCTGCTTCCTTTTGCCTTGCAGACTGGGGAATCTGAAAGCCATGTGAAAGAAGCCTGGATGGCGGGCTAAGAACTAGGAAGAGCACTTGACATGGCCTTGAACACAACTGCAGAACTGTGCTCTGCCTACAGCCCCAGAATGACCTGAGTAACGTGCCCTTTCCCAGTCAAGGCTTCAGCTGAGGTCAGCTGCAGTCTTGGCATGGGGACACTTGGAAGCAGGGGGCATGGGTAGAGGTGACAGGAGTTCTGTCCCACAGAAGCTATCAGCCAATGTATGTAGAGTGTCTTAAGTCACTAGGCTTTAGAGTCTTTTGTCACCCAGTAGTAACAGCGCATACAGGGTGATGTGTTCAGTACTGATCATCTTTCAGACAGTGAGACACATGTCTGGCACAAAATGAGCCCCCACCCCTGTCCCTTTGGATTGGGTCCAAGTCTTCATGTATGCTAAGTGAAAAAGCTCTACCACAGAAATACATACTCAGTCCACAAAATGATTTCCCAATAGAATGTTTCCACATTAATCATTTCCCCTCCGAGGTGGAGGCAAATCTATGCTTCCTGAACCTGGCCTGAGTGAGGCTGGGGGTTTGTTAAGACCCCGAGTTTAGAAAGACTAGGCTTGAGCACTGGCTCTGAGGGCAGGAGTGTTCCTTCCCCGGGGCCTCCCACTCGTCCTATGTCCTACAGTGGAATGTTCTGGTCCATTCTGTGTTGTTATAATGGAATACCTGAAGCTGGGTAAGCTCATGAGACCAGAGATTGATTTCTTTGGCTGAGAGGTCCAAAGTCAAGGGGCTCAAGTGTGATGAGGACCTCCATGATGGGGAGAAGGCAAAGGAAAAGGAAAAGAGGGAGGGAGGAGGGAGGGAGGGTTTACACAGGTGCAAGACTGACCTCCTCTTTTGTCGGGACTCGACGCCTCTGACCTCTAACCCACCCCCACAGTACCCGTATTAATCCAAGCCCCAGGGCAGACCCAGTGTATGTGATCACCCCACTGTTTTAGGAATGACATGTTCCCATAAGTTCACATGTGAACATTTGGTCCCCAGCTGGTGGCATTAGTTTTGGAGGTGGCGAAGACTTGGGGGAGATAAGACTGCTATCAAACTTGGGGGTCACAACTTGTGCTCTGAGTCAGGTCTGGTCACCTTCAATAAGCCAATAAAAAGAGCCAAATTAAAAGAAGAGATCAGAACAAAGGCATTTATTCAGTGGGGACACATTGGGAAGGGGGACAAAGAGATCCGGTGACCCCCTGGAAATCAACATTAAAATAGAGGGCTCAGGATACACACATTTAAAGAAAGGGCTAGGTAGTTCTAGCTAAGACATGGTCTCACCCACCATTGGCCCATCCCTACCTGGGTTTCAGTGTCACTTCGTAAGGTGGACTGTCTCTCTATCAGGGATACAAGTTCCGCTTTAGAAGACCTCGGCTACAAGCCCTCCCTGAAGGAAATGGGTCACTGCAGTGCTCCTTTGAAGGTGACACCAGCCCCCCAGTGCCTTCCTCACTCTCTCCTCCCTGCCCACCATGTGAAGAAACTCTCCAGCCACAGCCCTCTGCCACTGTGACGCTCTACCATGGGGCCAGGAGACAACAGCCTGAACCCTGAAACCGCGAGCCCTCTTCAGTTTGGAGCTGCTTTCTTGGGCATTTTGTCCCTCCCAGCTCCCTCCTCGAAAGTCCCTACTCCCCTTTCTGAGAACTGAGTTTGTGGACAGCCAAGGGCCCACAAACCACGGTGAACTTCTAATTGTCATGCAGGAATAACAGTCCAATAGGAAAGGGGGAAACTCTGAGGCCCCTGGAGGCAGCAGGGTGCCATCTGATGTTTCAAGTGTCACAGTCCCATGTACTCCACAGGCTTCAGGGTATAGCTTAGAAACTGGCAGCAAGTGCTACCGTCCCTTGTAGAGCAGGTCTGCAGAGAGCAGTCAGCAAGGAGGGTGGTGGGGAGCAGCTGGTCCCCTGGCTCCGGCAGGTCTCTAAGGCTGGAGTGAGCAAGCCCCTCATATGCCCACCCCTACCTCAGACTCAGCCCAGGCAGCTGGTCTCCAAGGTTAAGGCAGAAATGGTGGGTCTCAGAAATGGAGCAAGAACTCAAAGCAGGAGCAGCGGGAGCTGAGACAGGGAGTCTCTGGTGTTTTCTCTAAAGGGCAGAGCAAGCTGAGAGCTGGACCCTTGCCAGGATCTGGACTGACAGAGATGATGTGTGGTCCCACATTATATAGAGCCCAGTGGACTTTGATTGGCTGGGTGTGTGTGTGTGTGCATGCAAATAAGATGTAGAATAGGACTAATTAAGTGAGAGACGTCTGAACTGGGTAAGAGAAAGACTCTCAAAACCCTTGTTTCTTTTCTTTTTAAAGACATTTTAAACATATAATTATCTTTTAAATTATGCATAGGGGTGTGTGTATGTGTGTGTGTGTGTGTGTGTGTGAGAGAGAGAGAGAGAGAGAGAGAGAGAGAGAGAGAGAGAGAGAGAGAGAGAGAGAGAGAGCGAGAGAGAGCATGCACGTGTATGCATGCCTACGTGTACATGTGCATGCAAATACACAGGAAGCAAAGGCACCAAATCTCCCAGAGTAGCAGTTAGACTGTTATGAGGTTCCTGACGGACAAAGGTGCTGGGAACAGAATTCAGATCCTCCGGAAGAGCAGCACATACTCTTAACCACTGAGCCATCGCATCAGCTTGCCCAAATCGGTGTTTCACTTAGAGCCACTGCTACCACGTCTCTGACGTAGCAGCAGAAGAGAGGAGAGCGGGTGGGAGGAACCCCACATTTCCCTGGTTTGCAGCTTGGATCCACACTGGGCAAAGCAGTCTGTTGTGCTGGGGAGTTTGGGCTGGATTTTTGGCCGCAGGGACCAACGTCATGGTTCCCTTGTCCCACTTGAGGTAGTCCAGTTATTGCAGTAGGCTAAGTGAAGCTGCTGTCCCCTAGCTCCCGCCTTGATGGTCCCATGGCCTGCTCTGACTGTTCAGGTTGCTGCTGGGAACCCTCTTGCTGCTGCCATCAGCCAGGTCACCACTGGGGCCATCTCTTACCCTTCCACCGCCTCCTAAGACTGCTGAATGGGGGGGGGGGGGATACATTTTGAATTCATGAATTTTGAATCCCCTAGTTAAATGCAGGAGTAACCTTGGTCCAGTTGCACCCCAACTTCACATGCAAGGGACCCTGGGGTTTATTATTTGCCTCCCCCGCCCCTGGTCTTTTCAGAAGCCCAGACCCCAGAAACGCTATAGCTCCTCTTCCCCCTCCTGGAGGCTGGCAATGCTTAGTCAGCCAGAGGCTCTTGGTGGCGGACTGGACCACTCCTTGCACAGCCTGTCTGTGCTGAGATGCCCATGCTGGCTGTGGCGCCTGGTCTGTGGAGCCAGAGCTGTGCCCAGCACTTTGCCTGCTTGGCCCCATCCCCACACAAGTTGTGAGTCATCCTTCACAGAAGCCTTGTGACCATGGCTACTGCTCTGGAGGAGGCCAGGAGTCAGCTACCTCCATTGGGTCTGTCCAGTGTCTTGGAGGCAGGATGTGCCACAACAGGGTTATTCTCTAGTCTCCCCCCAAACACGTCCTGGGTATAAATGGGGATCAGTGTCTCAGCCTGTGTCTGTGAAACCTGGCCTCTCCCACTGCTCTCTGGCTTTGTTTCTCTTCTAACCCTCTGCCCCCGCCTGCACATGGTTTTGGCTTCATTTCTCTCTAATTGCTGTCATGGTTTTAAGGATACTGGCCTCTCCCACTTCTTAGCCTCCCATTTTCCTGCTATGTACCTGGCCCAGTCACCTCCAACCACCCATTCTCCCATACTGAAAGCCTGTTCCCTAGCGTTCCACAAGACTCTCATCCTGCGTGCCACCTGCTCACTCCTACATGGGCCTCTGCTACCCTCACAGATAGTGGCAGGCCAGGCCTAGCTCTGGCAGGTATTGGGTGAGGTGACAGAGAGGGAGGAGATATGAAGCAGACCAGAAGAGAAAAACATTTCCAGATGAGTTCATTGAGCACACACTGGGAGCCAGGCCTGGACCTGGAGCACCAGTTCCCTAGGGCAAGGGAGGGCTTGGAAATATAAAGCAGTCCCTATGGCCAGCATTATAGACAGGCAGGGGGCCATGGCCTCCCGACACTGAATCTGAGAGTCCAACAACACTTCCTGGGAATGCTGGCTCTGCTCAAAGACCTGAGAGGAGGCAGGGAGAAGACAGGGAAAAGAGTGATGTGGGAGGCAACATCAGTGGCCACTGGAAGGAGCAGTCACTGTGAATGGCAGGAACAGATGTAGTGGGCAAGAGCAGTCACTGTGGACAGGAACAGTCACAGTGGGCAGGATGGTCACTATGGACAAGAGTGGTCACTGTGAGCAGAAATAGTCATTGTGATCAGAAACACTCACCTTGGCAGGAACAGTCTCTGTGGGCAGGAACACTCACCATAGACAGGAACAGTTGCTCTGGGTAGGAATAGTCACTGTAAACAATAACAGTCTCTGTGATCCGGAACACCCATGATGAAGAGTCATTATGGACAAGAGTGGTCAGTGTGGGCAGGAACAGACACTGTGGGCAGGAGGAGTCACTGTGAGTAGTTACAGTCACTGTGGGTAGTTACAGTTAGTGTGGGCAGGAACAGGCAATATGAACAGGAGGAGTCATTGTGGGCAGAAACAGGCAATGTGGGCAGGAATAGTCACTGTGGGAAGGAATAGTCATTATGGACAAGAACAGCTGGTGTAAACAGAAACAGTCACTAGTGCGCAGGAAGAGTCACAATGAGCAGGAACTATCATGTCAGTAGTAACAGTGGTTGTGAGGGGAACAATAGAAGTAGATAGAAACAGCTGCCATAGGAGAAACAGTCATTGTAGGCAGGAACAGTCATTGTAGGTAGGAGCAGTCATTGTAGGCAGGAATAGTCATTGTAGGCAGAAACACAGGCATTATAGGCAGGAACACAGTCATTGTAGGCAGGAACAGCCATTGTAGGTTATGGTGATATTGTGTCCCCCAATATATGGTGCACCATAATAAACTTATCTGGAGTCAGAGATCCCATCTGGATCTCTGTGAGTTCAAAGCCACACTGGAAACAGCCAGGCATGGTGAACATGTCTTTAATCCCAGGAAGTGATGGCAGGAAGCAGAAGGGTATATAAGGCGTGAAAACCAGGAACTAAAGGCTGTTAAGCTTTTAGGCTTTTGAGCAGCAGTTCAGCTGAGATCCGTTCGGATGAGAACACAGAAGCTTACAGTTTGAGGAAACAGGATTGGCTGAGAAGTTGGTGAGGTGAGGTTAGCTGTGGCCTGTTCTGTTTCTCTGATCTTTCAGCATTCACCCCAATACCTGGCTCTGGGTTTGTTTTTATTAATAATACCATTTAAGATTCATGTTTCAGTAGGTAGAAACAGTCATTGTAGGCAGAAATAGTCATTGTAAGTGGGAGCAGTCAATGCAGGGAGGAATAGTCATTGTAGGCAGGAATAGTCATTGTAGGCAGGAACAGTCATTGTAGGCAGGAATTGTCATTGTAAGAAGTATTAGTCCCTGTGGTCAGGAGTCATCCCTAGGGGCTCAAGAATAGTCCTAGGAGGGAACCATCACAATAGACAAGAGATGTTCAAGGATCTATGTATGGATGGAGGCACATGACCTGCTTGGTTAACTACCCCCAGAGCATGAGTAGGACCCTGTGACTACTGCCCACCCCAAGCCTTACAGAAAGACTCTTCAGCCTCAGGTCCCCCTGTTTCCAGGGGAGATAGGCCTGGAGACAGTGTTATTTAGCAACTCACAGGCTCTGACTCTGGCCTCTTCCTGCTTCCTTCTATTCTTCTGACCTGGCCACACTGCAGCTGCTGCAGGGCTGGAGGCTCAGGGAGGCTGCCTTGGCTCGCTTATCTCTCTCCTGCTGTTTCCTGCCTAGGGAGATAAGGAGAGGAGGTGGGTGAGGATCGAGGCACTGGGGACCAGCTCCCTCTGCCACTGTGGAGTGTCCAGGCATGGGGCTGAGCAGATACAGTGGTGTGATGATGTGCCTAGCCCTAAAGCCCTTAATCTGTCCCCACCCATAAAAATGGGATGATCACTGTATTTATCAGGGTTCACTGGAGGAACAGAACCAACAGAATGTGTGTGTGTGTGTGTGTGTGTGTATGTGTATGATGTAGATGTATATACGTATGAGAGAGACAAAGAGAAAGAGAGAGAGACAGAGACAGAGAGAGAGACAGAGAGAGAGAGAGAGAGAGAGAGAGAGAGAGAGAGAGAGAGAGAGAGAGAGAGAGAGAGAGAGAGAGAGAATTCATTAGAATGGCTTACAGGCTGTGGTCTAGCTAGTCCAACAATGGCTGTCTACAAACGTAAAAATGGAAGGTCCAATAATTCAGTAGTTGTTTAGTACATGAGGCTGGATATTTCAGCTGGTCTTTAAAAGACACCAGGATCCCAAAGAAGTAGGCTCTAATGCCTATGGAGGAATGGACTTGCCAGTGAGAGCAAAAGCAAGCAGGCAAAGAGAGCGAGCTTCCTTCTTCCTTTGTATAGGCTGCCAGCAGAAAGAATGACCCAGCTTTAAGTGTATCTTCCTATCTCAAAAAAATCTGTATTAGCCAGGCAGCAGTGGTGCACACCTTTAATCCCAGCACTTGGGAGGCAGAGACAAGTGAATCTCTGAGTTTAAGGACAGCCTGTTCTACAGAGCAGTTCCAGGGCAGCCAGGGCTACACAGAGAAACCCTGTCTCAAAGAAACCAAACCAGAAAAAAAGTTAAAAAAAGAAAAAAATCTCAACTGAAAGTTTATCTTCTCATCTTAAAAGATCCATATTAAAAGTGGGCCTTCCTGCTTCAAATGATTTAATTAAGAAAAAAATCCCTCACAGATGTGCCCAGCTGCTTGGGTTTTAGTTTAATTCCAGATATAGTCAAGTCGACAACCAAAAAATGGCCATCCCAGTGACCATGCTCATCTCCTAGGACAGTGGCTGTGCCATCATCCAGGGACTTGATGGGGACAGTGGAAATCATAGCCTGACCAAGGGCGATGGGGCAGGGGGTGGGCAGGATAACTGCAGAGGAAAGCATGGAGTGATCATTCTCCTATTGAGCTCATGGCAGCCACCCCACCAGGACTTCTTGGGAAATTTGTTATTAACATCCCGATGCCTGGGACTTCCAGGAAGGATCTGGGCTCTGGGTTCCAGCTTCCTCCTCCCTCTCAGCCCTAGCATCCACCTGAATATAGAGGGGCAAAGGAACCTCCATGAAGAAGGTCACAGAAACCTCCCAATCTCTTCCGTAGGCTTTTAGGAGCCTGATACACCCTTTCCTAATCAAGTGTCTCAGTGGGACTTGCTGGTGTCCCTTCCTGTGTCTTTTAAGTGGACCAGCAGAAATGACATCTGAAGGAGGAGGTGCAAATGATGGCAGAGGAGACTCTGAGTACCCACTGGGAATTTCACCCTTGATGAGTCCAGTATTTCACTTCAGTATTTCACATTCATTCAACAAATAGTTTTCAAGTAGCTAATGTATGCCCAGTACAGTTTGAGAGAGAATGTAGATAGCAAGGACCCTGACTATTAGAGATAACAGTAAGCCAGCCGGGCAAGATGAATTGTGATTAGTGATTGTGATGAGGGCCACCAGAGCTCTGGGATGGAGAGGATGGAGGGCCACCTACTCTGGGCAGGCAAGGTCTGTGCAGAGGAACTATTGCATGGGAGGACTGTCCTTGCATTTGTATAAAAGATTAATTTTTAGTATTATGAATTGTGTGTGTGTGTACACATGCGCATGCACATGAGTGCAGGTACCCTAAGAAGACACAAGAGGGCACAAGATCTCCTGAAGCTGGAGTTATAGGTGGATGTGAGCTGTTCAACATGGGTGCAGAGAACAGAACTCCGATTCTCTGCAAGAGCAGCAAACACTCTTAACTACTGAGTCATCTCTCCAAGTATCTGTTTTCTGATAACCGGGGTCCAGGGTGAGAGCGGTAGGTGGGGATGTGGTGTTGGGAGAGTGCAGGTTTAAAATATCTCCATGGAGAGGTCACCATTGAGCTCTTTTCTGCTTCCCCTCCATCCAGCACCCACTTGTCCCCCCCCCCCCCCCCCCCGTCATCTATGGCTCTCCAGCTCTGGGCCAGTAGCCCGTATGTATGTCAGGAAGCTACTGATCTGTAACAGGCTCCACCCTCTTGCTCCCTCCCCTTCTGGCCTGGTGAGGCTCAGCTCACCCTCCTCATCCATTCTCCTTTCCCAGAGCCTGTTATAAAACACACAGTAGCTTGGCTCAAAAATCCTTCCATGGCTTCCCATTACCACACAGATACACCAGGCCTGGAGACACAACACAACCAGATCACAGCCTTTGCCCGGGCCTGTGTCTCCTCCTATTGTTGAGGTTCCCCGTGGCTCTAAGCACATCATGCTGCTTGTCCTCCACAAGCTCACTCACGTAGTCCCCCTGCCTGGAGCCCTGCCCCCTTCCTCATCTCTGGTAGAGATGATACACACTGACTATAATGTTACAGTCATCCCTCCACCCATCTCCAGCACTCTGTCCACTTCTCCATCTAGGTCCTTCATGTATGGAGATGGGTACAGTGCCCTGATGTCCTCAGTGCCAACCGGACAGGAGGAAAGGCAGAGTGCTGCACCGAGTACTCCATAGACCACACCCCCAGGTCTCTGTTCTTGTCTATAAAATGAGACTTTACAAGTACTCCTTACGTTGAGTGATTGGTGTGGTGACAGACTTCAGTGAGTTGGGAAGCCCGCAGGGGTCTTTATAAAACAGATGCATTTGGTTGGGGGACAGGCAATGAATGGAGTGGGACAGTCCTGCCCAGTGAGAAACTGTCCCACAATCCTTTTGACACCTCCAGAACCCACTGGGAATTCATGGAGATTGCCTGACTCTAGACGCTGGCCACTTCCCATGTCAACATGAGGACACTGCACACATTGAACACAACGCTAGAGTTTGCATGGTGTGAAGTCTGAAGTCTATAGTAGGGTGCTTTCGAGTGTGGTAAGAGTGGCCCCCAAGCTTTGAAGCATATGGCCCGGGGATGGGGGTCTCCTTTCAGCACCCCTCAGTCCCGTGAAGCTGCAGCAGTCAACCTGAGAGCTGAGCTCTGGGCTGTGGGATGGTCTGTATGTCAAATTGCTCTGATTGGTCAATAAATAAAACACTGGTTGGCCAGTGGCCAGGCAGGAAGTAGGTGGGACAAGGAGAGAGGAGAATTGTGGGAAGCGGAAGGCTGAGGTGGAGAGACACTGCAGCCGCCACCATGACAAGCAGCATGTGAAGATGCTGGTAAGCCATGAGCCATGTGGCAAGGTATAGATTTATAGAAATGGATTAATTTAAGATATAAGAACAGTTAGCAAGAAGCAAGGTCCTGCCACGGCCATACAGTTTGTAAGCAATATAAGTCTCTGTGTTTCCTTGGTTGGGTCTGAGCGGCTGTGGGACTGGCGGGTGACAAAGATTTGTCCTGACTGTGGGCAAGGCAGGAAAACTCTAGCTACAGCTCTGGGCTACTTAGAGCTCACGCCCTAGCTTTCAGGGCTCTGACACATTTGAGGGTGAACAAATGAAGCAGTAACTGGGTACACTCTCGGGGGAATCTCTTTGAACCCCTAATATGTCCCCATCCAGGTGACCTGTCACTTGGGCCTTCCTAGACTCTGCTTTTCCCAGTCCTAGAACATTCCATGGAACAAGCTAAGCACTGGCCTTCCTTGGTTCCAGTGGTTGCTTGGCTTCTTGGTGGGTGTGGGAGAAAACTGGCCTGACCTTTGGGAACCTCCAGTAGAGGCCACCTGGATGTGAAGGCCCAGTGAGGTCCATAGCCCAGTTAAGGACCCTCCTTCCTTCCCACTGGGAATAAAACCGTGGGGTCTGCTTCAGATTCATATGGGTTGTTTTGTTTTTTTTTCTCACAGTTTTTCTCTGGTAAGTAACTCACGATTGTTGTCAAAAGAGCTGTGTGCGCACAGGAGCATGGAATTTTCCATTCCTTCTCCTCTGTCATATGAACCAGAAGCAGGATGGCATTGTTAATGACTTTGCCTGTGGCTGGCTCCATGTTTTTGCTCAACACTGTGCCCACTCACTTCAAATCTTTTTTCTTTTTTCTTTTTTTTTTCCATTTTACAAAATCCAGATCACATGGCGCCTATTATTGCAAGATCTGTTTTGACGGTGCGTGGGGCTGGGAGGCCGCCTGCCAGCACGCGGGCTCTTTCCACGGTGCTTTCTCTGTGCGCGCACCTTCGTTAATTTGTCTGTAAATGGTTTCATTAAACTGTTTTTTCTCATAGAATGAACACAGGCATACAGCGAAGACTTAATAAGATGCTAATTTCTCTCTAGCCTCTCAGACGGCCCATGTTTGTTTCTTATTTTTCCAAACGAAAGTTAGAAGAAGAAGAAAAAAAGACCTTTCTCTGTTGCTGTTTGTACACTTGAGCCAGTGCCTACTGGGGGGTCTGAGAAAGGGGGAGGCTTTGAACAGTGCCCCATGTTTACAACACAGGTGATTTTATTTTTTAGAGCAAGAATTAATAGCGACTGTGCTCTGTTGTATTGCTATAACTGTCACTGGCCAACGAGGGAAAGTGGATGATAGTCGGTGAAGCCTAGACCACACCTCAGCACAGCCCAAAACTCTGCACACATTGACACAGACAGTGACTTGCTTAGTCTTCAGAATGATTCTAGGAGGCAGCAGCCACGATTGTCCTCAGATGAAGCTCAGATGAAGAAACTGAGGCACAGGAAAGGAGAGGAGTAGGCTGGTGAGATGGCTCAGTGAGTCTACCACCAAGCCTGGCGGCCTGAGGCCAGTCCCGAGAACCACGTAGTGAGAATGGAGAGAACTGAGTCCTGCAAATCCCCTGACCGCCACACACAGCATGGCATGTGCATGGCCCCCTCCATCAAGATGTAATTCAAACAAAGAAAAACAAAAACAAAACCAGAAGTGTTTGCAGGAGAAAGCTAGCTAGCATGTGATGTGGTGGGGACGGGCACCTGGCTGGTCCCATGGTTCTGAACCACCCCCACCTATCTCCATAGCATGTCTGGTGGGGTCGTATGAGCTTCCCTCCTGTCCATATCACAACGGGAAGCCCCCAGGGGCACCTTTGAACCTCATGACAGCCCTCACCAGCTGGAGGAGGGGTCGCCTGTACTCAGCCTCACAATGAACTGCTTCTCAGTGCTCTGCTCTGCCCTGCCCGGGGTACCAGGACAGAAGAACACATGGGCTGCGCTGGACCACTTGCTGTACAACCCGGGGCTTGGAATTCTCTTCATCTCCCCTCTAGGTCTCTCTGCAGAGTGTCAGCATGTTAATTGTGCCAGTTCCAAAGGGGCCTTGGTTCCAGGACTCTGGTCTCTGTCTGGCCCATTTTGCTGTGTGACTTTAGGCCTTCTCTTTGCTTCTCTGAACCTCTGCTGCACTGGGTACAAAAGGGGGCTGATGCTGTTGCGGCTCCCACACAGACAGGAAGATTTGATGAATCTGTGTGGGTCTGGCCAAGAACGAGCGAGCGTGGTGAGAAATGGGAGGAGAACAGGTTTGGGGTGAGAAGCTGACCTTTGGAGTGGGAAAGAGGCCTTTGTGTTCCTGGGTGTTTGTTCCTGCAGTTAAGCAAACAAAGGAGACCTTCCTCCAGGAGCCTCCAGTGAGAGGATATTGTGAACAAAGGAACGTGATGGACAGGTCCAATCTAGAGAGAAGGAAGCAACTCTGGCTCCTGTTGAGACTCTGGGAAAGGGGAAGTGGTACTGTCTGAGCTACAGAGAAGACAAGAGGTTAAGTGTGGAACCTTCAAGGTCCTGGGAAACCAATCGGAGAGATCAGAACTGAGTCTCAGGGTCCCTGGACCCAGCAGTACCTGAAGCCTGATGAGCTGACATTTCCATCAGGCCCCAGATTTCACCCGTGTGTCCTTAAGTTGCATTTGTCATTGTTGCAGAATTGTGGGTGTGTCTGTTTCCAGAGCAGCTGAGGACAGACGTCAAGTGCAGAGGAAGCCTGGGCTGAGTGTGTGGAAGGATTAGGGTACACTGGCCAGCGTGCACAGGTAAAATGGGGGCACTTCAGAGGTGAGGAATGCTGCCTAAGCAGGAAGTGGAAAGAGGCAGCTAGCCGTGTGGGACGTCTGGAAGGTTCCTCGGAAGCAGGTATGACTGGGTAGAGGTAGAGAGCCACACGGGTGAGAATTGGAGGATTCATCTCCCTGCACAGTTAGACCCCATCTTAGAGTGCAGGAGTCTGTGCCCACGGCTTCAGGTTCCACATCTGGGATACTCCTCTCCTTGCCATGTGACGACTGAACACACATAACAAAAACAACAGCCAAGCCCTCCAGAGAGAAAGCCGACAGAGCAACCCTGGGGCGTGGGTCAGGGTTAGCGTCTGAACAATCCTTGGGCACTACGTGAACTCTCGCAGGGACTCTGAAGAGCACATGTGCATACGTAGGCTTTTCCCTAGATGGGCTTGGGGAACTTCTGTCCAGACCAGAGGCAGTGGGATGGCCAGGTTGACCACAGAGGCCTGTGGAGTCTTTGGTGGCCACACCAGCCCTGGGCCAGTCACTTGATCGTAACTAATGCACTCAAAGCTCTTACTTTTGCTGGGCATTAACCCCAGTCCTCCAGGTAATTTATGAGTGAGGTCGTTGGTTTTAGATTTCATGTATGTGTGTGGTGTATATATATGTGAATGCTTTGTACATGTGTGTACCAGTTATGTGTAGAGATCACTGGTCAATGCTGTTATCTTTCTCAATATCTCTCCGTCTTTCTTTTCTTTTTTTTTTATGCTTATTTACTGTGTCTATGTGAATAAGGTGTGTTGGGGTTTATGTGTCACAGTGAGCATGTAGAGATCAGAGGACAACTTGCAGGAACAGGTTCTCTCCTGTGACCACGTGGGTCCTGGGAATCGAACTCAGGTCCCCACGCTTGCATAGCAATCACTTTGTCCTCTGAGCCTTCTTCCAGCCTGTTTTGTTTTCTATCACCATGTTTGTCTGGTACAGCTAGCAGAAAGGATCCTAGGGAGGGAGGAATGAGTATCCACAGGTGCTTCCCCCAGCCTGGCAACACACGCTTTCGGGATCCTGGAATACGGCTTTTACAAGGTCCCGTGTTACAGAGAGAGAAGCTGGAGTCCGGTGAGGTAGGGTGTCCCCCAGCAGCAGGACTGGATGTGCTCTGCCCCTGGCCCAACTTTCTTGATGTACAAATATTTTGAGAGCTGGGGACTGGGGGTGCATGTTGTTGGCAACCTTGGTAAGTGCTTCAGCATTCATGGGGATGCCTGCTGTCTGCATCTGGTAACCCCAGGCCCGTGACTGAGGAGACAGGGAGGCAGCCAGTGGGGGAAAGCTTGTCTGTCCTCCTGCACTTGAACCACCTCATGCAGGTATGGCTAGGCACTCGCTTTTTGCTGGCCCGGTACAGAGGGCACTCTCTGAGCTGGCGGTCAGCCAGCAGGAACCTCACTCACCACCCTGGGCTCCTACACTCCACAATCCCTTTTCAGCTCCTCTTCCCCTGAGTAGAGCTGACTGCGTTTCCCTTGCTCAAAGGCAGCATGAGAGGTGGTCTTGATGGGGGAAGCAGATTCCACTGATAGGACTTTGGGGAGGAAGGTGGTGAGTGTGGGGTGTGGCCAGCAGCACTAATGGCATTTGCAGGCCCCAAGATAGACAGGGTAAGCTCTTACACTGGGACCCAAGGAGGCAACATGTGGAACTAGATGCTGGTCCATGGGCTTCATGGGTCCCATGGGCTTCCATTCCTGTCACTCAAGCCACCCGGTATCCTGGCCATCAGGGATGCCTGAGATACTGCTAGTCCCAAGAGGAATAGTGTTCCCTGTTATCTACTGATGTCACCAGCCCTGAGGGCCTCAGACTTCACAGTGGCACTCTGAGGAAGACAGTATGTCGCCTCCATTGCATCTCCCTGGGACCAGGGAGGTCATTTGCCTAAAATTACACAGCATCCACCAAGGTCTGGGGGATCCCCAGCTCATTCCTTTAATCCCAATGGCTTTGTAACTCCAAGTTCAGTGTCCATAATATCATTTGAGGTCCTGATAAAATGCTTGTTCTTGGCCTGGCCTCGTGCCTCAGAACCAGGCTGCAGATGGAGTGTGACAGTGAGGCTCTGGGAGATGTGGTTTTGACAAGCACCAGGGTCATCCTCATGAACAAACCCCACGCTGTCAGAAGGAGCCACTCAGAGCTCTGGAAGGTTCCCAGCTGTGGCTTGTGAACATTGGGAAGGAGGGGCTCTCTGTGATGTGTGATGGGGGAAGGGAAACACTCATCGCTGCTCCTTTTCCTGAACACGCTCCCTGGACAAGACAGGCAGGTTTTCAGGACCTAGTGGATAAAAGTCTGTCAAGCCCTAGCATGAGGCCTGGTGGCAGACAGCAGATGGACCCTGTGCCTAAGGCTGAACCAGTATGTTCCTGGGGTCATCCTTTCCTGCCTCTTCCACTCCCGGCTGCCTATCTCTCCTCCCCAAGACACAGTACTACACTCTGATAGACACCAGGAAACACCAAGACTCTGGGTGACACTATTTAGCCAGGGACAGTTCTGCCAGCCCGGGGGGGGGGGGGGGACGGCAGGAGAGCTGCCCTGCCCTGGAGCCTCAGATCTGTGTAATCTAGCCATACCTTGATGGAGATATGTCCAGCTGCACTCGGGTAGCTGGTGGGAGGAACTAGTAGAGCCTGCAGAGGAGACAAGGTCACATGGCCAGAGTCACATGGCAGTCATACCACGTTAGGTTGACAAATTCTCAAATCCAGTCCATTGTTTAGCCATTGAACTCTTGTTCCAACTAATATCACATAATCAACAACAACATCAGTAAGAAGAAAGGCAGGATGTGAGGGCAATCTGGCTGCGACATCTGTCACCCCATAGTCATCAGGGTTGACTCTGTTGATCAGGTTGGCTAGATGGGTGTCCCCTTTCTCCCTCACTGCTCTATGTGTGTCCCTCCCTAAGCTGAGCACTCTGTCAGTCGAAGAGGACAGCCTTCCCTGAATAGAGGAGGACCGGTCTCTGGTCAAGGGTACACACGGAACTGTGCTCCCCAGCTAGAGCCTACAAATGAGCTCTCAAGAAATAGACAACATCTGAGCACTGCCCAGCAGACAGACCTTTCACCTGGATCACTCAGTCTAAGCCTGAAAACAAATTCCCATGAATAATCCTTATTACACATTCTCATTATTTTATAGATGCAAAACTACAGCACAATGAAAGGATGAACATACTGTTGCCTGGCTCTAGCTCCAGGGGTTACTTGGAGCACAGTTTGAAGACCAGGGTACAGACCACTAAACACCATATTTGTACCCAAATCAGGAAACACCAGGACTCTGGGTCACACTGTTTAGCCAGAGACAGTTCTGCCTGGGCCTGAAGCTTTCTAGAATTGACCATGTCCTCTCACCCCAAAGTTGCTTCCCCAGCCCACCCTGTGGTCCTACTGAAGAGCTGAGTCCACCTAGCCTTGACTGGCTTCTGTACCCAGGGTTTTCTGCTTTGTACATGTGTGTACCAGATAGCTTAGGTAAGACCCACCCTCTCCTAAGCTATCTCCTCCTGATGGCTTCCAGGACCTTATTGGCTCCACCCTGAGGTCACTGTTAAATCGTCTGGAGGGCCAGTTATTGATCCCAGATGGCCAATCAGCTTCTTTCCTGGGGTCCCCAAGGGGGAAAGATTTCTGCCCATTGGTGGTGAGATAGGGCTGGGGCACAGGCGGTCAGGTCTCACACCATATCCAAGAAGGAAGTGGAGATGCAGGAGGGAGGGCAGAGAGTCCTGTGGTCTGTATCCCGTCCTTCCCCATGCTCGGTTGCTTACTCTTGACGTCTGCCTGACTGAGGCATGCTCACTTCAGATGCTCCCCAGAAGAGGAGGAAAATCAATCATCAGTCAATTGATGGATCAATCAGAGAAGAATGGAGCTACTTGTCAGACTGTCTCCTGCACATTCTTAGTGGCCCACCTACCAACCTTCTTCCTTTCGCTTCCCCTGTGCTTACCAGCCAGGCTGCACTGCTTCAGCATGGCATGAATTTTAGCCAGTGGGATAACAGAAGTTCTGTGGGGCTTAGCTGGGTGCGTGGGAAAGGATCCTCAGGTTCAAAGGACATGTGAGTCAGGACCTGTGAGGAGTCCCACACTCCCCTGCCTTATGCATATATTTAATTGTGTGGGGTTTTTTTCTGCACTGGAGAGAGAAAAGAATGCTGAATCCTTGCCCCCTCCCCCTTACCTGTTTTTTCCAGGTACAACTAGGAAGCTTGCACCTGGGCACATGGTTGCCCATCCAAAGACAACATTTCCCAGCATCCCTTGCAGCTAGGCGTGGTCAGGCAGTCAAATTCTACCCTGCGGTGTAGATGATCCATGCATCCTCTGTGACTGTACTCACAAAAGGATGCGTGTGTCTTCCCCTTTTTCTCTCTTCTTGATGACTGGCATACTCACAGTGATAAATTACTTCCTTCCTTGTGAATGAGGACAAGATAGAGAGACCTTGTCCCAACACCTCTGGGCCCCCTGTTAACACTGAACTGGCCTTGGAATGAAAAAAGAGAGGGAAATAAATGTCAGTATTTACCAATCCCATTACTGTTTTGGTTTCTGTAACAATAGCTATGTCTGTGTGATACAGTCACTTTGTCTTTCTACTTTAGACTTAGGGTGGTGCCTAGAGCTGTGGCAGCCATCTTGTGGTTATGAGGGGAAGCCAAGAAGCTAGCTGAAAAGCCAACTAAGAGTTCTCCTTCACTGGGCTCCTGAATTTGCCAGCTCTGCACCAATTATTAGATTATCCATCACTTCTTGTTTCAGTGATCAAACACCATGACTAAAAGCAGCTTACGGAAGAATTTATTTTTTGCTTATAGTTCTGGGGGAGGGGGTCCATGACAGCGGAGGAGGCACAGCAGCAGGAGGCTGAAGCAAGAGGCTGAGCCATCACATCTTCAATTGCAAAAATGAAGCAGAGTGAACTGGAGGTGCTGGGACGAGGCTATACATTCTCAAAGCCTGCTCAGAGCGACACACTTCCAGCAAGGCCACACCCCTAAAAGTCCCACAACCTCCCCAACCGAAATCACCAACCAGGTACCAAGTGCTCAAAGACTTGAGCCTTGGGGGGCATTCCACATTCAGACCCCGTGGTAGACAAGATGATGCGCCTCTCCTTCACCAGGGTTTGCTCTTTGGTTTTCTAGCACTTGCAGACAAAGCAGCCACCTGAAGTTTGCTATAAGTCCTACGGACGAGCTGTCTGAAGTCACCCAGTGGGAAGGGACAGTGGAGCTGTGGCTCTATGGGGAGCTGGCTGTGTGGCTGGGCCCATGTGTCATTGTAAGGTTCCTTCCATTCAAGCTTCAAGTCCAGGCTCAGCTCTGTCCAAAGAGGAGGTAGGGAGCATATCTCTGGGTCTCTGGGCTCCCTGACTTGGACTTCTGTTTCTGCCCATGTTTGCATTTCAGCATGATCTGGAGTCCAGGGCTCCCCTTGGTCAGTTTAGGGTCTGGTGAGGAAGTGAAGCCCATCAGCTCAGATCATGAGCACAGCTCAGTGAAAGGGCATTGCAGAGGCACAGACGGGGGATATTGAGGCACAGTATATAGGCACCAGGGCAAAAGGGGAAAGCCACAAAGCTTCCAGGTCTGCAGGCATCAGGGGAGCAGTCAGCTGAACTAGAAAGGCCTGACCCGCGGTCCCATCTCCTCTCTGGGATCCCGGAGGCATCTCCCAGTCCCTAAACCTAATCTCAGTCAGGAGCATGTGTGACCCAAGGGTGTAATCCTTACAGGTCAATGTCCTGGGACAAGGGGAGCAGAGTGAGAAGAAGGTGGGTCCCTGAGTCTGTACCACAGCCAGCTCTGGTAACACAGGACCTGGGGTAGAAGTCACAAAGCAGCAGCTGGCAATGGGCTGCCCTCCAGGAAAAGCAGGCACCCCTGGGAGAAGGGAGCTTGGAGCTGCTCCCTGCCAGACGAGCTCCGGAGGGGCTCATAAGAAGAGTCCATGTGAATCAATGGCAAACGATGCAAAATGCAGACAGATAAATAACTTAAAAGACAAGGCTTGCTGGGAAGGGCTTCTGATCTCAGCCTGGCTGCTGGGCAGCAGGGCACACAAGCTCTATTTTTAATCAAGGCCAGTTGGGTGAAGACAACCAGATCCTTCAGTGGCTTTGAAAGGAGATCCTGCCTCCTGCTCCCTAGCTGGGTTGCCTTGCCTTACCCTGGGGGACCACCCTTCAGCCCCAGCATGAGAAAGGTCACCACAAGCTCCCACTAGGAGGCAGGGGAGATGAGACCCAGAGTTCAAGTCCCAGCTGTCTTAGGCATATGGAGAGCAGTTGCAGGATGTCTACAAACCTGTTAGTCACCTGTGAGATGGGGAACCAGCAAGGCCCCCTGATGGGTACTGTTGGCCTGCAGTTCTTAGCTCAGGCTCCTTGCAAGAGAGTGAAGAAGTCCAGCTGAAATTCTAGGGCAGGAAGTCACTCAGATATGTGCTCTGCTCTACTCCTCTAAAAGCCAGTTGCCTTGTGGGCAAAACTGACCATGCCCACCACCACCGCATATGTGATCCAAAGAAATGTCACTCAGGTAGCACCAGCTACAGGAAGCACCAGGCAGGGAGCAGCTGTTTGGTTACTGTTAATTCTTTTTCCCCACAAGAAGATAGGGAGGAAAGAGCAAACAGCCCGAGGTTACCACCACAGGGTAGCCTTGAGCTAGACCTCCACCACCCCAGTCTCTCATCTGTAGTGGAATAAAGAATGGAATAGCAAGATGCCCCTTAAGTTCACAAAATAGCCTGGCCAGTGAGAAGCATGCGAAGAAGCCTGGCCTCATCTGTCTGTGCATCAGAGTGGTCCTGTTAACTCACCTCTCTGACCCTTGGTGTCTTATTCTGCAAGGCTCTCCCCACACAGTTGCAGCAGACAATGTGAAGCATTTTGCTCTTGACAAAGGGTGGTTGTCTGGGCTGGAGAGATGGCTCAGCAGTTGAAAGCACTCTTTCAACCTCTAGGGGAACTGGGTTCAATTCCCAGTACCCACATGGCAGCTCACGCCTGTCCAGACGGATCCAGTTCCAGAGATTCATCGCACCAGGCATGCATGTGGTGCCTGTATCTGCATGCAGGTGAAATACCCATACACATAAAATAAAATAACTAAATCTTTACAAAAAAATAAGTGATTGTTGTTTATATAAAACTTATTCCTTAGGCAGGAACAAGGTCCCTGGTGCCCTGTAGGAAAGGAACTGAACAGTTCCACTTGGATGAAAGGGAAGACACAGACATGCAATATTTTCACCCAGTAAAACAGAAACTCTGATGAGAGGACAAAGATCAGAACTACCCACCTTCCACTTCCTCGGCCAGCACTTCCTGGTAGACACCACCCACAAGGGGCCCTCTGAGATCTCCGCCCCTACCTTAGCCCAGGCTATGAAGCTGCACACACACACACACACACACACACACACACACACACACACACACACACATTGTTGTTCTGCTTCTCAGACATGGCCGCTCCTGTGAACAGCACTCAGGCCAGAACTGCTTCCACCTCCATATGTCATATTCTCATATCACATTCACAAGAAGGTTGTCCATAACTGCACAGCTAAGTACACTCCATGTCTTAGCTCCCAGCTGTCCATCTGTGATGAAGGGGAGGTTATGTGGCATTTGTTTTGAGGGATTTTTGTTGTTGTTGTTGTTGCCTCTGTTTTGGGAATCTGTGCCATATATGTGGGCCTTGCCACCAAAATTTCATCCAAGGCAGGTATCCCTGGCTATGCTGGAACTCACTCTGAAGACCGGGCTCAAACTCACAGGGATCCACCTGCCTCTGCTTCTCAAGTGCTGGGATTAAAGGCATGTGCCACCACGTCAGAGTTTCCCAGGGTGAGTCCACTGGACAGGTACAGCACAGTGCCATGATGTAGAGACTGGCCACAGAGCCACTAGACCATGGCAGGGACTTGCAGTGCCCCCCCCCACCGCCACCTTCAGAGCTTACACTCCCAGAACACATTCTACTCCCCAACAGGTTCTTTCCCAGCTCCAAAGCTGAATAAGGGGATCATGAAACCCATCCTCCTCCAAGATACCAACATCACTTTTCTTGTTGTCTGTCTCCATCCCTTCCTCCTTCCCTGGGACAAAATCAGACAGAAGGAGCAGGAAAGGACTGGGGGGCAGGGGGAGTCACATCACATAACAGGAACCTAGATCTGGGGTTTGTCGGGTCCTAGAGGCCCTGCTCCCAGCTAGCTTGCTGCAGCCTGTGGTGAGCTGCAACTCCATAGGATTCGATCTGACAGTGGAATTTTTTACAGTGGAATAGAAAAGAACATTTTCTATTCATGGTGCTTACACATAACATAACCACAGCTCATTCATTCTAGTTAAGGATCCAGAGAGGCCACATGCGGTTAGGACCTAATGCGCAGGTCCTGCAGATCAGGGGTCCTGAGGACTCTCGAACTTCTGGAAAGCTGGCATTGGTTGCATCGCTGCAATAGTAGCTTCCAGCATAGAGCCCACTGGGTTGCTACTTGGAGCTAGAGCGGTGACAGAGACTAATGAACAGGAGAGCCGAGGCTCTGCCTACATGTGCTGATCGCCCTCTTGGATTTCCAGTGCTTTCCCCTATGCTGGGGTCTGAAAGAGCATTGTCGGGTAGAACAGGGGCACAGCTCGCAAGAAGCGTGAATAGTCAAGGGGTGGACTGTGTCAGGCAACTCGGTCATGCCATGGCCTCAGGACCCATCTGGCCTGGTACAAATTCAAAGTCCTCCACGGATTAGTGACAGGACATCCACCCACTTCCTAGCCACTGTCATTATTAGCATGTCAGGGCTATCTATGGCTGACAGCAAGTCCCCTCCACCAGGGCAAAGGCTTCTCCATCTTGGATTCCACCAATGGGCAAGGCAACGGGACATTTGCAGCCAGCGCCTTAATGCCTCTCTTCTCCAGACTGTCCTCGAGGCCAGCTTTGTATTCCTGCCTGGCCAAATGCATAAAGGCTTGTTAATAATGAATAGGGCCCTGTCTGCCTTACTT
The DNA here is from genome assembly GCF_049852395.1 of Peromyscus maniculatus bairdii. NCBI lineage: Eukaryota > Metazoa > Chordata > Mammalia > Rodentia > Cricetidae > Peromyscus > Peromyscus maniculatus. The sequence continues at coordinate 70,417,471 of NC_134855.1, forward strand.
AACACTGAAGCTCCGAGCAGATGCGCAGCCCTTTAGAAATGATCCGGTCCAGCTGATGAGGCCCCTCGGGGCGCGTTCCTGCAGCCAGCCTCTTGTTCCTCCTAATGGAATCATAATGTTAATGTGATTTCAATTAGGGCTGCGTTACACAACACAGGTGCTGGAGCAAGCCTGAAGCGGGGAGGCTCCTCGGAGACTCATTTTCCTGGGAAAGGTGTTTGTGTTTCCAAAAGCACCTTGGATCCCAAGAAAGAACAGCCACTGGGCTGAATGGTAACTGTGGGGCACATCCGTGTCCCCTCAGGGGCCCTGGACTTTTGCTTTCCACTCAAACCTGAACAGCAGCCCTCATCCTGCTTACAGCTGATGTGTGTCACGGGGACTCCTGAGGTCTAAAGGCCCCAGTAGGAAAAACACTCGCCCAAGAATGGAACAAAAATCTTACCCTAGGCAACTGTGTTTCCAAAGTGGCAAAACAGAGACACTGCTTTGTTACAATGGCCACAGCCCATTTTTCTCTTTTTAAATTTTTATTTTTATTTTATAAACATGGGTATTTTGCCTGCATTCACACCTGTGCACCACTTGTGTGCCTGATGTCCATGGAGGTCAGAAGAAGGCCCCCAGATCCCCAGGAACTGAAGTTACAGGTAGTTGGAAGCCACCATGTACATACTGGGAATTGAACCTGGATCCTCTGGAAGAATCACCAGTGCCTTTAACTGCTAAGCCATTTATCCAGCCCCCCGCTTTTCTTTCAGAAAAAAAAAAGCATGCATGTATGTATACATAGAGATGTAGCTGCCAGATGTGATCTGAACGCTGCATGAATACACTCATTCCTCAGATTTTATCAAAATGAATGCATGTAAACATTTGGGGGCAATTTTCATAGAATGCAATAGCCCTCAAGAACATATGGCCAAACACCCCCCCCCCCACACACATACCCTGAGAAACCAAAGCCTAGAGCTACAAGGCCAGCTGGGCCCCTGGGGAACACTAGCCATCTGCCGTTCTGCAGATGAGGAAGCCGGAGCCAGAGACAGGAAGGGGTTTGCCAAGGGCTGCTAGCAAGTCAGGGACCCAGGGGAGATCAGAACCCAGAACCCTGCTCCATTCTACTAAGATCATTGTAAAGAAATCAGCAGGACAAAGTAAATGTCCTGCTACCCAGAAAGCTCCATGGCTAACCTTCTAGAATATTCTTCTGATTTCCTATCTATAGACATATATAACAGCCAGTATCTTGGTAATATAGTACCTTTTTCATTCAGGTTTAGCATGGCAGGGACACAGTCCTGGCTATGTGTTTGTGAGACTTGTGAGAGTCCAGTAGCCCCACTGGCTGAAGCTGTTTTCCTTGAAGCTTTGTCTTATCCAGAGACTCCTATGATGCCTCCACGCAAGCACCAGAAAGGATTTGACTTCTCAGAGGTCCATATCTTCATGCCATTGTCTTTGCTGTGGCTTCTTCCTCCCAAGCCCTTCTCTGTCTAGCAATTGACTACTCAACCCCAACAGCACCCCTACAGCCAAATCTTCTTCCCTCACACCTGCCCCAGCATTACACTTTCCTGCCCTTTCCCCTTGAAGTACTTCTGATAAATCTTGTAGATGATCATGGGGTGGATCTTGTAACCTTGTATTTCTACTGTATAGGGTATCTGTTTAAGAAGGTCTAGAAATGCAAACAAATACCTGTAATGTTGTCAAGGATGTGATTGATGCATTATATGTGTTTATTACTTTTATGCTACTGTCTAGGTTTCTACATGTGATGAATACTGTGCACTTTCACAGATCAGAGAGCACCCAGAGGACACTTTCTTCTGCTCCACAGTGAGCACAGAAAGCCAGAGAAATTATTTCAGCTGTGTATTTGCATCCCTAGGGACTTGTTTTGATGATGCTTTATCTCAGTGTCCTCATCTGTGATACAGGATGCTTTGGATAGACACACACAAAATGAGATTATGCAAACAATCTGCACAATCTCTTCATAAATACTAGATGCTATAATTGTTATTAAGCCTGTGGGTTTTGAAGAAGGGATGTACAGAGTGAGGGAAAGTTGACTGAATGAATGAGTGGATGGATGATGAATGGATGGATGATAGGTAGATGGATGATGAATGAAAGACCGAAAATATGAAGGGTGATAAAAGGAGAATGATGAGTTAAGGGTGGATGGATAAACAGGATAATCTTAGGAATGTATGAGTGAATGAGTAGATGAGTGGATACATGATGGATGGATGATCAATAAATGGATAAGTAGATGAATGAGTGTATTCATACATGAATACCTGGGCACATGTATGTATGTATGATGGATGAATTATAGATGAGTTAGTTGGATATGTGATTGCATGGATAATGGATGGATGAGTAAGTAGATAGGCAAATGGATGAATGAGAGGGTGGTGGGTGGACATGTAAGTACTTAGATGGAGATGGATGGATGGAAGGATGGATGGATGGAAGGATGGATGGGTGGATGGATGGGAGGGTGGATGGGTACATGGATGGATGGACAGATAAATAGGTAGTAGGTAGATGAGTGGGTGCATGGGTGGATGGTAGATGGATGTGTGCTGCATCCTTGCAAGGCTCTAGGGATTGACCTGACTGGTCAGTGAGGGAATGAAGAAAAGGTAGACACACAGAGAAGTTGAAATCGGATGAACTGGGCTCTCTGATGGTGAAGCCGCAGCACTCCAGAAGCTCAGACCTGTTTATTATATATAATAGAGCAGGGAGATGGGGTTATTTAATAGAACTAAGTCAAGGAGGAAGGTATATAGCTGAGTGGTATACAGCTGAACAAGGAGGCAGGCGTAGTTTATCTCACTAAAAACAGTCTCTGTAGAGGAGCAGTCTTCCAGCTGTAAACATCTGGGGAGAGAAGCTATGATGGAGACTTTCTGCACCCTCTATCAACAGACCAGAGGAAGGTTTTGCCCTCTCTCTGAGCCTTACCCAGGGAGAAAGCTTTGCCAATTTCCCTTAGGTCCGAGGCTTTGGTCTTTGATATGTCCTATTTGCATCAAAAATAGACACCTACTCAGGACTTCACATTCTCAGGGCTTCATCTGTTCCCCATATCAGCAGTTAGGTAGATGGATATGTGGGTGGATGGATGGATGGCAGATAGCTGTGTGGGTGGATTGGAAATGGATGGATGTGTGGGTGAGTGAATAGATGTGTGGATGCGTGGATAGAGAGATGGTGGATGGATGGAGTAGTTGGTAAGTGGACATGTAAGTGAGTACATGGAAGTGTAGAGGATGGATGAATGGATGATCAGGTTAGTAGGTAAATGTGTGTCTTCATGGTTGGGTGAATGTTAAATATACAGGTTTTGGGTAGATGGATGTGAGTGGATGTGTGGGTAAGTGGATGGAGGCATAAATAGATGGATGAGGTGTAAATGGGTTGGTAGATAATGGTGGACTCATGAGTGAATGAGTAGACAGATGGATGAATGGCCTGCTGAGTGAAGGTCTCACCTTTCCTTTTATAGTATGATAGAGGAGAAGTAAGAGGGTGGCAGGGAGACCAACATCTTGGATTGAGACGTTGATGGCTGCTTGTCACAGTCTGTGAGCATAGCCCACGCCTCACCCAAGATCCAGAACTTAGTCTGATTATGACTGTCCCTATGCTGTCTTGAAATCATGTTCCTGGTGTAAAGAGAGAGACTTCCTGTGATGCTTTAGACAGGACAGATGCAGGGCTAGCATCTGCCCTGATCAGAAAGGCTTCTGAGTTCATGACCATGGCCATCACTCACCGTAAACTGGCTCCTCGGGGAAGAAAACCTGAGCCTCTTCCACTGACAAGGTGAAGTGACTATCATGGTGTCCAGCACATCTCAGAAACAGACACCATTGCTGCCACCCTGGTCTCACCTGTGAGTTCCTGCCCCTCTGGCACATGCTGGAGAGGTCTCAGAACAATCTCAACTAGTCTCCGCTGGATCACAGGGGCAGGAGGAGTAGGGTGAGTCCCCAAAAGGAGGGACACACACCCTGAAAGCACCAGCTCCGGCAGGGACATGGGAATCCACAGGCCAAGTGAAGACACAGTGGAAACATGTGGCTGACCACCCAGAGCCCCGTAGGGACCTGAACACAGTTGAATGGCTTTGGGGTTTTCTGGTGACCCTTATTACCCAGGCCCTGTTCTCTGGTCTGTGGCTGCCAGATAGAGCCACAGAGCCACTTTAAGAACCTGGGGAAAGTGGTGTGCCATTCACCATACCCATGCATTAACTCCGGGAAGTTTCCCTCCAGCACCCTGGGACACTGAGGGTCAACTGAGATCACCATCTCTGGCCTCAGGCTCTGTGGCTGACAGAAGGGGTTCTGACCAAGTCCCCCTCTGTCTTTGAGGCCCTGGTTAGTATTCCAGAGTCTCTGACCTGTGGAGGGAACAAGACAGCAGTAGCAGTCCTTCAAGGCTACAGTCACAAAATGCCTAATGGAGATTCACATCAAAGGGGAGGATGCCCCATTCCTTTGGTGGACCTGGCATCAACCCTTCCTTCCTGCCATTCCTTGGATGGATAGACAGGGGCAGAGACAGGGAAGCTAGGGGAGGGAGAGAGAGCGAAGGGGGAACATTAGGAATGCATTTTGGGTCCCAGAAGAACAGAAGAGGATTCTCAGGGTATGTAGGATCTACCTGAGGCTGTGTCTCTGTGTCTTGCTGTGAAGATGCCTGAGCACCAGGGTCAGCCTGGAGGGAAGGGGAAACACAGTAAGCTCTTCAGGCTTCATAAAGCTCTGCTGGGGCCACCTGGATGGAGGAGGGTGTCTGCTTGGGTTCAGGCCACACAGATATCCGAGGCTGTGCAGAGACAGTTCCGCACCCAAGAGAGGAGCCTGGCTGATGTCATCCCTCCCTCACTGGCTCCAGAGCTTAGGGAAAGGGAAGCAGAAGAGGCAGGCAGCAAGTGCATCCGGGAGCTCAGCATCCTGAGCATCCTCATCACCCAGACAGTGGTCTTTAGGTCAGCTCTCCAGCTGTCCTGAAGCTGGGGCCTCCAAGGGAAAGAAGGAAGAGATTTAGAATCAGCATGGTGGAGGGCATCACTGCTCTCTGATTTCCCACACCATTTCCTTCATAGTCATCTCACAGCAATGGCTGGCCCTGTTCCAAGATGAGTAATCCTCCCCCCAGCCCCCTGCATATCTCCCCCCCCCCTCTCTCTCTCTCACACACACACACACACACACCAGGAGACTTTGTTTTCAAAGCAGGAAGACGGAAGGTGAAGTAAGGAACAAGATGCCCCATGGATAGGACACAAAGAGATGACAATCGCCCTGACCTCCTTGGTGACCCAACAGATGCCAGGGGTCCCATAAGGCATGGCTAAGATGACAGGGGAGGAAAGCCTGTCACCAGCACTCTATAAAGAAATCGAAACGGAAAGTGAAGATGTTTTGAAACGAAAGATACCTTGAAAATGGAAAATTGCAAGGCTGGAGAGAGGGCTCAGTAGGTGTAAGTATGCTTGCCACCACGCCTGAGGACCCGAGTTCGATCTTTGCAACCCACATGGTGGAAGGAGAGAGCCAGTGCCCTCAAGCTGTCCTCTGCCACTGCCACTGCCACATGCATATCATGGCATGCATGTACACACACACACACACACACACACACACACACACACACACACACACACACACACACCCCACAGTAAGCAAATTAATACAAGGAGGGGCTGTCGACTGGCTGACCAGCAAGCCCTAGAGATCTTCTGGCCTCCACCCCACCCCTCTCTAGAGCTGGGATTATAAGTGCATACCACCATGCCTGGCATCTTCACATGGGTCCTAGGGGTTGAACTCAGGTCCTTAGACTTCTGCATCAAACGCTTTACCGACTGAGTCATCTCTCAGCTTCTCCTGAAACAGAGATGTGAGTGTGCTGGTAAGACAGGAATTCTAGACCACTAGTATTAAGCAACACATTCGAATGAATGTGAGTTGGGGGCTGAAGGAGGGATTAGCAAGCACCATGCTGAAACTCAAGTCCCAGGAGTGGGGACTTTGGGGCTGTGGAGTTTTTCTAGAAGCTTATGGTGTTGGAGCAAAGGGGCATCACAAATTCCTAAAGGATGGAAAGTGCGGCCCAAGAAACTGACCAGATGGGTTTTCTTCCAGAAGAAAGGCAACAGGCAATGTTCTAGTTTCATTTTTGTTGCTGTGGTTGAACATCTTGACAGAAAACAACTTAGAGAAGGGTTGTTTCAGCTCACAATTCCAGGTTACAGTCTGTTGTTGTAGGGAAGTCAAGGCCTGCCGAACAGCTAGTCACATCATATCTACGGTCAAGAGCCAAGAGAAATGAGTGCGTGCATGCTTGTTTTCTTGCTTATGCTCAGCTCAGTTTCTTCACTCATCCCCTTGCCTAGGGGACGGTGCCTCTCACAGTGGGCTGGATTTTTTCCACATCAATTAACTTAATTAAGACAATGCCCCCATAGACATGTCCACAGGCCAATTGAATGTTGACACCGCCCCCCCCTCCAATCTAGACTCTCTTCCCAGGTGATTCTAAGTCATGTCAAGTTGACAATTGAAGACATCACAGACAAACCTTGTCAAGAACCCACATTGTGGGGAAGAGGTGGCACTTTGTCTTTCCACAAACACTTGGGCAATAAAATTCAGTTGGCAACGGGATTTGTAAGAACAAATAGTAGAGGATGGAGGAGCTTGAGCAAACATACCCGTTGTCATCTCCATCAACTACAGAAGTGAAACTGAATTTGGTGTAGATAACACACCACCAGCGTCTTAAACATCATCACTAAAAGTCGTAGGAATCTGGTGACTAAGCCCCAGGAGACAGAGGAGAGATGGCAAGAGGCAGCGTGAGCCTGCGTATTTCCTCGTATCTCACTGCGACAGTAAGTCAGCATGAGGTGAAGCTGGGGAAATGTCATGTTAAAAATAACATAATTATTACCATCTCCTAATCCCCATTTTAAGTATTACATTTCCTAGCTTTTAAGGGCCTGGTAGGACCTCAAGTTGCTTGCGGTGAAAGTTGTTTTTTTTTTTTAAGTATTTATGTCAAATATAGCAATTTCTTCAATTTATTTTTTTCTTAAACTTTTATTCTGAAATAATTGTATTATTGAATGGCTGGGGAAATGTCTCAGTGAGATAAGTCACTTGTCAGTAAACCTGATGACATACATGCATTCAGTCCCTGGGACTCACATGGTGGAAGTAGAAAATGGACCCCCTCAAGCTGTCCTCTGACCTCCACAGACATGCTGTGGCACACATTTCCTATGATGTAATAATAATAAAAAAAATTTAAAGTAATATTTGAAAATCCTCCCTCTACCTGGCTTCCTTAGCCAACCTACTGTCTAATTAAAGACTCTGGGTTTATGTGACACTGTTGATAAAATCCTGCCTTAATTAAGATCTCCCCAGTTCTTCCCTGATCTGCTTCAGTGTGTCCAGTCCAGGACACCACAGTGCCTCTGAGGTCATGTCTCCTGGATCTCTTTCAATCTAAGATGTCTTGTGGTGTTTCCTTGTCTTTTGATGAGCTTGGTCCTCTTGGGGACTCCTGGGAAGAGGCTCTGTAGATTGTCCGGATGCTTTCTAATGACTAGACTAAGGTGGGTTGGGAGGAAAATACCACAAAGGCAGAAGGCCCTTCTTGCTGTATCGAATCAGAGGTGGCATGATGACCATGGGACCTGCTACAGATCCATTAGCTCTGCTCAGTTGGTCCAGAGCATCTTCTATAAGATCACTGCCCTTCTCCTCATCACAAACCACATTACTTCTTTAGCTACCTGTCTGCTCGGTCAGCTCTGTGTAGCTGTGGGTTCCATGGACTTAACAAAACTCTCACTGAAGATATTCAGAAAGAAGAAATTTTTCTGTATAAATATTTTTCTCTCTTTCAAAAAAATGTAGGCCTTTGTTTCCCAATCAGAAGAAGCAGGACCAGGCTCCTCTGCCTGTTGAGACCTAGGCTTGGCAGGTCTCACACTGGACAGGAGACGGCTCCCAGCTGTGTTCACTTGGTCCTTCTTGGTCCTAGCTGGTTCTAGGGAGAGCTTGCTCAGAGGTGGGGGCACCAGAAGCAAAGGCATCAGAACAGTCAGCCCAAATGGAGGCAATAAATGCCAACAGGGCACAGAGCCCACATGAGATGAATCAGGCTCAGCCACTGGCTCTGGCTCTCAGAAGCTCTCTATGGGGATGGGAGCTCTGAGTGCTACCCACAAAGAGAGAGAAAGCAGAGGAGGGAGGCCCCTTATCCTGCCTCCTACATGGGGCTGGAAGCACTGAGTTCTGGCAGTTTAACCCTTCCCTAACTACTGTAGCCATCCCCAGGCCTGGCCACAAAGGATAGAGGGATTGATTATGCAGGCCTGCAGGAACAACAGAAGCACACTTCCGGCTTCCCGGGTCGGTTCTCAGGACAGGGTCAGCAGATGAAGGACAGGGGAGCTAAGAGTTAGTGAAGGTCCCCAGGACACATTCCAAATGCTAAAGCATCATGGTTAGACAGTGACTGACAGCCATGGATGACCTGACCAGGGAATGATGGGGCTGGATGATGGTCCAGCCTTGGCCTCCCACTGTGTGACCCACCTCAGCCAGGGCAGAGACAAGGTAGGCTGGGCAACCCAGACAGTGCTCAACTCTCATCTAGAAGCCAGGAGCCAACCATGGCCTGAGGGAGGGAAGGAAGGGGGAATCTACAGGAACACTAACAGGGAAGAGGCCTGGGTTGGAACACACCTTCACCCTCCCACCACACACACTTTTTTCTTTCTAATCCTTCCTTTGCCCTGTTTGGTCCCTGTGTGTGGCAGGAGGTATGTGTGCATATGGTAATGCGTATATGCGATATGCTCGTGTGGAGGCTGCAAGCTGGCACCGGGTGCCTTCCTCTGCCGCCCTCCATCTTTTTGAGACAAGGTCCCTCACTGAAACTGTAGCTCACCAGTTCAGTAACACCCTCTGTCCAGCGAGCTCTAGGTGTCCTCCCATCTCTGCCTCCCCGGTCCCAGGATTTCAGGCATTTACTCCATGTTCATCTTTTTATCTGGGTGCTAGGGATTCATACTCAGGTTTTCAGGCTTGCTTAGCAGGTCCTTTATCCACTGATTCATCTCCCTAGTGCATCTCTCTCTCTCTCTCTCTCTCTCTCTCTCTCTCTCTCTCTCTCTCTCTCTCTCTCTCTCTCTCTCAGCTGGAGAGATGAATCAGTGGTTAAAAGCACTGACTACTCTTCCAGAGGACCTGAGTTTGATTTCCAACACCACACGACAGCTTTTAACTCTCAGTTCCAGGGAATCTGATGCCCTCTTCTGGCCTCTACAGGCATCAGGCAGAAAGTGGTACACAGACATGCATTCAGGCAAAACGCCCATACACATGGAATTGGAAATAAAAATAAAAAAAATACACTCAAATTTTTAATTGCCTTTATTTATTGTACGAGTGTGCGCATGCCACTGCACTTGTGTGGAGGTCAGAGGGCAGCTAAACGGCTTCCTCTTCTACCATGTCGTCCTGGGGATTGAACTCAGGCCTTTAGGCTTGGCAGCAGATGCCTTCACCTGCTGAGCCACCTCACTGGCCCTCTCACTATTTCTTAAACACAATAGTCTAACCATGATTTATGAAACATTTGCATTGCATTAGGCATTAGAAGCATCCTGGGGATAATCCCTGCAGGGAGGCGTGGCTGGTGTGCTGGTTGCACACAGATATCAGGCATTCTCTCTAAGGCACTTGAGTGGAGCATCTGTGGATTTTGGAACCTGAAGGTTTTGGTGTCCATGGCCGGTCCTTGGACTGTTCTCCCAGGGGACCCGAGTGCATTAAAACAGACATGACTTCATCGTGTGTTCATCTAGCGTTCCAGCATTCACCGCAGCGCCACCGCGCTTACTGGCCGCTAGCTTCTTGCTGAGAGAAGCCTGGCTCTCGTTACCCACCATATGGGGAGTTATTTGTTCAACCTAGCAGACAAATAAAGTCATTTTAAGATTCCTAACCTGGGCCGGCTGAGAAGCAAATGAACAGACTCAGTGTTTGCGCCTAGCTTGCTTCATCTTCAGCTTTTACGGTATCCCAGCAACACTGTCCACTGCTTTTGAAAGTTACTTACTCCAGCTCCTTTTCTTCCTCCAAACTTGGTTTTTAAGCAAAGACTGGAGAGCTGGTACAGTGGGTAAAGGTGCCTGCTGCCACACTTGACGACCTGAGTGCCATCTCAGAGACCCACATGGTAGGAGAGAACTGACTCCCACAAACTGGCTTCTGACATCCACACATGTACACCGTGGCACGAATGAGCCGGCTTACACTGGCACACACGATGCGAAAAATTAAAAATCAATGAAATTCAATGCAATTATTGTCATTTACCACAGGGTATTATTAGCCTACATTATTATGGCACAATGCTCTATTTTTCCTAACGTCTGTCTGCCTTTCTCTCTGTACATCTTCGCAAAGCCATATTTAGAAATGTGTCAATCAAACATTAACAGTAATTCCCCTAGATGATGAACTTTGATGATTTACATTGTGCAGGTTCATAGCTTATCATTCATATTTGTAACAAAGGTATATTTTTACAGAAAACAATACAGCAATTGTTCTCTACAGACAGGAAGGAAGTGGCCTGCAGGTGGGAGGCTGCTGGGGTGGGATCTCCTATTGCCTATTGGCTTGAGCGGCATGGGGGTCATCTTTGGACGTTGATGGAACCAGCACTTTCAGAAGAGTGATGGGATAGGAGCCAGCCTGGACAGGATCAGGAATGAATGGAGAGCGAGTCTAGAGGGGGCGCCTCCCAAGGGGTCATAGCATCTTGTCTTTTTTCTTGTAATGAAATACTGAGCATTGAATCTAGGACCTTGAACACGCCAGGCATACTCTCCACCGCAGAGCTCTAGCCTCAGCCCTCTTTTCACTTGGTGTGTGTGGGGTGTGTGTGCAGATGTGTGTCTGTAGAGGGCAGAAATCAGCACTGGGTGTCTTTATCCATAGAAAGGGTCTCTCTGAACCCCAAACTGACTGACGCCCCAGGATCTTTCTATCTCTGCTCCTCCAGTGCTGGGATTGCAGATGGATCATGCCACCACGCCCTGCTTTTTATGTGGGTTCTGGGGACTTGAACTCGGGTCCCTGTGTTTGCAAGGGAAGCACTTTACTAGCTGAGTCATCTTCCTGGCGGGCTTTTCCCTTTTATTTATTTTATTAATTAATTAATTAATTTATTTATTTATTTATTTATTTTTTGTTCTTTCGAGACAGGGTTTCTCTGTGTAGCTTTGGAGCCTGTCCTGGAACTCACTTGGTAGTCCAGGCTGGCCTCGAACTCACAGAGATCCACCTGGCTCTGCCTCCCGAGTGCTGGGATTAAAGGCATGCACCACCGCCGCTGCCTGGCCCTCTTTTTCCTTTTTTATTGTGAGACAAGGTCTCACAAACTTACCCAAACAGGCCTTGAACGTGCGGCCCTCCTGCTTCAGCCTCCTGATTAGCTAGAACCACACACAGTCTGGCTGCATCTTATCTCATCCCATCTCACCTCACCCCTCAGGCCCAGGAGTCTGGGACTCACTCGGAGCCTGTTCAAAAGGTTGCGTTTGGTTGCTTTTGTACTAAGCCCCCAGATAACGCTGGGGCTGCTGGTCTCCAAGACTGCACTGAACAAACCCGGGCTGACTGCTCCCGTGGTTGGCTGTGCAGGCCGCAGGTGAGGACAGCGGCTAATGGGGTTAAGGGGAGTGGCTGGGTTTCAGCTATTTTGTTTATCGTTGTTTGTCTTTTCTATGTACCTAATCATATTTAAGCCGAGAGAGAGAGAGAGAGAGAGAGAGAGAGGGAGAGAGAGAGAGAGAGAGAGAGAGAGAGAGAGAGAGAGAGAGAGAGAGAGAGAGAGAACAAAAAGAAAAAGGTAAACCCATGCTGGATTGTCCATGGCAGAGAATTTTAACAGACGTTTCTCAGTAGCGTCCTGAGGGACCCTCCTCTCCTGCCTTAGCATGCACCACCATGATTTGGCTCCCGCAAGTCTTGCAGAGTGATGGTCCCTGAAAGGTCTTTTACTTCCGCCTCCTGGTATGGGTGCAGAGGAAGCGGTGAACCCACACATTCAGGATTGGAATCTCAAAGATGAGTGCAGAAGAGGAGAGGGGCTTGGGAAAGAGGGGGTGACACAGGAGAGGGAGGACCAGTGAAGAAAGGAGCCCCACCCAACCCTGCCCTCACAGGGGGCGCTTGGAGCCCAGGGAAGCTGTTCGCGTAACAAGGTGGCCAGCAGCCAGATGGTGGCTGAGAGATGGGCCTTGCTGATACCAGTCCCAGGCAGGGCCCATTTAAGGCATGAGAGGGCCTGTAACAGGAGAGTTGACTGTCTCAAGTTTCAGCCTCCCTTGGCCTTTGACCCCACCCACCCACCCCCAGGCCAAGTTGTGACTCACTTATCTTGTCTGTTCCACATCTGCCTTCTTGTCCCCTTACCCTACTCATGCTTCGGCCATCTGGCTACGTCCCGACACCCGACACCTGGTCTGACTATTATGAGATTGAATGAACCAACCTGTGGATGCTGGAAAGGCAGGAGGAAGAGACCAAGGGACCAAAGGATGGATGGATGGGTGGGTGGGTCGGTCTCAGAATGTAAAGTGAAGTTCAACATCCTCCCAGCCTCAGCATTTCTGCCTAGCCCACCAAAAGGGAAACTAGCCGGCTGGAGAGATCAGAAGAGCTACCCAGGGCCACACAGCAGATTAACCCTGGGGACCGCAGCTTCAGGAAGATCAAGGGAGAGAGAAAGGAACAGCTGGGAGGAAGCCCCCCCACCCACTCCCTGTGGGGGGAGGGGGCTGTCAGCACCATTTCCTCCTCCCACTCCCAGGCTGTGGGAAGCAAGCTGAGCCCAGGGGCAGGGAAATGCCCCAGAACATTTGGCAGCCTGTTAATGTAATTCTCACCGGGATAGGGGCTAAGCTACTCACCTAGTTTCCCATTTCCCTTTCCCGACCAACGGCTCCAGGCATCTGGGGAAACAGCTGGGCCTGCCCAGCTGTGTTTTCCTCCTGTCTCTCTGCCCCACCCCCACCCCAGCAAGGAAAAGGAAAAGGACAATTAACAGGAAATCCAGGGAAGGCAGTTTTACAAGCCAGGGCTGGTGCTGCCCTGGGAGCTGGAGGCGCCGGAGAGGAAGTCCTAAAAAATGGATGTTTATTTTAATGAGAGGTGATGGGAGTGGGTGGGCTGGTATGGGGGGGCGGGCTATGAGGACTTAGGGTGTGTGCTCACCTGTCACAGGGTTAGGGTTAGGGTTGCCAGTGTGAAAGCACTCAAGACCAGGGTGTAGAAGGCACAGGCTTGGTACCGAGGCAGCCGTCTGAAAATGGGGTGGCAGAGTCGCATGGCTGTATAGGTTGCTGTCCCCTCAGCCAGAGGACCAGGGCCCACATCCAGGGCTACACACATACACGACCGTTGCAGCTACTTGCCTGGCCAGATGGCTTGTTTGCTTGCTCATGAATGTATTCACTTACTCATTCATTTTTTGTTCATTCATTCATTCATTCATTCATTCATATATCCACTTGCCCACATCGTCTTCCTAACTCTTCACCTACTTTAACCCTTTTACCCTTTAATCACGACTGCAGGGCCCCTGGTCCCAGATACCCATCCTGGGCAGGCAATGGTCAAGCAGCCTGGCCCCTTCCCAGGGAACAATGCATGGCTCAGTGAAGCGGACACATGGAACTCTGCTCCCAGATCCTCTGTCCTTTCATGAGTCTGATTCAGGGATTATTGTTGCCCTTGGGAGAACTGGGGACCTTCTTCATAAGCAGCCAGAGCCAGATATACTTTATGAAAACTCCACCCTCTCCATCTCTCATTCAGCCCACAGCCCTTCAGGAGTCCTGTACGTCAGCTCCAAGGTCAAGGATGAACTGCTACAATCACCCCCTCACTTCTTCCTTCCTTCCTTCATTCAAGAAACTCTCACAGCTTCTTCTGTGTTTGGACACCATGCGAGCCACGGTGCCAGGTCCCGGGGATTTGTAGTGAACAAACGCAGGAGAGACCTTCTTCTCTGGAGTGTGCACAGAGAGATGAGGCAAACGCTAGGGATGTGATGTGGCTTGGTTGGAAGACTGCCTGCCTAACGTGCATGAGGCTGTGGGTTCGATCCCCAACACCACAGAAACAGGGCATAATCTCAGCACCCGGGAGGTGGAGGCGGGAGGATCAGAAGTTCAATGTAATCCCTGGCCACATACTAAGTTTGGTGCCATCCTTGAATATATGAGAACCTGTCTTAAATACCAATCGAGTTATAAAACTCACAGTGTCCTTCACTACCAGAGGCGACGGAGAAGAGGGAGGCTGGGGGAAGCTGAGGGGACAGTCACAGCAATCTGACTTGTATGCCACCTTACCGAGTGATACACTAGATGCCAGCATCACACAGGCTTGCCCCCACTTCAGCTTGCTGCTGGCCTGAAGCTGGCTCTATGGTCCCTCCACTTTGTGAATGACAACAGAGAGGCCATAAAGACTGCCAGAGTTGCCAGTCATGGCAAGGCTGGGGTACAGCCAGAGCCCAGTCTTCACCTATCAAGGAAAGAGACTCCCCCTGCCACCAAAAACTTCCTATCTAGGAGCCAACCAGGGCCTCCTGCCTCCATTCAGATCCCTGCTGAATGGGGCTCTGCCCTAGGAGGGCCCCAAGATTGCCTATGTCCCAGGTCTCTTCCTGTGTCTCAGGAGAGAAGACACTTCATGGTGGGCAGAAGATGTGACTCTGGACTCCATCCTGCCCAGGTGGATAGGTGAGGATGCTCATGGTCACCTCTTTGCCTCTTCCCTCCTAAACTGTGGGTTATCCAAGGGAGTCCCTGTGGCTCAGGGGATGGACAGCATAGTGTCCTAGTCAGCATGGGGTATCTTGGGGACAGAATATGACAGCTTCTCCTGTGAAGGCAGAACAGTAGAAGGGAGGCTGTCCTCTGACTTACACACACACCGGCATATACATTGCAAGAATGCATATGTACACACACACACACACACACACACACACACACACACACACGAATTAGTTTAAGAAAGTTTTAAACCTAAGTCCTTCCACACTTTCCCTCCTTCCAGGAACAAAAAGAGACTGCTTCATAGGTTTGAGGTACCTCTCTTGACCTGGAAACTATCTCACTGATAACAAGGACTCAGTACTTGGTTACTTGGTGTATAATCCCCCAACCTGCAAAGGCCTTGCCTAACCACTGGTGCACAGATAGACATATGCACACACACACACACACACACACACACACACACACACACACACAAACACACACACACACACACACACACACGCGCGCGCGCGCGCGCGCGCGCGCGCGCGAGCATACACAGAGGGGTAGACACAGAAATTCCCAGACAAACACGCACACGTCTCCCCCTTGTCCTCTGGGGCACTTTATGAATCCCTTAGCCAGTGATTAGGACATATATGCTAAATAATAAATGAATGTAAACTCTCATATCCAGGAAACCAGAGCGCAGGGCTGGACTCTGCCTGTCTGCAGCAGCCCTGCTGCCCAGGCTGCCTACATCAGCTCTGAGGGGCAGGGCAGCTGAGTCCAGCTGGAACATGGGAAACTGCTGAGCTGGCCCATCTCCCGTGGGGTGTGGGTGTTTCTCTGCAAGTTACTGAGACTGGCTGGTCTTTCAGAAGGGAGATGGGGGGAGGAGGACACCAAGGGAAGCTCCTGGGGTGATGATCTGTCATGATCGGGAAGCCTCTGCCCCATACTCCACCTCCAAGGGACTCCCTACACCTGTCTCTCGGGCCCACAGGGACGCAGTGGGGGAAAGGGGTTCTCAACTAGTCTTCCCCATGTGTGGACGTTCTCAGCCTTTGGTCTCATCTTCCGTGGCCTGAACCCACCCAGCCCAGTGGGGATTGAACTTGAGCTTGAATCTCTCCAGATGTAGAACACTCACAGAGACCCACTGGCCGGCCGCCTGTGGTGGCTTGTCTGGAGTTGTCCTGGGGTGTCCTTGTGTGGCTGGTCACAAGATCTCTGAGGGAGTGGACATTGCTAGTCGATCTGAAGATGGGGGCGGGATGGATTACCAGATGCCGTGTTGAGACACTGCTTGTGGGCAAGGGTCTGTGCTGGCCCTGAGAGAACTCTGCCTGCCTCTGCACCCATGGGGACAGCTATCTCTGGGGACAGTGAGAACTCAAGTAGCCATCAGGCTTCCATCAGAGATGTGGTGGGGGAAGGAAGCCATTCTGGACATCCGCCTAAGGCAGGGACTCCATCCTCTCTCTGAAGGGCCTTTTAGAATCGGCTGGTATAGGACTTTATAATCTCGGGTTCTTTGTACCAGTCAAAATTTACAAAAAGAGAGCTGGGAGCAAGCTCAGTGGGCAGCGTGCTTGCCCCATGAGCATAGGGACCTGAGCACAGATCCGCAGCATCCATGTAAAAAGCCGGCATGGCAGTGTGGATACCTGCTATCCCTGAACTCGTGGGCCAGCCAGGACAGCCAAACCGGTGAGCTGTGGGCTCAGTGAGAGACTTAGTCTTAAAAGATAAGGTGGAGATGGTTCAGCAGGTAAAGATGCTGGACAACCTGAGTTCAATTCCTGGACCCCACGTGGTAGAGAGAGAGAGAGAGAATCAATTTCCCAAAGTTGACCCCTGACCTTTACGTTACGGTACAGTGTGTCCACCACCATAATCAATACATAAATATTTTTTAAAAATAATATGGAGAACAGTTAATGAAGAGGTCTGAACTTGACCTCTGACCTCAACGTGCATGTGTACACATGTGCACACTCACACACATTAACATGTCTACACACACAGAGGCACAATCATCTCCCAGCCCACACTCTTTCACAGAAGCACTGCGCACTGGCTGCCTTGAATACTAACCTTGCGAGAGGATGGTGGGTTTGACTCCTACTCGGTACGCAGTGGCCCATGTTGAGCACTTTGGGGTTCTGGGATGTCTAATAATAATCCATGCTTTGTGTCACGCGGATAAGAACCTCACTACCCATCAGCTCCCCTGGGCAGCATAGTATTTGGAACAATATGGAAACTAGAGAAAGCCTGGGAAGAAGAAGAAGGCACTGGAGGCTGCAGAGTTTAACAGTGTACATGGGACTGAAGGTTAGATCTCTGCACCCCACATCCAGCACTTTCCCCCATGCTTGATGGAGGAGCTAGGGAGAAGACCCTAGAAGTGATAGGAGCCTGTCCCTGCTGGTCACCCCAGGAGAAGCCCGGAGGGTGACTGTGTCTGAGGGATTCTAATGATATTTGGCCTAGCCCAGAGCTCTGTGGGCAGAGCAGCCTCGATCCCATTTCTTCTCAGCTCAGCTGCTCCCAGTCCCCGTGGGACCCACCCCAGAGCCGGGCTCCAGGCTGTCACTTCAGTACTGCCTCCTGCCTGCCAGTTCCCTCTGGGAATGCTCTGTGCCCTCGGCTGCCAGCATTTCCGGCACGACAATTCTCTGCTGCCAGGAGGGAGAGGGCCACATGTTCCCCATATGCCACTGGGATGGAAAGTTTGCACCAAATAGCTGAGCTGGTCTCTCTTCTCCTCCTCCCTGGATGGAGGCTCCCTTGTTCTTCTCTTTGTCCTCCCCAAGGGACCTTCCACTCTGACCAAGCAGGGGACACAATGTTGGATCAGGTCATGGCTCACGTCATGCCTACTGGCACTGGCTTCATCCAAGTCAGTAGCCCTGCCCAGGAATCAAGCTAACCATAAAGGTACCTCCTGTCAGGACCAGCAGGGCAGGGAAAGGTGAGCTCCTCTGTGGGGTGGGCATGAGCAGCCTTTGTCTCTCCAGACTATCCCCACCTGCTCATCTTTCACTGTCAGCCACACTTCACACGTTTCTCCCTCCAACCCGTCTCCTCTCTCTGCCTTTCCGTCTCTCCCCAGGCTCTCCAACAGCTCTGTTTGATTGTGCCCTCCCACACCAAGTTCCTGTGTTGGGGACTCTATCCCCAGAGCACTTAGTGTTGAGAGGTGGTTAGGCTGGGGAGCTCTGAGAGCTGTTATGGATGGGCTGATGTCACCCAGGGAGTGAGCTCACAGCAAAGGGTGGTCAACGTCTCTTGCTCCTTCTTGCTTGCCCTGTGAGCCCCCCTTCCCTGTTAGGACACATCAGAAAGGCCCTGCCTGGACGCCTTCTCCGTCCTGAGTCAAATACCTATCTGCTCGTTATAAATGACCAGCACAAAGTAGACTTCATTCTGCACCCTCTCTCTGTCTTCTAATGTCTTAATCTGTCCATCTTTCTTCAGCCATCTGTCTTTCTGTCCTTTCAATCATTGCCTCCTCAAGTCTCTACCTATTACTATTTCCATTCATCCAGCCAACAAGCTTTCCTCCCACCATCCCATATTCTACTCATTCAATTAATCATCCACCATTCACTCACCCATCCGCCCATCTAACCCTCCATCCATTCACCCATCCATCAGCACTTCCGTATCTTCTTCTCTCCCTGGATCACTCTATCCCTCTTTATCCCATGACCCTTACATCTCTTCATTCATCTCTTCCACCCACCCCTTTCTCTATTCCTTCCTATTTCCTTACTTCCATTTTTCTCCCACATCTCTCTCCACCCCTTTATCCCTCACATAGCAAGCAAGCTGTGTCTCCATCACCTCCACTTATGATGCCCTTGTCTGTCAGACCCGATGGAAGCAACTTAAGGGAGGAAAGACCTAATGGGACTTGTGGTTTCAGGTGGATTTCGGTCCAACACGGCAGGTAAGGCATGGAGGAAGAGCTCTCCATCTGTGCCTCAGCAGCATGTGGTTGGGCTCCCCTCGTGGAGACTGGGCTAGGGAGCAGGGGGCTAGACCAGAACCAGAGGCAGGAACAACCGTCTGTCTAGTGTCTGGTTTCCCACCCATCCACTTCCCCGAGTCTCTGTCCACTTAATGAGCGTTCTTCCTGGCCTGAGACCATCACTGTGTCTCCTCAGAGGAGCAGGTTTCACACCGTGATGTCTCCCTCAGGTTTCTCTGATCGGACCTCATGGTGCTGCCTCCAGCACATTATGCAGGAGGGAGAGTTCAGCCTACTGGTGAGTGCCGTGCCACAGGGGATGCCGTTAGAACGGGTCCTGTGCTTGGGGAGCAGCTGGACAGTAGAGAAACGCCCGAGGGACCCAGCTGCCCGGAGCACAGACAAGGAGCTAGGTGTCTCACACCCTCTCTCCGTGCCCTTCCCTGGGAAGCTATAGGGAAGCTCTGGTTTGTTCCGTTTAGTCACTGAAGTACTAGAAGAGAGGCCTGGGCGTGGTGGGGATGGGAGCGTGCCTCTGCCCTCCCACAGCCCCACATTTTATCAGCTCTTCTCTAATCTCTCTGACAATGGCCTGAGCACTGCCTGGGCAGTCAGTTTCTGAAGGCTTTGTCCATCATGGTGGGGACAAATGACAGATGACTCTCGGCCTTTGCTATGGAAGCCCTCAGGGCTTCTCACATGTTGGGCAGGAAGCAGTGAGCTACACTGAAACCTCCCAAGCTGCACCCTAGTGCACTACAGTCAAGCTAGGTTCCATAGTCCCCCAGCACAGCACCCCATCTGGGACCAGGTGTTTAAACATGTGAACGTTTAAATTCAGACTGTAGAAGGGTTCTAGTGAATGATGTCACCAGCCTCACCTTTAATCTTTCCACTAGCAAACCCTGCACGCCACCAAATGGCCCTGACTTCCCGTCTGCACCTGTGTCCTCCCACCAGCCTGCAGCCTTCTTTCCCAGGAGACATCCTGCATACTCACTAGCGCATCTCTCCAAGGACTCCTCCTCCTGGAGGTCTTCCTGGATCACCTACCCCTGTCAACTCCAGCAAGATCCCTCATTTCACGTACACACACAGTTTGTTTACCTTCCCTTCTACATGGCTCCCTCTCTGTCTTGCCTGAAGATGAGTGAAGTTATATTTTTTTTTCTCTTTGAGCTCCACCGACAGGGTGTGGCTTCTCTGTCAGTCACCAGTCCCTCACATACACAGTCTAGAGCCAGAATGTGCTTAGTGGACAAGTCAACGATAAGTACAATGAGCTAGATGTATAGCTGGGATGGTACTAAAAAAATGTCTACTGGCCAGCAGAACATGGATAGCGACCAGGAGAACAGAAAGGGCCAGCCAGGCAGCATCCCTGTCTGCAGTTCTTCCATCCAAGTACTAAGTAGACCTGCCTCTGCTTGGCTTCAGAGATGAGATGAGATCAGGAGTGCCCAGAGTGGAATGGCTGTGGACCCTGTCTGACATTCTCAAAGTACACCAAGCTTACTCCCGGCTCCCCGCCCCACCCCACCCCCCGACCTGACATCCACCCGTTATGTAGGCATTTCCTCCAAAATTCCATTAAAGCTCAGAAAACAAACAAAACTTCCAAAATTTCTAGGATTCCCAAGACCCCCTCCCCACAGTTATATGATCAGTAAGGGCAGCTGTGGAGAGAGGCGCTCTGAGGAGCCGCTGAAAGTCCTTCCGGAATTCTAAGGCTGCAGCTTTGTGAGACTCTGTGCTGGGGTGGGGGCCGGTGGTGCAGCTGTCTTGAGTCACCCATGTTCCTGTAAGTAACACTTCACTCATGTTCCTGCTGGCGACCCCTCACCTCCTTTGAGTAACCCCTCACCCATGTTGTTATTAGTAACCCCTCCCCCTGGCACCTGTAAATAGCCTTCACCTGTACACCTGTAAGCAACCCCCGTGAACTCAGCGGGTCGATAAGCTAGGCTCAGCTGAAATCACTCATCCCCTGTCATCAGCGCTCTATCTGGAGTGGATAGGTATCTATTCATGTCTCTCCGGGAAAAGCATACATCACCTGAACCGGAGAAGAAGCTGGTGGTTCTGCATGTCTTGGAGGTTAGAAGGGGGCGGGGGGTGGGGGAGGACAGGGAGGGTCTGAACTTGATCTGGCCATCTCAGACCTGAGCCTTCCTTCCCTCGCCTTCCTTATCCCAGGCTAGCTCTGTCCAAACTCGGAAGCAGTCTGGAAAGGGGGTAAGGAACCCAGGAACCACATACTAAGCGCTGATGTCTAACAGCGTGCGTGCCCTCAATGTGGAGCCGACCTGACCTGTACCATCCCATTTGGTCCATACTGCTCTCTGGAGTAACCCACCATGGTTTGCCCAATTCTACAGATAAGGAAAGTGAGGTCTAAAAAGATGAGACAACTTTCCAAGACTTCCTAGTGAGCACAGGGCCAGGGCTGGAATTCTCATGGGAGATTCTCAGGGCAAGCGGCACCCCATGCACTTTCTTCTTAAAGAACCTAACCCTATGTGGTGGGAGTGGTCTCCTGGAGCTGGGCACCAGGCCCAGGGTGGTCGCTCCTGGCTGTGGGGCTTATGGGAGCTGAGACTGCAAAAGCTGTTTGGAAAAGAAGCCCGTCCAGTGTGCAGAGCCTGACTTTGCCACCAACATGGCACTGATGCCATCGCTTCCCTCCCCTGCCTGTGTTTCTCACTGGGAAGTGGGTATAATGATATGTATACTTGAGAGGATGGTGTGTGGTCAGAGTCTTGCTGGGACACAGAAGGGCCGCAAGGACCCCAACCATCGGCCTCTTGCCTCCTGGGCAGCCAGGCTGGGTGGACAAATGAAGCTGTAAACCCTCTTCAACCCAGTGAGCTCAGCAAAGTAGCATCCTGTGAGGTTCCTGGTTGACTGGGACAGACAGCAACAGTCCACCTTGACCTCCTAGGCTGTGCAGTGGATAGTGTGCTGCCCTTGGTGCCTGGAGGGAAACTCCCCTCGGGGACCTGGTATAGGGTCTGCCCTGGGTCTGCCCAAGTGCCTATTAGCCTGAGGAAGCAAAGAAAATTTTGCAAAGTGTGTCAGGGGCAGAGGGACACAGAGATGGAGAACTGAGCCCTGGCCCCTTCCCACGGAGCTTTGGAGCAAGCTCCGGCCCACCTCTCTCCGTTTGAGACCCCATGGATCTCACAGGTGAAAAAGAAAAGCAAAACAATGCTTTCCGAAAATGAAGGGGGCCTCCCCTCCCTCATTTTGATTGAGTCAGGAGCAAAAGGGCAGAGGCAGCAAAATCCTGCCCCTGGCCCCGGGCCCTGCAGCGCCTCTTCCCTACGCTTCCTAGCCTGAGGCTGCGGACACCTTTCTGGATAAAGCATGGGGTTCAGCATGGGGATTTCTCGTGGAAGTGCTCACTTGGCAGATTGCTCCAGGTTGGTGTGGGGACATAAGAGAGCGTGTCCTTGTGACAAGTGCTGAGTGTCTTCTTAGATCTGTGTGGTTGCATGTGGGTGGGAAGCCTCCACACCTTTTACAGATAAAAAGATGTGGGTAAGAGTACCCAGCTGAGGTTGGCAGGTTGGCAGCTGTACAGTACTTAAGTCATGCCCCTAATAGTGTCCTATTCTATTCTATTCTATTCTAGCGTGCGTGTGAGACCCTGACCCATAAGTGAACTCAGGAGAAAACACGCAAAGCACTTTTTCATCCATGGTCCAACACATCCCCAGTATGGACTCCCAGGCAACCAGGGCTCCAGCGTAGGACAAAGCAGTGTCCATGTGCATGCATGTGTGTGTGCATTTATGGGAGCGTGCACATGTGGACATATTCACGGTGTCCTCCTTTTTATTTCCAGGTGCTGTCTGTTCTTGGCCCTGCAAGGGCTGAGTGAGTTTGCTGGCCCACCTTTGCAAGTCCCCAGCTCACCCCAGTGGAGTTCACCGGCATCTACTCTGGTCCTCTGCAGAGCATGGCTGCGTGTGGACAACATAGCTGGCCTAAGCAGATACTCCCACGCTCGGCAACTGCCTGGCCTTGTACTCCGGGTTAGAACCCAGGGTCTCTGGTTATTGGCTACTGGGGAGAGACTCAGACTGGTGTGTTTTCCCTGTTACACGCCCCGCAATGAGCAGATGAACAAGAAGACACTAGTGCTTGTCCGTGAAAGATGCCAGTGTGTCAGAGTCAGGACAACGTTTCTGTAACCACACAAGGGAATTCACACTGGTGTTTTCTGGAGACGTGACTGGGTTGGGCCTAGGGACTCTAATTCAGGTCCCCCACGACCTCAGGCCCCCTTACTCTTCTCCCCGGCTTGTTTTCATGAGGAGACTAAGTGACACGTGGCCTAGTTCCCTGCACATTCTCCAGTTTGGTGGAGCCTGCATCCTTTGCTCAGGAGGCCTCCTTGGTACCCCCCCATTAGCCACGACTTCTGATAGGCTTGCGTACCTGTGTGCTGGGTCTAGGCTAGGCTGCCAGCCTCATCTCTCGGTACTCCACACCACAGGTCTGCCTGCATTGCAATTCTGCCTATACCTCTGTTCTGCCAGCGTGCGTGTGAGACCCCGACCCATAAGTGAACTCAGGAGAAAACACGCAAAGCACTTTTTCATCCATGGTCCAACACATCCCCAGTATGGACTCCCAGGCAACCAGGGCTCCGGCGTAGGACAGGGCAGGGTGGGCATCTAGACCTTGAAGCTGGGAAGGGAGAGGGGGATGGCCGATCTACCCCAGCTGTTCAAACATCCAGGCCTTTTTCCCTCTTCCTTCCCAAATCCCCCGTCAGCACTCAGGCCTGGCTCAGGGCCACTCTGGCTCCCCCGGTCTCTGCAGTAAACACCTTGTAGAGATTTCCTCCTGTAGACAGAAAGGGTCTCTAAGCTTCCCAGGCCAGGAAACAACCACCCCAGCGGGGAATGGGAGGAGGTGCCAGGTTGGTAGAGCCAAAAAACCAGAAAGGATGTCTCTCCTGAGCTCAGAGGCCAGCATAGAAAGGAGTGTGTGAACCACCGTAAGAGAGCAGGAATACCGCTGCCCTGGACTCCCAGCCTTTGCTCTTCCACCTGGGTGGTGCATCCCACCCGCAGTGACCAGCCCCTTGGAGTATCGTTCCTCTTCACTACACCCAGCTGTGGTGGACCCAGCTTCCTTCCCTAAGAACGCCTCTACAACCACAGCTGTAGACCTACCACACTATTGCATAGAAAGCCTCGACCCTCAGCAGCTGTCAAGGGCCCAGGAAAGAGCTTCAAGGGGCTCACTACCTGTGACCCATTCTGCCGTCACTGGCTCATTTGTTCTCTGCATTATGTAGTGATGTCTAAGTGAGGCTTCTCCCTATGCTCCTGGAATTCCTGGGACCCAGGGGCCTGAGTCTGGGCATGCAGTTCCTCTGGGGGCTTGAACCCAGGGCCTATGAGAGCAACAGGAGCTGACCTCTACAGACCTGGTCACTCTGCCCTTCGGACGTTTGCGTTCTTGTTCTGTTGGATGGTCACACGGCCTAATGCGGGAGGCACTGCCGTTTAGTCTGTGGAAGAGGCAGCTGGCGTGTGCCGGGCCGTCTGTGCTCTCCGAGTTTCTCACTGTTGGTACCGAGGCATACAAATAAGGTTGTGTTCATTCCATTATACCCTTCCACTCTTTAAAAGGAGAGCTCGGGGAGAGGAGCTGGAGAAAGGGCCCAGCAGTTAGGAGCACTTGCTGCCCTTGCAGTAGCCTCTCTGTCTGTTCTTAGCATCCACACGGTGGCTCACAACACCTGTAACTCCAGCTCCAGGGGGTTCTGACATCCTCTTCTGGCCTCTGAGGGCACTGAACATGTGTGGTGCACATACATACGTTCAGGTAAAACATTCATGCACATACAATGAAAATAAAAAATAAACAGCATGCGGAGGGCTCTCCGCTTCTATTCTCGCCTCTTAAACGTGCTAAATGTGCTGTGTGCACTGGAACCACACCGAGCTGCCGTGCTTGGCAGAACTTGTCTGTGCAGCTGTGGGAGTGGGCTCCCCAACTGTGGAAACTTTGAAACTTCTGATTAAGCCCCAAGACGACTGGGTCAAGGTCCCAGGCGGCACCTCCTTAGGAGTCACTGTTTTATATTATATTTAAGTTTTACATTTCTTTTTTAATATTTTAAGTAATTAATTTTTATGTATATAAGTATTTACCAGCATGTAGATCTGTGTACCACATATGTGTCTGGTACCCAAAGAGGCCGCCAGAAGGAGGCATTGGGTTCCCTAGAACTTTAGTTGGAACTAGAGTTACAGACACTTGTGAGTCACCAGGCCTCTGGGAACTGAACCTGGGTCCTCTGAGAGCAGAAAATGCTCTTAAATGCCGAGCATCTCTCTTTCTAATTTTTAATTAAATGTTATTGGGGGAATGCATGCCCCAGCAAGTGTGCGGAGATTTGAAGGTCACTTGTAAGAGTCAGTTCCTCTCCGACCATGTGGGTCATGGGGATTGAACCCAGGTCATTGGCTTTGTGGCAAGTGCATTAGCCACTGAACCACACTGCTAGCCCTAAGCTTTGTATGTCTAACAATTCACGGATGTCACAGAAAGTTAATAAAGACCTGATGAGTTTAACAGCTCAAGCAAGGTACCACATGCTCCCTGTACTTCTCTGCCGCCTCCTCCTCCCTAGGTCCTGCCAATCATCCTTCTAACCTTTTATACGTGGGTTGCATTTTTCAGAATTTCATAAAATATATTCATACAACTCTCCGCTTCCTGTGGGTGATGAAAATGTGATCAGCCCACTTCCAGCTCTCCACCACACTGTCCCTCACTGTCACCGTGCCTTCCCCTTCATGATGGACTCTATCCCTCTGGAGTTGTGAGCCGAAATAAACCTCTGCTTCATGTGCATGTGCGTGTGTGTGTATGTGTGTGTGTGTGTGTGTGTGTGTGTGTGTGTGTGTGTGTGTGTGAGAGAGAGAGAGAGAGAGAGAGAGAGAGAGAGAGAGAGAGAGACTTTATTTTGTTTTCTTTTGTTTGTTTGAAGTTCATCTAAGTCACTGTATTAAGAGCTCACCCCTTTCTGCTGCAGAGTCGTATTTCATTGTATGGATATACCACAACTTACCTCTTCACCTTTCAACCAACTTTTTGGTTAACTGCAGATGTGGACACCGGAAGCAAAGCCTCTACAAACACTGGGATGCAGACTGAATGAACACAGCTTCCATTTCTCCCACGCAGAGGAAGGGCTATGTCACGTGGCTGGTGTATGTTTAGAAACGGACTCTCCTTCCTAAGCGGTAGGGCCACTCGGCACATCCACCAGCTGTGTATTGTAGGCCTCGTTGCCCCTCTCCAATGCTTGATAGGTTGGTTCAGTCTTTTAAAATTCGGCCATTCTAATGACATGACTTTTAGCAACACCTCCTTGGGGCTTCATCTGTATTTCTCCATTATAATGACATTACACATATTTTATGTGCTCATTTACTGTCTTTGGCAAAGTATCTGTACAAATATTTTACCCATTTCTAATTTTTAAATGGAGTTTTTAAAATGTTCTTTGACAATTTAATGCATGTATATGATGTATCTTGATTGTTTAGACCCCCTAACTTCCCACTCCACCAGGTACCCCCAACACACACCCCTCACATCTTCAGGTCCACTCCACAAAGTCTCGTGTAACTCAGGCTGGCCCTGAACTATTAAATAGCCACGGTGTGCATGTGGAGGTCAAAGGACAGACTTTGGAAGTCAGTTCTTTCACCAAGCGGGTCCTGGGAATCAAACTGAGTGTCAGACTTTACAGCAAACCTCTTCCCCACTGAGCCATCTTGCTGTCCCAGTTTTTGTTTTGTTTTTTTCAAGACAGCCTTTCTCTGTGCAGCCCTGGCTGTCCTGGAACTCACTCTGTAGACCACACTGGCCTCAAACTCAGAGACCAACCTTCATCTGTCTCCCAAGTGCTGGGATTAAAGGCGTGCGCCACCACCGCCCGGCCCACAGTTGATTTTTAAATGTTATATGTGTATCTTGTCTTCTTAACTCATCTGGTGGTTTGAATGAGAACGTCCCCCATGGTGCTCAGATGTTTGTATACTCAGTCTCCAGATAATGGCACTGCTTGGAGAGGTTAGAAGATGGTGGCCTTGTTGGAGGAAGGGCATCACTTGGGCCAGGCCTTGAGAGTTTAACGATTCTTGTCATGTTGAGTTCACTTGTTCTGCTTCCGGTTTGTGGTTTGAGATGTGAGCCCTCAGCTCTCAGCTACCAACTCCAGTCACCATGCCTATTGCTGGGCTTCCCCACCTGGACAGTGGTGGGCTTTATCCCTCTGAGTCCATAAGCCACGTAGCCCCTTCCTTCTGTAAGCTGTCTTGGTTATGGTGTTTCATCACAGCGATAGAAAAGCAACTAATACATCAGCTTAGTTAAGATAGTATTTGTGCCGGGCAGTGGTGCACACGCCTTTAATCCCAGCACTCGGGAGGCAGAGGCAGGTGGATCTCTGTGAGTTCCAGGCCAGCCTGGTCTACAGAGCAAGTTCTAGGACAGGCACAAAAGCCACACAGAGAAACCCTGTCTCAAAAAAACAAACAACAACAACAAAAAAACCACAAAAAATAAACAAGAGAGAGAGAGAGAGAACGTTAGTATTTATCTAGATTCCATAGGACTGTATAAATGCTGTATAAATCATCATGCCATCTGCAAACTAAAGACAGTTTTTACTTATTATTTCATAATAAGAATAACTGTAGGGGCTAGAGAGATTGCGTGGTGGTTAAGAGTTCACACAGGTCTTGCAGAGGACCCAAGTTCAGCTTCCGGTACCCACATGGTGACTCATAAACCTCTGGAACTCCAATCTGATGCCCACATCTGGCCTTCACAGGTACTACACACTTTAGTGTAAAAAAAATGTAAAAGTGTAAGATAAAAAAGGTACTTTTTTCCCTTTTCCTGTTTTTTTCTTCTCTTATACATAAAATAAAAATAAAGAGCCCTTGGCTGGGCGGTGGTGGCGCATGACTTTAATCCCAGCACACGGGAGGCAGAGCCAGATGGATCTCTGTGAGTTTGAGCCCAGCCTGGTCTACAGAGCAAGATCCAGGACAGGCACCAAAACAACAAAGAGAAACCCTGTCTCAAAAAAAAAAAAACACTAATAATAATAATAATAACATCATTATTATTATAAATGGCCCAGAGGTTCTGAAACATGTCTTTAGTCCCAGCACTCAGAAGGCAGACTTTTGAGGCCAGCCTGGCCTACAGAACAAGTTCCAGGACAGCTAGAGCTATACAGAGAAACCCTGTCTCAAAAATAAATAAATCTTGAAAATAGTCAGAACTTCCAAGGGAATCTTGACTAGAAATCCTGTCAGCAGGCATCCTTGCCTGGCTCCTCTCCCCGGGGACAACTCACTTGTGCCTCCTTGGAGATGCGGTTGCAGGGTCTATAGTTCTGGTCATCAAGCTGGTGAACTTCCATGACAGTCCAGTTTATTCCTTCTGTTCTAATCCATCCTGTTCTTACTCTACCCTGAGGGCTTTTCTACAGAATGAATGCTGGATTTGACAAGCACGTTCCCTACACTCATTCAGACCATCCAACAGTATCTATTTTTAATCTGTTAGTACAGTAGGTCCTTTTGACTGATTTTGTGTGGTGAGCCAGCTTCACATTCTGTAAAGAACCCACCCGGTCATGAGACACCTGCTGTATTGTCACATTTTATTTGGTGAGACTTTAGTTAAGAAGATTTGTACCTCTGCTTGTGAGGATATCTGCCTGTATCCAAGCCATAATCTTATTTTCTTATGTCTTTGTCTGGTCATAGCATCAGAATAATAACAAACCCATCAGAATGAGGTCAGAAGCTCATTCATTGTGTGTGTGTGTGTGTGTGTGTGTGTGTGTGTGTGTGTGTGTGTGTGTGTATTACTCATTTTTTTTACTTTAAACTTTTTAGTAGAATTCCCCTGTGAAGCTATCTGAACTTGGCATCTTCCTTGTGGAACACTTTAAATATACATTCAATTTTTTTGGCTAGAATTAGAATTATACAAGTCATTTTCTTCTTGAGTGAGCTTTGATAGTTTGTGTCTTTGAAGGAATATCCATTTAACTAAAATTGCCAAACATATTGGCATAAGGTTTATAATATTCTCATGTTATTTTAGTAGCCAGGGAGCTTAAAGTGATACATACTGGCAATGTGTTCCTCTCTGGAGAGAGAGGTTTATTGATTTGGGTCCTCTTCTGACTCAACTTTTGATCTCATTCTGCTCCATATGGTTTTTCTATTTTTAATTGTAGCACCTTTCACTCTGATCTCCATTATTACATTTCTTTTATTTTAAACTTAATTTCCTTTCTGTTTCAACTTTCTTAGGGTAAAAACAGAGGTATTTACATCAGACTTGTTTTACCTCTATGTACTTAATAGCATAAATAATTGTTCTGAATTCTGTCTTACATGCATCATAAACTATTTAATACCTTATTTAAATATTTATTCAGTTCAAAGTAATTTTTAATCATCCTTTTAAAGTAAAACATTTATTTTTTTTAATTATGTGGAAGTATGTGTGTCTGTGAAGGGTTATATACATGAGTGCAGGTACCTACAGAAGCCAGAAGAGGGTGTCATATCCCCTGGAGTTGAAATTACAGGCAGTTGTAAGCCAACTGTTATGAGTGCTGAGAATGAAGTCCTTTGGAAAAGCAGTACATGTTCTTACCCACTGATTCATCTCTCTGGCCACTACCCTCCCTTTCTGAGACAGAAATATACACAGCCCAGGCTGGCCTTGAACTTGAACTTACTATGTTTATGAAGCTTCTGATCCTCCTGCTTCCAGCTCCTGAGTGCTGGTGTTTCAGGGATGTGCTGCCACACTGGTGTATGCAATACTGGGGATCGAACCCAGGACTTCATGCATGCTAGGTAAACACTCTACCAACTGAGCTACACCAGCCCACCCTCCCACATTTTGAAAGTCTTGTTATTAGGCTCATAAGTATTTTGGGATACTATTTTTTCTTGATCAATTGACTTCTTTATCATTATAAAATTACAGTATTACACAAGACTCATGTACGGTCTTTGCTCTGAAATACACTTTAATATTAATACATTCATTCTAGTTTTCTCTTAGTTAATATTAATTAGTTTCCCCATACTTTTCATCTATTTGTGTATTTACTTTTATAGGCAATGTATTATTGGGTCTTGATTGCCTCTCCAATCTGTTAACGTCTTCATTCCTTTTAACTGGAAAGTTTAAGCCATTTCTATTTAAAGTAATTATTTGTGTGTATATTAGAATTCTCCAGAAAAGCAAAACCAACAGAATTATCTATCTATCTATCTATCTATCTATCTATCTATCTATCTATCTATCTATCTCCCATCTATCCATCTACTTACTAAAGGATTTATCAAACCAGCTTACAAGAGCAGAGGCTGAGTAGTCTACAGCAGCATCTGTCTGTCAGTAGTTACTCAGCCAGGAAGCTGGAAGCCTCAGGATCCGAGAGGGGCGCATGTTGCACCCCATCCTAGCTGAAATCCTCCTGCAGAGCCACCAGGGCACACATGTACGCAAAGGCTGAAGAACCCGATGCTCATGGGCCACAGCAGCAGAAACTGTACCTGCCCAAGCAGAGACTGTGTGTTCCTAAAAGTGTTTCCCCCTCCGCCTCCTCACCCCCACCCCTACTCAGAGATTTCCAGTCAGGGTGGGCGTTTCCCACTTAGTTCACAGACTATACTGAAAATACCATCACAGACAATCCCAAAGTACGTCAGATGGACCACCAAAGCAGCAGCCATTGCCACAAGGTGTAAAGAGCACCGTCTTTACTCTCTGTGTGTCCTCTGTTCTTGGTTTTCCTGACCTTGTTGTTGGGTTGTTTTTTTTTTGTTTTTGTTTTTGTTTTTTTTTTTTGGCCTTTTTGGAATATGTTTATCTTATTTGTTGGACTTACTCAATATAACCCTTTGTCATATTATTTAGTATTTTCTAGATTTATGTGTGTGTGTGTGTGTGTGTGTGTGTGTGTGCGCACACATATGGACTTGTGCCATAGCATGTGTGTAAAATTCAAAGGAAAGCTCATGAGAATCTGCTCTTTCCTTCTACCATGTTGATTCTGAGGATCAAACTCAGGTGGCCAGGCTTGGTGAAAGGAGGCACACGCACATGCTAAATAATACATACATACACACATAAAAATAAACAAAATGTAAATTTAAAATCTGATATTTTAAAGAAGAAGAAGAAGCAAGTAGACAAGGCAAGCTTGTGAACTCAAAGAGCAAACCAGACTAACTGGCCAGGTACAGTGCTGCACGCCTTTCAAGCCTGCACTGAGGAGGCAAGTGGAGCTCTGAGATTCTGAGTCCAGTCTTATCTATGTAACAAGTTCCAGGCCAATCAGGGATACACCGTGAGACCCTGTCTTTAAAAAAATTTTTAATGAAATAAAACAAATAATAAAATGAGTTTGGGACTGGATATTGTATTAAATAGATTTGGTCTCTATGAAAAACACACTTGAGCAGGGCGGCAGTGGCACACACCTTTAATCCCAGCACTCGGGAGGCAGAGCCAGGCGGATCTCTGTGAGTTGGAGGCCAGCCTGGTCTACAGAGTTGAGTTCCAGGACAGGCACCAAAACTACACAGAGAAACCCTGTCTCGAAAAACAAAAACAAAAACAAACAAACAAAAAACACTAAAGGAGAAAAACACACTAAAGGAAGCACACGGACAGCAGGAGTAAAAGCCACCTTAACCAGTAGTGTTCAGTGGTCTGGCAGCAGTCACAGCCGTCTGGACTGAGATGTGCCTACCCTGTGGGACTCTTTGTCGGCCTGGATGGCCAGCTATAAGACAAGGTCCTCGTTTGCATGTGCTCAATTTCTTCCACTGTCTAATGACTTTATTTTTCTGCACAGGCTTTAGATTGCTGTCTTTACTATCTCAACATTCTTACTCAAAAAAGTTGAGGTCAACATCATTTTACTCCTCTTCTAAACAATATGAAGAACTCTTGCACGTTTATTCCACCCACTCTGCTTCCAAGACGCCAGTCTTCCTCAGCACTTCCCTTCTCTATTTCATAGCCCTCAGCAGCTGCTATGACTGTGGTGTAGACAGACATTTGGATTTTAACCACCGTGGTTACCCACCATTATCTCTCACATCTCAGGTCTTCCAAATGGAATGTTTCCCTTCTTTTGTGCAAAAATGCTTTAAAAAGTCAACAATTTTACTTCTCTGTCATTTTATAGTCATGGAATCCATGCATTTGAATGGCATGGTTCAGTGGCCTTTTGTGTATTCAAGGGGTCATTTAAGATGCAGGTAACCAACCTTTGGATGTTTTCATCACCTGATAAACAACTACAGAGTCATCAACTGCTCCACACTGCTTCCTAATATCTGAGCCCCTGGCAACGATCAAGTACTCTGTTTTGTGTTTTTATAGATTTCCCTGTTTTAATCATACAATCTATGGTGTAATCATACAGTGTATAGTTTCTAAATTCATCATTTTGGAGGCAGGGGTAGTGGTCCATTCCTATAATAATAGCACTCTGGAGGTAGAGGCAGGAGGATTGGGTGTTCAAGATCATTATCAACTATATCATGAGTTCAAGGCCAGCCTGGATTACTTGAGACCCTGCCTAAAACAAAATAAGGCTTATTATGTCGTTCTGTGCACCATATTCCTTTTTGTTATCAAATAGTATTCCATTGTATAAATATGCCACTTATTATTACTTAATCATTCTTCAACCAAAGTTCAGATGTCTGTTAAGAATAAAGTTGCTGTGAACATTCATGTACCAAATGTGTCTTAGTTTGGGTTACTATTACTGTGATGAGACACCATAACCAAAGCAACTTGGGGAGGAAAGGGTTTGTTTGGCTTACGCTTCCACATCACAGTTCATCATCAAAGGAAGTCAGGACAGGAACTCAAGCACAATAGGAACGTGGAGGCAGGAGCTGATGCAGAGGCCATGGAGAAGTGCTGCTTATTGACTTGTTCATCATGGCTTGCTCAGCCTCCTTTCTTATAGAACACAGGATCATCTGCCTAGGAGTTGCACCACTCACAATGAACTGAACCCTCCCTCATCAATTGCTAATTAAGAAAATGCCTGCCTGGTGGTGGTGGCATATCCTAGCACTTGGAAGGCAGAGGTAGGCAGATCTCTGTGAGTTCAAGGTCATCCTGTCTCAAAAAGGAAAGAAAGAAAAAGAAAGAAAGAAAGAAAGAAAGAAAGAAAGAAAGAAAGAAAGAAAGAAAGAAAGAAAGAAAGAAAGAAGGGATGGAGGGAGGGAGGGAGGGAGGGAGGGAGGGAGGGAGGGAGGGAGGAAGGAAGGAAGGAAGGAAGGAAGGAAGGAAGGAAGGAAGGAAGGAAGGAAGGAAGGAAAAGAAAGAGAGAGAAAATGTCCTACAGGTGGATCTTACGGAGGCATTTTCTCAATTGAGTTTCCTCCTTTCAGATGACTCTAGTTTGTGTCAAGTTGACATAAAACTGGTCAAGACACAATGTTTGTGTGGTTGTGCTTTCATTTCCCTGAAATTTATGTCCAGGAATCCAATTGCCATATCATATGATAAATTCCTGTTTAATGTTTTGAGAAACTGCCAAACTGCTTTCCAAAGTGGCTACATCATTTTGTTTTACCACCAGTAGTGTATGAGCATTCCTATTTATCCATATCTTTGCTAATGCTGCATCTCCGGCTCCTCCTTCCCTCCCACTCTGTCTTAGTCACTTTTCTACTGTTGTGACAAAACACCATGGCCAAGGTAACTTACAAAAGAAAGCTTTTAGTTTGAGGACTCATGACTACAGGGCTAGAGTCCATGACCAGCACGGAGGGAAGCATGGCAGCAGACAGGCATGGAGCTGGAGCAGCAGCTGAGAGCTTTACATCTAATACACAGGCAGGAGTCAGAGAGAGAGCCAACTGAATGTGCCAAGGGCTTTTGAAACCTCAGAGCCCACCCCCAGTTACATACTTCCTCCAACAGGGCCACACCTTTTAATCCTTCCCACAAAGTTTCACAAACTGGGGATCAAGTATTCAAATACATGAGCCTATGGGGACCATTCTCATTCAAACTACCACTCCCTCCTACCTCTCTTCTTTCCCTTCTCCCCACCCTCCTCCTTCCTCCCCTCCCTCCTCCTCTCTCTCCTTATTATAGCCATCCCACAAGGTATGAAGTAGTAACGACTCATGTTAGTGCTGATTTGCATTTCCCTAATGATTACTGACGCTCGGCTGTCCCCACCCTCCACGTGCCCATTGGCCAGTCCTATAGCTTGGTCCAAGAAAAGTATTTTCAAATCCTTTGCCTGGTCTGCAGCCCACCATTCTGAACACATTGGATCTGTCAAGCCCTCTGCCTGTTCTTCAGCTTGGTGGTCCTCCCTCAGTCTGGTGCTAGCTCTTGTGTGTATGCAGACACATTCTCACGGCCTGTCATTCTTTTAACTTTCTTTATAGTGTTTTTCACAGTGCAGACACTTTCGTCTACCTTTCCTCTCAATGTGTTTTGGGGTTGTGTCTAAACCTGAGTGTGTAATCATACCTAAAATCACCTTAGGATTTCATCTGCACTCCTACACATTCTTAGGAGTGTTCGAATTTTCAATTCCTTGATTTAGGCTTGTGATCGATCTCCAGATAATTTTAGTACTCAGTGTAAGAGCCCGACTCCATTCTTCTGTGTGTTGATATTCGGTGGCTTGAGAACCATTTGTCGAAAAGAATATTCTTCGCCCGCCGAATTGTCTTGGCACCTTTTCCATTCCTGTTGGGTTTATTTCTGGGTTCTCGGTGCTGTTCCATTGATCCAGCCACTGCCAAAGTCATATTGTCTTCATTACTCCAGCCCTGTGGTTGGTTTAAACTCAGGGAGTGCAAAGCCTCCAACTTTGTTCTTTTTCAAGTGTGTTTTAATTCTTCTCCTGCCCCTACATTTCCATATGCATTTTGGGATCAGCCTGTCAGTTTCTGTAAAAGCAGCCTGCTGGGACTTTGATAGGAGTTGTACTGAGTGTGTAAATCAATCTGGACTCTGTCGCCATCTGAACAATGTGAAAATCTCCCAGTGTATGAAGAAAGAGCTATTTCCATCTATTTATGCTTCCCTTAATTTATTTCAGCAATGGTTGATGGTTTTTAGGGAGAAATCTTTGCCTTTCTTTTGTTAACCATATCCTGGAGTATTTTACTCATTTTGATGCCACTGTAAATGGAGTGATCTTAAGTCCATCAGGGTCAGTGCTGGAGAAACAGAATGGCTTTTGTACATTGATTGCAGATCTGACATCCTTGATGAACCTGTATATTGACTCTTTTAAAAAAGTTAATTAAAACTTTATTATTAAAAACTTACAAGTGTAAAAACATCACACACTAAAGTTAACTAGACCCAAAGTCTCTCAATGAACTTCTAAACAGAGTAGCCATTTGGAATGGAAACTAAAAGTTTCACATTATATTTTACATTTTCACTATCAAATATATTTTTATGTACTTATCCACCACCAAAAAAAAAAATCCATGACAGAGTTAGAGCCAGAAAAATAATAAACCCCAAGAACTCAATTCCCTAACAGAGCTCTTTGCATTCTAGTGTTTGTGGCTGCTTTATCTACAGTAGCAAAGAATTGGAGTCAACCTTGTTGTCAATCAACAGATTAATGGATAATTAAAATATATATATTTCTGTGTGTGTATATGTATATATACATATATATGGACTACTATTCAGCTCTAAAAAATGTAATCACAAAATTTTCAGGAAATAAGTGATTAAGTGAGGTCACAGTCTCAGGAACAAACCATTTGTTCTCCCTCATATGCAGAATTTAGCCAAAAATAAATAGTCCATTGTCACCATGGTGGAGAACATGGTGGCATGCAGACAGACATGGCACAGGAGAAATAGCTGAGGGTCCAACATCTGGATCTGCAGGCAGCAAGAAGACAGAGACTCTGAGCCTGAATAGGCGTTTGAAACCTCAAAGTTCACCCCAGTGACATACTTCCTCCAACAAGGCCACACCTCCCTCAACAAGACCACACCTCCTCCCACAAGGCCACACCTCCCTCAACAAGGCCACAGCTCCTCCAACAAATCCACACCTCCTAATCTCTGTCAAGTGGTAGCATTCCCTAGAGACCACACATTCAAATCTATGAGCCTATGGGGGCGTTGTTATTCCAACCAGCACAGGTATTTTGCCTGACATTATGTCTGTGTGAGGATGCTGGGTCCCCTGGAACTGGAGTTATAGACAATTGTGAGCTTCCATGTGGATGCTGGGAATTGAACCTGGGTCCTTTGGAAGAGCACTCAGTATTCTTAATGCTGAGCCATCTCTCCAGACCCCGTTTTTTTTGTTGGTTTTTTAATTGTTGTTTGGTTGGTTCTTGTTTGTTTACCCCGAGACAGTCTCACTGCCTAGGTTTGACTGGCTAGGAACTCACTGGAGATCAGGCTGGCCTCAAACTCACAGGGATCCTCCTGCCTCTGCCTCCTGAGTGTTGGGATTAAAGGTGTGGGCCACCACAACTGGCTGGAGGATTTGTTTTGTTTTAGGAAGGGTTGGGTTTTCTGGGTCAAAGGTCTGATGTTTTTCACTCGTTTTTCAAAACTGCTGGTCATCTCCTCAAACATGGTCTCCTCCCTGGGCCCTCCTTGCTGTCTTCTCAGGGGCACCCCTACTGCAGCCCCCTCCTTTCTCTATGAACCATGTGCAGGACAATTTTGTCTTCAGCTTTATCTGTTTTTCCCCCCCATACTCTGAATTCTGAAATTTAAAAGATTAGGTTCATTTCTAGAAGCTTCATTTCCTGAGCCATTTTGTTTGTATGGGCCCTTTTTACTTGCTCATATTTTCAAGACTTTCTTTTTTTTTTTTTTTTTTTTTTCAAAAATACCCTGAGCTAGGCAGGGGAGTGCACATCTATAATCGCAGCACAACAGAGGTGAAAGGAGGAGGATCTGAGTTTTAAGGTCACTCTACGTACTGAGTTCAAGGCCAGTCTGGACTGTGAAATACCAAGTCTCAAAGACAAAGCCACAAACCCCAAATTCTGTCTTTGAATCTAATCACAGTACTGTTCATGGGCCCTGCTCTGATTCTGCTACCCAGTGCTTCTTCTGGCTATTGTTTGGACTATTTTCCTAGTGTGTTTCATGACTACTTTTTTAGCAGGCTATCTGTGAGAGCCTTTAATGTCATAGGGACTGTTTCTGGTTCCTTTGTTTTCTGTTGTTTTTGCTTGTTTGCTTGCTTTCAATACTGGAGATTAAACCCAGGGCCTCTTGTGTGCTAGACAAGCACCCACTCTACCTCAAGGTATAGCCCTAACCCTCTGTTTTGTTTTTCTCATTTTTAAATTTTTTTTTTTTTTTGTCCTGGAAGTCACATTTGAGCATTACCAACAAACACATGAAGCTGGCATCTCTGCCAGGGCACACGGCCCAGCGGCTGCGTCCATGCAAGGGGAACGTGCCTCAGGGCCAGCTCGTCCCTCCTGTGCTCATCTCCCCTTTCCCATGACGCTGTACTTAAGGTGCGTGTGCTTCCTCGTTTCCCCTTAGTGTGGCTTGTCAACTGCCCTTACAAGAAGGGTGCAGTCCTGTGAGACACCCCCATGCCTTCTTGTGTGTGTTCCCCAATAGACCACCACATCTTGGGGAGCTGGGTTCCCTCATATTCTATTTTTGGTACTGTCGGTGGGGATAGAGTGTGTG
Source organism: Peromyscus maniculatus bairdii (assembly GCF_049852395.1). NCBI lineage: Eukaryota > Metazoa > Chordata > Mammalia > Rodentia > Cricetidae > Peromyscus > Peromyscus maniculatus. The sequence continues at coordinate 70,455,129 of NC_134855.1, forward strand.
CTGTATCGTGCCGTGCTGGAGTAGCGTCCTGGCCAGCACACCCAGGAGAAGCGGCAGCTATGGGGCAGCCCAGTGGTCATCCACAGGGCAGGGGACAGAGCACTCCAGCAGGGGCTCACTCATGTTCTGACCTCCTGCCGGGATGGAGGCTGACTTCCCCAGGCAGCCAGCCCTCTAAGTTCTCAATTCTGTGCTCTCAAACTCCAGGTGCCAGGGGTGGGCGTGAACAGCTTGGTTACATTTTCGAGGCTGATCCTACATAAACCTCCACCCCGGAATTTCCTTGATTGAGAGGAAGGAGAAGAGACCATAATGGGAGTTGGGGTGGTAGCAGTTGGCCATACAGAGGGTGCAGGGATGGTGCTGTGAGTTTTCATGTGGTGTCCTGGGACTCCCTCCCAAGCTGCATCCCACACTAGGGGAGTGCCTTGTTGGTTCCTGGAAGCCAATGTTGACCTCATGTAGTAAGCACATTGCTGAATGGTCCCTTCCCTCAGGTAACCATGACAGCAGTGGGAAGGCAGGAGTGAGCATCTCATGGGGAAATGAGGTAAACAGAGGGCCACTGTGCTGTGGGAGCAGAAGCTGGGCTCATCTACCTTCAGCGTGGCACCTAGACCAAGGAAGGACCTAGTACTGCAACCTGTTATATGAGTTCAGGAGGTAAAGCCACCCATTCCCAGCCACCAAGTGGTCAGTGAAGGCATCCTACTTTACACCTGGACTGGATGTGATGGCTGGAGCCTAGTAACTCCACTGAAGGAACATCACCACGGGAGGCAGCCAGGGGTCTGGGAGCGGGGACCTTCTGCAATGTCCCAGGGGAGGTATGCCCCCTCCCTCACATGGGATGTGTCATCCTCACAGGGTCAGCCAAGGGTGAAGGGTAAGCTGTGAGGGAGGGTGGGAACAGAGAAGGTGACGTCACCACAGCTCTTAGTAATGCTTTGGCAGAGCCTGGGTTCCCACCTTGGGAGGGGGAGGGAGGGGGAGGGAGGGGGGGAGGGAGGGGAGGGGCAGTCCGTAAGCTGCAGCCAGGAGTCTGCCAAGTCCAAGTCCTCACACAGCTGGGCTTCCAGCCAGGACTACCTCAGACTCTAGGGGCCTCTGAGTGGGGAAAGGCAGGGGGCTCGAGAGGACAGTTCCCCTTGGTGTCTTGGGAGGGGACTCCGGAGAAAGGTGACCAGATCAGACTACCTGTAGAATGATCTCAGACTGTCTGGCTGGCAAGGCTGGTGGCCAGCCATCTCCCAATGCCCGACTGACTGTCTGACCGTCCATTGGTTCATTCCCTCGTGGCCTCAAAGGCTGTCTAACTGATTTACATGATTGACACTTGGAGATGCCAGGGAGGATGGGCTGAAAACTTCTTCTGTCTGAGATCTCAGGCTACCTCAGACCCACAAGCCACCTCCTCAGAAAATCCAGGGTTGGGTGGAAGGCTGGAAGATTGTGTATCTGGCCCTGGTCCAGGTGCTGAAGCCAGTGCCCTAAGGAGTGCACATTCTGGCTAGAAAGGCAGACTCAGACACCATCTGAGTTGGTTTGTGTTGGGGAAGCTGGACCGGTAAGCAGCTGGGGGAAGTCAAACTGCCTTCCGGTACCATGTGGGGTCCATCTCAAGAGCATTTCACCCATGCTCAGGTCAGAGGTCAGCAGTCCCAGAGTTTTCTGAGCACTGTAAGGTGACAGAAAGTTGCAACTCTCAGATGCGAACCCAGGTTAATGATGGAAAGGGTCTGATTGGTCCCAGGGAACTGGCCGGAACCGGTTCTTGCTGCCCATGTGGTGCTCTTCAGGCATCTACCTGGAAATGAAATGACCTTTCTGCCCTTTACATGCCTTGGCTCCTCTTCCCCTGGGTCATTATTTGCAGTTTGGGATGCTTCTGGACGAGCAGGGAAGGTGGAAGCAGAAGGAAGGTGTCTTCGTTAAGGTTTCTATTACTGTGAAGAGACACCATGACTATGGCCACTCCTACAAAAGAAAACATTTAATTGGGGACTGGCTTACAGTTTCAGAGGTTTAGTCCATTATCGTCATGGTGGGAAGCATGGCGGAGTCAGGCAGACATGGTGCTGGAGAAGGAGCTGAGAGCAGCAGGAAGAGAGAGCGAGCCACTGGGCCTAGCTGGAGCTTCTGAAGCCCTGGTGACACTTCCTCCAACACGGCCACACCTCCTAATTGTGCCACTCCCTCTGAGCCTATGGGGGCCAGTTACATTCAGACCGCCACAGGAGGGTTTCCTTGCTCCTGTCCCGGGAGGCATGGGGGGAAGGCTAACTTGAGTCCTCAGAACCTGAAATTATTGAGCTACACTTGCCGCTCTGCGGACCATGTGAGACTCTAGGGGCTTCCGTCCCACCCTTGGGCTTTCCACAGCCACCCTGCACATATTCTGTTATAGCACCTCAAATATACTCCCAAGGGTACAGGAGTAGGGGTAGGGGAACAGAAGGAGAAGGAAGACAGGAGAAGGGAGAGGAAAAGGAAGAAGAGGAAGAGGATGAGAAAGAGGAGAAGGGGGAAGAAGAGGGAAAAGAAGAGGAAGAGAGCTGTATTTGGGGAAATAACCTGGTAGACCTGGTTTATCTTGGGGCCACAGAATGAAACACCTGTGTCCTGTACTCTGACAAAGGGTCCTAGTTCATCCTTCCCTTCAGAGCCACTTCCTGTTCCTGGACCTATTAGATGTTCCAAATAGGAGCTAGATCTGTCTGTTCCACCACGTCCCCAACCTACTGGCAAAACATGCTGTCACCTCCTATGGTCCATAGGCAACATTGACCAAACCCAACAGAGGAATAGGCACTCAGGTGACTTCCTCCTCATGGTTCTAAACACTTGCCACTTCCTGGGGCACCCCAGTTCTCCCCACACAGACCTCTTTCTGACCATCCTTCCTGCCCTCTTCACTAGCTACTGGCCTGTACCTACGCTCCCACAGCTCACTACCCAACCTCTCACCCCGGACTTCTTTGGGGCTCCTGTTCCATGATTGCCTCTCACCTGCCAACAGCCATGCTCTCTCTTCAGGGTCACCAAGCCCTAGAGGAGTGCTAACATTGCTCCAGCCGGAGCTTGACAGCATACTCAGACCCCTGGCCCTCTCACCCGTGACCTCCCATTGCTTGGCAGGTCACCAGCCCAGCCCATTTATTCACAACTGCTCAGGTTTGGGTGGTGACACCTGGTGAGAAACCCATCTGTCCCAGGCAGAGCCATAGCTTGTTGTCCTACCCCATCTCAGCAGCAGCGACTGTGACATGTGTGCACGGTCAGCATGTTCTGGCCTCAGAACTGAACTCCCTGCCCTGACTCAAGCCCCCCCAACAATCACAGAGACCCGACGAAGATAGTAACTGGCTCCTCACCCATGCCCACCCATACCTCAGTGCTTTCTTCCTTTAGCCTCCAGCTTCCACTGCTCCTGCTTTGGACTCACTTCCAGGACTGCTTCCCAGAATTCTTTTCACCATGGTCTCCTGATACTGCTCCTTACCATGAGACCCTTGTCAGTCCAGAGAAGCTGTGGTCTCCTTCCTGTCTGTTCACCAGCTAGTGTGGTCCAGCCCAGAGCCCCAAGGCTCTCGGTGAGTCCTCTAGACCCAGGAGTGAGGGTACAGATGTCCTGGAACTCCTCTGTTTATTTGTTCAGCATCTACTGTGTGTTGGGGGCCGTGCCGGGTGCTCCTCACACAAAAGAAGTGTCGACATTCCTGCACAGATTCAAGAGCCATGTGACACACATGTGGAGTCAGGCTCATGAGCACACACACACACACACACACACACACACACACACACACACACACACACGAGACTATGGTGTGAACAAAGATTCTACTTTGGGGAAGTTTTCCTAGATGCTGTGCTTTATGAGCGCCGCCAGGTTTACAAGGGATATCTAACTCTCCAAGACTTCCCTCCACTTTCACACAGGCAGCCCCTCTCCCTTTCTGGGGTCTCGGGGGACCTTCGTTGAATTCTAGCCCTAAGGCCCAGACTGTGACTCCAGTCTGTGACTTAGCCAGGCATTGTCTTGCTAGAGCTCACAGGCCTCCTCCAGGTCAGACCAGGAGTTGGCCACAGGCCATGGCTCTGTTCTAAGTTGGGTTATTTTGGAAAGTGTTGCTCATGCTCTTCACAAAAATAAATAAATAAATAAAAATAAAAATAAATAGAAAATAAAAAAAATGGACCCAGGGCCTGGTTCAGGGGTGTCCCTTCCCCTGGGGACGTCTCAATACACAGGATCCTGAACCTCCCTCCCCACCTCCATGTCTTCATCCCCTGGCAGACTGGCTCCTCCCCTCAAGGCTGACAGGACCTTAAGAAGCCCTGCAGGTCTCTCTCCTGGCCTCCCACTCAGGCAGGAGGGCACACAGGCAGCAAGCCTCAGCAGCAGGCAGAACCCAGGGCCTTCTATGTGCCAGGCAATTGTCCTACCACCGAGCTGCACCTTTGGCCATTTAAACATTTAGAGAATACATAGTTGTTGTTGTTCTTGTTGTTTGTTTTTACATTGCAACCAAAGTTTCTCCCCCCTCCCCTCTTCCCAGTTTCTCCCCCAGCCTCCCCACCCCGCTCCATCCTCTCTTCCCCCACTGTTTCCCTTCAGATAGTCTTACCAAGTTTTCCAGGCTGGCCTTGAATTTCTAATCCCCCTGCCTTAGCCCCTGAGCAGAGTAGCTGAGAGTACAGGCAAGCCTGAGCCACCACATCCATATGGGGGCAGGTCTTAAGTCACCTGTGTGCCTATACCTGTGTGTCCACACAGGTGCTTGTTAAAGGCTGGATTCCCTGAACCCCTCAGCCAAGGGCCCGGCTCTCTAAGAAGAGACTGGAGGTGACTGGGCCAGAAAGTACAGGACAGCTTCAAAGTCCCTCTGCCTCAGCTCTTTCTGCAGCACCTTATTTCATTTGGGCATTGAGAATGGGCACATTTCCTCCCACCGTCCCTCTGTCCCTCCCTTCCTTCCCTCTATCTCTCCCTCCCTCCCTCCCTCCCTCCCTCCCTCCCTCCCTCCCTCCCTCCCTCCATCGCTCCCTCCCCTTGTTCCTTCCTTTCTTCCTTCCTTCCACAATGTGTATTAAATGCTGACTACATGTCAGTCCCTGTTCTGCAAGCTGGGGGCAGGGCATAACACAAACCAGAAGCCCTTTCAGCCTCCAGGGAATCCAGATTCCAGCACAGGGTACAACCTCCAGGGCAAGGCTGGAGGGTAAGCATGCCTAGCTGGCTCTGCACTGAGCAGCCTTTCTGGGCCTTTCTAGGCCAGCAAGCTCAGGAACTCGTGGTGCCCTGTGGCAGCCCTGCAGGGCAGGGCCAGAATTAGGTCTAGTTTTGAAAGGAAGAACCAACAAGGAGAGCAGGGCTCGGATTTGAACCCACAGCCCACCTGGCAGGCAGACTGGAGGCACTCACTACCGGGAAGCCAGGCCAGGCTGCCTGCATGTTTAAGGGTGGACAGGGAGCTCCAGAAGGCTAATCTGTAGGGATGAAACCGAGGGAGATTATTGTGGAGCCAGCACCTGACAACTTAACCCAGGACAGCAGGAACCGAGATGACTAGCTCTAACAAGCAAGCGCTGACTAGCCAGGGATCTGTCTGCCTATTTGTAAATGTGACCTGTTGGGGAAGGGAGGCTGGCAGGCACAAGGCTTAGACCCTGGACGAGGGTCACAGTGGCTGAGTCCAAAGTTCGTGACTATTTACTGAGCAGTGTTAACTGAGTCAGGTGCATCCTTGCTCCCTCACATCTGTGAGAAGTGAAGGCTGCCCAGCACCGTGCAGGAGTAGATGGAGCTGTCACGGGGGAGATGAGAGTGTGTGCAGAATGCTAGGCACATGGTGGTGTCTGCTACCCACTAGACTCAGGAGATTAAAGATGAGATCTTTAAACTAGAGATGAGATCACATCTCTAATCTCAGCACTCAAAAGGCAGAAGAAGGAAGATTGCTACAAATGTGAGACCAGCTTAGATGTATAACAAAGTACTAGGCCAACCTGGGCTACCATCTCCAGAATGAAATTAAATAGGCACTGAAGGCCCAGAGGACAGCGACTTAGCTAAGAGCTCTCCACTGCTTCGGGGCCCAGTGTCCCAGGGACTTCCCTCAAGCTCCCCGCCTCCTCTCCCAACCTCTCCTGCCCTGGTACAATGCCCAGGGTGACAAGGGCTAGATTCTTACTGGCAAGGCACCTTGGGCAGAGGCCCTGATTGGCCAGACATTTGGGGCAGAGACTCTGGATCCTACAGGTTAGGGGCTACATGCCCTCCCTAACACACACACACCCTCCCTCCCTCCCTCCCTCCCTCCCTCCCTCCCTCCCTCCCTCCCTCCCTCCCTCCAGGGCTGTGACCACCTGGAGGAGAAGGCAGCCTGGGCACTCCCTGCATCTCCGTCGGTAAAGAGTTCTGGCAGGGAGGGAAGGGTCTGGTGCCTAGAGTTGGTGGTGGAAGCTGGCAGTGCCAGCAGCTAAGCAGGGAGGTGGGATGGAGAGCAGAAATGAAGGATAGCTATGTCTGTATCTGTCAGCTAGCAAGCGGCAGTGATGACTGCTTCCCACTCCTTCAGCAAGTGCACCTCTCCCTAAGCCACGGAACGCTCTGGGTCACCCTGGGTGTCAGCAATTTGACGGAGAGCCAACTGTCACTTGAGGCCAGGAGACGCCATCCAGCGGTATCTTTGTCCTCAGCCTTCCAGGCCCCTGACCACAACACATAAAGTGCCTGGGGATGTTTCCTCACCTGTCCATCCATCCATCCACCCACCCATCCATCCATCCATTCATCCATCCATCCATCCATCCATCCATCCATCCATCCATCCATCCATCTGACACAGGGGCTCATGTAGCCCAGGCTGGCCCTGAACTTGCTATGTAGCCAAGCTTGACTTTAAACATCTGATCTTCCCGCCTATATCCCGACTATATCTCCCATAGGCATATGCCACCACACCCAGTTTATGCAGGGCTGGGGATGAAACCCAGGGCTAGGTAAGCCACCTACCAGATGAATCACATCCCCAGACACACAATGTCTTTTTTAAAAACCACAACTATGATGACCAGGGGAAAGACACCTGCCTGAACTCAGCCAAGTAGGAGGCAGAGCCTAGGCTAGACACTTTCATTAGGAGGGTTCTTACCGATCTGGAGTTCCCCTTTTCTTACCTCTAAAGCTGGGTGATCCTAACCTGCCCAGCCTGGCTTGGGGGACATTAGGGATGAAAGGGGGCTTGGCGCATAATAGGAATGCAGAAAATTCATCACTAAAGAAGAATCAGTCTCAACTGGGCCTGGTGCTGCATCCTGCAATTCTATAACTTGTGGAGGTGGAGGCAGGAGGATCACCACTAATGTGAGGCCAGCCTGGGTTACATAGTGAGACTCTGTCTCAACTTTCCTCCTCTGCATCAAAAAATAAAAAGAGAAAAACCATTCTAGCAATGAGCTTTTAACAGCCCATTGGATAAATATTCGTGGATCAGATAGGAGGTGGGAAGGAGGCAAATGGCCCCAATACCTGGGATGGATGTCATCCATGCTTTTTCACAATGCAGAGGCACATGGCATCAGAGGTCCTGGCTGGTAACAGGAGTGCTGGGGGAGGCTCCGGGTGACTGCAGAGCGGGAGACTGAGAGCATGCCAAATGACGTCAGCTCCCGTGTTCAGAATGCATCCACCCCCACACCGCTGCTTCTCTCTGACATTAAGGCTTGTCCGGAAGGAGACAGACAGTGAGTCTGTGAGGATGGGCGCCTCGGCTCCACTCTGCCTCCGACTGTCCCTCAGTCTTGCCCTGGACCACTGTCCCCTGCCTCAAGCCTGCTTTCCTATTAACTGAGAGTATCTGTCTGGAAGGATGGGAGGAGGTCCTATCTGTCAAGGGCTTAGAAGAGAGCTGTCATTATTGCTATCTGAGGCCACCATCAGATTGGTTAGTGACCAACTGACCTTCAAGTTCTAGGCACAAAAGAACCACTGTTCATACAGATCAGCTCCAGGCTCTGCTGACTTCCACTTCTACCTGTGGCTGGCTACAGGTAGCTCTGCTGGGGGTAGGATGCTGCTGTCTGGACCAGCTGATGGGTACCCCTGCCTCTCATCTTCCATCATGGTGACCTGGGCTTCATACTGCAGTACCAGGTGTGTGTGTGTGTGTGGGGGGTATATTTCTTTCTGTATCTCTCTCTCTTTATCTATCTACCTATGTGTATGTGCAGTGCATCTCTCTGTCTCTCTCTGTCTCTCTGTGTGTAGTGTCTTTCTGTCTCTGTCTCTGTCTGTCTCTGTCTCTGTCTGTCTCTGTCTCTGTCTCTGTCTCTCTCTGTGTGTGTGTGTGTGTGTGTGTGTGTGTGTGTGTGTGTGTGTGTGTGTTCACAACCACTTGAGACTCTGGCTTAGAGTTGGCACACTGTCCCTTCCTCATATCCTGCTGGCCCAATCAAGTCACAAGCCTAGCCAAGTCCCAGAGGAGCTGGCCACAGTCATCTTGCTGACCGGAAATGCAGAACTGGATAAGGGTAACTACTTTTGCCAACAGCTGAGCACAGTACCAAGACACAGGGTAAAACCAGGTATCTGGCCCCCAGGGCAGTAGCCCCTCAGCTACCCCCTCTGTCTCTGCTCTCCACCCCCAGCAGAGCCCATCCAGTGTCTTACTCAATAAGAGATGAAAAGCAGATCGTATCACAGGACAGGCACGAGCACTCCCCAGTGTGGTTGTGGGGATCCCATGACCCCATCCCTCATCAGTCAAGCCTGTGCTCAGAAGCAGGATGACTACACAGCACACCTGGATGACCCTTGTCCCTAGCTGCTGGATAAGTCCACCATTAACCCATCCTGGACTCAGCAGCAGTTCCGCTGCTCATCTAAGCTGTAGACAGTTCCCTTGGCCTCTTGAGAGAGGTCTTCCTGCCAGGTGCACGGGAGCCCGCTGGGAAATGGGAGCAGGGCGCTGGGGGCAGGAGTAGGAAGTGTCTCATTTACATTCATATTTTGATTGGTTCCTGTGCCCACTCTTGACCCCCGCTTCCCATCCTGATAGAGTAGTAGCCTGAAATGTCCCAGGCCATGCAGCAGTCAGGTGACAGCAGCTAGTCTTTCATTTATCATGTGCACTTACTCTGATGGGAAGACAGAGGCTGAATTCCCAATGCTGTCTGCCGTCTCTGTCGTGACACAAGGGCATTTCCTAGTTTGTGTTTGTATTCATTCTGTGTCCCTGGCCCCACTGGACTGTAAGTTCTGCAGCCGAATGGACCCTGCTCTTCTTGGTGAGCCCTGGCTCCTTCCAGGCTGGGCACAAGTGGCACCTGGCGATAAGTACTGCATGAATCCATGGATAAAGAGCTGGCTCTTGCTGAGGTGTGCCTCCTCAGAAAAGGCCCAGCTTGTCTTTCTCTAAATGAGCTCCTCAATTTCTGATGACCTTGAGGCCTGATGAGAAGGAGACTGACCCCGAGTCGCAGGCCCCAGAAGTCGATTTAGCTGTGGAGTGGACGTGCTGCTACGGCATACTAATGCTATGGCATTGTGGCTCCTCCACCTTCTGTCCATCCTGCTCACGGGCCTCGGACTTGAGCTGTTCTTGTTTCCCCCAGTGTCTTGCAGAAAAGGTTATCCTGCTCCCAGACAGAGGCTGTTGCCAGAGGCATCTGAGGTAACATGAGGGGGAAGGCTCTGTCCCATTAGACTCCCCTGCCTCTGGGACCAGTGGTTACTCTCCTGAAGGTCCACGGCCCCATCTTCTCCTCATAGACCTTGTTCACTCACGGGAGGGACACTTGCAGGAGACGGTGCTCTGCAGGTGCTGAGTCACCGTGGGGTTCTCGGGAAGCTGCACCACTTGGGAAGCATTTGTGGGACCTCGTGTGCTCCCCGAGTTGCGCTGGGTTACAGCTGTTTTTCTTACAAGACCAAAGCAGAATGAAGCTGCTTATCCTGTCAGCCCTGGGAACGGGGGTTCCTTTGACCCGACTGACTTGCTTTCCGCGGGGGTTTGGGGGGTGGTGTGACTAGTGCTCCCCCATTTCCTGCTTGCGGGCTGCTCTCCATTCTTCTATTTCCTTCCCCAGGATGGCCTGGAGTGTCCCATGGTGCACTTGGCTTAGCCTGTGCTCACAGCAGTTGGCAGTCACAGGCTGAGGTGTATCTTTGTTCCTGTGTGTGGGTGTGCCTGTCACAACACAGGCTTGTGACTTGTGCATATGCGCATGTCCAGCTGTGCATGTAAGGATCCCTGTGTGGGTCAGTACAGGGCCATGTGGGCTGGGGCTGGGGTTCTTTGCTTCTGTTCTTGTATTCTGTGGAGTGCTGGAGATGGAGCCCTGCGCCTCACATCTGCTAGGCAAATGCTTTGCAGCCCCAGCCTCATTCACAGTGCTGTTGTTTTAATTATTTTATTATTTTGTGTGTACGAGTGTCTTGCTTGCATGTATGTCTCTGCATCATTTGTGTGCAATGCCCTCAGAGGCCAGGAGGCGGCACTAGATCCCTTGAGACTGGAATTACAGTTGTGAGGTATCACGTGGATGCTGAAGACAACACCTGGACCCTCTAGAAGGTCAGTCAGTGCTTTTTTTTTTTTTTCCAACATATTTTTTATTGATTATTTGGTAATTTTACCTCATGCATCCTGATCACACTCACTTCCCAGTCCTCTCAGGTCTGCCTCCCAACCTTGTGACCCCCCTCACCAAAAAAGAAAAACAAAACAAAGAAAAAACCACAAGTCCAATTTGTGTTGCCCATACATTCACTGAAGCATGGTCAAACTCCCAGTAGGCAGCCCCTTAAAGAAAACTGAGTCTCCGGCCCCCACATCCTATCCCCCCCACCCCCCACCCCGCCAGAAGCCATCAATTGTGAAGAGATACACTTCAGCATCCTTATCACTACTTTTAAGAGTTCTCTTCAATGGCTTTCTGTCTAGGCTGTTACTTTTTGAGGGGTGGGGTGGGGTTAGGGGCTGTCACAGAAGCCTTCTTCTCAACTGTGAGTCTGCAGTCATTGATGTCACTGCAAAAATAGTGTCCTTGCCTTTTACAGTCAGCAGGGCCATGGACATCCACATGGTCTCCGGTCTCAGCACATGCCAGGGACCTCAGCATGGTCTCCTGTGCCAATACAGACCACAGACATCAACACAGCCCTCTGCCACAGCGCAGGCCATGGACATCATCACGGCCTGAGATGGCAGACAGGTCCCTGGTGGCAGCATGACTCACGGATATCAACATGGCTCCAGGTGGCAGCACAGACCACGGACATCCACATGGCCTTTGGTGGTAGCACAGGTCACAGGCATTAACACATCCCCCAGCTGCAGTAGGTCATTGGACTCCAGCGGAGCCCTTAGCTGCAGTATGGACCACAGACATCACCACAGTCCTTGGTGGCATCACAGGACATGGACATCAACATGACTTCTGGCAGCAGCACAGACCATGGACATCCGAGTGAGCATCCAGTGCCCTTAACCACTGAGCCATCTCTCCAGCTCCTGTGGCTTTTTTTTTTTAATGTAAAATTTATTATCAGTGTGTGAGGGCATCCATGCACGGCGGCAAATGTGAGGCCAGAGGACAACTATACGGAGTTGATTCTTTCTAGTTTTATGTGAGTTCCCAGGGATCAAATGAAGAATTGCATCTTTGTTCAGCAACAGCATTTACATGCTAAGCCATCTTGCTAGCCTCATGGCAATGTTCTTAGGAGACTGTAAATTCCATTAGTGTCCAGTAAGCACCCATGGGATGAATGGATTTACCTTAGTCCACAGGTTTGGAAAACCCCAAAGAATAGTCAGACACTCCTCCTGAGGCGGGAAGGAGTACCAGCCCTAGCCAGGAGGATGCCCTGGTGAACAGATGACCCAGGGTCTGTGCCCTACACACACCTTTCTGTCGTCACTCTGTGGAAGTGACTGCCTGAAGGGCCTCCAAACAAGGATCGGCCTGGGAACTGATAAGTAACTGGGGTACTCTGCTTTGTCAGGGTCCTCCCACTGTCCTGCTAGCTGGGAAGAGGCCGAGTACTTGGGGGTTTCAAGGGTCTGGCACCCAGGTGGGTCATGTGTGCATGGACACACCCTGGCCTGACATTTAGAACAACTCCTCCATGCCAGATAGTCAAACTAAAATAACTCTGTACTGGCCATTGAAATTGCCCCAACCTGCCCCTCTCAGCCTCCGCATCTCCCTCCAACCCACACACGGGATCTAATCCCAGACTGACTTCCCCTCCCATCAGTCAGCACCTACCCTATCATCACCCTAGTGCACTGCCACTGGTTTCCCCAGGGGCTGAAGGCACAGTCCTCCCTGACCCAGGTACTGCTGGGCACTACCAAGGGTACCCTTCTTCCTCCTGCCCAACGTGTCCATGTGCCAGACTTCTGCCCAGCACGTCCTTAGTCTGGATCAGGGCAGGAGGAACAGCAGCCTGGAGGTGGCGCTGTTGTCCATGGAAGGCCTTATAGGAGATCAGCGAGCTCAGCAGCCCAGGGAGAGGGTCTGGAGAGACAACACCCTAGGTCCTGGGATGGGGCACCTCAGAGTTTAGGAGGCCAAGACCAGGTCCCTCCTGACAGGGCTTAACAGACCTGGAAGGAAGGGAAGGATGAACTGGGGTGGGGTAGGATTGCAATGAGAGGTCACAGTGACCACAAGAGACTTGACAGTATGACAGACACAGCTCGGGGTTTTCCCAGTGGAACCCACATTTCCTCCCAGTAGACACAGTAGGCCAAGGTGGGTGGGGCAAACCCAATGTCACTCAGCTTCTCCTATACGCAGGCAGGGAGCAAGAGATCCACCCTGTGTACTGTCTCCAACCGCAGGGAACCAAAGGGGCCCCTGAAAAAGACCCTGCCTGGAACTCTCTCCTCCCCACGGGCAGAGCTGCAGGGAAGAACTCTGCCCTCCTGGCAGCCACCCTCCATCACCCCCACAGACCCTAGCATTCCTGCATCTTACCTCCAGACTGGACAGGCCTGCTCAGCCTGGGACACTGGAGTGGCCAGGTGTCAGCCGCCTTGCTGAGGGCTTCACAGCACCGTGCTAAATCAATCCAACCCTTCAAGGGGGGAAAGGGAGACCCCAAGAACCCTGCCCAGGGTCCTGTAGCCCCCCCCCCCGAGTTTAGTTGGCCACTCCTGTCACAGCACAGGGGCTCTTCCTCAGAGGGGGATGGGCTTCCTCCAACCTCCCGGAGGCCGAATGATGAGGCGTCTAAAGGATCAAACCCTTTCCAGGCCCCCATGGTTCTGAGGCCAGCTTGACCCTCGCTTTTCCATATCTGATACAGGTCCCTGACTAGCTCAGGACGAAACCAGCTTAGCTTCAAGCCCCCATCTTGCCCAGCGTGTTCTCACAGAATGGCCTGTGAGCAGGAGACAGACCCCAGCCACCTCATGACTAGCCTTCTTTCAGCTGTCACAAGGACCAAGGCTAGGTGTCCTTGGCATAACTCCACCATGCAGCAAAGCCACCAAGCCTCCTCCTACACCGCCTGCCCCAGCTAGGGCAGTCCACCGAGCTCATCCACCTCAGGCTCTTCAGTGTCTGTCCAACAGGGCACGTGCTACTTCAGTACCAACTGCTGAGTAAAACTGGGACCCCATGCACGAGCCCCTGGCCTTTCCTGGTCCTTGCTGGCAAAGAGCACAGCTTCTGTGCCCAGTGTCAGTGGGGAGCACACAGCGGGGCACACAACAGGTGGGTTTTTTGGCCCAATGACAGGCAAGTGGTCAAGGGTTGGGGAAGGGCATGGAGTAGCCTTGGGTTCTAGAGTTCAGAGAGTCGCACCTTCCCAGTGCTAAGAACAGGGACAGGAAGCAGTAGCTTGGAAGCTGACAAAGCTCTGAGGCAGAATGACTCATGGTTTGACACAACCCTGAGACCTTAAGAATGGCAACTGTTTTCACTCTGAATTCCAAGAGATTGACCGATAGTGCTGAGTTGAGGAATCTAAGACCACAATGAGCCATTAAGTATGTCCAGAGCACACCTAGGCTGAGAAAATGAGATCTGTGATTGATTGGTGATGTCTGCTGAGGATGTAGCTGTGTAGAGAGGTCTAGATATGCTGTATGCATTTGCTACCTATGGGCCACTGGGCTGTTTATTTCACCCAGCCCATACTTCCTCGATTAAAAAAAAAAAGATATATCTTTCTTGTCATGTTTTATGGTTTGGTTTGTTTGTTTGTTTTTGAGACAGGGTCTTTTTATGTAGTCCTGGCTGTCTTGGATCTATGTAGACCAGGCTGGCTTCTAACTCACAGAGATTCTCCTGCCTCTACCTCCTAAGTCCTGGGATTAAAGGTGTCTCACTATGCCCAGCTTTATGTTTTAATACGTCACTTTGTGGGGGCAAGAAAGGTTATCAATGGGAAAAGCCGAGTCACCATTACTCAGAAACCCTAGCCCTAGAACATGGTAAGTGCGCACCCCAGGTTTCAGCAAGGGTCCCACACTGCCCTGCTAAACCCTGACTTCAAAAAGGGGGAAAAAAAAAAAGGTAGTTCTAGAGGTTGAAGTCCCCAGGGCACTCAGATTTCCTGAGGCCCTAGCCTGCTAGGGTGCCATGGTGGGTGTGACGGTGAGTTTTCACAGGTGGACTCTGTGGACTCTGACCACAGACAGTCTCCTGACCCTCTTCCGTCCCGGGACCAGGGTCTCCAGCCGAGTCCTGCCCACTCCTTTCTCTGGCTCACTCCTGGCTCAGTCTCCCCAGACCCTGTTACTCTAAGTCAGGTCAACTCAACGCAGGAATCACTTCCTGCTTTGCAAGAATGCAGGTTCCAGCCAGGCGGTGGTGGCGCACGCCTTTAATCCCAGCACTGGGGAGGCAGAGCCAGGTGGATCTCTGTGAGTTCGAGGCCAACCTGGGCTACAGAGCGAGATCCAGGACAGGCACCAAAGCTACACAGAGAAACCCTGTCTCGAAAAACAAAAACAAAACAACAAACAAACAAACAAAAGGAATGCAGATTCCTTGTCCCTCCAGCTCTGTAGCTCCCACACTCTTCAACCCTGGAGTCTGCATTGTCCTAAGTGTCCCCGCTGGCTGAGAGAATCCCAGACTTGGGGCAGGCCAGGTGCCCGCAGTAACAGGAGCCTCTGGGTCCCTGGGCTCCTAAAATGGGGCAGCAGCGCCCTCTGGTGGATCCCACGGAAGCATCCACCTGCACAGCCCAGAGAGGCCCTCACTAGGAGGCAAGGGTCCCTGTCCTCCCGGGCCCCACAGGTGAACGGGAGAGGTGCCACCTGGCCAGCCCTCCCACCTGCCATCTGCTCCTGCGTGTGTGTGCTTCCCCATCATGTCATTTGACTCTGGGTTTGTCCAGGCCATGTGTGCTGAGGCTGTGAGGGACAGTCCATCTCAAAAGGCCCAGAGTTGCGCATCCTTCTTGCTTCACTTATTATGAACTTTCCTTCTGTGAGTCTTAATAGAAGCCCAATGCTCCAGAAAGAGGCCAGACTGTGCTGTGGCTTCGTGGCTCTCTACAGCTCACTTCCAAACACGTGGACCCGGGTCTCTGAGGAGGAAGGAGCAGTCTCCCTCCAGTCACCCCCATGTCCCTTCCACCCCATAATTCAGGACAGTACCTCTTCAGGCTATATTGTACAAACCCTCCTTTAATAGTTGATTTCAGAGATGAGCACATGGAGGCCCCTCCCCCACCCTGCAAGGCACAGCCTCAACCACCCTTAGCCCAGGGGACAGGAACAGCTGTCTAGAAACACCAGGCCAGCTCCTCCTAGTCCACAGAGCTGAGTTGTCCTGTGCCAGACCTGAGGGACCCATGCCCCTAAGCAGTCGCGTCCCTCATCACGGAAGAGCTCACTAGCGGCTGCCTGGGGCAGTTCCCGCCCCCCAACCCCTGCTGGGCTGAGCTGCTAGGGGTTGGGGGGGAGCTGTCAGGTGTGGGGAAAGACTGCCTACTCTGTCTGTCTCCCACAGAAACATGAAAAACCCACAAAGAAAGCGTCATAATGGGGGGGGGGGCCACTAACCTTTCTTGTGGGAAGTCCTTGGGCAGCCATGGCTGCTACACCCACCTTCCCTGGTATTTAATACAATATAATATGACTTCAGGGTGGGGACCCAGCCATTCTGTACAGTAACACTGGGAGCCATTTCAAGCTGTTAATGGGTCCCAGACAGTAAGTAAGAGCCACAGAACAGCCAGGGCTCCAAACTGGCAGCAGAGGGGCAGGGAGAAGGGTCCAGGCCCAGAGAGTCCCTGATGCGGCCTGTTCAGGATGAGCCAGAGGCCTTAGAGGTGGACGGCGCACCGGCCATGGGGGAAAGAGCCAGAGAGGCCCCATCAGAGGCTGAGGGTGGAGAGACACAGGACAGAGGGGAACGTCAGCAGCCTCAGTACTTGGGGACCTTGCTGTAGTCTTCAGAATGAATGTGCCGGCACAAACAGATGGACAAGAGCAACCCCAGCAGCTGTAAAGGACAGACAGAAGTCAGGATGGCCGGCCCCGGTCCCAGACCCCTACCATCCAGCTCAACCCTGGGCTCCAGTCACAACCACCTGACAGCAGGCTGCTAAAGGAGGCCCAGAGAGGGGCAGTGCCCTGTCTGATATCACACAGCTAGACGGGCTAAGGTTAGAGCACCTCTAGACGCCCATGGACCACTCACCCCACAGGATATCAGTGCAGGGACAATAGGGAAGAGGATTTGTGAAACAATGCCCCGCCCCGAGGAAGGCTGGGGGAGGAGGGACAGACCTCAATGACAGCGACGCCAACACAGACGCCCAGGAGGATGCCCAGGTTCTCCTGCAGCCACGCCTGCACCTTCTTCATGCACCCCTGCGGGAAGACTCCACGTCAGCCACCATGCACCACAGCAGGGCAGGGGCCTGCCCAGGGCTCCCTGTCTCCCGATGCTTGTAGATGGAGCATACAGGGAGGGGACTCAGGAGGGAAGGAGGCCCAGTGATAGCCCAGGCAGGCCTAATGGCTGTGGAACACCCACCCTCTCAGGGTAGGAGGGCCCCATCCAGCCCCGCCCCAACACACCTCCTGGTACACAGGCCACTCTTCTGGGAGGTTTTGGCCCTGGGTGCTGTTGCCCTGGCCCTCGCAGAACCCCTTCTTCACAATGCGCCTGTTGTCCTCCTCCCCCGTGACCTCACAGGAGCAGGGGTAAAGGGTCTCCGTAGAGTTCCTGATCTCCGAGTTCTCTGTCCAGTTGTAGAAGCTGACCCAGCCACAGCACTCCACCTGTGAGGGGTCGGGACAGGCTGTGATCGGCCACTCAGCCCATCCCCAGCAGCCCACATCCTGGGGGAGACTCGGATTGGCCACTTCTGGGCCCCCAGGAGTGGTGTAGAGTGTGGGCTGAACTTAGGTCCTGTGTGTCACAGGGACTTCAAAAGGCTTCTGAGAAGTAGCGCTTGCTTGCTTGCTCGCTGCTCTCCTTGGTACTACCAACACAGCAGACAGCCCAAAGGAGAAACAATTCGCATATGCATACAGAGTGGAGGGAGTGAATTCAAGTGCGAGGCAAGGCGTGTGGTGGGTTGTGAGGCTTGGCAGGTGGTAAAGGCTGAGCATGGGGATCTGCGACCAGGGGCCGGGTTCAAATCCCAGTTCTGCCACTTCAAGCTGGGCTGAGGTTTCCACAAATGAAGAAAAGGAACTAAGGTCCCTATGGGGTGAGGCAGACAATGTGCACAGATGGGCCCAGCAAGCTTAGGCACAGTCAAGGCCAGGGTTACCTCTCAGTGCTCAGCATCAGCTGCTGAAATCGGGCACTGAGCTTCCTAGTCACCAAAGTGAAAAAGGAAACAGGATCGATTCTGCTGTTTTAAAGCACACAATGCTCTCATCCAGAAGGCAGAAAGTCTTCCTGGGATGGAACCTCAAGCTGCCACCCATGGGTCCCTCTGGGGATCAAATGGGAGGAGGGGCTGGTATCCATTCTGACACCCTCTGGGCCATCTCGTGTACCCAAGCTCAGTCCGCGGCAGCCAGAAGGGGGCGCTGCAAGCATGCACAGGAGAGATGAACTCCAGACTCTCCCCAGCGGTCAGGAGTCTGTCAGAAAGGCTGGACCCCCCCCCCCCAGGGGTGGGTGCTACAGTCTCTGTCCCACTAAGCAGACAAAGGCAGGCCTCACTCACTCTGTGACACCAGAAAGGGACCACCTTTCCAGGTCCAACAAACAAGAGTCAGCACTGTGAGCCCAGGAGCTACCTCCAAGGCTGTGCTTGGGGGCCAGGAACACTTGTGTCCCGTCCCCAAGGGCAACACAACCACACGCCCTCACTGTGCAGACATCAGACTGCAGATGTGCGCCCCGTGTCACCGCCAGCCCTCCTCACCTGCGCCTGCACGTAGTCCCAAGCCTCCTGCAGGCTCTCCTCACGGCTGCTGCTGGCATTGACCTTGTAGTTCTGAATGATGTCCATCACCATGTTGCCCACCTCCTGCTTCAGCTGTAGAGGGATTTGAGGGTCAGGGATGGACTTGAACCTGAGCCTCACGGCTGCTCAGGCTGACACAGACCACCTCCTCCACCACGGCAATCCCAGGCCACACTCATGGCTACGGAGGATTTTGACCAACTTCCTGCTAATTCCTAGTACCCACTTGGCAGGCTTATCTGCCTGTGGTCTATCCCTTAACCATTCATCTTTCCTGTCCATGCGGAAAAGCCTCCTGTGGCCTCCCACACCTTTCAGGAGACATGTCAATGTCCTCTCAGTGACTTAGAGGGTCCCACAGCACTTGCCCAGGTCTTCCCGGCCCTGCTTGCCTGCCCTTCCCTGCTGTGCCCCACTACAGAAGACCTCTTGCTGCTTTCATGCTGTTCCCTCTGCCCAGAATGCTGTTCCCTTGTATATGAACATGGCTGGCTCCCTCTGTCGCCCTGCCCTGCCCTCCTTGTCCTACAGGGTTAAGTGTTGGCACCACAAGCTCATCTCTTTGGGCTTAGGGTCTCTTTCCTCAACGGTGGGGGGATGGGCTGGCTCTGGGTGCTGGCTAGAGTCCCCGACAGCTGGAGTGGAGCTAGGTGTATGGATATAGATAATAAATACACTTTTCCCATGGTTGGTCTTCAGAGAGGCTGGGCATAAGACCCATCTCCTGGAGAAAGCCAAAACAAGAGGCTGAGCATGTCCTTCCTATTCCTTGCTTTTGTGGAGTGGGCTGCAGTTTCTCCGGAAAGTTCTGAGACTGCAGGGCAGGCAGCTGAGGGACCCCAACCGGAAGCCCGTTTCAGTCTCAGCCCCTGGACCAGGCTCTCCTCCCTCCAGCCAGCAGTACCACAGGAGGCTGAGGTCCGCCTGTCTGTTAGAGGGGTGGGGTGCAGAGCTGCCTGACCCTTCATGGTTGCCCTCCCTCCCTAGACCTCACAGTCCACATCCTGACTAGTGGTCCTCACCCCGCTGGGGAATCCCATGGTAGGTGGTGTGAGGAAGCCCAGGGGTGTAAGGCAGAGGAGCGCATCAGAGGACACAGGCCATGGTCTCACAGCTTCTCACTACCAGCCAGCTCTGCGGATGGAGACCTTTCGGGTCTCACCTCACTCTGGGGCTAGCTGTGGTGCAAAAGATCTGCAGGTAGCCCCAGAGCGAGGTGAGATCTGCGAGGGTGGGGATATGGACCAGTTCCTGCTGGCTTCCCTAGCACAGTGGGCAAGCTGGCCGCCCTCACCTGCTTGCCAGCGAGGGACCCAGACAGATGGCTGTGGTGAGGAAGGCCACACACTTGCCCTTCTTCCCGGTATCAGCATTTAGTGTGCTCTTCCCCCAGCCTCCCAAGGGGAGCCTTTAGTGCTGCACCCAGGATGCTCTCCTCCTCCAGCTGTGCCAGCAGCTGGGCTGCTGGCTACTTCCCTCCTCCACGCAGGGGACCAGCGAGTGCTCTCAGCATCCTTCCCTCCCAGGAAAGCTCCCAGCATCGGCTTCCAAAAGCCTCACCGGCTGGGGCTGGGACTCAGTCAGCACAGAACTTGCCTAGGCCAACCTGGGGTCAGTCTCCAGCATGGCATAAACTGGGCATGGTGGCACACACCTGTAATCCCAGCACTCCAGAACCCCGCAGATGGAAGGAGGAGGGTGAGAAGTTCAAGGTCATCTTTGGCTATGTAGTAATCACTTTGAGACCAGCCTAGACTACATGAGACTCCCCCCCCCCCCCCGCCCCCCGACTCAAAAGACAAACCAATCAACAAGAGGGAAAGAAGGAGAAAGCCAAGAAAAAGCATCATGGAATTCTACAGTTTGCAAATCTCTCCAATCCATTGTCAACAGGGGCTTGACTTACGGAACATAGTAACTGCGATATCTCCTGACCCTCCCACCAGGCCTGTGGCCCTGGCCATCCCTGCTGTTCCCTCATCGCAGGCCCAGAGAGGTGTGTGAACTCAGCCAGGTCACATGACCATGGGCAGGCACTGAAGTTAGGACGTGGACTTGTCTTCTCCCCGAACCCAGATTTCCAGTCATCCACAAAGCTCCCTCAGCATTCAACCACATGCCAGAGAAGCCCCTGCGGTTTGCGCTCCGCACAGCTGGGCCGTCTGCCTACAGGTCTTGGGTCTGACTGGCCTGACCATCTGGGCCTCACTTCTAGTCCCTGGTAAGCAGATAATCCCCAGGCGTCGAAAGCCCACCTCCCAACCACTTCCACATCCTCCCCTTGTGGTAGGCCTCCTTTTGTGGCCACAGGGCTCTGTATTTTCCCAGTATGGTTGCCATGACAGCCGGACTTCCCTGTCTCCTCCACAACTGTCACAGATACCAGAAGGTGATAGAGGCCCTGGGTAATTTCCACCAGGGTGGGTAATTTCCATGGCGATCATTCAGCATCCTGTAGTCCAGGATGTGGCTGACACAGCTGGGTTGGGAGACTCAGGCTGTCACTTGGTGATGTACACACATGTGTGTGGGCTTCTTGTGTTAGAGGAGTGTGTTGAGAGGCTCCCTGGGGGACAAGCCACCTCAGGGGGAGGGTTGAGGGCTGTCATAGCTTTGGAGACTCATAGCTGATTAGGAGTCTCTTGTCCTCTTGGTCCGTTCCTGGGATGGTGTCAACCCCACCATCCTCCCCAACTTGTCAAATTGTTCCTCCTAATGTGACCCCCAGGCCTCCTGGGTCACACAGCCAGCCTGTGGCAGATTCTGTAACCCAGATCTATACAGCTCCTGTGATCCCAGAGGCCTCCACCTGGACGGACGGACGGACACACACACACACACACACACACACACACACACACACACACACACACACACACACACACCTGCCAAGGCTGTGCTGCTATTTCTCCAGGCAGAGTGCTGCTTCTGAGTCTGAATGGCGAAGGACCTTCAAGTACAGCACCCAACTCAAGACTCCTTCCCACACCTTCCTGCTTAAACACTTCCTGTCATGGAGAGTACAGTACCCTACAAAAGCATGGTTGGGAGTCTCTCAATGCAAGCAGCTCACCACACTTCATTAGTCTCCCCCTGTCTCGCCGGCATTGGTCTCCTTAAGTCCTAGCTTTGACTACATAGGACCACTTAAGTCCTTTACAAAGATGACTGGTGCCCTCTGCCCTCCTTCCCGTGGTCACGCTCCAGGTTCTGTGGGACACTGCAAAGTCCCCTCCAATGTGTTGGAGCAGCCCAGCACGGCCCGCAGGGTCCCTCTGAAGATGCTGTGTGGTGCTCCTTTTGAGGGTCTGCTAGGAATGAGGCCCTCCACTTGGGCCATGAGACATATGTCACCTCTAATGACCACCCGAGTGCAATCCACAGTCTGACAGAGAGCCTGGGTCCTTCCCAGTGCAGAGTCAGACTCCAGGTCTCAGGGCTCACTTGAGAGACTCCACCCATGTCTCTGTGACCCTGGGCAACCAAGAGCCTGCTGCCTTCTCCCTTCACAGCTGGGAAGCCAAGGCCACCTGTCCTGTGACTGGAACACTCCCTCCCACAAGAGCAGACTGTTCACAGAGAAGGTTTTATCTCTGCAGACCTGACCCACCACCTCTGCCACGGCTTGAGTACACTTGTGACCTCAGGCTTCCTGGCGCTGGGAATGATCCAGCTGGCCTACCACCCTCTCTGGAACAATCTGGCCCCACCCCTCCCCCACAGGAACCCTTTCTCCTGCAGTTCTAGCTCTGAGCCCTGCACTCAAACCCAATCTGGGTTCTTAACACCTCTCTCTGTACACGTTAATAGGACGCTATCATGTGGCCGTCACAGGAAATTAGGAAGACCTCATTTCTTCCCCGGCCCTCTCACTCTCTACTGCCCTAGGGAGGATCAGCAGAATCCCAGGCCTAGATATCTGCACGGCTCAGAGGGTGTGTGTAACTTCACCCAAGGCACACAGCAATCAGCACCAGAGCTTGCCAAGGAGCAGGCCCCCCAACGCCAGGCCTGGCCCTGCTCCCAACACTGGCTCGGTGAAGACACAGCAGCCAACAGCCAATGGATGGCGACTGCACCTTAGGTCGCTGTGACTTCACCCCGAGTCTTGCTCACTCAGGCTGGCCTATTGACTATGGTGGGTGCATTTGTTACCCATGAGCCCTCATCAGGCCCAGCAAAGTCTCCAGTCAGTGATGCCATGATGTCCACTGGCCAGCCAAGGGCCCTGGGCTGCGCACCCTCTACCTTTACCACTGTCCACACAGCACTGGAAGGAGCCCTAGAAGCATTCAGATCTTATAGAGGGACTGGAAAGCCTGGGGGTGTGGCTTGGTGGCTAAGTGCTTTCCTGGCTCACACAAAGCCCTGGGTCTCATCCACAGACTAAATAACACAGGTGTGTGTGTGTGTGTGTGTGTGTGTGTGTGTGTGTGAGAGAGAGAGAGAGAGAGAGAGAGACAGAGACAGAGACAGAGACAGAGATAGAGACAGAGACAGAGACAGAGACTGTACTCCTAGCACTTGGGAGAGGTGGGGCACAAAGAAGTATCACAAGTTCAAAGTTATCCTTGGTAACAAAGTAACTCTAAGGCCAGGCTGGAGTCTAGGAAACCCAGTCTCAGAACAACCAGAAAGGGTTGGTGACATGTCATAGCCCAGAAGGGCATTAGCACAATTGTACCCACTGACTTCCTCAGGGACACCAGCTATGGGGTACAGGGGCCCTGGTGTCCTGCTCGTGGACCACACTGCCGTGAGTGGCTGCAGCTGCTGTCTCAGAGGACATACCTGACAGAGACACACCCAAGGGAGAGTGGCCTGAAGCACCATTCCACAGAAGAGGAAGCTGAGGCAGAAAGAGATTGGGGGACTTCCCGCCTGGGGTCTCAGAACCATGGGCCCTTGAGGAGGGCCAGCCCCTCTTCTAGAAGGCCTCTTCCTCTGCCCTGAGAAACCCTGCCCCACCTCCCCAGCTGTGCCTGTCAGCAGGAATAAACGTCACCACGGGATGTTTAGTCTCCTGCTGTGGTTTACAATGTGCCTAGAGTGGGAAATTATGCTCCTTCCAACTCAGGGGTGCAGGGCCAGAGCCTCTCCAGCCCAGGGGATCCCCGTCCTATGGGGGAAGGAGTGAGGTGTGGAGCCTGAGGTGGCCAGGTGGCAGAGGAAGGGCTGTGGGGCACACAGCACTGGAAAGAGCCAAGGCCTGACCCCTCAGCCAGCCCTGATCCAGGACTGGAGGCAGCCGGAGGCGGGTTCCTGGGCTTCCACCACAGATGGGGGTCGGCAGGCAGAAGGACCCTGGGGAAGTCACTCTGAGGCTGCTGAGTGTGTGACTGTGGCCAAAGGCACCTGGCCTCTGTTTCTTGGATGGGAAAGGTTTGTAAATTTAAAACAGGTTATGTTCATGCTTGGCCCCTGACATGGGGTTGATGGCCGCCCAGAGGGTGCTGCTGTCATCACCATGAGATGGTGGCTCCACTGGGGGGAGGGTGGGGGTGGCTCAGACCCCCTGCAGAGGGCACCAGCTTCCTACCTAACTGCATTGCAAGGCACCCTGATTGGGTCCCAGAAAAGCCACACAAGGGACAAATGAGAACCTGACCCTACACCCTGCTGGGTAAGGAGCTTCCCTCCCCTAACCGCGGCTTCCTGCCTGACATCCAAGTGAGCCTCTTTTCATCTAGAACTCCACCATTTCCTCTTTTGCCTTGGCCCCCTGGAGGCTCAGGGCTCAGGTCAGCCCTCAGCAGTCCAGGGTCAGCAATGCAGCTCTGCTTCTTGGCACAGGCTCCCTTCTCTCTCACTGTGACTGCAGCTGCCCTATGCCCACACTGGGAGCCCTATGCCCATGCTGGGAACCCTATGCCCACGCTGGGAGCCCTATGCCCACTCTGAGAGACCTGTGCCCATGCTGGGAGCCCTGTGCCCACTCTGGGAGCTCTATGCCCACTCTGGGAGCCCTATGCCCACTCTGGGAGCCCTATGCCCACACTGGGAGCCCTATGCCCATGCTGGGAGCCCTATGCCCACTCTGAGAGCCCTGTGCCCATGCTGGGAGCCCTGTGCCCACTCTGGGAGCCCTGTGCCCACTCTAAGAGCCCTGTGCCCACTCTGGGAGCCCTATGCCCATACTGGGAGCTCTATGCCCACACTGGGAGCCTATGCCAACGCTGGGAGCCCTGTGCCCACTCTGGGAGCCCTATGCCCATGCTGGGAGCTCTATGCCCACTCTGGGAGCCCTATGCCCACTCTGGGAACCCTGTGCCCACTCTGGGAACCCTGTGCCCACTCTGGGAACCCTGTGCCCACTCTGGGAGCCCTGTGCCCACTCTGGGAGCCCTGTGTCCACTCTGGGAGCCCTATGCCCACTCTGGGAGCCCTATGTCCACTCTGGGAGCCCTGTGCCCACTCTGGGAGCCCTATGCCCACTCTGGGAGCCCTGTGCCCAGCTTACGTGGGGAACAGGCTGGGGGTGAATTATAAACCAAAGCAGTCTGAGGTAAGGAACCACTGTGGTGAATATTTTATCAGCATGACCACTGAAACCAGAAGGCCTGAATTCCCATCCTGCCTCTGCTGCTCACTAGCTGTGTGAACATGGAAAAGTTGCTTAACTTCTCTATGCTTCAGCTCCCACATCTGAAAATGAGATTCCTCCCCTCTGGTCTGCACGGTTTTAAGAAATGAGCAAGCGACAAACTGTGTGTGTAGAACACAGCACCAGGCTCCTTCTCCGTTCTGCAAAACTGAATGTTGAACCAATGTTCTCAGTTCCCAAGAAGGACCTATGACCACGCAAGAAACCCTTGCCCCAGACTGCACAGCAGGAAGAGAGGGAGGCCCAGGGCTCAGCTGGGCCCCAGTGGGGCCTCTGAAGGGAGTCAGAGAGCCTGCCTCACTTCTCCCCTGGCAGGATGGAGGCCCGGGTATGACCCCGCCCCTCACATGGCCTGGCTGGTGACTAGTGACAGCACAGGTGTAACAAGGTCACCACTGAGCTTCGTCTGTGGCCTTTGTGGACCCAGCAACAGAGACGCTGGGGTCCGGGTGACTATGATCAGTGTTTTCCCTCAGCATCCACTTCTCCAGACATGGTGGTACCCACATTTAATACCAGCATTCAGGAGGCAGAGGCAGATGGATCTCTGAGCTCTGGGCCAGCCTGGTCTGATAGTGAGACCCTACCTCAATAAAAAGCATTTGTTTCTCTATCTGTCAGCATGGAAGCTTCTAGATGGTGCCAGTACACACAGCAGGTGCCCAGTCGGGGAGACAGTTCTGCTTGGCCACTCTCACAGCCTTGGTCACCTAGAGGGGGGTAGTGTCCTTTGCGGGGGGGCTGTCTATGACCTCCTGGGCTGCCTGTGGCAACTGAGTGGCTTCCTGTCTGCTCCATAGCCAAGGTACCTGCCTCACGGGACCTCACCCCCTGGAAGTGCAAAAGAAGAGCGCTCACCTTGCCAGCATTGAAGTAGAACAGGACCCCTACGGTCACCTGCGCAATGAGGATCAGCAGAAGGAAGACGAAGTACTGCGGACAAAGAGGTACAGAGTTAGCTATGGCCCAGGGACGTCTGTCCTCCTTCCAGGAAGAACTCCCCACCTGGAGATCTGGGCCCCAGGGCCTCGACTCACCAGCCCCAGCAGGCAGCGGACCTCATTGACAGCACCAATACAGCCCAGGAGCCCCATGAGCATGGTGATGGCGCCCACGCCGATGAAGACATAGGCTCCAACCTGCAGTGAGCTGGACGAGGTTTCTGAAAGAGAAAGGCATCCACCCAGTGAGCCGTGAGCCGCAGGGCAAAGGCAGCCTGAGTCCAGGACTACTGCCTGACTCTCAGGAACTGGGGTGGGGGCAGCCACGTTTCTACCCTCTGCTGGTCTTGGGTCCAGCTGCACTCCGCTCTCATCCAGCCTAAGGTTATTTTTCTTCCTTATTGTTCTCTACACCTCACACCTGATTTTCCCTGAACCCAGAGACTCTGAAAGCAGGAGGGTGCGGCCGGGGGTTGTATTTCCCGGGAGGCCCCGCATGGCAGGCCTGGCATTTGGAGGAGCATGTAGGTCAGGAAGCAGACACCACAGAGGTTCTGTTGAAGGCCCTGAAGACCTGCAGATGCCCATGCTGGCCGAGACCATGGTGCAGGGAGAGGCTGGAGGGTGGGAAGATGTTAACTGGGGCAGCAGTCTGGCATGCTTTGTAGAGAGCAGAAGTCAAAGGAGATGCAGGGGTGAGGGAGGGAGGGGAGTTGGGCATGTCTGGGAAGGCTGTACCTATGGGGAAAATGGGGACCCACCAGGGAACGGCACTGGGGAGCTGGGCAGACCTCACAAGGGAAGGTGGGGCCTGTGGTCAGAGGATGGAAGGTAGAAGCAACAAGGGACTCTTTCTGTGTTTTGTTTTGAGATGGAATCTCTCTGTGTAGCCCTGGCTGTCCTGGAACTCACTTGTAGACCAGGCTGGCCTCCAACTCACAGAGATCAGCCTGCCTCTGCTGGGATTAAAGATGTGCCACCATGCCTAGCACAACAGGGGAATTCTTTTTGTTGGTTTTGTTTTCTATTTGAACAAGGTCTTGTTACAGCCTAGGCTTAAACTCCTGATCCTTCTGCCTCCGAGCGCTGGCATGCCACCATGCCTGGCTAGAGGAACCTGAGACTCAGATTCACACAGGGCCTTGGGGTCAAACTCTGCTGGAGGGAAGGAATCCTTCATATGGCCCTCTAGGGATGAGGCCCAGCCGGGGCCAACTCAGACCCTCCTTCAGGGGTGACATAGACCTACTTGGTCATTCTCACTGCTTGATCACAAAGGTGCTGGCTGCGGGGTGGGATGGAGTGGGCAATGTCCCTGGAAACAGATGCAGCTGGGGCATGGGTAGCAGAAGGCCCTATGACCTTAGGTAATATTCCAGAACTCAGGAAGACCCAGGCCCGCCCTCCTTGCTGCTATGGTCCTGGGGAAGCCTCTTTGCAGCTCCACTCAGAATCTCCAAGAAGCTTGGGAAAGTCCCCTGGAGTGAGTGGGAACTCCTGGAGTTAAGCTCCTCACACCGGCCTCACTTTCTGGGGTCACAGAGATGGGTCTGGGCTCCAGAGGACGGGCTGGCTGGGACAAGAAGGATGCCATGAACCAGCTCATGCAGCCCTGAGCAAGGCCCTTGGACTAAAGCCCTTGGCACAAGCCAGCACCGTCTGGGGAGGTAGAATTCATACCCGGGTCTCCCTAGGAGCTTCCCTGAGGCTGAGGAAAGCTCCGGTACAGGGAGCTGGCCCTGTGAGACGCCAAGACCTGCTGTCCCCACTCAGTCTCTGTCTACCTGAATCTGAGCAGCCTGACTTGGCAACTGACAAGTGTCTATCCTTGGGTGGCCCCTGCCCTGTGTACAGCGGGAAAGTGTGTCTGACTCAGCCAGCAGGGGACCAGGGCAAGAGAGAGCAGGCCATACAAACGGAAAGGACTGGGCAGCACCCATTCAGGTGACCAGTCTGCCAGCATGCCACAGCTGGCGGCAAACCACTTCCTCCTTGTTCCTCTGAAAAATGAGACTTTGTGCTGTGCCTCAGGGTCATAAGGATTAAACCGTATTACACAACCACTCCAAGCGGTCTCACAGTCTCACGGGGCACACTGCTCTCATCGCTGCTCTGTAGGTGAAGTAGTGCAGAGAGGTAAAGTCACCTGCCGAGGACCACACAGCAGATCTGTGATGACTGACAACCCCCACTCCCCCCCACACCCTGCATCCAGGGCTCCCTCTTAACCATGCCTGCCTGCTTTCTCTTCTGAAGAGCCCACCTTGAGGGTCAGAGCAGTCACATGGTACAAGGGCCAGGGCACGGCTGCCATCCCCACTCCCTTACCGCCTATCCGTGTGCCCTCAGGCAGGTTACCCCCTCCTCCTTGTGCTTTGGATTTTTTTCCTCTGTAAAAGGGGATGATGGAGGAGAGTGGAGCCCAGTACCAGGGATTTACGGCAACGGGGTGTCTAGGTAAGGGACGGCTATGTCATACAGCAAATCAGGAGCCCTAGGTCCCATTTTGACACTCCCTTGTAAGTAGGGCCTCTACCAGCCTCAGTTTCCCCAAGTGCCTGGGCTCCTAGATCAGCGTTTCTTTCCTCTGTATTTTGACTTTGTTTTTGTTTTGTGTTTTTTTGAAATAAGTTTCACCCTATAGCCCACGCTGGCCTAGATATCACAGCAATCCACCCGCCCCAGCCTCACAGATCAGTGTTTCTGGGCCCTGGCTGCCTTTGAACCCCTAGAGGCTGTTGTAAACACAGAACAGTAGTAGGTGGGTGTGTGATGGGTGTGACCTGGGCCTGGAATTTACAGAGCTGTGGACGGTCAGAGCCTTTAAGGCTTGATCACACGGGGCAGAATGCAAGCCGGAATGAGGTGGCCTGCAGCCTTTGCACCCTGGCACAGTGCCTACTGGGTGTGGGATGGAGTCATCAAGCCAGACCAGGTCTAAGGAGAGCTTCTCCCTGTGGGTGGGCATTGGAGTATGGGGGTGGGCACAGAAACCCCGCCCAACCCTAACCCAGACACTGACAGCTCACAGCAGGACCATCCCTGCTTTCTACCTCCTGGGGCAAGGCCCGGCCCTGGGAACCTAGGCGACAGGTGTAGACCCTGCTCTCTATGTCCCAGCCAGGTTCTGTCTCATTTAGGTCAAACAGCTGTCAGACTGGCCAGAGTCCAATCCAGCTGCTTGGGACAGCTGCTGAAAGTGAAGAGGGCCAAGGCCTGCCACTCACTGGGAAATGGCTGGCACAGAGTGCTCCTGGCAGGCTCCACCCTTCCCCACCCAGAACTGGGACAGGCCAACACAGCCAGTCATGAGGGCCTCCCAAGGGAGGAGGCAGGAGGTCAGTCACTGTGTCCTCGGCCAACCCATGCTGGTCACCTCTACTTGTGAAGAACAGAAGGAGCCTTGCATGGAGGCTCACCCCATCCTGGGCTCATTCAGGACCAGAGCTCGTGGGGTTGGGTCTTGCAAATCACCATCAGGAGTTGTATGAACTTCAGTCGCTGTCTTAATGGCTCTGTTCCTTCACTCCTCCAGTGGGAGCAGAACAGGGCTATTGGGCTAGGACCCTGTATGCACCTGACTGTCTGCCATTCCTGGCTCTTTCCTACGGCCCTCGGAAGTGGGACGCGACTGCAGCCTACATTTCGCCGTACAGTCAAACACAGGGACAAAGGATGTGAGAAGCTTTTCTGAGGGTGAAGAGAATGAGTTCCTCCACCCCCAGCCCAGTCACCCAGGGATCTGCAGACAATGGTGGCTTTGTCTGTGAGCAGGAATTTGTCCTGGACCCTGGCAAGGGCCCCTGTGCAGCCGTCAGCAACAGGAGCTGGCCACGTCCCTGAGGGCAGCTGCACACATATGTCCCTCCCCTCAAGGGCAGGCTGTCTGTGGGGCAGGGGGTGTCTTACGCAGGACAGAAATGAAGCTGTTCTTGTCTGCGAGAATCCACACTCCAAAGCCCAGGATCACGGCACCCAGGATCTGCAAGCAGAGAGGCAGTCAGTGGAAGCCCAGAACAGGTAGGTCAGAAAGCTGCCCCTGAGACCCAAACAAGGGAGGGAAGGGTAGGAGGATGCATAGGTGTTACCTCCATCCTGAGAAAGGCCAGGGTATGTCCTCTGTCATTCATACACACACACACACACACACACACACACACACACACACACACACAAACACACACACACACACACACACACACACACTGATCCCACTGGTACCCTTCTTCCCGTATACTGAAGTTTCCAGAAAAAAAAAAAAAAGGCACACCAAGTTCAAGTGCCTCAAATTTAATTAAGGGATGAGAACTGTGGTTGTGGAGAGTTGGAATGTTACAGGTTGAGAGTACATTACTCTGTTGTCTTTAGTCTTCTAAATAGCCATTTGCCGCACACCTTGTGTATGGTCTACCATCCTTGTGACTTTTAGGGGAATCTCTTTGGAACATTATAAACACTAACTTCCACCAATCCAAACACTAAGAATGTCATCAGATAACATCAGAAGCCTACAACAGAGATCCTCCTCCTATGATTTGCTGTAACCTACCTACCAGATGTTTCCACCAATGTATTTGAAAAGTTCTCTGAGCTCACTTCATGTCAGCTGGCCCTGCCTGGCTCCCCAGGCTGCACCCTCAAAGTTCTATGTACAGGAGCCCTGAATACCCAACCTGACTGGATGAGAGGTGGGCCAACCTTGTCACCACAAGGTTGGTGAGTCTACCTCAAACAACTTAAAGAAGATGTTTCCAAGTGTAAAGGAAGAAATGCATTTGAATGAAGTCTGGACATCTGTCCTAGTCAGTACTGTCAACTTGACAGAGCCTAGAGTCACCTGAAAGGAAAGCTCCACTGGAGGAATTGCCTAGATCAAACTGGCCTGTGGGCACATATGTAGGGCTTGGTCATTAACTGATGCAGGAGAGTTCTGCCCACGGTGGGCAGCACCATTCCCCAGGCAGTGTATAAGAAAGCTAGCTGAGCATGATCCTGTGAGTGAGCCAGCAAGCAGCATTTCTCTGTGGTTTCTGTTTCAGGTTCTTGCCTTGAGTTTGTGCCCCGAATTCCTTCAATGATGGACTGTGACCTAGAAGTGTAGGGTAAAATAACCTTTTCCCCTCCTACGCTGCCTTTGGTTTATCATAAAGCAAACTAGTACCCCATGCTAATATAGCATGTTCCACATAGTGACCACAGCTGCTCATCTAGATCTAGTTGTGAATATTCTAGAAAACCTCTTTATGAATATACATCAAGTCAGAGCTTGTCTTTGTATCATTCAATAAGATAAATAAAAATCCTCAGATTCTTTTTTTTAATGTGCTTTAGTTTATTACTTTCTTTATTCTCTTACTAGAAAAACCTCCTGAGGGGTTGGGAAGATGGTTCAGTGGGTAGGTGAGCTTGCCCTGTGAGGACCTGAGTTCAAATCCCCAACACCCTCATAAAAATCTATGCATGCTGTGAGTGGTATGAATGCATGCTGTAGCCCCTGTGTGGGGAACAGTGATAGGCAGATCGTGCTAGCAAAGCAGCACAGCAGACACTAAGCTTTTGACTCAGTAAGGGAGCCTCTCTCCCCAGCCACATGTGACCACAGCTGGCTGACCTTCCCTTTCCTTTATGGTTAGTCCTTTATGGTTAGTACCTAGCACTCTGCCAACCAAGCAGCAAGCCCAGCCTCAGCCCTATACTCTAAATCACCTCGAGATGGCCTGTGATAGTTGACACTCCTGGGAAATGCTATGCTCACAGTGGCCATATTGCAATGTCTAGGGAACAGTGAGCAGCAGTGGACTGCACGTGCTCAGTAAGGAGACAGCATTTTGGAGATATTCTTCAACTGTCGTGGGCGGAAGTCACAAACTCAGCACCTGTGGCCCTGTGCTAGAGCAGTGGTGGGAAGGAATGCATAAACGCTCTCTCTGCCTCCCTCTCCTGCCCGGCGAGATGAGCACCTAGGCCGATGTACAGGCCGCTAACACCTGCCAAGCCGGCTCTCGACCGCTGGTTCATGAGTCAGCCTAGAGAAACCCAGAGGAGAGACCCAGGCCAAGCCATCCAGCCTTCTCTCATTTTCTACGAGCTCATGGACCTTTTTCACTGTCTCTCCCAAACTGTATAGAAGGCAGAAAAGAGAAAAAATACCTATGCCCTTTATCCCACATACTGAAAACCTCACCAAGCATGAACCCTGACGCCTTTTTCTAGTTTCCAAGGCCTGAGACAGAGCAGGACCATGCTGGCCATACCCTGTTGTCCCTCTCACCTGGGCCTTGGCCCAGGAGCCTGGTGTCCATAAGACCAACTGCTCTGTCTGCCTGTGCACTTGTTCCCTAGGAGCCAGCTGGGAGGGATCCACCTGCCAGGCTGGGAAGGGCAGCACCCATGCTCTGTGTGCCCAGCACAGGTGGGTTCTGGGACAATGTCCTCATTGCAAGGCCTGAGGCCTAGAGGGAGGGACCAGCTGGCCTATTGGAACCTACAGTGGAACATGCCAGGACAGCCCACCTGTGTGTGCATACATGTATGAATGTGTACCAGGGACATTCCTGTAAGTACCATGTACTGGGATAAAGTTTTGAAGGGGAATTTAGAATGATTCTTGGTGAATATTCCAAAGTTTCCATAATCTTTGCACTTATAACATGAAATTTCCCCCTATAAGTAACTCATTTATACTTCAGAAAAACTCCAACACAAGCAGGCAGGGGCTTATCCTTTGCCTCTCAAAGGTAGGACTCTAGACATTATAAAGCATAAAACCCGGCTGTGGCAAGCACCTGCTGTATACGATCTGTGTCCTACAACTATTCAGGGTAAACCAGTACGGAGAAGCCACGGCCCCAGTAGCACTCTGGGGCCGTGGAAGCCCCTTCAGGCTGCTCACACCCCCATCACACACAAGCACACACCCATGTGCATCCACTCACGCACACATGTGCACATCATGGGTCTGGCAACACCAAGGCTGGACTGTGGGTTCCAGGCCAGAGGGGAAGCCCAGGGCCCCAGGAAAAACCAGCTCCAGATGTGCTACGGAACTCACATCTGAGCGGGCCTGTGGTGGGGGATGTAGTGGGTCTATGGGGGTGGGGTGGGGGAAGGAGGTCCCCCGTGGCCTCTGGGAGTTCAAGATGGGGTGTTGGGAGCCTGCTCAACTGGAGCTGTAACGGGCATCCGGCGAGGGGTCAGGCAAGGAGGGCAACCAGCCAGAGACACTGGGGGGCTTTCTTCTGCCACTCTGCTTAGAGGGAGGGGATGTGTCCACCCTCAGCCAGGCAGTCACTCCATTTCACCATCACCGGTTCTCTTAGGGACAGTGTCCTGGGACTCACAAGCCACATCCCACCCAATACCTGGCCAGAGTCCGGGGCTTGAGAGGGCTGGATAGCCTGGGAGTCACATACTTACAAAGAACAGCAAGTTGAAGAGAAAGAGGAAGTACTTGGTGACTTTGATGCAGGCCGCCCCCATCCTGCAGCTTCTGGAGCTCCCTGGAGAGAGAGGAAAGGGGAGCAGGTGATGGAGGCAGACTAGAGACCGGTGGAGGGCACAGCAGGGCAGAGAGCCAGCACCATCATCCCCAGACCCAGTCATCTCAGCCCACTCACAAAGGAGCAGCTAGCACTGTGCCTGCTTTACATGATGCTGAGGTTCAGAGAGGTTGGATGCCTAGCCCAACGTCACACAGCTAAAAAGTGTGAGTCTCTGGTCCAGAGAGATGTTACTACACAGGGCAGAGAGGGCTTCACCTCCAAACACCAGGCTCTAGGACTCACCTGGGGAGACACTAGCAGAAGTTACAAGGCCAAGAAATTAGTAAGTGGCTGACAGACCAGAATGAGACCTAGGGCTAGCTCCCCAGCTTGGTGCGCCTTTTAGGACCAAGGCTGGGGATTCCCGGATGCTGAGGCTGGAAGCTGGAAGGGTCTTGGCTTCTCAACAAAGGGAATAAATATATGTCACAAAATATCCAACAAACGCAGAGAAACACAAATGTCGGCCACAGACTCTTCCTCTCACAGCCTCACAGCAACTAACACCATCTCAAACAGCTACTTCTTGTGTGTGCTTTGTAGCAAAACTGTGGGTGTGTGTGCCACACACAGAGAGAGGGTTTTGCATAATCTCTGCAAAACAACATTTGCCCAAAACACAAAAACACACAATCTTACATGTCTCATAGGAATCTACTATTGATCAGTACTTATTCATATTCGGGGGTTATACATTCTTTCTGAAAATTCACATGTAGGTAGCATTTTCAGAATCTGGTGGGGGGGGATTGGTTACAGGCCAGGCCCCAGGAAAATCATTCAAAAATTCCCATGCTGCTGCATTGAAACCCCTAGTCCATGGAGAACATGGTCGGTAATCTACCCTGGGATGCTCAGGTTGTTTCCTAGTGTTCACGACGGTCACCCTGAATAACTCAAGCTGCACTTCTGAAGTGACAGAAGCCAGCATGAGGCACCATGCCTCTCCACAGTAAACCCCCCAACTCCCTGGGAACTAGAGGATTCAGGAGAGGCAGGAAGTTGGCCTCCCTCTCCTCCCCAAGGCCAGGCAGGTCCTTTGGGATGTTGGGAGCCATGGACAAGCAGCTGGGTGTGGACAGCTGGGATGGAACAGCTGCATGGGTAGGGCCAGGCTAGGGTATGGGGCAGCACAAACCTGACTGGTCCTGCAGTCCTGGGGAGGGGAACCCAGGGCAGAAGGGAGCAGAGGTTGTTCATACGCAGCCTCCTCTGAATCTACACATCCACACCCGGGTCCCCACTCCTTTCTGAACGCGTTCACAGTCTACCCTCCTTGCTGAGTAGAGCCCCACTTCTACCCTGTACACTTCCAGAGACTGGAGATGGGGCTGGGCTAAGGGAGAGGCGTGCGGCCTCCCATGAGGACCCCTTCAGCCTGTGACAGCTCTGTTAAGGGAAGGTTTAGATGCCCCTTTGAAAGGGTGGCCTTAGAAACTGCTTGAAGCAACGCCATCCGGGGAAAGGAAAGACTGCCCAAGGGTGGTGATCTCCCTATCCCGGGTGGTATGCAAGTAGTGGGAATTAATGCTCACAGGGACTCAAGGACTGCATGGGGAGATGAGAGGAAATGGCCGTTCCAGTCTACTAAGATGTCAGGCCTAGCTGCCAGACCTGCAGGGCAGCAGGGACCTTCTATTTGGAGGCACTTCCGGTCTCAGTAGCTCCCACACAGTCTCCCCAAGAGGGAAAACAAAGGTTGCCTGCATCAGAGAGCTGGAGATGGAGATGCCACAGGCCCGGCCTGGCCCAGGGAAGGTCTGCCTGGACACCACAGGGGCAGATAATTTCTCCTCCCCCGGGCCTCCCAGCACAGCCTGGAACCCCCACAGACTACCATAAACTCCAGGATAAACAGTCCAAGAGGAAAGCTATGTCCCGGAACGAGGGGCTGTTCTCACCTCTCAGGTGACTGCTTTGCTCGGGCCTGTCTATGTCTCCTTCCCAGCACATTCCTCGGAACAGCTGGGCCCAGGCAGGCCAGAGACATTCCTCCCTCCACGGGAAAAATTTAATCTAATTGTCCAGGAGGCTGAGTATCAGGAGCTGGTGCCCATTTGTCTGCTTAGGAAGGGGTTGCGGCCCTCCCGGCAGGGACCCCTGAGGCAGGCCCGCAGTGCGATTTCAGAGTCTGGAGTGTCTTCTGTACTGTTGGGCTCCCACACTCTGTAGGTAGCTGGGGTCTGCAGAACAGGCTTCCGGGGAGCAGGAGTGATATCTAAACAATGGGTCCTGCTAAGGGACGAGGAGTGGCCTCAGTAAACAGCACCTGCTATGGACAATCACCCTCACACCTCATCCCCATAATCCTCCCAACAAACCCTGGGGGACCTGGGTCAGGCAGGCTCTGACTGGCCCAATCAATGCCAAGTACTGGGTGCGAAAGTTGAGGTCCTCCCACTCTAAAGTGCTCCCTCTGGGAGGAGCCCGCTAAAACATTAGTTCTTGCTCACAGAGATCCACCTGCTTCTACCTCTGGGAATTGAAGGTGTGAGTCTATATAGCTAGCCAAGCTAGCCAGGACTACATTCTTCCACAAAACAACCAAGATAAAAACAAAAACACTGCAGAACAACAACAACAAAAGCCACAGTTTATCTGTAACAGCCTTCAAGCAAAGACTGGAACCCGAGGGCAGACAGGGCAGGTGGGCCATTGCCACTGACCACCGTGACTGTGGCACACCTGCCTGAGAACCGCCCTCTGAGCCCCTCACTGAACCACACCATCACAGTAAGACCTGCAGGGCCCAGGCAGAGCTGGGACAAAACCACCGGCAGTTTTGAGCTCCATGCAGAAGCTGTGGGGCACTGACAGCCTCCTCCCTTGCCACACATTCAACCCTTCCTAATAAACCCAGACGAGATGGCCTCTGCCTTCAGGCACCTGCAGCCACCACCCACCACCTGGGGCATATTTGCTGGGCCTGTTTCAATGACAGAGTCTGGCTCTGCCTCTGCTTCAGAGCTGGTTCAGGTCTGACTGCTACCCTCCCGGAGATAAATGATCACCCAGATGGTGACAGGTGGTGAGGACCGAGAGCTGCTGCTCAAAGGAGCTCTGGTCTTGGAGGCCAGGAGGAAGCCTCAGCCTTGGACACGCTGGACCACACCCCAGGCTGGTATTCCCCTAGTATCCCAGGCCTTTGACACTTGGGCTGGCCTCTTGGTTACTCATCAGATCCTACCACACATTGGCCTAAGTCCTTCAGCTCCTTGAAAATAAACTGAGACCCAAAGAGGTGAAGGACCATGGCCAAGGTCTCCAATAGCTGACAGGCGAGGGTAGAGCCACTTTGAAGGCATTCGATTCCTATCCGGAAACAACAGCCAGGCAGTGCCTGACTGGCAGACAGCTCAACCAATTGGGACTTGGGAACCACCTTAGGAAGTGTAGAAGCTGAGAAGCAGCTTCGGAGAGGGTGTTGGGTGGCCCAGCAGAGCTGTCACAGGTCCAGGCCACAGGTCTTTGTGCCTAGAGGCAACTGGCAGGCAGTAGAGAGCAAGATCCTTGCTGAGCACAAAACAGACAAGAGTCTCCCTAAGGACAGACAGGCAGTTCAGTGCCAGCTGGAGACATGCCCAGGTTGCCCCATGGTGGGCAGTGGTACCAGCTTCAGAGAACCCACAATCACCATCATACCTGAAAAGGACCATAAAGTCTTACTATGGGGGCACAGGGTTATATCTGGGCATGCCTTGCCATCTGAAGGGACAAACTATAGTTCTTGCCCAGCCAATAGAAATAAGCGCTGGGGGAGGGCAGGGCCTGGTTGGCCCCCACCTATTCCCCTAATAGCTGGGCTCTGAGAACAGACTGAATATTTTTAAATAGTTAACCAAACAAACAAACAAACAAAAACTGGGGATGCAGCTCAGTTGTGAGCAAGTAGAATGCTTGCTCACAACGTCAGCAACGTAACAAGTCTGAAAGTATCCTGAGCTACAGGAGACCGTCTCAACAAAGCAAAACGAAAACAAACACAAACAACCAATCAGACATTTTGCAGTTCACAAAAATGACATGAAATTTAAGTTTCTGTGTCCATAATTAAAGCTGTTTTGGCAGGCAGCCACACCCACCAGCCCATGACATTTAATCCCTGGCCCAGCCTTGCCAAGAGATCAAACGATATTCACACAGGGTCTGTACCCACACAGGGTCTGTAGGAGGTAGCACGGGTCATGACTGGCCTTAGCCGAGATCTTAGATGGAAGGGAGTAACAGGCTGGAATCAGGAGCTAACTGCTCCTGGGAGAGGACAGACACACAGTCCCTGGATGAAAGTTCAGATCCTGGCTCTGCTAGCAGAGTCACAGGGAAGAGTTTCCTGGGGCTAGGCTTGCAGCGACTCTCCTCTATACTGTGGCTCCCCTCTGTGCAGTGGGCTCCCCTCTGTGCAGTGGGCTGCTCTCTGTGCAGTGGGCTCCCCTCTGTGCAGCGGGCTCCCCTCTGTGCAGCGGGCTCCCCTCTGTGCAGCGGGCTTCCCTCTGTGCAGCGGGCTCCCCTCTGTGCAGTGGGCTCCCCTCTGTGCAGCGGGCTTCCCTCTGTGCAGCGGGCTCCCCTCTGTGCAGTGGGCTCCCCTCTGTGCAGCGGGCTCCCCTCTGTGCAGTGGGCTGTTCTCTGTGCAGTGGGCTGTTCTCTGTGCAGTGGGCTCCCCTCTGTGCAGTGGCTCTCTGTGCAGTGGGCTGCTCTCTGTGCAGTGGGCTGCTCTCTGTGCAGTGGGCTGCTCTCTGTGCAGTGGGCTGCTCTCTGTGCAGCGGGCTCCCCTCTGTGCAGCGGGCTCCCCTCTGTGCAGTGGGCTCCTCTCTGTGCAGCGGGCTCCTCTCTGTGCAGTGGGCTGTTCTCTGTGCAGTGGGCTGCTCTCTGTGCAATAGGCTCCTCTCTGTGCAGCAGGCTGCTCTCTGTGCAGTGGGCTGTTCTCTGTGCAGCGGGCTCCTCTCTGTGCAGTGGGCTCCCCTCTGTGCAGTGGGCTCCTCTCTGTGCAGTGGGCTCCCCTCTGTGCAGTGGGCTGCTCTCTGTGCAGCGGGTTCCTCTCTGTGCAGTGGGCTGTTCTCTGTGCAGCGGGCTCCACTCTGTGCAGCGGGCTCCTCTCTGTGCAGCGGGCTCCACTCTGTGCAGTGGGCTGTTCTCTGTGCAGTGGGCTCCCCTCAGTGCAGGGGGCTCCCCTCTGTGCGGTGAGCTGCACTCTGTGCAGTGGTCTCTTCGTAGCTCGAATATCAGGAAAAGAGGAAGTTGGGACCTGGCAGCCCTGGGGCTAGTGCTCAGGATACCAGGGATGCACCTTGTGGCACCAAGTTATACAATACATGCAGAAGTCGGGTGAATGTTGCTTCCCAATGGAGCTGAGCTAAGAGAACACCCCCTGGGTTAGGTGCTCTTCTGAATACTTTGTATAGACACCTTCCTGCCCGGGTGTGTCAAACACAACTGATAACACAGGGACTGAGCTGCAAGCACATCTTATGGGAAGTCCCGGAGTGGTCAGGGGGAGCCGTGCCAGCCACCCTGTGACAGGCCAGTTGGCCATTTCTAAGCAAGAATAATTTAAACTGATGGAATGCAGTTTCATGCCAAGTCAGTTTACACAACAAAACAAACACACCAGTATTTCCCTGCTGCTGTCTATGACATTCATCTTAGGCCTGACCTCCTCCCCGGTACTCCCATAAACATCCCCCCTCATCCCACCATCGCCCCTTGGCCCTAAGACACACGTCAGTTGGGGGCATCATTCCTATAGCACTGGATACTAGAGAAGCTCCCAGAAGTGGGGTGCAGCATCAGACCATCTGGGTTTGAATTCAGTTTTATCACCTCTTAGCTGTGTGACTCTGGATAAGCGATTTAACCTGTCTGGACTGCATTCTAGTCCCGTGAAATGAGGAAGTTTAAAACCTGTTTGTTTGTAAATTGTTTCCCAGGTGCTAATGTAAGTAAAATGTCTGGCGTGTGGTGGGCTCTCAATGCATGGCAGTTGCTGTAACTTTCCGATCTGTCTCTGAACCGTGATGTCTTGAGGGGAAGACCCAGTGCTTTGTAAATAGGTACCCCATAGGTGAGGTGAGGCTGGATGTGTAGATGAACGATGGGGTGGGTACGTGGGTGAGTGAGAGGACGGTGGAAGGATGAATGGATGAGTTGGATGGGCTGTGGAAGAGGAGGGACTGTCACAAAGAGCACATGACTTCGGGTGCTCAGCCACCTGAAGAGTGTCTGAGATCCACCGTGCCAGAGTCACCTGGAACTATTATCATACACACCCTACGTTTCCACCCATGGGGTATGGTGAGGCCACACCTGGTGCCCAAGCCGAGCCAGCTTTGAGTATGTACAATGTTGCCAGACCTTCCCACCTTCCCAGGAGCCCCTGGGAGCATTAGTGGGGCCCAGGGAGGCTGGGGTTGCCAAGAGAACACTCCCGTGTCACCCCCTCCTGTGACTTTGCACTATGTATTGGGGGAGGTAGTTGTCACACACAGGGGCACAGGAATATGCCCTCCAGCCGGACCTGAGGCTCCACCCCTGTGTTCCTAAGTGTTCCGGGGTGTGGGGACCAAAGTGCTCTCTGGTCCAGTGTTGGGAGATATGAATTCCAGGGTTCCACAGGGAAGCCATGTAAGACCTGCAAAGGTGCCTGCCCACCCTGCTTCCTCCTCACCTGTTCAGTGATCAGCTTGGAGCAGAGCAGCAATTTCTGCGGCAGTTTCTCAGATGAGTTCTGGACAATGGACACACTGTGAAGAACAAACAGTTCTGCTTGTTACCAGGCCGGAGATCAGGGAGTCTCTTCCCAGGAGTCGCCGTGTGCTACCCATTCCAATTCCCAGCATGCCCAGCGGCAAACACGTCCAGCTGAGGCCCTCCCAACTTCCGTGAAACCCCTTTCATGTAATGGCTCTAAACACTGTGTGTGCCACCTCTCAGGATGCACCCAATCGGAATTCCAGCTTTCTAAGGTCCCTGGGGGGCTCCCACTCCTGGCTCTAAGTGCTGTGGGGTTGAGAGAAGAGGAAATGGTCCACCATCAGAACACCTAAGAGCTGTACAGGTCTCCTTCCTTCCTCTCTGCAGCTTCCCCACTTCCCCTAGGCCTAGGCCAGCCCAGAACGGAGCAGGGGCCAGATCCACCCCTGCTACCAACTCCTCCTCCACACCGCAGAGATACGTTGAGAAAAGCAGCAAGAATCCTGTCCATCTGCTGCTAGAAACTTTCCTGTTGACATACTGGCTATAAAATGCAGACTCCGTACACGGTCCTCTGGGCCCTGTCTGGTTTTCCCTTCCTTATTCTTGTCGCCCTGGTTCTCTTACACACACTTATTTGATCACACATGCTCTTACAATCGCCCGGTACTCTTGGCCCTTATCTACACCAGGGCCTCCGCGTGTGCAGTTTCTCGGTTAGAAGCCTTCTTTACAGAAACTCCCAATGCAAATTTCTCAGCCTCTGCGAGTCTCACTTCCAGTGCACAGCACAGCCAAACTTTACCAACACCCAGGCCCACACTGCCCAGCTCAGACCATCAGATGCTCTAGAGGTGAGTTTGTGCCCCCAGGCAGCTCTCATATGACTTCCCCACCAGATCTCCCCAGAATTCAGGGTCCTTCAGGGGTGTCCTGCACCTATCTCCTTCTGCTCATGACTCTACAAATGCCCAGGATGTAGTGAGCTCCTAGCACATGAGCGTGAGAATAAGGTAAGAGGTGGGGATCTGGAGAGCTCAGGAAGGTCCCTTAGGGATACAGATCAACTTCAATCCTGCAGAGGAAGTCACTGAACACCAAAAATGACATCACTGAACCCAGCATGGGGCACAAGCTTGTAACCCCAACATTTGGGAGGCTGAGGTAGAAGGATCAGAAATTCAAGGCCAGCCTCAAGTTTCATAGCAAATTTGAGGTCAGTGCGAGCTAAATGAAACCCTGTCTAAAAAGAAGAGGAGGAGGAGGAGAAGGAAGAGGAAATGCTGAGTTATTGCAATGGGAGTGAGTTAGTTGACTCCTACCAGGATTGGTTTGAAAACTCCTCTGAGTCTGAAAAGCTGGGGAAAAGCACAGTTTCCTTTCCTAGAAAGATGCATACAGATGGTTTACTCCTGTAATCCCAACACTGGGAGGCAGAGGCAGAAAAATCTCCAAGACTGAGGAAAGCCTGCCCTACGCAGTAAATTCTAAGCCAGCCAGGAATACATGAGAGATCCTGTCTCCAGAAGAAATACATAGGATCTATACCTAGTGGTTAGGAGTGTGTACTGCTGTTGCAGAGGGCCAGTTTGGTCCCTAGCACCTACGTAGGTGGCTCACAAATGGCCCAGCCCGTAACTCCAGCTCCAGGGGATCCTCCATCTTCTTCTGTTCTCTTTGGACCCTGGCACTCACATACACATATCCACCCAGAGACATATAATGAAATAGAAATCTTCACAAATAAGCAAATGATATTGGGGAGAGGATTCAGCGGGGTGTAGACACTTGCTGTCAAGCGTGACAGCCTGAGTTCAACCCCAGGACCCCACGCGATAGAAGGAAAAACTGACTCCTGAAAGCTGTCCTCTGACCTCCATGTGTATGCATTGGTGCTTGTACACACAATATAAATAAACAAATGTAAAGACAAACTTTGAGATGAATTAATTAATAAGTTTCTAAAATGCTCAAAGACATACTTCCACCCAATTTCCAAGGATTGCCAGGCCTGGAAAGCCCACATGGGACCCGAATATCTACCATCCCTATCACCCCAATCTCCTGGAGCTGTGTGTGGTCCCATCTTGGCTGCACACTGGAACTGTCCTGGAGCGTTAAAGCTTGCGGGCACTTGATCTCCATGGCCAGAGATCAAGTGAACTGGTGAATTGCTCAGAGTGCAGTCAGAACCCGGGTTTTCAAGCTCTCAGGATGGAATGCGTTGAGGTGCACTCAAGGGTCCAGCCCAGACACTTGCTCCTGTGTGGTTCAAGCCTGAGTTTCCTGGTATCACAGTGTTGTGTGGTTTTCCCACCCCTCTGCTTTTTTCACCCTTCTAGAAGTTCATTTCCCTCTAGTCGCTTACCCCAGAGCACCATCATGAGGGCCATCCAGAAGATCACTGTCTTCAGAGAGACCAGACAGAGTAAGAGGCACAGGGTCACACAGCCTGCTGGGCTGGGCCAGAAGCAGAGTGCCTGGAAGCATGCAGGCCAATGCACACCAGAGTTCCAACAACGCACAGGTCTATGCTGAAGAGGCCACACGGGCCACCTCCTACCAGCTACGTGGCCTGGGACCACCGCCTTGCTTCTGCTGTAGCTTTCCCACCAGTGAAAGGAGAAGAACAGTGGGTCCCCGTGAAGCCTGGAGGAGCCAGGTGAGGGACTGGTACGCAGTGTCAAATTCAATGGCAATGACATTTGAAGTTGGAAAGCAGTCAGAAACCATCAGAAGCCTGCTGCGGCCTCTGATGTGCCCCCACCCTGCAAGCTTCTACCCAGTGGTCCTGGCCTGCTCTGAAGCAAGAGTGGGGTGGCTCTCCTGAGGAGGGAGATCTCTGTCATCCCCATGGCAAAGAGCCTGCTCCCAGCCACAAGGGTCTGGCCTCTGAGGCCCCTGCAGGCTGGGAAGTCTGGTAGCCATGTCCGGTGAGTGGCCTGCTCACACATGGCAGAACGTGGAGGGAGAAAAACTGCCTGGCTTCAGGGCTTTGGAGACCACCTGGCCCAGCCTGGCCCCACAGGCTGGTGTCTGGCACAGGTCTCTAGCCTCTGGACTTTGTCCTGATCATTCACTGGAGGAGGCTGGGCATGGCGACTGTGTGTGTGTATGGACCTGTGTGTTGTAATTGGCTGTGACAGCTGACTTGGGGATTACTGGCTTTTTGACCTCTCACTATCTTATTTTCCAATCTCTGGTTGAACTTTCAGTTGTTGCTGTTGTTAAAACGAGAACGGGGAAACAAACACCTGTTGCTCTGGCAACAGGAGAAGCATGGGGCCATAAGACAGCCTGGGAGTTTGGGTTCCCCGGAAGACCTCTTGGGAATCCTGCTCTGCTTCCTAGCTGCTGTGTGACCTAGCATAGGAGAGTTACCAAACCTCTCTGAGCCCTAATGGGCCTCACCTCTAGCAGAGGGGTGCTTGTGGGCCCCTGAAGCAGTGGGAGCCTGAACACAAGTGGCTGTCTCCCCCTAGTATCCTACATGTTTACTCACAGGATTCCAAAGTCCAGTCACATGACCCCATGAGCCAGATCGACAGGTTCCCACTCTCTGCCACCTAAACACTGTAGCCAGGAAATGACAAGCTTCAGCCTGTCATCTGCTATCACCCACAACTTCTCATTGAAGCTCCATAACAAGCGTCTAGATAAAGCACTGTCCCCATTCTGCAGCTAGAGAAATTGAGGCTCAGAGGTGCAGTGACCTGCCTAAGGCCACCCAGTGACTAAGGCAGCATTCCTTCCTTACCTGATGCTGGGTAATGAGTTGGTGGAGGCCCCACCCAGCCCTTCCTCACCCAGTCTTCCACCAGACCCCTTCTATCCTGACCAAGCTCCTGAGGTGTGACTCTTGGCTTCCAGTGAAGGAAGGAGACCAGATCCTCCAATCCTGGCCAGGATGTCCCTTCAATTTGGCCACTGAGGCCTATAGAGGTAGCCCTTCTTGATTTTGCTCTGAAACCTGAGCAATGTGACTGGAGGGCCCTTGACTGAAGAAAAGGCCACCTTGGAAGGAAATAGGGAACAGGGGAACACAGACCCCGGAGCCAGCCTCCTCACCTGGCCCACGCACCGAAGGCACAAGCTGAACCAGGGCCCCTGACCTCCCCAGGGTGCTGGGTTCTGTGGCTCCCACACTCAGATGCACTGTGC
Organism: Peromyscus maniculatus bairdii; assembly: GCF_049852395.1. Classification (NCBI taxonomy): domain Eukaryota; kingdom Metazoa; phylum Chordata; class Mammalia; order Rodentia; family Cricetidae; genus Peromyscus; species Peromyscus maniculatus. The sequence goes on from NC_134855.1 coordinate 70,499,475, forward strand.
TAGGAATGGCCCAGACACCCCAGTTCAGTCTCCACTTCCCAGTGAAGAGATGAGGCCCAGAGAGAGCACTTTTGAGGAAATGCATGTTGAGGATCTGGGGGGCTAGTTAAAGGGGCCAGTGCTGTGGGCTGCTTTATATTCTGATGAGAAGAAGTGTCCACATTTGTTCATCACACTGGGATATACAAATGGAGCTGGGCTTGGCCTGAAGGGTCCCGCCCATGGCTCTGCCCTTGGAGGCAAAACAAATGACCATCTCAATCTAACTGTTCCTCATTTGGAAGGTCAGAGAGGAAGGTCTGAGGAACACTTATAGACTTCAGGCCAGGCTATTCAGAAATCTCAGATCTCCGATTCTAGGGCCTCATGTCAGGACCTAGGTGCCCAGGAGATTTCTACCTTATAAGGTAGAAGCAGCTACCTTTTAAGACCCTCTCCTCTCCCCAGTAAACCGGGTCATAGTGTGGACTCGGAGTTGAGAGAGACTTAATTATAATCTCATTACTCAGAGCTATGTGACCTTTGACAAGGAGCTTTCCCACTCTGGGCTTAGCACGGTCTGTAAAGTGGACTGTCATGGATGTCCAGGAAGAAGTCAGCCCTGACTTGCAGACATCTGAAGCCTCGTGAACTCTAGGAGGTCGTTAGCCAAGTAGTGAAGTGTCCTCGCCTCACACAGCAAGAAGGGTGTGCATGAAGATGCCCCTTGAGAGGTGGGACAGGCCTGGGGCTCCAGAAGACTGGCCCAGAAAGGTCAAGGTCACTAAGTCCTTGAAATGAAGTCTGGCAGAGGGCAGAGTGGAGGACAAAGGGAATGTGCTCACTGCCCAAGTCACCATACCCAATTCCCAAACCTCAGCAGGACCACCGGGGCTCAGGAGGGAGCGGGCAACATTTGCCCTGGTCACACAGGGATAGTGGCCGAGCTCAGCTGGGCCCTCGGGACTCTAACTCCGCAGCCCAAGGCCCTGCACATTTTATGATGAGAAGGGACCGTCCTGAAGTCAGGGATGACATGGGTAACTGGCCCCCGAGCCCCTAGAGCCTGAGCAGATGGGAGTGCTGTCCAGTATCTTCAAGGTCAGTGGCACAACACTTCACAGCTCCTGCCTGCCCTGTCCCAGGCAGCTGGACAGAGCTGACCCACGGGGCCTGCTCAAAGCCCAGCGTAAGGCTCAGAGGTAAAGGGCTCGGGGACCCAAAGGCCACTCGGGGACCCCAAGTGACTTCCATCCTGAGCCACTGCAGTTCGCCAAGATCCCACCGTGGGCTAGCCTCAATCTGGACACACAACACAGGAGCTCACAAGACAATGAAGCACCAAGTAACACTCCGTGACAAATGCCCAGCTGTCCTGCTGCTCGGAGGGACAGCTGGGTCGTGGGAACAGTCCACAGTACTAAGCAACCACAAGTGACCACAGGTCACAGTACTAGGTGACTGCAGTTATCCTTGATGGAGAAACTTGTCTCCTACTCTCCACGCCCGTGACACAGTTGGCAGACTGTTATCCCGAGATGTGATCCGGATCCCCCCTGTGCTAACCACTGTGTTTCACGGCCGGCAGAAACAGTTTTGCACGATAACGAACTGATGGACCCTAACCAAGGTTATCTTGCTTGTTACTCAGGCAGTTTTATAGTTCAGACACCAGACCTAACCAGCAACAGACAACCCACAATGGACCTTGTGAGGTCTGGGGAAGAGACTTGCTCACCCACCCATATGATGGGCAAACTCTGGGCCAGGGCCAGGGTTCCTAAAACAGAGCCTGGGTGTGGGCCCCGAGTGGGTGATTAGGGACAGGGAGGGGACTGTAATCAGGGATCCCACATGGCAGCAGGCAGCAGGCTCTGGCAGCTCCATTGTAACCTCCCCAGGCTGAGCTCGGGACAGAGGAGGGGTATGGCTGCAAGGCTGCTTCCTGCAGGCAGCCCTCCCAGAGCCCTCCTGCCATCTCCACAAGTGTTCAGACAGGCTCACACTCTGCTCCTTCTGCCCCTTCCCAAGTGCTGCGTTCTCTCTCTCTCTCTCTCTCTCTCTCTCTCTCTCTCTCTCTCTCTCTCTCTCTCTCTCTCTCTCTCTCTGTATGTGTGTGTGTCTCCCCCGCACCTTTCTGTCTCTCTCTCTCTCATAGATAGGTCCTCATGATCTGAGCCCTGTCTTCAAACTCACTCTGCAGTCAGGGAGGACCTTGAACTTCTGACCCTCCTGCCTTCATTTCCTGAGCGCTGGGGTTTCAGGCATATATGAGGTCAGGGACTGTACCAAGACTCCGTGCACACTATGCAAATGCTACCAACTGAGCCACGTCCCCAGCCCCTGAGACTTACTTTCCTGCACCTCTGCTTCCACCCCTGAAAATGGCCAGACTTCCTGCTTCCCCTGGTTGCAGGTTTAGGAGGTGTCTGGCCTGTTTGGTGGGGACACCGGGGCGAGACAGCATCACACCCAGAGGAACCCACACTCCCCTGGGCAGATGTACAACTCAGAGAGCATCTTTCTGACATCTAGCTCCAAGCACTGGCCAGGCTGGGAAGAGAGGAGACCATAGCCCTCTCTCCTGTCCCCCCTTCTGTGGCTCCTGTGCCTCTGCCCGCAGCTCCTCGGAGCCTTCCTGCCTCCTTGTCTCTGGGACCACCTCTCCAGCAACCACAGAGCCCGTGAACACCCAGGGTTGACAGCCATCTCACCGAGTATATAGCTCAGACGTTAGCCTCATCAGCCCTCTGCAGGGTGGGCACCAGGCTCTAAGGAGGGGCTGGTTCCATAACGAGCACCGGGGCTGCACCCTCAGGAGGCCTGGCTGAGGGCTGTGTCACCCTCTGCCTCCCCAGAGGGCCCTGACCACCGACACAGCACAGGCGCTCAGCCGTCAAAGCAGGAAAGCATCCACGGAGGAGGCCAGCACGTTCTGTACTTTTCCACCAGGACCCCGTGGGCTCTTGGGGTCTGTGCGGCTGCTGAGGAGCCACGGCCAGGAGACTTCTCAAGGGTGGCTGTAGGGCCAGCCAGGATGGCTGGGACATAGACGCTCTGCTCAGAGAAGTATAGAGGATCATGGGAAGTCATGATGGGGAACGAAAAATGTGAGGGGTGAAAAGAGGCAGAGGAGTGTGAGGAGGGGAGAATGGGAGAGGAAGAGGGAGGGTGAATAAGACGCTAGAAGACAGACAGCTATCCAGGTGACAGGAGCCTCCTCTCTCAGACCTCACGTACTCTCTGGTCCCTACAGGAATGCTTGAGGAATGTGCTCAGAGGGAAAGCATGCAAACCTCAGGCCCTATCAGGCCCCACTGGCCACCAGGAGTCAGACCCCCCAGGTCCCTAGCAACTCCAGATGCTGATGAGTCCACTCATACCTTGTCTTGTAACCAGGGCCCTGTGCTCCCTTGGGGCTCCTAAGGACACTGTGTCCCTCTGGCTCTGCTTCTCCTCTCTCTCCCCCACGAGCTACCATCAGCTACCCACCTCCACCAGCTTGTTCTCAGTCCAGGCCATACCCCGCCCCCAGACTCCTGAGCAGTCCCCCGGGCTAGTCTTTATTGCCAGATGGGGTACAGAGGAGCTTGGGGCCTAGCCACCTCCCACACCCAAAGTAAGGGGAGACAAACGGGGAGTAGGAAGGTTACTGGGGGGTAGGGAAAATTAAGACAGAGTCTTGTTATATAGCACAGGCTAGCCCCAGACTTGCGCCAATCCTCACGCCTCAGCCTTCTAGGTGCTGGGATTGGAAGCCTGTGCCACCACGTGACCTGGGAGAAGGAACTCAGTGTCGGTCGGCAGCAGAAAAGCCACAGCCACACCAGGTCCCAACGAGCCCATGGATTCTCTTCTCTTCGCCATCAGGGCTCCAGGGATGGAAAAAGGACAGAAACCCGCTGGACCAGTTCTTCACTTCGTTACTTGTGGTCGCAAATCTCAGTACGCCAATGTGTGACACCCCCTATCACAGCCCCTTAAAGCCGGTGGGAATCCTGGCCCTCCACCCTTACACTCAATACTTGACACTCCTCTCTCTCCTCACAGGACCACTACTTCCCTTCCCTCTCTTGGCAGATAGTAGGCCAAGCCTCTGGGATGCAGATCCTGAGGGTGATGGGGTGAAGGTGGTGGGTCCTGGCTGTGGGCCTAGGGAAGGCCTCTTCGAGGGTGGCCACGCTCACTCCTGCTGTAGGCAGTAAGAAGTCTTGGCAGCTCAGGGACCAGTGTACTGATGACTAGCATGAATAACTAGTAGATGTAGGGTGGGGAGTTACTGGCATTTCCAGAGAGCTGGGACAACCCGGGGGGTGGTTAGTGTTCTTCCCTGAATTCCTGCAAGTCACCGGAGGGAAAAGCATCCTTTTCCTTAAAAGACAAGTGATAACTCCAGGTCTTCAAGACCTGAGGACCACAGGTCTGAAGCTGATAGTCCCTGAAACACACAGACCCAAACACTCTGAGCCCCCCGGCCTCTGCAAAGGGCCTGGTCCCACATTTGTTCTAACCCTGTGCTCAGGCCTAGTTAGGGAGGCCACTCAGGCTAACCACGCTAGCCAGGCTAGTCGTGTCACCAGCTACATAGAGCATGAGATTACGAGTTTATGTCCCCATGCCTGGCTGGGATATCATAGCAATACCAGGTCCCAAGCCTGTGGACTTTCCTCGGCCTTCAGGGCCCTGGGGAGGAGGAACAGGAACCAGTTGAACCAGTTTCTTGGTCAGAGGACCAAGTTCTCCTCCAGGGAGGATGGTGGCCTAGAAGGAGGACAAGAGATGGCAGACATTCAGGCAGGGCAGTAGACCCCACATCCTGATGTGTGAAAGTCTGCAAAATACTGTTCTGAGGACATATGGGTTCTAGGAAAAAAGCCAGGGGCAGAGTGTGCCTAGGATCCCACTCCCACATCCACACCTATCTGGGCTTTTACATTCCAGGGCTGGAGACAGTCTGGACCATCACCTTTCCTCCACATGGGCTCCAGACCTGGTCCTTCATGGGGTCTTGCGCCCCTCACACCAGGGCCCACCAGCTCAATGTGGAGCACTGGGTTCTCTGGGGCTGAGCAGAGAGGGCCCAGAGTCCTCCCTTCAGAAGGCAGTGTGGTGATACCAAATGGGATCGACAGCCACGGTCTCCTGAGCTGTGGGATCTGGGCAGCTTGCTCAGCACCCTGTCACTGTGAGAACAGACTAAGTAACATCCCTCTCCCTGCCTGATTCCCAGGGCACTGGAAGGCCGGAGAGTGTGTGTGAGAAACCGTCCATGGCCAACAGCTATAAAGCACAAGGTATCATTATGAGAAAGGGGGAGTGGGTGCCCCAGGAAGGAGTGTGGGATTGGAATGCCCAGCCCCGCCCCTTTCGGTTAGCAACCTAGCAGGCACTTCCAATCTCATCCCTCAATTTCTGTCTGAGAAATGGGCACGGATGACCTCTACTTGGGAGGCTGACCTGGTTCAAGAATTAATTCTCTGCGAACAGCCCCGGGCAGGCCTGGCTCGCACTAGAGGCTCACAGAAGCCACAAAGCACCCTCCTCCCTCTGATGCATGTGACAGGCAGAGCCCAGGCTGAGGGAAAGTTTCTGGCTTCCGGGAGCACATACTGGCTGGGGAACAGGAGACGTGGACTTAGATCACGTTACTGAGGATCAGTCAGCGGGGAAGCAGAAAAGGCCCTGCCTTAGGAACGGCACAGCACGGAGACTCAGCTCCCTGGGGAGTCTCCCCGGGTAGGCACAGTGCTAGAGAAGGTATGGAAGGTATGGCAGCTACCCTGCCCACAGGAAAAAGCCAAGGCAGGTGAGGGTGAGGGGCACAGCAGGGTCAAAGTTGGCTGGAAGCCAGCCTTCAAGAGTCTCGTGCCCTCACACCCAGGCCCCACTGGTCAGGGCAGAGCCTTGGGTTCTCTGGGGGTTGAGGAGGGAGGGGGCATGTGCCAGAGCCTCAGTTCTCCTTTCCGTAAAATGGGGGTTCTCCTGTGTGTAAACTTCCCCATTCAAACAGCATCCTTATGGAGAAGGGATGGGAGGGCAGTCACCAAGCCTCACTGGGTGAGCCTCTATTGACAGGACACAAGCCCCGCCTCCACGCACATCCATTCTGCTAGGCTGCCTTCACCAAGGGACGCCCTGCAGGACCTCCTGCGAGGGACCGTGTGTTAGAAACGGGTTTGCAATTGCCTAGCACATGCAAGCCCCCGGGTTCAGTCCTCAGCGTGGAAAGGGAGAAAGAAAAGACAGAAATGCACATTCTGGGCCCAGCAAGAAAGTTCAGAGGGGGAAGGCCTTTGAGGCCAGGCCTGAAAACATAAGTTCAATTTTCCCAGGTTCCATGTGATAGAAGGAGAGAACGGATTCCCACAATGTGTCCTCTGACCTCCCCCCCTCCACCAGCCCTCATACACATACTAAAATAAATGGATGGATGGATGGATGGATGGATGGATGGATGGATGGATGGGTGGATGGGTGGATGAATGGAATAAAAAATGAAATGCACACTCGCAGGCCATGTCACACACTAGTGGGACAAAGTTTTCCTAAGCTTTCTCATGACTGGCATGCACACCAGGGTGTGAGAGCCACAGCACCTGTCATGACCCACCTCCCACTCCTGAGATGTCCTATCCGGGGCTCGTCTCCTGGAGCCCTGGTTTCCAGAAGGCTACTAGGAAGAAGGAGTCACTGCAGGGACGGGCCATTAAATAGTAAAGTGATCCCATGGCCAGCTAATGATACCACAGGCTCCAAGGGAGGAGGGTCCAAAGTCACACCAAAGAGAGACCTAGCTGCCTCTCGCTGTTTCCTGTCTCTTCCAAACACAATAAACTCCCCTGTACACACTGCCCTTCCTGTGATCTTGAACCCAGAGACCACCTAACCCAAAAGCTACCTTGACGAGTTTATTCCTCATTCTGGAGGACAGAAGGCCTGAGCACAAACTACAGTAAGGACAAGGTGACCACTTCAGCCACATGGGTCATCATGAAATATTCAAATGGGCAGGCGGATACTTAACAGAGGGAACGCACCCCCTCTTCCCGGAGCTGGGAGCTGGGCTGTGGGGTCATGTGGCAAACTCCTCCCTAGGCCATGGCAAACCCAGGCTCAGGCTCACAGGAAGCCACTCTGATGGCACAACCCCAATCTGGGGGTGTGAACACTTCTTTCATGGTTTGTTTTTAAAAGCCAAAACACCAAATTGTTCACCATGGTTATCTCTGAGTAATTATTTCCTTTAAGTATATGGTTCTGTGTACTGTAATTTTTTCCACAGAATCTCTCTTCAATAATTAGAAAGTTTTTCATTTTTTTTTTCCATTTGGTTCATATGGAAACAAAGATTCTTTGGTCACTGTTGTTTTGGGACATATATGTGTGTATGTTGTGCCTGTGTGTAAGTGTGTTCCCTTGTATATGGGCACACGTGTGGAAGTCTGAGGTTGAAGTCTGGTGTGTTGTGCCTGTGTGTAAGTGTGTTCCCTTGTATATGGGCACACATGTGGAAGCCTGAGGTTGAAGTCTGGTGTCTTCCTGTGATTTCTCTCCACTTTATTTACTGAGATGGCTTCTCATTGGACCTGGAGCTCCCCAATTCCAGCTAGTCTACCCAGACAACTTTTCCCAGGGATTCCCTCTCTCTGTCTCCAAGTGCTGAGGTTACAGGCACCTTTGCCTGGCTTTTAGATGGGTTCTTGGAGTCCTCACACATACAGGATCCGTGTGTTACCCACTGAGCCATCTCCTCAGCCCACAAGGTTGTTTTGCTTTGTTTTTTAAGTCTATGCAATCACCCCTGCTCCATTTTAATGTTATTTGGGTCCCCTCAACTCTATACCAGCAACACCCAACTCCAGGCTGAGCTTATTCAATCGGGTCCCCAGCTGATCCTCGGCTCTTCAGGCAGCAAGCTCTGTCACCCCAGCTCAGGGCTGCCTGGCTCGGCTCTCATTTGCCATGTCATCACACTTACCAGCTCCTTGCTTTAAGAGGGTGGGCTCTTCCTGCCACTAAACATTCCCTCATCTACCCTCCCTGCAAGTCAAGGGTGAGAAAGGGCCACAGGCAGGCTGGGTGGTGGTGGTGCACGCCTTTAATCCCAGCACCTGGGAGGCAGATGCAAGTGGATCTCGGTGAATTTGAGGCCAGCATGGTCTACATAGTGAGTTCCAGGACAGCCAGGGCTATGAAGAGAAACCCTGTCTCAATCAATCAACCAACCAGTCAGTCAGTCAGTCAGTCAATCAATCAATCAATCAATCATCAGTCAATCAATCTGGCTAAGCCAGGAGTCCCAGTGTCTGGAAGAATCCCGTCAAGGTGTACGGAGCTCCCCGAAGTTCTCTGCTTACAGCGTACACAAAGCTTGAGAACAAGGCACCTAACTGTCTCCAGGAAAAGAAAGGCCTGCTGCCTGGGGATCTTCTGGAAAGACTAGAGTAGAACACACATCCTGCTTGTGCTGGCCACTCTACGTGCACACATGCACGCGCGCGCACATACACAGAGGCCAGAGGTCAGAGAGGTGGACGGTCTACATGACAGAGCATGACTCGAAGCCTAGACACCCACTCACTCATTATATGACTTCAAAGACATCAGTCCTCTTCCAATGCGTCCACCGAGTTTCTGTGCCCTCTATAAACAGGGCTGCCCTCCACTCCCCAGCAGAGGCACACTAATAATCCATCTCCTCAGACAGAGGGTGGGAGATGGTTTCCTCCATGTAGACGTGCAACTGCTAACTGTTGTGACTAGCAACAGGTGGTGAACATGTACTGAGTGCTTAGTACACACCAGAAGTGCTTCAGTGCTTCGTGTGTGTGTGTGTGTGTGTGTGTGTGTGTGAACACACACTCCTCTCTACACTTGTTTCACCGTGGAGGGATCCCCATTGATTATACACTGCTAGCCTTGCCCCCAGCCCCGCCCTTCTTCAGTCCCTGCCCCAGATCCAAGGGTAGCTTATCAGATGGGCTCCTCTAGGAGACACACTGGGCTGGCTAGGCCAGGCTCCCCACCCCCACCCCCCACCTGGCACAGAGCCAGGTTGTCTGCAGACAGCTGCCATCTTGGTGTTGTCTGCTTCTGCCACCTGGTTCTGCAGCGAGGCAGGCTCCTGCCAAGTGCCACCTTTATCCAAACAAGTGACTCCACCGGTTCCAGAACAGACAGTATGCCCAGATCTAAAGCCGTGTCCTATCTTAGCCTTTCACATATGGTAAGCTCGCCTAGCCCTCATTCAGTGCCCTGGCATAACTTTATTAGCCCCATTCCCATTTCACAGCATGTTGAGGCCCAGAGAAGCAATTAAGCTGTCCTCGTAAGCTGCTGGGGACAAGCTCTGTGAACCTAGCTCTCGGGTGGGTCACACCTATGCTACCTGTGATATTCTCATCCATATCTGGTGTTGGTTGCCCAAGCAGGCTGTGGCCCAGGCACTCCCTGGGAGTTGCCTGGGCCTTGACAAGCTGATATGTTCTTCAAACCAACACTCCACCCCTCCTCTGAAAACACAGGATTGATTAACAACCAAAAAAACTCAATGTGACCTCAAGTTTACACAATCTATTTTTCTTCAAATATGTGTCTTTTGTAACTTTGTTGCGTGTGTTCATTTTTTTAAAAATTGAATATCAAAATAAGTTGGGTTTCTGGCATAAGGTTAAAATAAGGAAACTTTAAAAGGTAATAAATTGTCTCAAACCTGCATATTTGGATATGGTAATGTGCATATATATTTACTTGGGGTGTTTATTTAGTCACTTATTATGTGTATGAGTGTTTTGCCTATGTGTATGTAAATGCACTGTGTGTGTATGGTACCCACAGAGGCCAGAAGAGGAAGTCAGATCCCCTTGGAACTGGAGTTATGGACAGGTGAGAGCCACCATGTGGGTGCTGGGAACTGAACCCAGGTCCTCTGCAATAGCAGTAGAGTTCTCTTAACTGCTGAGACAGCTCTCTAGTCCCATTCTTCTTTTTGTTGTTGTTACATTTATTTATTCATTTAGTGTGTGTGTGTGTGTGTGTGTGTGTGTGTGTGTGTGTGTGTGTAGGCACACATGTAGAGGTCAAAGGACAACTTTAGGAGTCAGTTTTCTCTTTCTGTCATATGGTTCCTGGGGCTCGAACTCATGTCCTCAAGCTTGGAAGTAAGGGCCCTTGCAGGCTGAGCCACCCCTCATCCCACTGTGCATATTAAGAGGTCTTTAACTGCACCTTGATTGGCGAGAAGTCATGGGGAGCAGCCGCTACCCTTCTGTGCCCCCAGAGCCTCCTGGCAGCCGCTGAGAGCTGACCATCCCCACCTTGCTCCCGGGCTCACCCAGATGTCCTCTCCCTGGGAAAGGCCCCGCTCTGCCCACAGTGGCCGCACATGTGCCTGGATGACAGAAGCCTCAGAGAGCAGCTGCAGGATCACAGTTTCAGCTCTGCAGTCTGGGAAGGGCAGGGACTTGTCTGAGGTTTCACAACAGGTCTTCAGGACAAGCTGGAGTATGAACCCAACTGCCTGGTCTTTAGATTCAAGGCTCCAGTTTCCCAGGGACTTAAGCCTGCTTCCTGTCAACAACAGTGGCCAGAAGCAGCTTGTATGGAGACAGCACCCAGGAGCCCAGCACTGTCAGAAATCTTTCACAAACATTAGCTCCTGGGTCACTGTCACACAGCATGAAGTGAGCACAGCTGTCCCTTGGCGTCTGTAAAGGACACCAAATCTGGGGATGCTCAGAGTCCCTTACGGACAACAGTGTAATGTCTGGGTAACCTGAGTACATCCAGTACGCCTGACGCCCTCTCTGGTTGTCACACTGTGTCATTAAGAACTAATGACAGCCCCACCAAGCCTGCCCACACGACAGTTTCCCCCCAAGCGCCCTAGGTCCACAGCTCATGGGCTGGGCAGATGTGAAGCCCCTACCTGTGGGATGGCTAATCCTAGCTGCCAAGGTGACAGGCTCGAGATCACCTAGGAGGCCAGCCTCTGGGCATGCCTGGGAGGGATTATCTAGATTAGGGTGACTGAGGTGGGAAGATGCACCAATCCATAGCCCGGGGCTTCAGACTGCATGAAATGGAGAAGGCTCACTGAACACTCACTTTCTGACTGCAGATACAATGTGACCAGCTGCTCAAGGCCCTCCCCTCACAGTGTGCCCACCATAGCAGACTGTGTCCCTTCAAACTGCGAGCCAAAATACACCCCACCCCACGCCGCTTTAAGTTGCTGTTTATCCAGAATTCTGTCATAGCAATGAGAAAAAAATGAATGCTCTGTGGACAACCTGTGGCTGTCCCCTTCACAGGTACCGACACTGGTACTAGGGGACACAGACGCTTGCCCAAGGTCACTCTCCACTGGTGAGCAGCAGCGGTGGCAGATATCCTGGAAGTTTGATTCCAGAGTCTCTGACCCTGCCTAGGGTCCCTGCACTCCCCTGAGGGCCCAGGAACCTTTAGAGCATATCCTGCCTGAAGTAAGGAAATCAGGCAGAGGCCCACTCCCTGCCCCAGGTTCCTCAAGAATCCCATGGTACAGCCAGAATCTGAACCCAGGCCCTAATGTCCAACCTCCAGCACTCTGTCCAGCGTCTCATCAGCCCTGAGAGCACAGGCCCAGAATGCTGAGCTACGACGCCTAGCTGATTAAGGAGAGTTGGATTGGGCCCCAAAAGGCACAGATGCTGCAGCACAGGCCAAGAAGTCGGGGTGGGGTAGCACTTCCCAAACTGCCCAGGTGGTCTGTGGATGATGCCTGGCCTGGGCATCCTGGAGGGCACCTCTCCCGTCGCCAGCCCGAGCCCCACATGCAGAAGCTCTGTCTACTGCCAGCTGCTGCCCGGAAGGTGCCTCTGGCCGAGTAAGGGTTCACTAAGGGCTACAGAGGTCCCTCACTAGGCTAGGACTGAGGAAGTTGGCTGTTCCCCTCTCTGTAGAGGAAAGGCCAGGCTTCATAGGGAAGCGGAAGCCCTGTCTGAAACCATGGAAGCCCGCAGCCACCCTCCTTCCCGGTACAGGTTGTAGGCCCTACTTCCTGAAGGTGCGACCGCTCAGAGTCTCCAAGGACCTCACATGGAGCTGAGTCCTCCTGAAGTTCCGCCCCAAGACAACCCTTTATTCAGCTAGATGTCATTTTCTGAGTGTCTACTGTGGGTCAAGATACATAAATGGACAGGGTGGTCCCTGCCCAGGAGGCCTCTGTATGCCACAAAGCAGCAGGACCAAAGGGAAGTTAAGTCATGGGAGATCCAGGTAGAAGAGCCTGGGAGCACCCGACACTTAGAAATGACTAGTGTCTTGGGGCACCCCGTTATGCAGAGAGAGGAACAGAAGGCCAAGGAGGAAGGCACATTGAGAAACGCGTCTGTTGGAGCTGGAACGGACCAGCCATGTGCAGACCCTAACCACAGCTCTCAGCAGTTCGCCCCTGCCCTGTGCCAGGGATAACATGCTGTTTCCCTTGCAAGTGTTTGTGGTGTCCTCACCCCATCCCACGAAGCCATAACCACCACTATCATCATTCCCCTGGTTCAGAAACTGAGGCTCAGATACAGTGACAGAGCTAGGAAACGGAGCTCCCGAGTGCAATGCCGGGGGCCACATGGCATACTATGAGCTCAAGTCTCCCTTCTTCCCGTCAGGCAGAATGGAGGGAACAGAACAGGAGGCATTGCTCAGCCCACGGCAGTGAGGCTGGGGTGTGCATGCGTGCGCCGCCTGAAAACCAAGTAAGGGCTGGCCGGTGGCAGGGCCTGGGAGGGATGGCCAGGGAGGACTCATCTACGTCCACACTGGACAAACAGGAGAGCTAGCCTCGTCACCTCTGCTCCTCTCAGCTGCTTCTGCGTGCTTGCCCTGTGTGTGTGTCAGCTGCTGACAGGAAACCCACTGTGGTGCCGGGGGAATCCCAGGATGAGTCAGGACTAAGTCACTGGACAGACCCCAGCTGGACCCTGCAGGGCACTGGCTTTAGGGCTGACTCCTCAGCAGGACAGCATCAGCAGCTGAGGGGACGGGAAGAACGCATCTGGACCACTGGGCCCTGTTTACCTCTGGGCTTCCCCTTCAGGCTTCTCAGACCCAGGCTGGCCCTTTCCTGCTGAGATGAAACAGGTCACCTCCCCCAACCCCATCCTGTCCCACAGAAGGGTCCAGGCCAAGCAGCCTGGGTTCTACCCACCCTTCCCACCAGCTGCCTCTTGCAGAGCCAGATTCTGGCTGTTTGATGCTACTGATTGTATCATGGCTCCAACCCAGCTTCCCACAGGGCAGAGGAAGTGGGCATAATGGTTCAGATTAGCGGCCAAGGCTAAGGTCTCAAGGCAGGAGAGCCTGCAGGCTCCAGACATTTTAAACCCAAAGCAGTGTTCAGGGCCTGGGCTGCTGGGTTAGGTGCCAGTGTCTTGGGACAGTCCCCTCCCTCCAGTGAGGATCAGACCTTGTTTGGTCCTCAAGTGAAAGAGTTGGGTCCCCAAGGTGGAGGGAGTTGCCAGCCATTGGGAACTTCCTCTTCTAAAATAAGGGGATGCCCCTGCATGTCAAACTTTAGCCCCAGGGAACCAAAAGCCATCCTTGTGGGAAATGAGCCCAGACGGCTGACCTCTCAATCTTGCCTTCTCTGGGCTGAACAGGGAAGCCTGGGTACTTTTCCCACCCATCTTGAACAGATACCCACTGCTAGGGACACAGGCTCCCCACTCAGCCCAGACTTCACTTCTTCATGGGTGAACGCAGGGCTTTCTGGGGCTGCCACCCTATCACTCTCCAGCATTCATCCTCCCTGTGACTATCACCCAAATTAGTGCAATCACCTTCATGAGCCCCGACTGGGTCCCCCAAGGGCAGGCACAGCTGGATTCTTCCCGTATCACTCTTGGCTGGCTGCCTTTCCTAGCCTGTGGTCTCTTTCAACCAAAAGTCCCCTAGACTTGTTAGTCCTCTGCCCCCCCCCCATATCTAGGTATCGAGCGCACACAGTGTCAAACCTTGCATCACTCTTCCTCCACCTCACCCCACCCCACCCCCCCAGCTCTAAACCCTTCAGTGGTTCTTCTCACTTTCTATGATCCAAGCCTAAGCTTTTCCATTGTCATTTAAAGCCCTTCTGGAGCTCATCCTACCTACTACCCCTGCTCTTCATACCCTGAAAGCTCAGTTGTAGCCAGACCAGTGTTTCCCAGCCAGCGTTTCATTTGTGCGGGTCAAATGAGACCATAGGAAACGCAAGACATTTACATTATGATTCATAACAGTAACAAAATTACAGTTATGAAGTGGCAATGAAAATCATTTTATGGTGGGGGGGGGTCACCACAACATGAAGAGCTGTATTCAAGGGTCGAAGCGTTAAGGTTGAGAACCACTGAGCTAGAAACTCAACTCAGCCATTTACAAGAGCTCGCTCAACAGGCTGACCTTGCCTCTGAGATGGTCCTCTGTCCGAGACGCCTTCCACCCTAACTTTCCAGTCCCTAAGGCTCCAAAGCCCCCCCCCCTTGTCCTTGCTTTGAACATCTTGTGTCACATTCCCTGATCCAAGCCCCTTCCCAGATGCTCAGCAGCCCAAGGGCGAGGGCGTCATATCACAGAATGGGAGTGGTGGTGAAGGGGACCCACACACACCAGGCATGGTTCTACCACGGCTGATCCCTCCTCACTGTAGCAAATTCTCATCTAATGCCACTGAGATGCTGACATCCGTGGAGCAGGGAGTGTGTCGGCCCAAGCTTAATGAGCACCGGAGAGTTCAGGCAGAAAGTCTTGTCCAAGTCACTCCCATTCCTGCTACCGGCCATGGTTCTCCGGAGTCTCCCGACAGACTCAACACACACACACACACACACACACACACACACACACACACAGTCTCCTCCACATGGCCCGGCCTTCAGCCTGGCTTTCCAGTACACTTTCTATCTGACTCCACAACATGGGCTCATCTCCCCCAAGATGCAGGGCCTCACGTGTAGTACCTTCCCTGTCTTCTGTGCCAGTCCCTGCTCACACAGACCGTCTGCTCACCCTGCCCCAAACGGAGCCTCCAGTCACTAGAGCCTCAGAGACCCCTGAGACGTCCCCTGAATTGACCCAGGCTGTGAGAGAGTCTCTCCAGGAGGGAAATGGGATGGGGGAGTCTCACAGCACCTCAGGAGGAGGGCAATGCCAGGTCCATGTGAGGATTCATGTCTCCATCCTCCAGCTCTGTCTTGTGTGCAGTACCCATCAACCCCGAGCACTGTTATGAACTCAGGCACTGTCTAGTCCAGGTAACATACTTTCTGACTCACAACAAGATGATGGCGGCTGGTGGCTGTTTCTGACTCTGGTGAGGTCAAGGGTGGGACAACTGCAGCTACCCACCAGCCCTCCAAACCAAGCCAAACCCCAAAGACAGGCAACATACCACCTGCCCACTGACATCACAGGAGGCTTCTCGGCACCCAATGTCTTGTTAGGTGTTGTACACACAGCTTCACTTAGTTCTTGTTACTACTGTTAGGTCACTGTCCCCCAAGTCACAGGTGAAGAAAGTAAAGTTTGAAGGGGGAATGGAATCCAAGTCGGCTGAGTTCCAAAGCCCAAATCCTTGACACAGCCAGGACCCGGGACCCAGGACCCCCACCACCATTAGGACTGGAGCCCCTCAGCACAGATACCTAATCCTGGGCATAGCAGGGAGCTCCAGGGCTTGGCTAGGTTCTAAGTAGGTTTTCTAGGGTTTCCCCTTCTCCTCATTCACCCCCCAAAAGAGTTACTCCTTCTGCCAACCCTCCGGGGGGCCTCTCCCACCTGCTCACCTGGAAAAGTCTGGCTAGGTTTCCACTTCTGAGCTCAGTGGAGCGCTCAGAAGTTGGAAGGAGGGAAAGAATGTTAATTGCCTTGCTTTGGGGTCCCTGCCTGGGACTCGATAACCCAGAGTGACGCATCAAGTGGTTTTTCTCTCGGTGGCATTTTGCAGCTGAGGTCTAGCTACGCGGGTGGCCTTCTGTACCACAGTGCCCGTCACCTGCTTGCTAGCCCTCACCTTCCGGGGTTCTGGTGAGAATAGGGCACTCCGGGAGCACGGAGCTCACCTCAATCAACTTCCTCCTTCTGGAACCCGAGGAGCTCAGGGCTGGGGGCAGGGACCGGCCCAGCGCCACACGGCTGCGGTCTGCTGCAGCCAGAACTAGGGAGTTCGGACTCGGAGGCTGAGAAAGGATCTTTCTCAGTCCGCTCTGGGTCTTGTTACCTGTTGCCAAGCGGGCCCTGAAGTCTGCAGAAGTTCAGGCGAAGCTAAGTTTGCTTCCGATTGTCCCGCCCCCTCCCCCATGCCCCTCTTTACCTGCTGTCTCGGTCCTGGCTACACGCTGAAAGTCCGGCTTCTTCAGCTGGCGCCCCAGTCCGCGTCTGACTGCGCAGCTTGGCTCAGTTCTTCCACTCTGCCCTGCCACCCCCTCCCGGAGTCAGTCCAGAAGCTCAACGGCCTCGTCCGGCCACGCCACGCCCCCCCTAGACCACGCCCTCGACACGCCCCTTGTAAGCCTCCTCTCCCAGCCCGGGGGAAGGTAGCACCAGGTTCCGCCTATCACAACCTCCTGGTCCAATCAAACAGTCACACCCCTTGGCACACCCCTGAACTGCCCTTTGCCAACCCTCCAGCTCCGCCTCCGGCCCGGCAGCCTGGCTCCAAGCAGAGCTCGTCCCTGCCCACTACAGCCTGGAGGTGAGGCCGTGGGCGGGCCTTCTCCAGAGGATGAAGCCCGCCTAGGACCCCAGTCTCTGCCTTGTTTTCTGTGCCCTTCCAGCCTCTAACAGCCCTGCCTAACGGTCCTCCCCCCCTGAGGTCTCCCTCACCCTTCCCAGTTCCCTCCTAGGCTGCTGGCGAGCCTCCTAAGCCCTTCGTTCTCCGCCTCCATCACTTTCTCTAGGGGCTTACTCCTGGGCCTCCAACTGGGAGGCTCCGCCCCTCCCCGGGGGTTCTCTGCTCCGCCCTGATCTTGTTCCCCCTGGCAACCCCTGCTCAGGGCTGCAGGCCTGGGGGCCCCACGCTGGCATTCTAGGACTGGCGTATCCTGGTGCAACCCGGGAATGGCGTGGGAGCGTTCGCGTTCCAAGACTAGGCCTCCATGTGGAGGCGGTTCAGACCCAAGCACTTTCTGAAAATACTAACAGCTACCAGTGTTTGAATCCTCGCTCAGAGACAGGCTGATTAGTCAAGAGTTGTGAAAGCCATGATCCTTGAGTTCTACTTCCCCTGGGCTACTTTCCTTGCGCCCATTTTACAGATGCACAACCCAAGCTTTAGAAAGGGGGAGTCGTGGGCTAGAGTCCAACAGCGTAGTTGTTTGTGAACCATTCCCACGTCTCCAGTCACAAACTTTGGCTTGTCCTAGCTTGCCTGGATTCTGGCCCTTGAAGAAGTGGCCCAGGCCAGCAAGCTGCTGGTACAGCAGGCAGATGAGGGTGTGGCCCGAGAGGGCTGAAGGCCTGAGCCCTCCATGACTGGCTTCTCCCTTTAGAAGGTGGGCTGCCAAAGATCTCCAGATGTCTGCACACCCTGCCCTGCATGTCCAGACTGTGGACCAGCCTCGGGCAGATTACCAGGTTAATGATCAGAGCCCTTAACCTGAGAGCTGACAAAGCTCTTTCAGCCGTACCGTATTATCTCACTGGCATCTCACGGCAAGCCGCTGTGGGGAGGGTATGAATGAGCCTGCTTTACAGAAACCCAGAGGGTAGGGAGCACTAGATGCCTCGTGGTTCTCCAGGCTCTGTCCTCACCCAGAAGCCCTCCCACTGCCTGGGAACTTGTTAGGGGCATGTTTGGGGCTTGACACATCCCAGAACAGAGTGAGAAACTGCAATGGTTGGTTTTCACAAGGTTTCCAGGTGATTCTGAGTCAGCCTTGAGTTTGAGAGCCCCTATTGGAAATAGATGAACACCTTAGGGTGGGTTGAGACTCCCAGGACCTAGGTAGACCGGGCAGCTGCGTAACCCAGGGCAAAATAAAACACTTAGAATGCACCATTAAGAAGGGACTAACAGCCAGGTAAGGCGGCTCACATCTATCCCAGCACTCAAGAGGTAGAGTCAGAAGGATCAGGAGTTTGAGGCCAGCCTTGGCCACACACATTTTTCTGAAAAAAAAAAAAAGAAAGAAAGAAAAAAAGGTTAATAACAAAAATATTAATGCCAATTCTGAGGGTGGCCATTGGAAATAAGACTTTATTTTTGGTTTTTGCTTTTTTGAGACAGGGTCTCATGCAGTCCAGGCTGTCCTCAAATTCTGATCCTCCTCCTCCAGCTTCCTGAGTGCTATGCTCAAGAACACTGCTCCTGGCTTGGAGATGAGGAGAGATGCTCTTCACCGAGAGTTCAGCCCGGAGTGTGGACTAAGGTAGGTATGGTGGTATAAGCTGAAGTCCCAGTACGTGGGAGGTAAATACAGCAGGAACATCAGGAGTTCAAGGTCATCCAGGCTGTCTCCAAAAATGGGTAATGAATTAATCACACAATTTACACACTGCGTTTAGGAAACCAGTTAGAGATGGCTCATGGGTTAAGAACGCTTGCTGCTCTTCCAGAGGACCGGAGTTTGGTCCCAGTACCTAAGTTGAGACGGTTACAATAGCATGTAACTCCAGCTCCTACCAATCCCAAACCCTCTTCTGGCTTCTGAGGTCATTGTATATGTGGCATGTACACACACACACACACACACACACACACACACACACACACACACAGCCCATGTAAATAAATAAATAAAAATAAGCTCAGGGAACATGGACTGTCCTTTTCCCAGACGACAAACCTTTATTCCATAGGATGCCATGATCTCGCCAAGCTCCCAGATGCTGTGGCTGCTGCTGGTGCAGGGCCACGGTGAGAGAACAGGTCTGCTGCTGCTGCTACGTCCCGGGTTGGGTGCTAAATCTTGACCCGGTCCAGCCTTTGCCAGGTGGCCATAGATTACCCTCCCCTCCCACCCGGCTTGGGTCTGCCTTGGTCTTTGTGATGTCTGTGACTCACAGATGGCTGTTGTGTGACAAAACTGTTACTGGGGGACACACTGTACACAACAACTCACCCCAGATAGGGAGCCCATGACAGATCCACAGTGTGGATGCCACCAAAGTCCAACTTGGTGAAGCAATGAGTTTTATTGGGGTCACTTGCAGAAGCATAAATGACCCATAGGCAGCTGCATCCCCAAAGCCCACCCCAGCATGGGTGACAGTGCACAAAGCTGGGAACCTGGAGCACACTGCACAGCCTGTAGGCAGCTCAACAGGTTGGAGAGTGTCCCTTCCAGGTGATTCAGTTGGGCTAAACCTCTTCCAGTCTGACTTTTGTTGTTGTTGTTGTTGTTTTTGTTTTGTTTTGTTTTGGTCTGAATCTTCTCTGTAGTTTAGCTTATCTGAAACGCTTCCTTACTCTGGGAGGGAGGGGCCTTGTGAATCTGGTTAGTTTCAGGAACTTCCTGAAGCTATTTTTGAGTTGTTCACCTTCCTGCTGAAGGAGCTTCTCTGCAGGAGGAGCTGTTTCAATCTCAGGGAAATGTGACACAAAACTGGTAAAAGTCCTGGGTCCGGTCAGCCCCTCCCTAGCCCAGATAAGTCCCTCCTCCACCCAGATGGCCCCTCCTATTTAAGTCCTGTTGGTACCCACTTCCTGTTCCGGCCACTCCAGATTGGAGATGGGGGCTGCTGTGGGAAACAGAGAAGGAGGCAAGCAGCTTCTGAAATGTCTGCCACACAAGGCCCCAATCTTTTGCAGTCCTGCCGGAGTTTTCCCCAAAGGCATTCACAGCCTGGGGCCCTGGTGCTGTTGTCCAGGCCTCATTTAGCACAGGAAGCCCAAATTCAGAGTGCAGTTGAGGTGTCCTTCCTCAGGCCTTGAGCGGTTGACAGACAGTACAACAAAGGGTCCCCCTCCTGCCTTCACCGTCATCTTCATAACCTCCAGCAAGACCGTGCTCGAGTTTAGACTTCCTGGATTCTGCATCTCCATGTTGGCGTAAGAACGGGTGAGGAGGTCAGCTTGACTCCAGATCTGGGCCACCCACCTGCTTCTCTTCTTCTCCCCATTTCCATCTGGTGTCAGACTGTACAGGATTCGGTTATGAGGATACTCTAGCCCTTCTGTCCAAACTCTCTCCACAGCCACTGTCTCCCGGGGTTGCATACCTGTGACAGGGCCAGTTATCTGGGGATAGAGGAGTCGGGAGGTTTGGGTCACCCTTGAGGCTGTATGTGTGCCAGCTGGACAGAGATCCCGGTGTTTCCACACTGAGACACCGTCAGGATGACCCGGTAGACGCAGGTGCTCCTCATGTCTGGTGTCTAGGTCCTCATCTCCTAGAACTCATACACAGTGTCTGGAACCCTAAGGGGTAGTCCTGGGTGTATACAGACACAGCTACTCATTTACTGGAATGATAGATGTCCCAGAATTGTTCCTGCCTTCTCTTCTAGACTTACCTGGGGTATTTTGTCAAAAAGACAACAGAACTTTCATACCAGACTCCATCTGGTATGAAATTCTTAGGCCATTCCAGAGGTGAAGCCAATAGTTCTGGAGGTGAGAAGAGCCACTCTAGAAAGCTTAGCAGAAGAGCTCAAATGGCCAATTGGAGGGTGTGGGGTGGTGACTAGACTTTTAAAGAAATGTGGTCATGGGGTTCCCAGACCACAGAAGATTCCATTTCTTCCCCAGGTGGCAGAGGGGCCGAGCAACAGAAGACCCGAAGCCATGAGCAAGAGCGTAGGCATTGTAGGCATCAGGTTCTTTTGGTGCCTGGTTCCAGCAAAGACTCCAAAACTTCTGCACAGCTGAGATGGAGAGGAAGAAAGGGTGTCTCTCGTTGTTATTGTATTCATCCATTTTGCATTACTGTAAACAAATTACCTGAGTCCAGAAGACTTATAAAGAAATCTGACTTGAAACATGTTCTTCAGGGCAAGGTGCACATCTGATGATGTATGTTGTTGACAGGGTTTCCACTAGCCCAGGGCTTCACAGTGTAGGACAGAAATGCACTTGTGTGTTGTCATGGTCAGTGTTCTGTTGCTGTGAAGTGACACCACAACCATGGCTGCTTTTACAAAGGAAAACATTTAATTGGGGCTGGCTTACAGTTTCAGAGGGTTAGTCCATTATCAACATGGCCCATAGCATGAAGACACACAGGCAGACATGATGCTGGAGAAGTAGCTGAGAGTTCTACATCTGGATCCACAGGCAGAAGGAAGAGAGAGACATTGGGACCCGCTTGGGCTTTTGAAACCTCAAAGTGACCCCCAGTAACACACTTCCCCCAACAAGGCTGTACCTACTCCAACAAGGCCACACCTCCTAATCCTTCTCAAGCAGTGCCACTCCCTGAGGACCAAGCATTCCAGTCTATGAGCCTCTGGAGGCCATTCTTAGTCACACCACCACAGTGCACTTACCTCTGTAATCCTGGTGTTTGGTACTCGGGAGGTGTGAGCAGGAGCATCAGGAGTTCAAAGTCAGCCTCAAGAAAGGTGGGAAGGGGAAGAGAGGAGACAAGGAAAGAAGGGAGGGAGGGAGGGAGGGGACAGTCACAATGTGTAGTGCAGTCCTCCCCTCCCCAGGGCCCTCAGTTTGGCTTCCTTATAGAAAGACTAATGCTCTGCAGAACAATCTAGGGACAAGGAAGGTGCATGCGGCGTCTTGTGACCCAGCCTTGGAAGTAAGGTGTGTCTTCCTTTTCAGCCCACAATGGAGCTCAGAAAGGACCACCCTGTTCAGAGGGAGGAAATGGCTCAGCCTCCTCTGAGAAGGTGGGGATCTAGGATAGTCGCTGGCATGGCAGAAGCGGCTGCAGGCTTCAAATGGGTCCTCAGCGAGGTGGGGTAGAATTTCCTTTGACGAGAACTGGGAATCTAAATTAAATTGAGTTAAAGCAAGAACAATCTTCCTTTCAGAATTCTCTGGACAGAGGAAGCCCCTCCTGCCCCTTGGCTGGCCCTGTTTCCTTGACATTGTGAACCTGAACCGATTTTTCCCACCCCCTCCAACAATGCCCATTCTTAGAATGCCTGCTTCCCACATGTGGGAACAGAGGTACAGAAACGCATTTGCCCAAGGTCAAGGTCATGAAGGAAAGAGAAAGGCTAATGTGGCCAACTCTGTGGCGGCTCACAGCTGGCTTCTGCACATCTCAGCTGCAGAAACTGAACGCCACAAAGCTTTGAATTGGACCATGTCCAGGACCCAGATTTTGAGCACCCAGCACCCAGCACCAAAGGCCCGCTCTGGACCAGAGAGCTTCCCCAGAATCCAGGGAACTAGTCACATCTAACTGTAATAAAGGATGCTGACCCAGAGAGCCAGCTCCAGAGTACCCCACATATCTCTGTCCCACCACCTCTGTACCTTACCCGTGTCTGGGTCCATCAAGTCCCATCAGCATCTCCAGCCTGTGGCATTTGAGTGCATTCCATTGAGACACTGGCCTTCATCATCTTGGCCAATGAACCCATAAGGCTCTGACCTCTAAACCCATTCCAAGTGGGTCACAGCCAGGACAAGGGCCTTGTTCCCACAGAGGAGCCTGGGTGCATTCTACTGGTAGCCACTTAAACAAAGATCAACCAGACTTGATGGCATCCACTGTCCCTTGCTACCTCCGGAAGTCCAGGGAGACCAGGAGACCACCCCACCATGGCCCGGGGGTGGAAGGCTTTTAGCATTATTAGGATGGTAACTGTGGCAACCATGGTTTTAAAAGTAACCAGTTACAGAATCTCAGCAGCAGTTCTCTGTCTGCGCAGGGGATGGAACCCAGAGGCCTGAACCTACCAGACAAGCGCTTGACCACTGAGCTACACTCCCAGGCTCTGCCATGCATTAAAAACAAAACAACAACAAAAAAAAACCTACTAGTTTAAGTGTATCCACTAATTTACTAACTTGGCATGCCACACTCTACATTTCATAAAGATGTCATTAGTGGACAATCTCTGCACCTGGGTCACTATCCATTAATGTCTTCATGATTTTCTGTCACAGCTGCCCTTTTTCCTTTGCCGGCATAGGCTCAACTCCATGATGGGGCCTGGGTACTTCAGACATTCATGACACCTCCATCTTAGCAGCTGTGGGTATATTTATTCTTCTTGTTTTATTTGTTTTGAGGCAGGGTCTCTTAAGAATGTAGCTCTGGCTGTCCTGGAACTCACTATGTCGATCATACTGGTCTTGAACTCACAGAAATCCACCTGCTTCTGCCTCCCAAATGCTATTATTTATTCTTTTAAAAAATATTTATTTATCCATTTATTTATTTTGAGACAGATCTCACTACATGGACAGAGAGCTGGGATTAAAGGCATGTGCCACCATGCCTCCACAAGATTTGTTTTTATTTTTTATTGTGTGTGTGTGTGTGAGAGAGAGAGAGAGAGACAGAGACAGAGAGAGAATACCATAAGTGTGTGGGTACCTAAGGAGGCTAGAAGAGGGGGTCCGATACCTTGAAATGCAGTTTTAGACAGTTAGCCATTGAAGTACGTGGTGGGAACCGAACCCAGGTCTTATGCAAGAGCAGTACAGGCTTTTAACCTGTGCGCCATCTCTGCAGCTCCTGTGAGTTTATCTGTAACTGATATTCCTGGCATGCTTTACTAGGTATTTTGCCTATTATGAACCATGGACCAACATGAATTTAAGAACATTTTTGAAACAGTGACTTCAGATATCCAGCATTCATGTAGTAACTACAAAGCAGCCCTGCCATTTCTTGCAGTAGACCACCGAGACCATTATCCACAGCCTTCATGCTCTGGCATGAGGGCTGCTGGGTAGCAAAGCCAACATAGAGGAGACCCGTGCTGTGTGGCTTTTGGTGGGGAGACGTGAACAAATGTCCCCTTAGTTCAAGCATCCACAATGCCAGAGCAAAGACTCAGACCCAGCAGTCTAGCTGGGTGAACCAGCGGGGCTCTTGGAGCTAGTTACTTCAGGGAGCACAAATGACCCTCAGGCAGCTGCAACATCACCCCAAAGCTCTTCCCAGCAGGGGTGCCATCTGGTGAAGGCTGCATCCCTGGAGCTCCCATCATGCAAGCATCTTCACTGAAGAGTCTCCTCTCCCTAGCAAGGTTACTTTTTAATCATGGAGGGGCCTGGAGAGTTCTGTACGTTGCTAAGGACCAGGAGCCTTGGACACTTCCTTAGCTTACCTGAATCTTCTGAGCCTCTTTATTCCCCTCGGGAGGGAATGTTTCAGCTCAGAGGAAACAGCTACACGAAATTCGCCTAAACAATTTCATGTCCAGATCACCATCCACCCAGAGGTGGATGAGAAAGATGGGAAGGAGAAACATGAAGAACAGCCCTTGCACTGACCCGGGCTGGAGTGCAGGGTACCAGTGGGAGAGCCTTTGCTGTGTCAAACCCAGGTCAAACAAAACACTCTCCAGCTGGGTTGGTGGTGGTGCATACTTAATCCCAGCACTCCAGAGGAGGCAGGCCAGCTTGGTCTACAGATGGAGTTTCAGGCCAGTCAAAACAAAACAAAAAAATTCCAGCAGCCCCAAAAGCCTGTGGTGGGCAGCATAGACATTCTCTCCCTGAGACTTGAGTGGGAAAAGTTTTGAATCTGTTGCCAGCATTTAAAAACTAGGAAATTGCCAGGCGGTGGTGGTGCATGCCTTTAATCCCAGAATTTAGGAGGGAGAAGCAAGTGGATCTCTGTGAATTTGAGGCTAGCTTGGTCTACAGAGCTAGGTTCAGAACAGTCAGGGCTACACAGAGAAACCCTGTCTCAAAAAAACCAAAAAACCAACCAAACAAACAACCCCCCCCCAAAAAATAGGAAAGTTTACATTAACATTTAACTGTGTACCTCCTGGTAAAGGGAGAATATCTCTGGTAGACCTGGGCTACAGTTGGTAGACCTGGACTGTAGCTAGTAGACTTGGGCTGCAGCTGATAGACCTGGGCTGCAGCTGGTAGACCTGGGCTGCAGCTGGTAGACCTGAACTGCAGCTGGTAGACATGGGCTGCAGCTGGTAGACTTGGGCTGCAGCTGGTAGACCTGGACTGCAGCTAGTAGACTTTGGCTGCAGCTGGTAGACTTGGGCTGCAGCTGGTAGACCTAGACTGCAGCTGGTAGACCTGGACTGCAGCTAGTAGACCTGGACTGCAGCTGGTAGACTTGGACTGCAGCTGGTAGACCTGGACAGCTGCTGGTAGACTTGGGCTGCAGCTAGGAGACTTGAGCTGAAGCTGGTAGACTTGGACTGCAGCTGGTAGACCTGGATTGCAGCTGGTAGACTTGGACTGCAGCTGGTAGACCTGGATTGCAGCTGGTAGACTTGGACTGCAGCTGGTAGACCTGTATTGCAGCTGCTCACTCCAATTGCAACATCCATTCTCCATGGGGCCACAGCCTCCCAACACCTTGACGCACCCCATCCATTTGTCTCCTTTCTGTCACTTGTCAGGTTCCTATAGGGATATAAATTCCTATGGGAATCATGGATACTAGCTGACCTTCCAACTGCATCATACAGCCTTCTGGTATGAGATGGCTCTAGCCCGTGCTCTGTTTTCTTATCATGTAACCTTGGCCATTGGCCCCTCTAGGGACTTCTTTGTGCTTGTTTCCTCTTCACCTGTGAGCTGCTGCATTTTACACAAAATATGAAGGAGGATGAGCTCCTTGCTCTAAAATAAAGTTATATATCGCCCCCTGGTGTCCATAGTTGTCAATGCAGCCAATCAAATGCCGGGGAGAGAAACCAAGAGTTGAAAGGTGGAGGGGTGGGGAGAAGAAAGGGGGCAGAAAGGAGGTAGGGAGGGAAGGCGAGAGAAGAGAGGGGAGGGGA
This sequence comes from Peromyscus maniculatus bairdii, assembly GCF_049852395.1. Taxonomy (NCBI): domain Eukaryota; kingdom Metazoa; phylum Chordata; class Mammalia; order Rodentia; family Cricetidae; genus Peromyscus; species Peromyscus maniculatus. Next base: position 70,525,305 of record NC_134855.1, read on the forward strand.
GGGAAGAGTGAGAGTGAGTTTGTGTTTCTCTGTGTGTTGTCACCTCCCTCAACCAGTCAGGGTCTCAGGTTAGCTCCTATGGCCAGGGGACCAGGAGAAGGAATTTAGACCCCACACAAGGATCCAACAACAGACGCTCTCCCTGTCTCAGACCTTGGGGTGTGTATTCACAAGCCACTGTTGGTTGGTGCATGGTGACCAGGTGCCTGGAGGCCTAAAGGACCTGCTGCCTCTTCACTGCATAGTGGTGACAAGTGGAGCGCAGAACAGAATCATTAGGACACAGCTCATGCAAACACACTTGAGTTACTGAGGGGAGGAGCTGGCCGGGGTCAGAGAGGCAGGTTCAGGCTCAGGATCCAGGTTCAGGCTCAGGATCCAGGAGGAAATCCCTAACCACACAGCAGTGCTGGCCTGGTGTGGCAAGTGTCACTGTCTCCGTCCTCTGGCCCCAGCCTCGGGAGGGAAACTTGGTAAATTTGGGGGACTGCCACATGGTGACTGCCTGGCCCAGCCAGCAGGGTCTGGGAAGCCCCTTGAAGAGTCATTTCTTCCCAGCACTCACTTGTAGATCCCAGCCTGGAGCAGAGGGTCTGCAGGGGGCAGCTAGGCTACTGCATCCAGGTAGGTCTCCAGGGAGCCTGGAACTCATAGTTATTCTCCTGTCTCCATCTTCCACATGCTAGGACAACAGACTTAAGCCTCCACGGCCATCTATATCCATATTTAAGGACTTTGCTTTGCAGAGGAGAAAACAGAAGTTAGAAGAGATAGTCCAAGTCTTTGACAAGGTCAAGCAGCTTGGCTCTGATGGAGGTGACATTGAAGTCCAATCACCTTGACTCCTGCGTCTGTCAACCATGCCTGGTCAGTTGGTCACTACTCACTGTGACTGGGGTCTGACAGCTTCTGGATCCCCAGAGAGAAGATGTGTGCAGAACCAAACAGCTAGCCATGGACTCCCCCAAACTGTTGGTTAAATAAATCTTTTTCTGTTTAGGGAGACATTCATTTCACACCTTTTGTTAGAGAGACAGAAAGCTGACTAACATGGGATGCCTGACTCCAGCCCTCAAAAAGCCTGGATCAAAGCCTTTGTCCTGTACTCCATGAGTCTTGGTCTATCTCTGTCCAATGTGGCCTCCTCTTTGAACCCCGGTTTTCTAGTAAAGCAGAAAGAACAAACTCAGCACCACAGAGGAACAGACAGATGAGTGAGGCGTAGTCAAGGCTTCAGGCTTTATGAGCAGGATGAAGTTCCAAAGGAGAGACTGGCGAGGGCAATGGTGAGGGTGGTGGTAGCTATGACGATAGCAGTGATGGAGATGGACAATCCTGCTGGTGATGGTGGTGATTACGCTGCTTGTGGGAGAAGAAAACGATGGTGGTAGCTAGTGATGCCCGTAGTGGTTAGAGGCGATGACAATGGCAATGATGTTGCTGATGGTGCACAGTGGTGATGGTGGTGACCACTGTGTTGGTGATGTGGCAGGGATGAGTAAGTGATGGTGGGATTATGAGGTCCTAAGGGCTTCCCTGGTGAAGAGTGTGATGATGATGTTGATTCATAGTGTTGATGGGAATAATGGGGATGGAGATGATAGTGCTAATGTAGATAATGGTGATGAGGATGTTAACAGGACAGGGGTGGAGATGATGGAGATATGTCAGTGACCGAAATGACTGTGATGGTGGAGAAGACAGCGGTGATGGAGATGATGGATGACTGAGATGGATGATGGTGGTGATGGAGGTAATAAAGATCATGGCGGTGAGGGCGATGTCAGTGGTGGAGATGGTAATGGTGACAGATGATGGTGATGGTGAGGGGATAATATAATTGAAAGGATTAGGGTGAGGGGTATGCTGCTAGTGATGGGTGATGGTGGTGATGGGTAGTGGTGGTGGTGGAGATGATGATGGTGTGGATAATGGTGGTGGTGGAGATGATGATGGTGTGGATGATGGTGGTGATGGAGATGATGGTGGTGATGTGGATGATGGTGGTGTGGATGATGATGGTGATCCAGATGATGGTGGTGTGGATGATGATGGTGATACAGATGATGATGGTGTGGATGATGATGGTGATGGAGATGATGATGGTGTGGATGATATGGTGATGGAGATGATGGTGGTGATGTGGATGATGGTGGTGATGGGGACAGTGATGGTGGTGGCAGGGGATCTGTTGCTGGGTGAGACGTTTAGAAGATGTAGGTATGGTGTGGGTTTTTTGGTGGCATCAATTTGAGTTCTTTTGTAGCTCTCCTGGTCCCTCCTTCCTTTGCTAGATGACATTTGATGTTTCCAGCTGTGCTCTGGTGGGCAGGTCCTGGATGCACACACCATCCGTCCACTGCCTGTTTTCCTCATCTGCTGCTCCTGCCAGCCAGTCCCTCTGTCTGTCCTCATTCTAGTCAGCCACAGCACCTGCCACCCTTGCTGGGTCACTCACCCTCTGGCCATTATCCTCATCTGCACCAGAGCTGCTGTGGTGATGCCTGCCTCCTAAGGGCTGTTGGGAAACCTAAGGAAACTCCCTGTGTAGGGTGCATGACACATGCTCAGTCAGCCCCAGCCACCGCTGTAAATTGCGCTCACATCGGCATTCACTTCCAATGACCGACAGGAAAAGCGTGGGGAACGTTTGTCTTTTTAATCGGCATATACTATCTGCTTAAAATACGCATTTATCACAACGTTTTCAGATGAGAAGTACCACTTTGCCTCATCACTGTGGCAAATCCCTAACACGGGCATCTTGGGGACGCCTCCACTTAGGCTCACAGTTTGAGGGCACTTGTCCACCCTGGCAGGAGAGATGTCCCACCTATCTCTCCTGCCTAGCTATTGACCATTTAGTTCTTTTTTTTTTTTTTTTTTTTTTTTTTTTTTGGTTTTTTCGAGACAGGGTTTTTCTGTGTAGCTTTGCGCCTTTCCTGGAGCTCACTTGGTAGCCCAGGCTGGCCTCGAACTCACAGAGATCCGCCTGCCTCTGCCTCCCAAGTGCTGGGATTAAAGGCGTGCGCCACCACGCCCGGCGACCATTTAGTTCTTTACCAAGCCAATCAGAAGGTGTGTAAGGCAGAGACACATCTTTGCAGTGTAAACAACTGTTCTGCAACAGTGTGCCATCACACTCAGCCTGCTTTCATGTTTTTAAAACCTAGATTTCACATATCAGTGGTGTTTGTCTTTCTGAATCTAAATTATTTTGCATAACATGATAATCTCCAGTCCTGCTGAATTCCCTGAAAATGTCATAATCTCGTTCTTCAAGACCAAATATAAACTCCATTGTGTTCCTGAACCAATTCTCTTCAGTCTTTGAGCTTTGGCTTTTCATAGTCTAATTATCCCTTAGGAACAGAGGGAAGTAGGGAGGGAGGAAGGGAGAGGGAAGAAGGGAGGGAGGGAGGAGGGGAAGGAGGGAGGGAGAGAGAAGCCTAGCGTCTTTAGGGCAACCCACAGCAACATGGCATACTCGCAGATCGCCACCAGGTGGCGCCCAAGCCCATTTACAAGGCCGTGAGAGCAATGGTCCAGGCTGCCCAAGTGCTGAGATCCTTGCCAGAATAGTTGCTCTGCTCCAGAACGTTGCTAGAGAGATGTGGAGGGCTCAGCACAGAGGCTTTGCTTCTCTCTCAGCCCAGTTCCCTGGTCCTTCTCCAGCTGTGTGACCCAGGTAAGTCTCCCGCTCTTTCTGGGAGTTCTCGGCAGAATGGGAAAGGCCAGGCCAGGTCTCTCCAGGGTGATCTTCAGTCATATCCTCTACTCCCACCCACATTGTGTGTAGAAATTAGAAATATATGCATATAACACAAAGCCAGGTCTGGGTGAGGGACGAAGACCCCAGTCTCAGTGAGGCCCTCCCAGCTGTGATCCACAGCATCTCCAACAGCTGGTGCTCCGGGTCCTGATCAAATGCCAGGCTTGCTGACTCTCGAGTTCTCCACCCCAAATCCCTACATGCCCCAGGCTTACACACACACAATGTCTCATCCCTCTGACCTTGGAAAGGTCCCATGAGGGGCCACAGGCTCTGTCCACCTGCATTATAAATGAGGAATATGTCTGACAGGAGCCAATGGGCTGGGCCCAGGTTCCACCCACCTGCACCTCACCTCCACTTTCACCCAAAGCCACTCCTCAGTCCCCTGAGAGCGGGATGGATGTCTAAGGAGGCTGAGCTGGTGTCCTGGCCAGTGGGATACCAGCTGAAGCCCAAGATCACCACCCTTGACTATCTTCCCACTGGTAATTAACTCTAGGCCAGGCCCTGGCAGCTCCCAGGTCACCCCAGCTGGGACCTTGCCCACCATCCCGATCCCAGAAGAGGGGTGAAGCCAACCCCCGAGGTCACCGCTGCCTGCTCTGTCCATCACTGCCCCCAGGCCCCTCTTTCCCCAGCTCTTCATTCCCTGAAGAAGGAGCTGGAAACTCCTGCGGTTCTAAGTCTGGGGCCATCAGCTTCCCGCTGTGTGACCTAGAGAAAACCACTTCCTCTCTGGCCCTCAGATTCCTTTTCCCTGAGATCCCCTTACGATCTAGTGAGGTAGCATGAGCGAGTGCCTAGTGTATTGTGTACCGCTGATAGATTCTCTTTTGCTCTTTCAAGCGTTTCCAAAGGAAGAAATGGACATTTCTTTTTCAGGAACCCAAGGCTCCTCAATCTAATTCCAGCTCCCCCAGGTCTGGCCACTTTGCTCTTCTGGGAAACACCCAGCTTTTGGGGTATGACACCATTGCCCCTACCTCTGTTTGCCCCTCACTTCTCAGCTGCCCTTCCAGCTCCAGGAGGTGAATGGTCATCAAGGCCTTTCTGGGTCTCCAGCATTTGCCAAATGTGTGATAGCATTCTCCTGGTTCAGTTCCCCCTGTGGTGGAGGCAGGCTTGGGGTGGGGGTCACGCCTGACGTTGCCCCTGCGTCCCCCACCTCCCAAGTGCTAGCTGCTCCTCCCTCCCTTCCTCTGCCTGTGTTTCCCTGGGTTAGATTCTCTTCCCTGTCGAGTGGCAGCTGGACCTAGTGACAACTGGGAGCCTGCCCTAAACATTCTGGGTGTCAGCTCTTTTTAAAATCTGTCCACCAACCCCTTGACGTTGCATGTGGGTGGGGAAATTGAGGCATAAGGAGACCTAAGCAGGTTTAAGGTTATGCTATCAGCTGGTGATGGAGCCAAGACTTCAGGCCAGGTAAACTAGTTTCAGATTCTGAGGTTTGGGGGAGATACTGCAAAAGATTATCATCCCAAAACGCGGGAGGTGGGAGGCAAGAGGCAGCAAGGTTGCCATGAGTGTGAGGCCAGCCTGTGCTACATAAGGCATTCCAGGCCATCCTAGACTGTAGTATGAGGCCCTGTCTGGGAAACCGAATGCATTGGGTGTGGTGGTGCACACCTGTAGCCCACACTGAGGAGACTGAGGCAGATTTGAGGCCAGTCTGGTCTACACAGCCAGATCCTAACAAATGGCTGATAAGCAGATAAATAAAATTAAGAAGTCAAAAGAGAACAAAAAATCTAGGGGTCCGTCCTAAGCACAGATCAATCCCCAATTCCTGGCCAGTGCTACCAGGCTTACCAGGGACTGCCACTCCGGGTAGACTACCACTCAAGTTAACTCAGAGCTGGTCCAGCCAAGGCTGTCTGCTGCTAAAACAGCAGCTGGAGTTCTGCCACCTGGTGGTCACATTGGGAATTGCACCATTCCACCTTAGTCCTGTTTTTTTGTTTTTGTTTTGTTTTGTTTTGTCACCGTCAAGCTTGGTCTCAGTAAAATTAAGATCTAGCCCCACGATTGAGCCACCCAGACTCCCTGGTAACTCATCCACAAGAGTGCAGGTGCTCACCACACCCTCTCCATCCTCAGCACCGCTCCAGTTCACCTGGGTATGTGCCACTGGCCCCAGCCTCTGGTGAACCTTCTGGCCCCCTTTTAGCCAGTGTGTGGAGCCATTTGCTGAGGGTGGAGGCACTGTCCTGCCCTACCTGTAGAATGCCTGGCCCAGGTTAACCCTGGAGCCCTGGGCTGGCACTGTGCCTTTCACCCCACCGACAACTCTTCTTCCTCCTCACTTACACAGACCCACAGCACTGGCCTGCCCCAGGGCCCTAGCACTGCCTGTAGTTCCTCCCCCCACAAAGAAGGACACACATTAGGGTGTGTTCTCCAATGCCCCTTATTTTACTTAATTTTTTTTGTTTTTTTTTTTTTTGTTGTTGTTGTTGTTTTTTTCGAGACAAGGTTTCTCTGTGTAGCTTTGCGCCTTTCCTGGAACTCTCTCTATAGACCAGGCTGGCCTTGAACTCACAGAGATCCGCCTGCCTCTGCCTCCCGAGTGCTGGGATTAAAGGCGTGTGCCACCACTGCCTGGCTTATTTTACTTAATTAATGTATTTTATATATTATTTGCATGTGCGCACACACACATGCATGTGCACACACACATGCGTGCACACACACATGCAAGTGCACACACACATGCGTGCACACCCACATGTGCCATAGTGCATGTACAGAGGTCAGAGGACAACAGTTCTCTCTCCTTCCACCTTGTGGATCAAGCTCAGGTCACTAGGCTCAGCCACAAGCACATTGATCAATGTGTGGCTGTCACTGCTTCCTTTGGTTGGTCTTGAACCTGGCATGGTCCCAACCCTCAACAACCGCCCAGCAACATCTGCTAATTGACTGGATGGATAGAAGATGGAAAGAAGGAAGGGATGAGTGAAGGAATAAGGAACAAACAAAAGGAAGGTGGAAGGGAAGGGAGAGAGGAAGGACAGGAGGGAGGGAGGAAGGAAGGGGAGAGAGGAGGAAGGGAGGAGGGGAGGGGGACAGAAGGAAGGGGGAAGGAAGGGAGGAAGGAAGTTGCTCTTCGGGATCCATTAACCCAGCTAATCAGAGGTGGCTCCTAGACCCATGACCTCTCAGACAGAAAATGCAGATTCCCAGGTCCTTATGTGGAGATGGCACAAACTGGGCAGATGGGACAGGAATGACCAGGTGTGTCATGTGATTTCTGAGTGCCAGCCGCCCATTTCACAGATGAGGAAGCTGAGGCCAGAGGACGGCGAGTGGCTTGTTCCAGGTCACACAGTGAGTGGGACAAGTTGGGTGCCGCAGCCCAGGCTGCCGACTCTGCATCGTTCCTGTGCTTTCCCTCTCGTTCTCTCTTCCATTTTTGGTGGACACTGGGGAGGGGGTTCCCGGGTGCTGGGGCATGCTGGAGATAGTGGGGCTGAGGACAGTTGACTTTGGATGGATGACTCTGACGTGAAGAGACAACTGAAGGCTTGTACCCCAAACCCTGCTCAGGAGCACCCCATAACATGGCACACGGAAGGTCACAGAGGGCCAGACTGTGAGGTCATCCGCTGGCTCCAGGAAGAACAATGGCTAAGGAGGCTGCTGTTGAAATGGGGTCTGGAGAGAACCATGGGTCCCATGGAGCTTACTGGGTCATGGGGAGGGGACCAGAGCTGAGGATGTAGATTTATTCTGCCTGTCTCAGGACCACTCATAACCATCGTCATCACCATCATCAGTATCTGCATCCAGGGCTCAGTGTGGGAATGCTCGATGCAGCCTGGTCCAGCGAGGGTTGGGAAGGTGCTGATGGCCAGCATTTTAGGGTAGGTAGGGTAGGTGCTTCTGGATGTCCCTGCCCAAGGACAAGGTCAAGGCCCTTGGGCATCTGTTCATACATTTTCTTGAAAATCATTTTCTATGGGTGTCTTTTTTGTTTGTTTGTTTTTATTTTTCAAGACAGGGTTACTCTGTGTAACATCCCTGGCTGTTCTGGAACTCACTCTGTAGACCAGGCTGGCCTAGAACTCTCAGAGATCCACCTGCCTCTGCCTCCAAGTGCTGGGACTAAAGGTGTGAGCCACCACACCCAGCTTCTACTGGTGTCTAATAAAAAGATCTGGTGTCATTAGAAAGGTCTCGCTCCTTAGGGTTGGATGGAAGAGGTAGGATCTTGGACATGAACTCGGACTCACAGAGACTGTGCTCATTGCCATGACCACACCCTGTTGGAGGACAGAGCTGGTATGCAAGTCCCACATGCCACACTGGGCCTGGAGGGTCTCTGCTTGCTGGCTTGAGAACTAGAAATTCATTCTTGGGGGCTGGGCCTCTGTCCCCCCCTTTGCAGAACAAGTTGTGTTCTACACAGTCAAAGGAAGGCAATTTTAACTCCTTCAGCATTCGGCAAACTGTGGTCTCTGAGCTGTCAGGAGCAGCCTCTGCCTGGGGACATCTGAGGACAAGGATGGCGTGCCTGACCACCTGAACACTTGAGAGATGGTGTTCTAAGAAGTGTGACCGTGGGGTTCTGTGGAGACATGGATCGCTCTGTCTCGGGGCCTGCTGTGGGAGGATTTAGTCTAGTCTGTAAAATGGCCAGCTGCTAAATGTGCCAATTTTGCTTAGGAATCTGGAGGGAGCAGGAAGGCAGCCTGGGCGGCGGGAGGGGCTGCCGGACACATGTGCAGGTGGGCTGCTCCAGATGGGGCTGCAGCTGTGCGGTGGTGAGTGTTGGGGGGAAGCTGTGCTTTGGGGCCCTTCCCACTTCGTCTGCCCTCTTCGGTGTCTCAGAAGCCTGGGACAGCTGAGTGGTTTCCCCAGGGAGCAGCCACTAGCCCCTAAATGGCTTCTGGGACGACAGGAGAGGTGTCCGTCATGGAGAAGGACACTGCCATTGTTTGGACGGAGGGTCAAGGTACAGAAATGTGAAGAACAGCAGCTGGAGGGAAGACTCAGTGGTTAAGAGCAATTGTGGCTCTTGCAGAGGACCTGGGTTCAATTCCCAGCACCCACATGGAGTTGTGTCTGGTCTGAAACTCTAGTTCCAGGGGGGCCAGTGCCCTGTTCTGGACTCTGTAGGCACTAGGCACACATGTGGTCCACATATACATGCATACAAGACGCTCACACATAAAATAAAATAAATATTTAAAAAGGCCAAACATGGCCAACAGCAATGTGGTCACCAGGCCTGGAACCATGAACTGGCTGCATAGGTCATATTGCAGCCACCTGAACACAAGGGATGGCTGCTATCAGTCACTTACCTCTTGAACAAAGCGAGGTATGGTAAGATCAAGGTGGGTAGTACCATGGCTCAGCCCTAGAGCTGCCCAGCACCTCTGGACTCTTAGTTTCTGCAAAGCTAGGCCAATTTCAGAGGAGTGGACCTCTAAGCACATGGATGTGATGGTCCTCTTGGGTCAGTGGGGATCTCTGCAGGGCCCAAGAGAGGGCACTGGCTGCTTCACTGTCTTAGGGAAAGATGAGCTTGATCGAGCTGGAGTGGCATTAGGGTCCCAAAGGGACACAGGGAAAGGAGTCTCCCCATCTGTTCTTCTATAAGCCGGAGAGGGGTGACGACTTGTGGAAGCAGCTGGCAGCTGGATGGACTCACAAACGTCAAGCCCTGTCTCTGGCTGTCTCAGACTTCATGGATGAAGGAGAAGGCGGTTGTGAACTCCAAGTCACCCTGCCCTGGCTAACATGCAGTCTTAGGCTGTCCCCTCCCTGCCCCAGCTTTAGCATCTTAACTGCCTCCCACCCAGTCAACCCTCCTCCTCCTCCTCCCCAGGAACCTGCCCCTTGTACTCAGAGCACGGTGCAGAAAGCATGGCTGTGAGGAATCCTTCACACATGTCCTAAAGGGGCCAAGAGGACATAGGAATCGGGGGGGGGGGGGGGTAGAGAGATGGGTTTGGATTCCAGGAGGCAGAACCCATGTAGGTATAATCATGTACAAGACTTGGCCAGGACATACAGGGTTAACGGGAGCTGCCCAGCCATGCCTGCTTCTGCTGGGTGCCCTTTCCCAATGGCTGTCTAGGAGGACGTCTGTGGTGGTGACCTCTGCCTTGGACCTTCTATCTTCCCAGCAGGGCAGCCCGAGAGTCCCTCCTGGATGCTCACCCAGGGAAAGAGTCTGCCCCAGCTCTGCCACTCCACCAGAGCTCGTGCGCCTTGTCTTTCTCATTCAGGAAGTGTCCCCCCCCCCCCCCCACACACACACAACGAAGCCACCATCGGCATAGTAAGCCACCTTTTCAGGGTTCTGAGTGCATTCTGGGAAGAGATTTATCCATGGCTGCCCCTACTGTTATGGCCAAGCACTGAGCAAGGGGAGAGATGGAGAAAAACTCCCAGAGCAGTGTGGGCAGGCTGAATGGCCACTGGCAGATTGCACATTCCAAGGTCAACTTCCACTGCTAGGTGGCACTTTCTCTCCAGTGAAGGCAACATGCTAGAGACTTGGGCCAAGCTTTTAACTGCTGCCAACCCCATGGAAAGACAGTCCAGGCCACTCTCCGAGGGCTAGAGGTCCAGGGAAGACTTTCCTCTGCAGGAGCCCAGGCTGGGCCTTACAGGTAGAACCCAGAGGCCTCCACCCAGCTCGGGCCTCACAACGTCTTTGGAGGGGGGAGCGCCCCACATTTATAGGTGAAAGTGAAGGTCTGGGGAGGTGACTGGCTTGGACAATGTCACACAACTAGAAGGTGACAGTTTACAGTCCAAACCTCTCTGCAGAGGAAGTGAAAGCCAACAGAGCAGATCAAGACTCCAGGAGCCTCCACCCAGCCCTCCTCGTCCCTCCCCATCACCTGTAGATTCAAAGATTCATTCACTCGCTCATCCTTCTCTGTTTTCAACAGACGCTTATGGAAAATCTCTAGGAGATTCTTTAGGGCTGGTGAGATGGCCCCTGTGGGTAAAAGCCCTTACCACCAAGCCTCATGTCCCTGGTTCAATCCCTGGGATCTCCATGGTGGAAGGAGGGAACTGATTCCTGTAAGCTGTCTCTCCTGCACATAGACACTGCTGTGCGTGGACGGACACACACACACACACACACACACACACACACACACACACACACACACAATGTAATTTAGAAGATTCTCCAAGGCTTGTGCTAGGAAAATAGTAGGGTAATAAAGGTGGCATTATTGGGAAGGTAGGAGCCAGGTCGCAGCCTCAGTGACTTTTGGGGGTCCACCACTTTCTTTGTTACCCCAGGGCTTTGCCTCACTGGAGCAAGGCCAGTTTTCAGCCCCTTTTCATCCTCAAATCCATTTTCACCCCCCAGGAGCAGCCCCAGACAGGACCGGGGCGCAGGTGAGCCCTTGTGAGCCTCTCCCATCTTCCTTCCCTGCCCCCACAGCTCTGGCCTCTGCCCCCCATCCTCCTGGCGCTAGCTCAGCAGGGACAGGCCAGGAAAGCCCCCAGGGAGCCCGGGTCAGCTTGAGGAAGGGTCGGGGGTGGGGGGAGCGGGTACTGCAGAGGTGTGTTTTGAAATCTGTTTCCTTTTGGCCACGCTTGAACTTCTAAGCTGCTGGGTTTGACTGACAGGCGGGAACGGAGCCCCAGGGCAGAGATGGAGGGGCTCTGCAGGGGCTGTGCTTGTGGCTGCATCTCCTGCTTTTCCCCGTCTCCAGCTCTCAGGGCTGGGGGAGGGAGCCCGGGGCTTAAGTCGCCCTGCTGGGGGAGGGAGGGGTGGGGTGGGGCTCCTGGAATCAGAAGCAGAAGATTCCGGAATCATAGCAGGTCTCGGCCGCCGCTCGCTCGGAGCCCCTCGGAGCCCCTGGGAAGGCTAAGCCCGCAGCGTCACCCCTGCCAAGGCAGGCTACTTTTATTGCGGTCCCATCTGTTCGACAAGTATGTCCGTGAAGCGAGCTGATCTTTGCAAGAAGCACACAGCAGATGTCCTTCCCCGATAAATACCCAGTGCTCAAACCAGGGCCTAAGTGAGCCCGGGACCTGTCCTTTGCCACGTTCAGCTCTTCTCTGGCCTGGCTAGGTAGCTCAGGGTCACTCCTACTAAACTACACTTCCCAGGTTCCCTGCCCACCAGCTTCCTGTCAGCTTTGGCCAATGGGAAGAACTGGTTGGAGATTAATGGGCAGGAAGAAAAGGGATCCCAGGGTCCTTCCTCGCCAATCCCTGGGGCACGGAGGGGTCACCTCCATGGTCCAGCTCCCAAAGACAGCCTCTGCCTGATGGTGACTCCAGCGTCCCCATCTGACTCCTGGGTTCCTTTGTCCCTCCAGCGCCAGGATGTCACAGGTCCCTGCAGCAGCTGGTCCCTTGATTGCCACACCATCCCTAACAGGCCCCTAGCTATTCCAGATGAGGTCCGTCTGCCGAACTCTCTTCGTGGGGATCCTAGAGTGAGCTCCACTTTCCTCACTGGGTTCTGACATCTAAGACCCCGACGCTGTGACAGGCTCTGGTCCCTGCCTCCCAGGAGTATGTCCTTTAATGGGACAGGAGGACAGATGGCTGTGGGCTCAGAGACCCCAACGACCTCACTTTCTCCTCCCTCCCCCACATGCTTCCCCTGGTACCATTCTTCCTTGCTCTCTGTCTGCCTCTCTGGGTTTTAAAGGGAAAGCCTTCTTTCTCCTAGGGCCTGGTCACGCTGCCTCTGACCTGATGTGCCATCATCTCTCCTAACTGCTCCTCTATCTCAAGACCTGATCATGACCCCCACAAGTGTGACCCTCCTCCTTTCTAAAGGCTAATTCCTGTCAACTCCTTTCCTGAACCTGAAGCTCCGGGTCCTAATGCCATTAAATCGTGACATTTACCCAGAGAAGCACTGATGGCAGTGAGTGTCGTGAGCACACCTGTGTGAGCATACCTGTGTGAGGACCTCTGTGAGCACATCTGTGTGAGGACCTCTGTGAGCACACCTGTGTGAGGACCTCTGTGAGCACACCTGTGTGAGCATACCTGTGTGAGGACCTCTGTGAGCACATCTGTGTGAGGACCTCTGTGAACACACCTGTGTGAGCACACCTGTGTGAGGACCTCTGTGAGCACACCTGTGTGAGGACCTCCGTGAGCACACCTGTGTGAGGACCTCTGTGAGCACACCTGTGTGAGCATACCTGTGTAAGGACCTCTGTGAGCACACCTGTATGAGCACACCTGTGTGAGGACCTCTGTGAGCACACCTGTGTGAGGACCTCTGTGAGCACACCTGTGTGAGCATACCTGTGTGAGGACCTCTGTGAGCACACCTGTGTGAGGACCTCTGTGAACACACCTGTGTGAGCACACCTGTGTGAGGACCTCTGTGAGCACACCTGTGTGAGGACCTCTGTGAGCACACCTGTGTGAGCATACCTGTGTAAGGACCTCTGTGAGCACACCTGTATGAGCACACCTGTGTGAGGACCTCTGTGAGCACACCTGTGTGAGGACCTCTGTGAGCACACCTGTGTGAAGACCTTCGTGAGCACACCTGTGTGAGCATACCTGTGTAAGGACCTCTGTGAGCACACCTGTTGAGGTCCTCTGTGAGCACACCTGTGTGAGGACCTCCATGAACACACCTGTTGAGGACCTCTGTGAGCACACCTGTGTGAGCACACCTGTTGAGGACCTCTGTGAGCACACCTGTGTGAGGACCTTCGTGAGCACACCTGTGTGAGGATCTCTGTGAGCACACCTGTGTGAGCACACCTGTGTGAGGATCTTCGTGAGCACACCTGTGTGAGCACACCTGTTGAGGACCTCCATGAGCACATCTGTTGAGGACTTCTGTGAGCACACCTGTGTGAGGGCCTCTGTGAGCACACCTGTTGAGGTCCTCTGTGAGCACACCTGTGTGAGGACCTCCATGAGCACATCTGTTGAGGACTTCTGTGAGCACACCTGTGTGACCTCCATGAGCACATCTGTTGAGGACTTCTGTGAGCACACCTGTGTGAGGGCCTCTGTGAGCACACCTGTGTGATGACCTCTGTGAGCACACCTGTGTGAGGACCTCTGTGAGCACACCTGTTGAGGTCCTTTGTGAGCACACCTGTGTGAGGATCTCTGTGAGCACACCTGTGTGAGCACACCTGTGTGAGCACACCTGTGTGAGGACCTCTGTGAGCACACCTGTATGAGGACCTCTGTGAGCACACCTGTGTGAGCACACCTGTGTGATGACCTCTGTGAGCACACCTGTGTGAGGACCTCTGTGAGCACACCTGTAAGCAGCTTTCCGTGGCTCAGAGTTACTGCTCCCATGTCATATGGAAGAAAGGAAGTTTGACAAGGGCACCCCTCCCCTCTGGCTGCAAGGCCCCTCGCAGCCCAGTTGAATCTGTATGTCATCTCTGCCTGCACTTTTCCTCCCAGATCTCTTGAAGTCACAGAGAGCAGTCTTCGTGATGCCCAGGTTCTGGGGTCCTGGAACAAAGAATGGGTGAGGGACATGAGGCTATTTTGAGATACATAGATGATTTATTAAGGAGGAAAGGCACTTCTGGGAATGGAAGTGCACTAGAGAGCCAGCCAGTCCAAGGGTTGAACCCCAATCCTTTCTGGGTCACTTACATTCCTCTTACTAGGGTAGTGTGGAGTTTTCTCAAGCATCCTCTTTGCTGCTTCTAGCCCAGGCAGGAGGGTTTCATTTTCCTCTGTCAACTGGCTTGTTTCATGGTGATCTTTTGTTGTTGTTAAGATTTATGTATTTTAATATTATGTGTATAAGTGTTTGCCTACTATATGCATCATGCTGTGTGCCGGGAGCCCCCAAAGCTAGAAGAGGGCATTGGATTTCCTGAAACTGGAGTTACAAGTTGTTGTGACCATCTGATGTGGGTGCTGGGAAATGAACCCGGTCCTGTGCAAGGGCAGCAAGTGCTCTTAACCTCGGAGCCATCTTCCAGCCCGATTTCAATCTTGATGTCTCTCCTGCCACCAACTACTGTCTGCAACTGACATTTTTCAGAAGAGGCAATCTGCCTAGAGAGGGACAGGATGTCCCAGTGCCGTTGGACCAGGGGACACCAGGTCAGCTTGTCCTGGAGTGGATCCCAGGGCCGCCTCTGCCCTGAGGAATCTTCGCCATCACAGCTCAGCTGCTGATTCTGCCCATCCCACCCCTTCCAGCTTCCCTCCAACTCAGGGCCGAAGCAGTTTCAGAAACCACAGAGCTGGGCCCACTGCCAGAGCCTACCCCTCAGCGACCCTTTCCCTGGCCCTGGTTCCTGAAATTGCTATGCCTCTGAGGGAAGCTTTCTCAGCCCTCCTGGGCTGGGTGTGGTGTCATGCATGTGTCTGTAATCATTTGGGATATGTAAGGTTAAGGACAAATAGTGGCCCTAACCCTCAATGAAAATCCATCCCTAAAATTTATTGCCACAGTGTGGGCGTAAACTTCTGCTTCAGAGGGCACAGGTATATGGGAGTTTGGGGGTTCTTGGAGTCCAGGAGACCTTCCAGGATAGAGCAATCCCTTCAGTAGGCGATCTGGGGCCCTGGGACAGAGCTAAGGGCTTTCTGGTCTGGTCCCGCCCAGGCAGGGACAGAAAATCAGGCCAAGAGAGAGCAAGGAGGCAAGACTCCAGCACATCTGGGCTGGAGGAAGGTGCAAAATACCCACGCAGGAGGAGAGGGCGTGGACTGCATAGCTCAGAGGCTGCTGGGAAGCAGAAGGGTCAGGGGTCTCAGTGATCTGGGAACCGGTCTGGGGATGGGTGGAGGGAAGTGGACCTGCTGGTGCCTTCCTAAGCATGTGGGGACACCAAGGCTGAGACGGGGCACCGTTCATTTGAGCAAGGGCCTTTCAATGTTGTGCCCACCATCCTCCATGGGAGACAGCCAGAAATGGATCAACACCTCCAAGCCTTAGCCTGACTGCCTGAAGGAGCACACGCTGCCCTCACCCCAGCAGCCATATTTATTAAACCCTCACCTCAAGTCTAGCTGCCCTTCCTGTGGCCTCACAGGAATCTCAGGAGACAAGCCCTGTGCTCACACACTTCAATGACGAGGAGTCTGAGGGTCAGGGAGGTGTTAACTAGCTCTAGGTCAGACAGCAGATCTAAGGGTCTGGAGGAAAGTGGCCCTTGCTCAGGTGTCCCCAAGGCGGCTTACCACAGCTATGCCATGTGAGAACGTTAACAGGGACCCAGCAGCTCTGATGCCATCCTGAGCTCTACACATGTCTTTGCTCCTCAGCCGGAAAAGCTCTTCTGGTCTCTTTTTCTGGCTCTTCCGCCCCCACCTTTGGGGCTCAGTCTGAACTCAGTTGCTACGCTGGGAGTCCTATCCTCAGCCCCGGCTAGGCTGGGTTTCTCTGTTCGCTCTCTCAGCACTCCTATATCCCCTCTCTGTAGCGTTCACTCATTCAATGCAGGCTTCTTGCTAACTGTTCTTATATCTTAAATTAATCCATTTCTATAAATCTATACCTTGCCACGTGGCTCATGGCTTATCGGCATATTCATGTGTTGCTTGTCATGGCGGCGGCTGCCAGTGTCTCTCTGCCTCAGCCTTCCACTTCCCAGAATTCTCCTCTCTTTGTCCCGCCTATACCTTCCTGCCTGGCTACTGGCCAATCAGTATTTTATTTATACAGAGTGATATCCACAGCACTCAGCCAATGTCCTCCAAGTACTCAAGAGCATGCCAGGTACTAGAGACTGAGGAAATGGCCCCGGCTCCCAAGCTCTAGGCATATTAGCGGCTTTCTTGCTGCCGATACCAAAACACCTGGCAGAACATACAGGGGGTGGAATGTGAATTTGGACTCACAGTTTCCGAAGGTTTCAGTTCATCATGGTGGAAAAGCATGGTGGAGTGGGTTTGCCAGAGGCAGCCATAGTGTGAGGCCAAGGCTGTCCACGTTCTAGTGGACTTGAGGCAGAGATGGAGCCAGGATCCAGGAGCAGATCTGCCCTTGTGAACCATCATCTCCTCCCCAAAGTACTGCAGCCTCTGAAACTGGAGCTACCAGATGCATCAAGTGACCAAAACATAAGGCTGTAGGGGACCTTACAAATTCAAACCCTAACCAAGATAGAAAGAAGAAAAACAAGTAATACATAGTTGGGTACCAAAAATGCTATGCTGCCTTTTAGAAGAAAAAAAAAAAAAAAAAAGGAAAGACGATGGAGACCAGCAGGTAATAGTTTAGGATTTTGGAGAGGTCCCTTGAAGGAGGTAATGTCTGAGCAGAGGTGGGTGCAAAGGAACTTAGCACAGTATGAGTTTATTATTTTCTGAAGTTGTTTCTAATGCCTGTCTCTCCCACTGGGATATCATCATCATCATCATCATCATCATCATCATCATCATAATCACCACTACAGTCATCATCACCATCATCCTCACCATCCTCACCATCATAACCATCATTACCATCATCATCACCATTATCATCATCCTTAACATCCTCACCATCACCATCATAACCATCGTCACCATCATCATCACCATCATCACCACCATCACCATCATCACCATCATCACCATCACCACCATCACCATCATCACCATCATCATCACTACCGTCATCACTATCACCATTATCACCATCATCATCATTTGAGGGAAGGGGTGTAAGGAGAAGGTAGCCATGTGTGGAGGTGACAGCTTTGTGGAATCAGTTCTCTCTTTGTATGGGTTCTGGGGATCTAACTCAAATCATCAGGCTTGTGAGCAAGCCCTAAGCACTTTTACCTCTATGACATCTTGCTGGCTTTGTTTTCACTGTTGTTTTGTTTAGTTTTGGAGACAGGGTCTCATGTATACAAGGCTAGCCTCAAACCCTCAAGATAGTCAGGGATGATCTTGAACTTCTGCTTCTCCTGACTCTACCTCCCCATTACAGATGTGAGCTACTTATAATCCCACTGATGAGATTCGAACCCAGGACCTTGTCCATACTCAGCAAGCAAGCATTCTACCAGCTGAGCTGTAATCCCAGCCCTTTCTCCTGGGCTATTGCTCTATGGACAAGAATATCTGCCTGTCATAAGAAACTATTTCAGTGCTTAGAACAATGTCTGCAGTAGATGCTCAACTAGCAGCCCCTATATTAGGTAGAGGAGTGACTAGATGAGATGTAACACCTTTGAGGTTCTGCCCGGAGGCCCTTCCAGTTCTAATGGAAAAGACCAGGCACCCAACTGCAATGTTCTAGCAATCACCCACATCTGCCCTCCTTAGCTGAGTCTACCCTAAAAAGAAGAAGACAAGGGTACAGCTAAAGAGCCAAGAAAAGACGATAGATCACCCCAGAGCATAGCCACCTGCTCTTTGTGGCCCTGGCAGGGCATGCCCTGGTGTCTTCTGTCTATAGAATAGGGTGGTGGACGTCTGTGGAGCATCACAGAATGACTGTGGGAACCATAAAGGAGGACCTTTACAGAGCCACAATCAAGTCCCTGCAAAGGATGGACAGTGGTGGTAAATGCAGAGAAAACAGCATCAGAAAAGAGCAAATCTCTCAGGCTTCCTGACTTCCTTGCCCAGACTTGTGATTAGCAAACCACTCACTCCCTTTTGTGTTTTGGAGTCAGACAATGTATGCTCAAATCCTGGCTAATGACTCTCTGTTGTATAAAAGTAAGAGGCCAAGCCACCCAGGGCAGATTCTAGAGTGAGACCAATGAATTATTCTGTTAACATCCCTAAGTCTAGATGTCAAGAAGAAAGGGGTCCCCCCTTCCTCAGAGGACCTCTTATGGTCACTTAGGAAGAGGCTGGTAAGGACAAGTAGGAAAAAGAGAGCCCCTTACCCTACAAAGGAAGCTTTCTGGGGTGCCCATGCCACATTATGGGTGAAACTCCCCCAAGGCGCCATACTACAGACTCTGGGCCCTATGTGGGCGCAAGCAAGGGGATGGCAAACACCGGCAGGGCCAGCAGATACCCGTGTCCTCAACACAGAAGTTCTTGAAGCTCAGCCCTGAGTTAAGAGAGCTGACTCCGTTCTTCAGTGGGTGACCCTAGTCACCACTGCCCCATGACCTGGTCTGATTCACTTTCCAAAGGGTCGATCCCTCTGTGGCCATCACTCCAAAGGAACTCAGGGCAGAAACCAAGCAGGGGGCAGCCAGGTTGCCATGAGAACCTCCCCTGCAGCCTGGCCTCCCCAGGCCTTTAACGAAGCCATAAATCCCAGGCCCCGCACATGTCCCAGTGGCTGGACAGAGGACTGCATCTCTGGCTGGCTGACTGGTGGGGATGGCGCCCTGACACCCCATCACTCATCTCCTGCGCCCTGCGACCCCCTCCTGGGCAGCAGCCCATCCATCTTGGCCGGGGACTTTCAAGTCCAGCTGAGGCCTCTCTGCTCAGTGTTAAGATGAGCCTCGCTCACGCGGACTGGTCTTATTTATCTTTTGGTGGGTCCCTTTGCGGCCATCACTCTGCAAGGCGGCCTGGTTCTCAGCCCAGGCCTCCGGAATGCAAATGTCCTCCACCTTCCTTTCCGCCCCCACCTGGTGGGATCCAGCCAAGACCTGCAGCCCTGGTGGATCTGTCTTAGTCAGCAGAATCTCTGGCCAGCCTGCAGCTGGTGCTGTGGCCTAGCAGCCTGGAAACAGCTCTTCAAAACAGGAGTGTCTGGCCTTGATAACAGTGGAAACTGAGGCACAGAAAGGGGAAACCATCCTCAAGACCCCAAGTCATGACTTTGGGGGTCATGAGGTCTCTGATTCTCAGCCTGAGAAGCCTGGGAGGAACATGTTCAAACCTCCCAGAAACACAAGATATGAACAGGGGTCTGGTGAGGGTATCCTTGTTTACAATCGCCATGACTTTCTTAGTGTTGGGTACTTTGAGGGCCAATATTTTTCAGGAGCCCCTTCAGACAAGACACAACCTGCCATGTTGAAGGGACCCTGGCCATATATAGAGAGTTCCATCATGGGGGTGCCTGGAGTTTCCACAGCCCAGTGTCGAGACAGCCCATTCCCCAGGAACCAGAAACGGGATGAAGGATTGCTTTTGAACACAACTTAGAGCCTCCAGAAACACAGGATCATAGAATCCACCTTCTTTGAGGACAGAACTAACTAACTAACTAACTAACTAACTAACTAACTAAATAAATAAATAAATAAATAAATAAATAAATAAATAAAAATAAAGGCTAATTTGGACCCACCCTATTCTCCACCCAAGGTTCAAGGGCCTCTCAAGGGCCCTCCCTCATTCTCCAGGGCAGGACTTACCAACACGACAGTTACATCAAAGACAGTTGTCATAGGGGTTTTGAGGGGGAGTGAGCACTGGTTGGAGAGTTAAGCCCACCTGGGTCCTCACCTGGCTCTGCCACCTGTTGTCTGGATCAGCTAAGGTGTTATTAAAGATGTCACCCAGTTGTCAGGGTGTAAGGCCACCGGGCTTAGGTTAAGAGCTGGTCTCTTGGTCTCCAGGCTTGTCTGTTGATTTCAGAGGTAGCATCTGGGCTTGCTGACTCTCCCTAGTCTGGTGGCCAAGGTCTCAGTCCCTCTCCCCCACTCCCCTGTTTACCATCAGTGGTCCCTGTTCTAGGGGCCCAAGAGCAATGAGCATGACTTTCAGTTTGTGGGAAGGAGGACAATCAAAGGATTTTAGGATCTTCCAGGCCAAGAATCTTCCCTGGTGCCCATTTCCCTTGCTGGGCAGGAGACAGGCTTGTAATCCATAGAGAAGAAAAGTCATCCACTCACGATCACACAAGGTAAGTGTGACAGAGACCAGGATGGAAACCCACAGACTTAGCTGATCCCTCTTGGTGGGCTCCTCTCCCCAACTGCCACACCCAGGACATGAAGGGGTTAAAAAGCACCAGCAGCCCAGCCTAGCTCCCAGCAGCTTCTGGGAACTCCCTGTATTTCTTTCTCCCCACTCCTTCCCCTCCCCCACATGTCACTGGCCATAATTCATGTGCTTATTATAATCATGACCATATGCTTAATGGCCTCTAATAAAACCACTGCTAACCTGGCTCCCGCTCATGAGTCTCTGGCCACCTCACTCCTGGCCTGTCTCCTGGTCCCAGGCTACTTCAGTGCTTTCTCATAGTATCACTGACTAGAGGGACAGGAGCCAGAGCCGGAGAGTGAAGTCAGCCATTCACTTAGTGCTCATTCACTCATTCAGTTATTCATTGTTTTATTCATTCATCCACTCACCCACTCTAGATCAGGTGCCTATGCCCCAAGCACCTGAGAGGGAAGAGTGTGGAGCCCAGGGAGTCCCCACCTCCATCACTACAGACCTGGTAGGACAGGCAGGTGTCTCACAAAGAGGTCATATGATTATCACAGCCCATTACAGAGGTGTGGCAGGGTAGGAAGATCCAGCTGGAGCAGGTTTGAGTTTACAAGACACACAGGCATAGGCAGACTGAGCCTTCAGAAGGTCGTCCAGGAACACCAGGAGTGAGTGACTGGCTCAGCAGATGGGTGTGTTGTGGACATAGCCCAGGAAGGGCTTTCCTGAAGAATAAAGGCTCAATTCTAAAAGAACAGTCTTCAAATGGTGTGCCCTAGAGAACCCAGAGGGTACATGAACAAAATAATGAACTTCTGGTGTGGGTTTTTTGGTTTGGTTTTTGTTTTTGTATTTCTCCATCACGCAAGTGAGGAGTGGGTACCTTTCCAGTACCTCCTGCATAGATGCACACTCCTAGCACAGATGGCAGAGTTGGAGGAACTCAGACAGGCCATGCATGCAGTACAGTCACATTATTTTTGCAGCTTGGCTGGTGTTTGAGAACCACAGATCTGGTGGCTTTGATAGCACACGTCTATTTCTTAGAACCTGGGAGTTAGAAGGCCAAGTTCAAGGTCTGTCTGGCTAGGTTCCGGGTGCATTTCCTGGTTTGCAGAAGGCCACCTTCTCGCTGTCCTCACGTGGCTTTCTAGTGTGTGAGAGAAACAGAGATGGGGGGATCTTCCATATTTCAAGGGGTCCACACTACAGGCCTTTGACTTTTGCCCTGCAGCCTCGTGCCACCTCACTGTCTCCTGGAAGTCCTGTCTACAAATGCAGTCACACGGGGCGGGCTTCTGCAGAGCCGTTTGGGAGTGGCACCTGCCAGTTCTACTCTTCAGGAGAGAGTAAGGCTCTCCTGAGAGTGCCTGGGTAAGGAGAGCCACACACAGGAGGCCAGTGGGAGCCTCAGCTGCTTCCAAGAGGCTGGGAGGGTGCTGAAAGTGTGCTGAAAGGTTAGAATGCGTTTCCTTCTAGATTAGGTTTATGCTGGCATGAACCTGGGCCCACTTTCAGACGTATAAAACACCACCGAAGTCAGCAACAGAGCACAGTAGAAGATGCTCAGTCTACTGGGCTCCTGGACAGAAGGATGGCTGGATGCAGTTGGTGCTGATTTATAAGAACAGAGCCCTTGGCGATAAGCACTTTAACTTATGGAGCCATTTCCTGGCCTTCCAGTCTCTTCTTGTCCCACTCTGGGTCCCAGGATTGCCCCCAACATCTCCTTGGGTCCTCTATGCTATAAGTTTCAAGCATACCAGCCTTTTTTTTTTTTTTTTTTTGGCATAAGCCACACACATTGTCATGTGCCAGATTCATGACTGAGAATCTTGCAAATTACAACAAAGGGGAAGAAATCACCAAAAGTAATCTTAAAATGTTTTAAGTGAGCTTTTGCTTTTGTGGGGACCACAGTCATGGCTGTCCTGGCCATGCCTTCAAGCTTCTCACTACACTCAGAATACACCCAAGTTTCTTCCAAGACCCATGGGACCTGCATGACTTACCTTTTGGCCACTTCTTCTGTCTCTGTTCCTATCCCGCTCTTTTCCTCTTCACACGAGCCTTTGTGCAGCGGTGTGAACACCACCTCCTACCCCAGGGCCTTTGCACTCACTCTCATGTCTTCTCACTGTGCCCAGGGGTCTGAAAAAGCACCTGGCAGCTGTGAGTGTTCACAGAATCTGTGCTGAATAAATGAAAATTGATCTGATAACCTATGGAGGGAAGAGACAGAGTCTCCTATAGAAGGTGAGGGCAGGTAAGGAAGGCAGAACCTAGGAGTCTGGGAGACCCTGAAAGGGAGTCTGGGTTTGACTCTTACTGCAATAGGGAGCCAGCAAGGTGTTGAACAGCATCACCTTTTCATTTTAGCCTTTTTCTAGAAGTTTCCTCTAATGTACAGGGGTACAAGAAAAGGAGAAGGCTTTCCCCCTATAGAATTGGGGGCAAATGAAGCAATCTCTGGGATTATGGGAAAACCAATAACTCTACCCTCAGTCTCCCTTTCTGAATCCTCTCTATGCTCCTTCTTACCCCCATGCATCCCTCTTCAATCTCTTTAGTTGAGACAAGTCACCAAAGGGGACGGGCAGAGTGGGGTGATAAAGCCCGCCTGCCACTTCCCACCCACCCCGAGTTTTATATTGGCTCCCTGCATGTTCCCCTACTCCCGAGTGTGTGAGCAGATGCCGGGCACTGATTTATGCTGCTGACAGAGAACCTAATGAATCGGAGACATAAAAGCATAACAAGGGTCCCCCCTGGGGTAGATCTGTTCTGGATGCAGCCTTTGAGAAGGGCAAGGGCCGTGCTGACAGCCTGGGGTCCATGAGGGATGTGGCCCTAGATGCTGAGGCAGGGGCACTGTGGTGATCCTGAGGCTCTGTGCGGGTGGAGAGATTCAGGAGCCTCTAAACATCCTGGCCTTGGAGCAACAGAAGTCAGAGCCAAGTCCACAGTGGAGATTTCAAGCATGGGGGGGCAGGCACAAGGGTAGCTTGGCTTCCAGAGGCAAGGGGAGGGCACAGAGAACCAGAGATAGATGCAGATAGGGAGCTCCTGAGCGCCAGCATGCCTACTAAATGTGACCTTCCTTAGGCAAACGCATCCATGTCTGCTTGTAAAATAAGGCTTGAATTGGTCAGGGCCTGAAAATTTGAGATGATTTTTAAAAATAAAAGAGAAAAGAGGAGAGAAGTGTGTGTGTGTGGGGGGAGCAGACCATGATCTCTGTCCCTAACAAACGTCAAGCAGTTTCATGGCTGTCATCAGAGCAGAATGTGGCCTGTGTACGTGGGGAATGGGCATGTGACTCAGTGGGTAGAGTGTTGCATTAGCATGCACAAGCCCTGGATTCCATTCCCCAAAGCACACAGACATAGAGTGACACACGGCTGTCATCCCAGCACAGTGGAGGAGGAGGAAGTAAAACCAGAAGTTCAAGGTCATCCCCAGCTATGGCGTTAGTTAGAGGCCATCCTGGGCTACAGGAGACCCTATTTTCAGACAAAATAACATGAGTCTGGAAAAAGGGTGGAGGTTGGGGTCCGTAGTGCTCTGCTAAGCTGAGAATCAAATGTTAGGATTCTATGTAGGGTCTCCCATTTGAAATATACTGGCGGCTAGATCAAATAAAATCATTTAAATGAGGGTGGCTGAACCCAGCTCATGTACTGAGAGCTCTCATTTGAGATCTCAGATAAGATGACGACACAGGGGTCCCATTTCATCTTAACTTGGTATGTTCAACAGTCTTTACTATAATTCTGAATGGTGACAGGAAGTAGGTCTTCAGGGTCTGGCAGCCTAGATCAGAAGAGTACCTTTGTTGTGGGGCCACCAAGAGCTGTGAGTGTTAGATCTCTGTGTAAAAAAGTGCTGTCCAGCAGCAGTGTAGACAATAGTTATAGGTACAATTAACACAGGGAGACCCACACTGGGGCTTCCTTAGAACCAAGCAGTTGATGTGAACTTGAACCCAGGTAGAGGCAGAGAGGACAGAAAAGTGGTCACCACCTTTAAGAGATCGAGGATGTTTTTCACATTTTCTAGTTTTTATTTTATTATTTTATTTTATTGTATTTTATTTTTTCTGGTACCATTAACCTCAGTGACCCAGAGCTCCTTGCAACTTACAACAGAAAGCTGCTTTTAGCAGATAAGAGCCAGAGCAGGAGGCTTGGAGACCATGCTGGAAGAGCAGCATCTGTGGTCAGGCTCTAGCGCTTCCCAGAGGGTGTGCCATCACCAACCCTGAGCACACCCTGCTGGGCACAGCCCCCAGGCTGCAGCTGACAACCCCGGCTGGCTAGGACAGAGTGACTGCCCATCCTGGTGGCAGCACTTCTTGCTTCAATGAGACTGCCTTAAGGCTCAAGGGTTGATCCCATCTACAAGGCTCCTGGCCCACATCCTGGTGCCTAGCACACGACCACACCAGCATAATGGCAGCGGTCACTGTGGTCCTTAGCATCCTCAGTGTTGCCATAGCGACTTTCTTAATAGTTTCAGCATTGAGTTAGAACTGCCCCAAGGACAAGACCCTTAAATCATGCTTCTTGTGTCCCCAACAATTCTCTCCATAGTTTAGAGGGTTTCCATCCCAAAGTCTCATCTGTGTCTGTCGTGAGATACTCGTTGAATACTTACAAGGGAAGGGACTGGACTGTCATAGGAGAATGAGCGACAGGCATGACAAGTTAGATATTCCCAGTGTTTCCTCTTTGATTGGAAGTGTCATCACCCATTTTATTCACTCGGCCATCTTCAAGACAGAAGGAGAACAGATGTCCCTTCAGTCATCAGAGGGTTCCCCGGCATTCTTAAGACACCATCTGTGGTCAGTTCCAGCTCCCACTAGGAAGGGAAGTTCCAAATGTTTCTAGAGAGCTGGATGCTCAGTGAAAGGGCAGCGCATGGGGAAATACGATCAGGGAGGGTGTCCAGGACAGACACCAGCTACAGGCTTGCCCCCAGAGGGATTATTTTGGCTCACAGGTCACCATCTTTCAAGATGCTAGGAGCCTGAGGAAGCCGAGGATACACTGAGGACACAGAAGGTGATGAATGCCTGTGCTCGGTTGACGTTTTCCTTTTAATTCTGTCCAGGACTGCCTTAGAGTTTTCTACTGCTGTGAAGAGACACCATGACTACATGACCACAGCAGTTTTTATAAGGAAAACATCTAATTGAGGGTGGCTCGCTTACAGTTTCAGAGGTTCAGTCCATTATGATAGTGCTGATACAGAATCGACCACAGACCATGATTCTGCCTTGGTTTCAAGGTGGGTTTCAGATTCATAAGCCTCTTCTTGCTGGGATGGGGTATTTTACAAGAGCAGAGAGCCTCCCTTTGGAGGACCATTTTCTTTTAAACCACCACAAGGACCCAGACCCATGTGATGGCACCACCCATCTAGGGAGCGTCTTCCTATCTCAATTAAGCCAATCTAGATAATCCTTCCCAGGCATGCTCAGAGGCTCCTTCTTAGGCGATTCTAGGTCCTGTCAAGTTGGCTATCAATATAAGTCATCACCTGTGCCAGACTGTCAGAGACCATTGGAAGCCGCCAAACATTTCAAGGGCTCCCTTCCAGCTCTGCGATCCTTCTGTCAGTGGATTGTGACTGGGAACTTGGTGTCTCTTCCAGGAAGAAGTGGCTGTGGCCACTGAACTTCTATTGTCTTTCTCATCCTGTCCAGGGACCTTGGAGGCCACAAGTTTAGACTGTGCCACAATTACACAGGTTTCCCACGTCGGGGAATTCCACTATGGCTGGGCTAAGTCAAGTAAGAACTTGTCATTGCCCAGCCTGGCTTCCCATCTAAACCAGTCTCCTCTTACCCAGATTGTCATAGCAACATGAGCCTCAACTCCCAGAATCATCTAGTTCAACTGCCAGCTTTACACAGAGGAGGAAACTGAGGCAGCCCAGAGAGTGCGAGCAACACTGCTCTCCATAGCTGCACAGTGCAACAGGAACACAGGTGATTCCACGACAGACCTGCCCCGAGCCACAGCCCTTCACACCCTCTGCATAGCAGATATCCATGATGCATATTCTAAAAATTTGTCTTCTAATAAGCCCTAAAAGGACATCTTGTCTGCGGCCACTTCTGGCCTCCTGGTGTCCACCTGCTTCTGAATGACTTACCGCAATCATTGAGCTTCTGTGAAACTACACAAGACTCCTCCTTTACTCTCTCCTAGTCCCCAATCCCCTGGTCCTGCCTTTCCTTCCTTTATGGAATCCCATACCACAAAATTCTCCGGTGATGCCTCATCCCATTTCCAAAGCTCCAACAAGGCTCTGCACTCTGGGTGTGAGTATGCACCCCAGTAATTCACACTGCTTCTCGCCTCCCAGATATGTGAGCTTCTTGACAAGGACTGACTGTTGTGGGGCTGAGGATGCTGAGGATAGATAGGTTATATGTGTTCATGAGATACTCGTGCCTGAATGGCTAGGGCCCACCACTGAACTCAGTAGACGCCTGCTGGAGAGCTGGTGTGATGATAGGAGATGCCATCAAGCAACTCATTAATGACAATCATGATAAACGTCATGTGTGAGTCACAGACTGGTGTGGAAGAAAGTAACCTCATGGAAGGTAGAGATGGCAAGCCAGGGAATACTTATGAAGCAGGAAGTCAGGTGACATGGAGGGAGTGAGAGTGATGCCTTCAAAGGTCCTGTGCTAGGAAAGGGCTGAGAGAACTTGATGAGAAAGCAAGCTAGAGAGAGATCAAGAGAGATAGAGATGGAGATGGATTTGGGCATGGACATGGACATGAGATGGAGAAGAGATGGAGATGAAATAGACATGGAGGTGGGATGGAGATGAGATGGAGATGATATTGAAGAGGAGAGGAGATGGAGATGATATTGAAGAGGAGAGGAGATGGAGTTGAGATGGAGGTGGAGATGAGATAGTGATGAGATGGAGATGGAAATGGAGATGAGCCAGAGATAAGATGGTGATAAGATGGAGATGATATAAGAGGGAGATGATATAGAGATGGAGATAAGATGGTGATGAGCTGAGCTGGGGATGAGATGGTGATAGAGATATATAGAGAGAATGAACTGGGAATCCTTCATTTCTGTAATACTCTTCAGGAGTCAGGGAGCCCAGCCATAGCTCAAATCTAGTTTCAGGGTAGACATCAGAGTTGTCTGTCACCATCTGAGGGCAGAAACAAGGAAGAGAGCATCTCTTAGCTCATCACCACAACTGTATTTGCTCACGGTTCCTTCTGCCTGGAACATTACTCCTGTTGGGTCAACTTAAATGCACACTTCAGAGAATGGCTCACCTTCCTAATACAGTACTGCCCAGAGCCATCAACCCCATCTCTCTTCTGTGCTGGTACAGAATAGACCACAGCTCATGATTCTACTTCGGTTTCATGCATAGGTTTCACATTCATACACCTCTTCTTGCTGGGATGGGGTATTTTGCAAGAGCAGAGAGTTGGGCTTTGTCTATTCTGAAGCCCCCAGGATTGAAGAGCCCAGCTGCAGTATATACGGGCTCCTGGCCATATTACTAACCAGAGGTTGGCCAGGGAAGCCAGTGCAAGATGCCCATGTTTCCAAAAACCACTGAAGACAGGAAAGGAACTCACCCACGGTTACCATCAGGGTCAAAAGCAGCTCTGGGGTGAGTCCGGGATTCTTAGCACCAGTTCAGGAAGTGTCCTCTATTCATAGTTCCCACAATGGCAGCCGCATCTTTGCAGAGCCAAGGACGTTGTGACTACCTTTGGGAGTAGGAACCTCCTCCCACTACACAGTGCCACTGAGTATCCCCCTGGCTTCTGCTGCCCTAGTACCTGGCCCTAAAAAGCCACAGGGACCTCCCTGGTGTCCCCTCTTTCATATAGCTCCACATAGCCAAAGTAGCCTTCTTGGAGAGAGGTCAAGGCAAAGGGAGGCTGGTAGGGGATGGGAGGGCACACTGAGTGCCAAGAGAGAAACCTCAGACTGCTACAGTGTTTTATTAGCAGGATAGGAAGCTCTCCTATCTTGCATTTCCAGCTTGCATGATTTTATAAGGTTCTCCCATAGACCCCCCTCCACCACCCACACCCATGAGGCCTACAACTGCCTTAGCCATCTGGTTGAGGCACCTGGCCCAGCAAAACCTTGCCTCCTTCTCAGACCTCTTGCTCTTAAAGGGCCCTAGGAACTGGAACATGAGGGTTGCCCATCACCAGACCCCAAACCAGTGAGAATAATCCCAGGGTGTCTATGTCACCTGCTCAGACCTAAGGCTGGAGGTGCAGGAAGGGAGAACCACTGCCTTGGGAGCCGAGTCCTAAGGTGATAGGGTTGGGAAAGGAAAAGAGGAGAGAGGCCATGGGCTGGTCATGGGGATAGTGTGAAACTAGGAGGGAATTCCAGTGAAGGAATTAGGAGGGAATTACAATGGAGAAATCCGGAGGGAATTCCAGTGAAGGACTCAGAAAGGAATTGCAGTGAAGGACTCAGGAGGGATTCCAGTGAAGGAGTAGGAGGGATTCCAGTGAAGGAGTAGGAGGGATTACAGTGAAGGAGTAGGAGGGATTGCAGTGAAGGAGTAGGAGGGATTCCATTGAAGGAGTAGGAGGGATTACAGTGAAGGAGTAGGAGGGATTCCAGTGAAGGAGTAGGAGGGATTGCAGTGAAGGAGTAGGAGGGATTACAGTGAAGGAGTAGGAGGGATTACAGTGAAGGAGTAGGAGGGATTCCAGTGAAGGAGTAGGAGGGATTACAGTGAAGGAGTAGGAGGGATTGCAGTGAAGGACTCAGGAGGGATTCCAGTGAAGGAGTAGGAGGGATTCCAGTGAAGGAGTAGGAGGGATTACAGTGAAGGAGTAGGAGGGATTACAGTGAAGGAGTAGGAGGGATTGCAGTGAAGGAGTAGGAGGGATTCCATTGAAGGAGTAGGAGGGATTCCAGTGAAGGAGTAGGAGGGATTCCAGTGAAGGAGTAGGAGGGATTCCAGTGAGGGAGTAGGAGGGATTACAGTGAAGGAGTAGGAGGGATTGCAGTGAAGGAGTAGGAGGGATTCCATTGAAGGAGTAGGAGGGATTCCAGTGAAGGAGTAGGAGGGATTACAGTGAAGGAGTAGGAGGGATTGCAGTGAAGGAGTAGGAGGGATTACAGTGAAGGAGTAGGAGGGATTACAGTGAAGGAGTAGGAGGGATTACAGTGAAGGAGTAGGAGGGATTCCAGTGAAGGAGTAGGAGGGATTACAGTGAAGGAGTAGGAGGGATTGCAGTGAAGGACTCAGGAGGGATTCCAGTGAAGGAGTAGGAGGGATTACAGTGAAGGAGTAGGAGGGATTACAGTGAAGGAGTAGGAGGGATTACAGTGAAGGAGTAGGAGGGATTGCAGTGAAGGAGTAGGAGGGATTCCATTGAAGGAGTAGGAGGGATTCCATTGAAGGAGTAGGAGGGATTACAGTGAAGGAGTAGGAGGGATTACAGTGAAGGAGTAGGAAGGATTCCAGTGAAGGAGTAGGAGGGATTCCAGTGAAGGAGTAGGAGGGATTCCAGTGAAGGAGTAGGAGGGATTCCAGTGAAGGAGTAGGAGGGATTCCAGTGAAGGAGTAGGAGGGATTGCAGTGAAGGACTCAGGAGGGATTGCAGTGAAGGAGTAGGAAGGATTCCATTGAAGGAGTAGGAGGGATTACAGTGAAGGAGTAGGAGGGATTGCAGTGAAGGAGTAGGAGGGATTCCATTGAAGGAGTAGGAGGGATTCCAGTGAAGGAGTAGGAGGGATTCCAGTGAAGGAGTAGGAGGGATTCCAGTGAAGGAGTAGGAGGGATTCCAGTGAAGGAGTAGGAGGGATTACAGTGAAGGAGTAGGAGGGATTGCAGTGAAGGAGTAGGAGGGATTCCATTGAAGGAGTAGGAGGGATTACAGTGAAGGAGTAGGAGGGATTCCAGTGAAGGAGTAGGAGGGATTGCAGTGAAGGAGTAGGAGGGATTACAGTGAAGGAGTAGGAGGGATTACAGTGAAGGAGTAGGAGGGATTACAGTGAAGGAGTAGGAGGGATTCCAGTGAAGGAGTAGGAGGGATTACAGTGAAGGAGTAGGAGGGATTGCAGTGAAGGACTCAGGAGGGATTCCAGTGAAGGAGTAGGAGGGATTCCAGTGAAGGAGTAGGAGGGATTACAGTGAAGGAGTAGGAGGGATTACAGTGAAGGAGTAGGAGGGATTGCAGTGAAGGAGTAGGAGGGATTCCATTGAAGGAGTAGGGGGGATTCCATTGAAGGAGTAGGAGGGATTACAGTGAAGGAGTAGGAGGGATTACAGTGAAGGAGTAGGAAGGATTCCAGTGAAGGAGTAGGAGGGATTCCAGTGAAGGAGTAGGAGGGATTCCAGTGAAGGAGTAGGAGGGATTCCAGTGAAGGAGTAGGAGGGATTCCAGTGAAGGAGTAGGAGGGATTACAGTGAAGGACTCAGGAGGGATTGCAGTGAAGGAGTAGGAAGGATTCCATTGAAGGAGTAGGAGGGATTACAGTGAAGGAGTAGGAGGGATTGCAGTGAAGGAGTAGGAGGGATTCCATTGAAGGAGTAGGAGGGATTCCAGTGAAGGAGTAGGAGGGATTACAGTGAAGGAGTAGGAAGGATTACAGTGAAGGACTCAGGAGGGATTACAGTGCAGGACTAGGAGGGATTCCAGTGAAGGAGTAGGAGGGATTACAGTGAAGGAGTAGGAGGGATTGCAGTGAAGGACTCAGGAGGGATTACAGTGCAGGACTAGGAGGGATTCCAGTGAAGGAGTAGGAGGGATTACAGTGAAGGAGTAGGAGGGATTGCAGTGAAGGACTCAGGAGGGATTACAGTGCAGGACTAGGAGGGATTCCAGTGAAGGAGTAGGAGGGATTACAGTGAAGGAGTAAGAGGGATTACAGTGAAGGAGTAGGAGGGATTACAGTGCAGGACTAGGAGGGATTCCAGTGAAGGAGTAGGAAGGATTCCATTGAAGGAGTAGGAGGGATTCCAGTGAAGGAGTAGGAGGGATTCCAGTGAAGGAGTAGGAGGGATTCCAGTGAAGGAGTAGGAGGGATTGCAGTGAAGGAGTAGGAGGGATTGCAGTGAAGGAGTAGGAGGGATTCCAGTGAAGGAGTAGGAGGGATTCCAGTGAAGGACTCAGGAGGGATTACAGTGCAGGACTAGGAGGGAATTATAGTGAATTATTTAGGACCCTTGAGTCTCTGCTTGTCCATCTAAATATACACTCACCCTTTGGAACAGAGAGAGCTGATTAAAGCTACAGTCAAAGCCCCTGTATTCTCGCTGGTGGGGGTGGGGTGTCAAAGGACTAAAGTGACAGACAACATGGCTGCCATCCTGTCCCATCCCCCTCCCCTCATTGATTGACAGGGTTTCTTGGAGCCTGGACCAATCCTCCCTCTTAGCCACCTCTTGGTCAGTTTGTAACTGTGCCTCGGCTCAGTTTCCTTTTCTGTATGTCAGAGAAGGGAGAGTTCCCCTCTTCACCTTCCTGCAGGGGTTGACTGTGGGCTAAGCAGAACCAGATGCTGGAGGGTTGGCCCCAGAGCTCGGCTACGGTAAGGAGCTGTTCTAGGGTGACAGGGGCGTTATCTTCAAGTTTTGCATAATCATGTGCAGCCTGCATAAGGAAAGTTTAAATACGGATTATTGATAGTCGGTTAATATTCAATTTTACCTTCATAGCTGACCTAACATTGAAGACATGGACCGCGTTCCATGGGGATCCTCTCTACAGTGACTGCAGTCTTTGGGGTGAACCCTGCTGTGCCTCTCTTCCCCAAGAGCAGGGTCCACATCTTCAGGAACAATCATAGAGTATGACATGTCTAGGACATGCAGTTTGTACATGTGTGTGCTCATGTGGCAGTGTCCTTCTGCAGGACACCATGATACATGTGTCCTTTAGAGAGGTTCCACGGCCCAGGAAGCCTTGTCTTTCATTTTCCAGTTATGGACAGCCCTTGGGCAAATTCCTTGACTCTACTGCAGCATAGTGGCCTCAGATGTGAGTCTTGATGCTGAGGGACTGGGGCCCCTCTCAGCTCGGCCGTTTCCTGTGGAGGAGGGCCTGGAGTGCTTGACCGTGTCTATCTGATCTGTTTCCTCGGCTGACAAAGGGAAGCACTTGGAATCTCTTCATGGCGTTGTGGCCATTGCCTTGTCTACTTTTGGCACTGCTCTGGCCAAATAGCTGGGAAGAAGCAGCTTAGAGGAGCAAGGGTTATGCTGGCTCACAGTTTAAAGGGACACATTCCTTCCATGGTAGGGATGGCACAGCAGCAGGGTAATGGCGCAGCTGGCCAGATGACTTCCACAGTCTGGAAGCAGAGTACAGACAGAAAGTAAGGCCAGGGTATGAAACCTCAAGGCTACTCTCAGTAACCCACTTCCTCTGACTAGGCTCCATTTTTTTTTTAAAAGTTCCCACATCTTCCAAAACAGCACCAGTAGCTAGAGAAGAAGTAGACGAACACATGAGCCTGTGGGGGCCATTCTCCCTTCAAACCCACCGACCCACACTGCTGATAAGCAAACTGAGACCCAGGTCATTGCACCAGACTCACTCACCCGAGTCACATGAGGCCCCAGAGGAAGACGGAGGTCAGTGTCTGGTCCTTTTCCTCAAAACTTCAAATCTACAGAGAACTACCCTTGCTCTCAGAGGCTGGGAGCTGGCCCAGACTCCCCAGCCTCCCTGCAGTGGTCTCTCCTGCTCTGCTCTCCTGTCCTTGTCTGCACCTGGTCAGAGCGGGCCCATGTGCTGTCCGTGTCTTCCTATCTCATGCAATAAAGTGATTGAGCAAAGACTTGGAAGAGCCTGCCACACATGCAAGGGCCCTTGACATACTCTGGGCAGGCAGGGAGGCTGGGGCCAGCAGAGGGCAGTGGTACAGGGAGAAGGAAGATGACTGGAAGGGCTGTGTCTTCCAGGGAGGCTACAGTGGTGTGATGGCTAGTCTTAATCATTAACTTGTCAGAATCTAGACTCAATGGGAGACGGGCTTTGAGGCATGCCTAGGAAGACTATCTTGATTGCTTTAACTGATATGGGAAGACCCATTTTGACAGTGGTCTGGACTGTTCCCTTGGCAGGGGGTTCTGCACCACGTAACATGGAAAAAGCAAGCCAAGCACTGAGAAGCACTCAGCATTTGCTGCCTCTTGAGTGTGGACACAGTACGTTCCTCTGGGTGACCTCCCCACCATGGTGGACTGTGAGCCAGAAAAAGCCCTTTCTCCCGGATTTGCTTTGGTCAGCACATTAGTGCCATGGTGGGCTTTTGCAAAGCCCTGGGACATGGTCTGTGTTGGAGTCTTAGACTGTGCTTTTTGTTCTTTACATTGTGTGTGTGCATGCACATGCACTCACATGCATGGAGGATTGATTCTCTCTTAGTCATATGGGTTCAGAGATCAAACTTGTGTTATCAGGCTTGGCAGCAAATGCCTTTACCCGCTGAGCCATCTCAAAGATCCTAGAATATGGTCTTCTAGGTATAGTTGGTGGTGAGGGAGGCCCACATGGCCAAAGAGGACCCAGCTGGTGGGTATGACAAAGTGATACTAGAGGAGTGGCTTTAGAACTCATTGCCTCTCCTCTCTGGAGGTCAGAAACTCAAGCTCTCAAGATGTGGCAGGGTCGGTTTCTTCTGGGGGTGGTGTAGCTCGAAGAGAGATGGTCATGGCCTTTAGAGCTGGACAGGCCCATGACAGGCCTTCGATGACTTCCATTCACGCCCCTCCCCCAGCCTCTAGTAGTTTGCTGATCTTTGGTGTCACTGGCTCCAAGAAGCATCACCCTGTAGATGAACCCCGGTCTTCATCCTTGCATGCCTTTCTCTTTGTGTGCACACAGCTGGGTACAAATGTCCCATTTTTACAGGGACACCAGTCGCACTGATTTTGGAGTCCTCCCTCCTGCACGGTGACCTCATCTTCACAAAGCGTATCTGCACTAGGGATGCGGCTCAGCTAGTAGAATGCTAGCCTACTACGCACGAAACACACACACACAAAAAAAAACTGGCCAGAGTGGGGGCACATCTGTTTTTCCAGTACTCGGGAGGTAGAGGTAGGAAGATTAGAAATCTAAGGTCATCCTCAGCTGAAAAATGAGTTCAAGTCCAGCCTGGGCTGCATGAGACCTGTCTTGGGGTGAGGAGGAATTTTAAGTGTGTCTGCAAGGGTCCTGATCCCAAGCAAGACCACATCCTGTGCTTCTCGGGACTAGGATGCCAGCATAAGCACTCAGGGGAGCCACACAGGTCAACCCTTAACAGAAAGCTCCTCTATCGTCTGAGGGAGACAGGAAGT
Source organism: Peromyscus maniculatus bairdii (assembly GCF_049852395.1). Taxonomy (NCBI): domain Eukaryota; kingdom Metazoa; phylum Chordata; class Mammalia; order Rodentia; family Cricetidae; genus Peromyscus; species Peromyscus maniculatus. Next base: position 70,560,158 of record NC_134855.1, read on the forward strand.
GACTTGAACTCAGGTGGTGTCCTCGGTGAGGGTGCAGAGAACAGACAGAACTGAAGACATACCTTGAAAGCAGAGCCGAAGGGACTTGCTGATGGATTGGATATGGGGGGGGGGTGTAGAGAGAGAGACCTACTCATTGCAGATCCAGCTTTAAGAAACAAGGGGAGGCGGGGTGGGGGTTGGGCTCAAGGGGAGAAGTCAAGAGCAAGGTTTTGCAGCCAGCTGTGGCTGACACATATGGTGTTCGCCCCGGCTTCCCTCCCAGGCCCACCTTGTCCTGGGCGGAGGAAGCAGGCCCTAATGGAAGGCAGCTGCGGTCGGGCGGCCAGCTTCATTTGTTCTGCTTTTCAGCATCAAAGGCCTGCGAAGGGTCTGTCCAGCCCCGAAGGCCATGGCCATCCATCTTGGAGCTACACCGCCAAGGAGCCGGGTCCCTGTGGCCAGGGTTTACAGACTCATTGAGGAGCCCCTCACTCCATTCAAAGTACGACTTCCTGGCTGCAGCTTTGGAAACTTCCCCCTCCACTTGGGTCCCCACCCACCCCGGGCCTGCTTTGGTCCTCAGGAAGGAGGTCAGACACCTGAGATGAGGAGATGAAAGGGAGAGAGGGGGGGGCCCTGAGGCCATGGCCAACAATCCCCAGTGACCCCTGAACACGTCCCATTCTATTTAACAGCAAAGGAGGGCAGCAATCTATTATAGCAAGATGCCGGAGTCCAGAACAACCTCTTCTCTGCTCATGTATAACCCAATGGGACACAGCTCCTATCTGAGGAGAGGACTGTGACCCTATTCTTAGCATTGTGTATACTACGCTATAAATTCTTGATAAGTTGCTGTTACTATTACTGGGGTGCTAGGTATGAATTTTTTCTTTTTAAAATTAATTATATTAAAAACATATTTAAAACAGTCTCTCTCTCTCTCTCTCTCTCTCTCTCTCTCTCTCTCTCTCTCTCTCTCTCTCTCACACACACACACACACACACACACACAAATCAACAAAAGCCCAGACAGACTGTCACCATTAATCTTCTGTGTTAGTTAGAAATGTAAGTGGAGGTCCAGGGATGTGGCTCAATTGGTACAGGGTTTGCCTGGCATGCACACAGCCCTGATTTTGATTCCCAGTACTCCATAAACTGGGGGTAATGGTGCATGCCTGTAATCCTAGCACTTGGGTCGTAGATACAGGAAGATTAGGGGTTGACGGCCATCCTTGGTTACATAGCAAATTGGAGGTCAGCCTGGGCTACTTGAGACCCTATCTCAAAAGAAAATGTAAGCAGTTGTGGTGTGATGCACTTAATACGTAGTAGGAACCTCCTGTGTGTTAGCCTCAGGCTAGTGTCATGTAGAGGACATACTAGAGGGCCATCTACTGCAGTCAGCAGACATACAGTTCTAATTTCGCTCGTGTCTCCTTGCTATGTGACTCTCGGTGAGTAATTCCACCTCTCTGAGGCTCTAAATTACAGACAAGGTAAAAATACCCCTAATTGTTGAAGGTGGCTCCTAGTCCCCCTTAATGCATTTCATCTTTTATGGTTTCAATTAATTGTGGCCAGATAACCTCTAAAAATAGTCAAATTTCATTTCTAACTTAAGCAAAAGATCTTTGAGCTTTTTTTTGGTTTGTAAGCGTGAATGTTTAAATATGAATTTGAATATAATTGATTATCCCAGTAACAATAACAACAGTAGTAGTAGTAGTTCTCAAAATCTTAGCACATGGCATTCCTGAGTTTGCTATTGACTGCACTGTGAGGTCCCCTGCCGTCTCACTGTGTCCCACAGAAGACATGAATCACCCTTGTGCCCACTGTCCCACGGCGTGCATGCTGCTCACCCATTATTGATTTAGTAAGCCCTCCCTGTCCTCAGAGCAACTGCCACACCGTCATATTACTTGTGTTAATTAATAATGGCCCCAATGTGGAAGAGCAGTGATACTGGTCCTTTTATTACAGTACTGATAGCATCACTCCATTCCATTATTAGTTAATGCTAAACCTCTTACTGTGCCTCATTCATGAATTAAACTTTATCACCAGTGTGTGTCTTAGCTCCTTGTCTTGTTGCCATGACGGAGTATCCATCGGAAGCAGCTTTTTTTTAATGGGAGAGAGGTTTATTTAGACTCACAGATTAGAGGGTGTGGCCCAATCTGGCAAAGAAGGTGTGGCAGCTAACGGAGCTCTGTCCATGGTGGTGGGAGCCTGCAGCACAGCTCGCTATGTCTTGGAGGATCGGAAAGCTGAGAGCTCATGTTGGAACCAGGGGTGGATGTCACTCACAAGGTAGTGACTTCTGCTAGTTTGGCCACAGTCTCAAAAGTTCCGGTCTCCTGAAACAACACCATGAGATGGGGACCAAGCATTCCCAAATACGAGCCCATCACACCCCAACCTGAGGCTGTGTTTAGGAACAGGATGTGGTAGAGTTTACAGTCTTAGGTATCCTTGGGGGAGGCTTAGAACTTCCTCTCTCACAGGTCAGTGAACTAGAGTGTCACTAAGGATCCAGCCTGGTGTCTGACTCATAGTAAATGCCAAGTGCAGTTCGGGTTTGCCAGCCCCCCACTTTAGCCTTTACCGTTCTTGTTTCCTTGCCTTCTGCTGTGGACCTCTTTAGTGACCTTCCTCCGTAACTGTGGCACACCCATGAGACTTGCTTTAACCAGGGTGCTGTCGCTAGCTGGGACTCAAGTACATGCTTCAGAACATCTGTTTCCACTTCCTTCTCCTGTGCCTCTGCACCTGTGTCCACGGTGTGCCCAGGCTGTCTTGCTAGAGCCACCCCAGCCTGGCCCTCTCAGGCCAGCAGAGATCCTGTTGACTCTATACATGTACCTGAGCCCAGTACAGATCGGCAGAGCTGCCCAGCAGACTGCAGATGTCTGAGAGTGTCCCTCAAGGTCACTTTGGTCCAAATGAGCCCAGCCCAGCCCAGGTCAGCAGGACTTACAGACTCTGAATCAAGTGTATATTCCCTGCAGTATATTCCCCTCTAACTTGTACCACACAATAAAGGGCACAGCTAGTAATAATCTGTGTTATGCATTCTTGCTTGTGGTGGGGGTCCATCTTCATTGTTGATTTGATTAGATCTAGACCCATGTAGGACACACGCCTCTGAGCATGCCTGTGAGAGTGTTTCCATAGAGATTTAACTGCAATGGGAGTATCCACCCTGAATGTGGGCATCAACATTCCCTAGACTGAATAAAAAGAAGGAAGCAAGCTGAGCAGCAGCTTCATCTCTTGACTTTCTGACTATGGACAATATGACCATCCACCTGATGGTCCTCACCATGATGGCCTGTATTCCATATTACATTGGTATAAACAAACTCCTCCTCCCTTCCTTAAGTGGCTCTCATCAAGTGCTTGTTTACAGGAACAAGTAAAGTAAATCATGAAGTACAGATTCTTCTAGATGATTCCTAGAGGACCCAAGACCCAAAGCCATAAACACTTATATTGGAAGTCCCCCCCTTGCCTTGATGTCTGTGAGATTATTTAACTGTTGTATTAGTTACTTCTTATGTTGCTACCACAAAATACTTGATCAAAGCAGTTTAAGAAAGGACATGCTTACTTTGGCTCATGGTTGGAGGGTGCCATCCATCACAGTGGAGGAAGGTGCCATGCATCATGGTAGGGGAAGCATGGCACAGAAACCCGAGGCATCGGCATCAGGAAGCAGAGGATGAATGTTTGTGCTCTGCTCACTTTCTCCTTTGTAGTCATTCAGTCCAGGACTTGGTCCACAGAATGGTACCACCCATATTTAGGATGGTTGTTCCCACCTCAATTCTTAAACAAACAAACAAAACAAAAACAACATCCAGAAGCAGGTCTCTTAGTTGATTCCAGGTTAACTATCACATATCTAAGCTGTATCACCTTGATACCAAAATATACCACTTTAAATTAAAAAAAAACTATGCATGTGAGTGTTTTGCTCACATGTATGTATGTGCACCATGTGCATGCATTGTCATTAGAGACCAGAAGAGGGCATCTGATCCCCTGGAACTAGAATTACAGATGGTTGTGAGACAGCATGAAAGAGCAGGTATTGCTCTTAACTCCTGAGCCATCTCCCCAGCCCCCAAACATAACTTTTAAGACATAATCTTCAACCCCTTGTCCCCACAGGCTCATGGCCTTCTCATAAGGCAAATGCCTTCAGTCCACCTTCAGAAGTCCTCTCCATCTTTTTTCAAATGCTGTTTCAAAGTTCGAATCTCAGCGGAGACTCAGGATGACGGCTCAGCTGTAAGCTCCTGTTACATCCTTCCAGCATACAATGATGCAGGATGAACATTGCCCTTCCCAGAGGGAGGGGTGAGAACTTAGCAAGGGTTGATCAGACAAAGGCAAGTCTGAAACTCAGCCAGACACCAAAACCCGAAGCCGCACGTCCACACCCGAGGCTTGGGATGGACTTGGGCGGACTTCCAAGGGTCCATCTTCTGCCTGCAGCACACCACATAGCCCCAGGATCGCTCCACTCCATGCTTGAGGCTTTCTCTGGCAGGCATCCCATTTCCGGCCTCTTCAGTATCCTGGGGTCACCACTGCAATTTAGGCCTCACCTTCACAGCTCCACTCAGGACCCTTTCAGGGTCTTCTCGCAGGGACTGCAACCCTGGAACAGACTGCCTAGGCTCAAAGGCTGTCTAGATCCAAGACTCCACAATCCCCTTAACCCTGCATCCCTCATGCCTGAAAAGCTAGTCTTTACGGATGACACTAAGGACAAAATCTGGACCCTTTGAAATAGAATTGCACCCACTTGCATGTGCTGACAGCCCTTCCCTAGGCAACTGCTTTGGAGCAGAGAACCTCTTTATACACGTGTTTAAGTTAAGCTCTCTCCTTTCAAGTAAATTTATGTTTTCACATATTGTCCCATGCAGCACAGACTATTTCTCCAATTTTTTCCCTTCTTTGAGATAGGGTTTCCCTGTGTAGCCCTGGCTGTCCTGGAACTCACTCTGTAGACCAGGCTGGATCACAGAGATCTACCTGCCTCTGCCTCCTGAGTGCTGGGGTTAAAGGCGTGGGCTACCACCACCACCCGGCAGTGTGGAGATATATTGTGTACCCTAATAAAATTTGCCTGAAGCTCAGAGAACAGAACAAGCCACTAGATTGAACACAGAGGCCAGACAGTGGTGGCATACACCTTTAATCCTAGCACTCAGGAGGCAGAGATCCATCTCAGTCTAGGAGAGAAAACAGAGCCAGGTAGTGGTGGCACACACATTTAATCTGAGTACTGGGAATCACACGGGCCTTTAATCCCAGGAAGTGATGGCTGGGTGGAGAAAGGTATATAAGGCATGAAGAGCCAGGAATGAAAGGCTTTTCTGCTGAGGAAGCTCATTTGGCTAGAGGCCTATCAGCTGAGGCTCTTTCAGGCTGAGGAGTTGGTGAGGTAGAGGTGGTGGCTGTGGCTTGCTCTGCTTCTCTGATCTTCAGGTAAACTTTATTAGGGTACACAATATATCACCACACGGCAGGATATTTCTGTCACAATTACACCCTCTTTTTCAGCTCCCACCATAGCTGCAACTTTAATCTCACCTGTGCTCTTTTCCTCGCTAAACTGGACATTAAAAATTATCTTTCGTCCTTATTTGTTATTTTTCACTGTAGACCTAGGTAAGAGCAATGAGCAATAACCGTGCTACAGCCTCAGTGCTGTCCTGCCTTGAAAGTTTCTCCAGCACACACTTAGTCCACTGCTTTTAAGTTCAGCATTACTGGAGTTCTCAGATATGGGCAGAATAAATGGCATCTATCCCGTACCTCGGTGGAGTCCTTACAGCTCTCTGAAATCTCATGAGCTGCACCTTCACCATCCATGTTTCTCTTGAACTTCCGGTCTTCCAAACTTCCACCAGAACAGCTAAGTGAGTTCTGTTTATAGCATTCAAGGGCTTCTCTACTCAGAAGATCTAAACATTTCCACATTCCTCCCATACACCAGATCCGAAGGCCTAAGAGCCACATGCTCGGGTTTATCTCGGCAGCAGCCCCCACTTCTTGGCGGCCAGTGTCTGCATCAGTTGCTTCTCTTTTACTGCAGTGAAATGCCAGACCACAGCAACATGAAGAAGAAAGGATTTGATTTGGCTCAGAGTTCAAGGGTGCACTCCATCATGGTGAGGAAGCCATGGTGCAGGGAGTGTGTGGTGGCAGATCACATGGCTAGGGTTCAGCTTACTTTCTCCTTAAATTCACTCTAGCACCCCAGCCTGTACAGTCCCTCACGTCTAATTAATCCTTCACACCTCAATTAATCCTTCCAGCAAACGCCCTCACAGACTCACCAAGAAACATATCTCTCAGTTGATCCCAGACCTCATTACGTTGACAGCCAAGATCAACCATTACATGGTGAACACACAAACCTCAAACTCTGAAGATGGTCCTTTGTAGGGAGCCGCTATTCAAAGATGGCGCTGGCTTCCTGGTAGCGTAGCTGTAAACAACTCCATATTTGGCTATGATGCACGAGTATGGTAATTGGCCTTATGTCCTCAGCCTATCCCGTGGCTCCCCGTGCTAGCATTCTGGCGGGACCCAATCACAGTACGGCACGTTTGCCTGATTCCCTATATAAGCAGCTGCAGTTTAGTCCTCGGGGCCACCCCTCACCTCCCGCTCTCCCTTAATCAAGAGGCGCTCCAATAAAGTGTGTTCTGAGAAGAATCCTTGAGTGGTGGTCATTCTTCCTCGCTGGCCGAGGAGCGCGCTGCAACTGGTGCCGAAACCCGGGAAGGAAACTTCGGACACCAGGTGAGGGGTCGAAGAGGATTCAGAACTCAACACACAGAGCGGTGACGTCAGTAAGTTCTTCAGGAACAGTGACGTCGGTAGTAAGTTCGCCAGGAACGGCTACGACGTCGGTAAGTTCTCCAGGTATGCTGATTACTGGGATTAATCCGCAGCCCTTCGCTCAGACATGGTAAACGGGTATCGGTAATGCGGGCGTTACCACGACAGTCCTTGGGCTCTGCAGTTTTATTTAGCTGGCACTGAAAAATGAGAATGTAAAAACAGGAAGTGATGTTGACTAGGCAAAGGGGATTGGATGAAGTGTGTGGGGGCAGGGATAAGTTACCTTCTCTGGCATCTTCTACCTTAAATCTTAGAGACGTCACAGCCCCCGAAATTAACCCTTCTCTGTGCCTTATCTATACAAATGTAATTCAAGAAAAGAAAGCAAGGAAAGATTAGGCCAAAGTAAGACCAAAACCCAGGAGGTCAAATACATCCTGTAGCTCATGGCATCAGGGCATGTGGCTACACAATCTGATGCCCAATTGGTCAAGCAGCCTCATCCTGGTAGCCTTCTGTTTGCAGTACCAGTGGGTGTCTCTTGGGCTGGCTCCATTTGGTGTCTGCAATTTTCATCCTCACATGGGCCATGCTCCTGGTCCTCCAGCATTGTGGGGACATCACTGCAGCCTCACCTTCACCATCACACCTCTGCACATGGCTCACTCGGAAGCTCTGTGAAGGGAATCTGACCCTGCTCCGGAGCGTCTGGCCTCATGGGCTTTTATCCAGAACCTTGGTGCAATCATCAATGACTCTATGACGCTTAAGTTTACCGCATGTCTGAAAAGTCACCACAGTGTGGACAATGTGAAGTTCTGCTGTGAGCTTGGACCACAGTGCAGCAACCTGTAGGCAGCTGCATACCTGAACCAGTGAAAACACTTCTCTGATGACTGTATTCAAGCAGAGTATCCCATGACTAGCATCTCAGCACCTCAGGTGTTCTCTATAAATGAAGGAGTGAGCAAATGGATTCGCATTCACGCACTCTAGAGCCTTCAGTGGCTAGGGCATTCATTTCAGGCACTTTTTATATTGTCTCTGTGACCAGCATTCAGCCTTTCCTTAATGGTGTCAATCTCTTTACCAATGACAGCTGTCCAGTCTGTGGGTCATTCCTTTCCTTGCCAAACTGAATCTTTCTCCAAATCTTTCTGTTTCACATTTTCATAGAATCTTCACTATAAATATGGCTGCAAGCATCCAGCTAGCCTGGCAAGTGCAGTAGAGACAACAGAAAACCTACTATGGAACAGTGTGGAAAGTGAGGCTTGACGTCCGCACGGTCCCCTGACCTCCACGCACACCGTGGCACATGCTCGTCTACCCCCTGTAAAAATCAGACAGACCCTGGACTGGCAAGATGGCTCAGGGGGTAAAGGATTTGGCCTTCAAGCTGCAACACCTAGTTTGACCCCCAGAATCCACATGGTGGGAGGAGAGAACTAACTTTATTCAATTGTCCTCTGACCTCCACAGGCATGAAATGACAGATGTGTACCCTCACATGTACACACACACACACACACACACACACACACACACACACGATGAATAGATAGATAGATAGATAGATAGATAGATAGATAGATAGATAGATAGATAGATAGATAGATAGATAGATATAATGATGATAAAAATACAGATCCTAGGGGCTGGGAGATGGCTCAGGGGTTAAGAGCACTGGCTGTTCTTCCAGAGGACCCAGGTTCATTTCCCAGCACCCACATGGCAGTTCACAACTGTTTGTGACTCCAGTTCCACAGGATCTGATACCTTCACACCAATGCACATCAAATGTTAAATAATTTTTTTAAAAAACAGACTTGTTTAAAAAAAAAAAAACAGATCCTGAAGGATGGCAGCTGGTGACTGGTGTCTTCATGGTTATCGGAAATAATATATGACCATGATGTGCCAGATGTGTTCTTTTCTGATTCTGTCTGATCTCTGCTTCCTGTGTGCTGTCACGATGTGACCAGCCGTCTCCAGTTGACTAAGTTATTCTGTTGCTGTGTCTTCCCTGCCATGACTGACTGAAGACTCTGCAAACTGGGACAAAATAAACCTCTCTTCTCCAGCTGTTTCTGTCTCGCGTTTTGCCACAGTGAGAAAAGTAACTAAGGTGAAACTTCCGTCAGGAAGCGGCTGTTGTGACCACCGTGTGGTTCTGTGGCAGGGGACAAAGGTGGCAGCTGCTCACATGGGGCAGTCGGGAAATGGCAAGCACAGTGGGCACCAGGGATGAGTATAACCTTCAAGGACCCATCCCGGTGGTCAGCACCCACTAGCCAGGCGCCAGGTCCTTAGGCTCCACAGTCTAGAGCTAGGCATTCAATGAGCCTGTGGGATCATTCCAGATTCAGACCACAGTAGGTCATTCTGGAAGCAATTATGAAGCGGCTCTAGCTGTGCACAGCCACTATTTCTCTGAGGTAGTACCATCAATATCCCCACTTCTCAGAGGAAGAAACTGAGGCACAGAGTGATCGAGTCACTTGCCTAGAGTTGCTGCTTGTGTTTGTGTTCACATGCATTTGTGTGTGTGCATGTGCATGGCATGCTCGCACACATGTGTCTGTGGAGACCAGAGGTCAACTTTAGGTTCAGGGAACACCTCATTAGCCCTCCACCTTGTTTTTTTGACATTAGGTCTTTCCCTGCCCTGAAGCTCATCTATTTGGCCATAGTGGCTGGCCAATGAGCCCCAAAGCCTTTTGTCTCCGGCTCCCCAGCATGGGGACCCAAAGTGTGCATCACCACACCCCAGCATGGGGACTGAAAGTGTGTACCACCACACCCCAGCATGGGGACTGAAAGTGTGTGCCACCACACCAAGCTTCTTGTGAGGATCATGGAAACTGAACTCAGGTATTTGCACTTGTGCAGCAAGTACATTTCGCGTTGACCTCTCGACTCTGGGGTTCATGGTCATGACCATTACAGCAACATGGGTTTTCAAAATCTACCCTTTGCAGGAAGCACCAAAGTAGCTTTGATCCTGAGTCCAGGTTAGCACCAGGGGTACTTTTCCTGTGACATCTCCCTTGATCTGGTTACCCAGAGGTCAAGGACACCTAGCTTCCCAGGAAGCCCCAGGACGTTGACCCTGGGAGGTAGAGTCATTTGTACAGCTGCCAAGTGAAGACACAGAGGTGAGCTATAGGACGTCCAGATGTCCAATGGGGTGTGCAGGCAGAAGATGGAGGGTCTTGGGCTTGCAAATGCAAATCTCTGTCGGGAGGCTCTCTTCTTTCATTACACTGTGGCCTGAGTGCTGGAACTTCCTCCCTCTTGGAAAATTGTTTCTCAGTTTGGTCCTTGACTTCTTGTTCTTGGGCTTGTCCATTGCATGGTGCATGACATGTCATGCACCTGAGCTAGTCCATCTTAAAGTGGAGTTTCCCAGACACTGCGGCCACAGGCTCCTTTTTGTGGCCTTGGGATAGTCTGCCCAAGAGCGACCCAGCTGGCCCGTAGATTCTCTGGGCAAAGTAATGTCAGGGAACATTTCCCCATTGGCTTATTGTGTCCAGAATTCTGTTGATCCATGTATTTGACAGCCTGGTCCTTTGTGTGTGCTGGGGAACACTGAGAAGCAAGCTTGAGGCCCAGGCTCACCCCGATGCAAGTGTGGAGTCCACCACTGCACACCGGAGGCGTATGGGTGCACACGGGTTCCTGGCCAGCCTGGGCTACACAGAGTTCCTGGGTCTCAAAACACCAGATGAGCCTTTGCCCCAGAGCTTATACTCCAGGCAGCTAACAAGTAAACAAAGGAGTGAATGAGCTTCACTGGCTGAGAATGCTGTGAGTAGAGATTAAGGAGGACAAGGGAGGAGACCTGAGGTGTGATCGGGAGGGAAGAGGAAGATTGCATTTTGCAGCCCTTCTCTGTCTCTTCCAGGTCTTACTTTTCAGCCCCTCTACTCCAATGTTCCCGGAACCCAGAGAGTATGGCACAGGTGTCTTGTTGCAGGCTGAGCTCTTAGCGGTCCCTTACCCTCAGGACTTGTGCAGCCCTGAGTCTCTGCACTCACCACTGTTCACCAGAAAGAGAGGCCTTTTTGTGTAAGGATGCCAGGAGTGTTTTCCCTGTGGCATGGAGTAGTGGGAAGCTCTAGCCTTCCCATCTAGCTCCTGGGAAGTAACCTCCAGCTCTTGGGGTTCCCCTGGAGATAGGTGCATTCCTGTTATCCAGCTCTCAGACAATACTCCATGGACTATGCTAACAGGTGACTCACAGTGGTCCCTGGCTGGAGGAGGCTGACTAGGTGGTTCAGGGTGGGGCTTGTCTACACCAGGAAGCTGCCCAATGCCAGCCCAGTCCTGGGGAGTGGAGGATCTAGAGGTCAAGTTCGGCCACGACTCTTCCATCAGACCTAAGTCACGAAGCTGTGTCGAATCTCTGGACATAGATGCTCCTGAGCACGGTCACAAGCTTGTGTCAGAGGGGGACCATTCCTAAGGAGGAAGGAGGCTTCCCCAGGGCAATGCTCCAATGCCTTCCACTGTAATAAAACTGGACTCAGAGTGCAAGTCTTCCCAGTGATTATTCAATTTGATGAGGATTCCCAGAGAGCTGGTCTGGAGTGAGGGCAGACTTGGGTGCAGACTATACCCTTGGTCTGTAAAATTTGGTCCCACTCCATACGTATGAGTGAAATATTAAATGTGTGGGTTTATGACAGCAGGACAGAACTACGAGCCCAATGTTTAATTGTTTACAATATTTTTTTTATTTGGAGGGGCACTTATGGAGACGAGATGTCAATGTTGGGTTTCATCTCCTACCCCACTCCACCGTGTCTTCTGAGGCAGGTTTCTCACCGTTTGACCAGGACTGGCTGGACAGTGAGCCACAGGGATCAGTCTGTCTCCGACCCGACACTCCCAGCACTGCAGCTACAGCACCAGGGCACATCCAGCTTTTGCATGGGTTCTAAGCACCAGTGCCCTGGTCTTCATGCTTGCATAGAAAGTACTTCTGCCGCAGACTCATCTTCCTATTCCGCATAGTCTGGCCCAGCCTGGAACAGAAGTCCCAGCCCACAATGTTGCTGTGGCTCTCACTCCGGACAGGACAGGCCCTCCATCATTGCTTTTCTTTGGCACAGCCAACTTGGGCAGGGACTTCTGTGAATGGGAAGCAGAGACAAACGACCCTGTCACATTCAGACACGTCCTATATGCAGGGGCTCCTCACACGCCAGGGTCACCCGGGGTCTATTCAGACTTACTGGTCCCCGTCAGAGAGGCATTCACAGGGCTGCGGTTGTCACTTGCTCTGATGGATGACCCAACTGGCCAGCCCACAGGCACTTTCTAGTTCACTTCCCTGGTTCCTGAGGTTTGGAGGGGGGCAAGTGACTTTCCCGGGTCATCCAGCCAATGGGGAAGGAGAGCACAGTGGGAGCCTAGCTCAAGGCGGTCAGCCAGCAGCAGTGTCATGACGCAGGGCCAAAGACAACTTGAAGTCCTTGCAGGGAATTTCAGTAGGCATTTATTTGGGGGGGGCTTGGAAGGCTGTGTTCTCATTTACATTTACTTGTGCATGTATTTGGAGGCCACGCACGTGCCACAGTGCTCGTGAAGAGGTCAAAGGATAACCTCTAATAGTTGGTTCTCTCCTTCTGCTTTGGGTGTCCTAGGGATCAAACTCAGGTTGTCAGGCTTTTTTTTCCCCCCAAGACAGGGTTTCTCTGTGTAGCTTTGGTGCCTGTCCTGGATCTTGCTCTGTAGACCAGGCTGGCCTCGAACCCACAGAGATCCATCTGGCTCTGCCTCCTGAGTGCTGGGATTAAAGGCATGCGCCACCACCGCCCGACTGCTTGGTTATCTTTTGAGCCATCGTGCCAATCCACTTTTGAATATTCCCCCCTCCCCCCCCCCCCAGAATCCCCTTGGAAGTCGCTAAGCATTCTGGGATGAAAGAGTCTTAAGTAATTGCAAATAGCTGACAACAGCTGGCTTCTGTAGTGGGTAGCTGTTTGAGCCATGCCCTGAAGCACCGTCTCTGGTGAGGGAGCAGGTAACTGTTACACCTGCCTATGACCTTGAGGTACATGACCCTGGGGCGTGGCCACTCGGGGCATCCTTAAGACCTGGGATGCACGAAGGCGGCTCTCTCATTGCTACCTCGTGGTTTTGGATGCTGGGATGGACCAAGAACAGCGTTGGACCGTGCCTCCCCCTTCCAGGATCCTTCCATGAATTCCTTAATTCTGTCTTGTGAGTTAACCCCCAAGTAAATTCCTTTGATCATTAAGTGGACTCCTTGGATTGCTAGTGATTTAATCCCATTATCTGGGGCCCAACTCCCCCATGTGGGAGGGTGGGTTGGCCATTCGAGGCCTTCTACCCAGCCAGACAGCTTCCAAGGATCCCCACCCACAGGCTTCGTGAGCAGCCAGCGTGATCTCAAACAGCTGCCCACTCCAGGCTTCCTTCATCTTCTTCACCTTCTTGGCAAGAGGGCAGGAAGAAGCCCAAAATGCATGCCTGATGTCGGGTCCTGGTCGGGGAGAGGCTCTCTGGGAGGTGTTTGCAGATCAGTCTGCTTCATCCATTTTACCCCTGAGGAGATGTGACTTGACCTCCTGTCAGTCTGTCTACCGCGAGTCTGGGCTCTACCCCTCGCAGCTCAGTGATGGGCATTCCGGCCCCTTCATTGTTCTGGGCCTAACTTACCCCATTTGTTAACTAGGAATAATACATCTGTTCACCCGCCTGGTGTAAAACCGGCACAGTCTAGATTCCAGTCTTTGAGCTGACAGACCCTGGGGAGGCCCAGAGAGATCATAGTTACCTCAAGTTGCCCCACCCTCTCTCTTGGGGCTAGAGTTAGCAGCGGTTTTGTCTGTCAAGGGCTCCTGGACCAAGGTATCCAGACACTTTGGGACCGCAGACACAGAGGCATTGCCATCCCAGCAGGAGTGTGCATTCTTCCTTCCCCATCCCTGGCGTCTGGAAACTCATCCCTGCTGCCCTTTCTTCTCCTTAGGAAAAGGAGGCCAAAGCTGAGCCCCTCCTCTGGGGACAGCGGGGAGTGGGGAGGTGGGGGGGGGAGTCTCAGGAAAGGCGAGGAAGCTCTGGCCCTTCCCCATACCAACCACAAACACACCCGCCTCCATTCTCACCCGCTTCTCCAGCTGGCGGTCACGCAGGGTGGAGGGCCCCCGGGAACATTCCCTGGAGACCAGCCTGGAGCCAGCAGACAGTGCCCCAGGCCTTGGCGGGGGCTGAGTCGCAAGATGTTCCTCTGGGGCCTCAGCTCAGGGAAAGATGTGCTGAAGTGATGTCTGATGGTGTGGCACTACCCTGGTGGGCTGTGCTTTCCAAGTGACATGCATGCCTGGGTTCAAGGCTGCCTTGGCCCAGGGAAGGATACTAGAAGGTTAAGTACCCAGAGGTGATGAGCGAATTCGGGAATGTAGGCTGGAAGAGAGAATAGTGTTCCAGACTTAGAAAAGCTCTGCCACCTCTACCGATCCTCACTCTTCCTGAAGAAAGCAGCGGATGCATGCTGGCCTGACAAAGACAGCCAGGAGTCTGTTTAGGAAATCGGACAGTGTCTTGGCTGTCTTCTCCAGCTTCTCACCCACCAGCAGAAACCGTGAACCAGACCCATAGGACGTGGGCTCCAACCCCATCCCATGATGCTCGACACTCTTCCTATGACTCCAGAAAGATGTCAAGAGTGGCAAAGTTGAAATACAGGTAAAAATAGAAAATAGTAACCACCTTCCTCGAACCCTGGGGAGAAACATCACTCTGCTTTCCTCCTAGACATAAAAATATGTCTAAGAAATAAATCAGGACAGTACAAGCTGAGGTCTGTGGACTTATTACCCAGTATGAAGAGAGAAGTGGAGACAATGAGAGGAGGCACTTAGAAATTGATGCCCCAATTCGACATTGCCACTGTGTGTGTGTTTACATTTTTATTTATTATCGTTTATTTGTTGGGGGGTACCATGGTACACATGTGGAGGTCAGAGGACAGCTTTCAGGAGTCAGTTCTCTCCTCTCATCATTTGGGTCCTGAGGATGGAACTCCTTTGTCAGGTATGGTGGCAAGCTCCTTTTCCATCTAGGCTACCTCGCCAGTCCCAAACTATCACTACAGTTTTATTATGTGTTCCAAAATACCAACTTGAACAGATTGGAAGGGACAGAGTGGTCCTGCAGCCTGGCTTCTTTGAGAAGCACAGATGCCTGTTCGCTGACTTCCATATCCTGTCCTGTGACCTCTGTCTGGTCCAGTCTGTATCCCATGTCTCCCTGACTGCTCGGGTGTCTTCCGTGGCTGCTCGCCATGGGTGGGATCTTAATAATGAAGCGGAAGATGGCTTTGAGCCCTCAGGGTTCTGAGCTAAATCTGGCCCAAGTCTTTGTCATCTGCTCTGTGCCTCAGTGTCCTTATGCCCTTAGATGAAGTTTCAGAGATCAGAATTCCATGGCAAAGAGGCACAGGCAAGGGCCCTCTAGTAGTTTTGACTCTGTAGCTCCATCCAGTGCTATGAAGGAAAGCCTACTGCGTCCACCCACACTGAGAGCTCGGGTGTTGACAGCAGGCTTCACTGTAGGGCCCATTGCACAAAGCTACTGCCTCTTGTGACGACAGCCTTCTACATACCTGGAGACCACAGGCTTGGCCCTTCTCTAGCCTCCAAAGTCTCAGTTCTTTCAACCACTTCTCATGGGTACTCGACCACAGGAAGACCCAGCATGGGTCCTATGGACCACTGCTTCTTTAGGATGCTAATTGGTACTTACCAACGAAAGGTTTTATGTTGCAATCATCTGAGAAATTGGTGAATTCAATCCAAGATGGTCTCTGCTGAGGACTTCCCAGTGTGTGTGTGTGTGTGTGTGTGTGTGTGTGTGTGTGCGCGCGCGCGTGCGCGCGCGCGCATGCGCGCGCATTCTTGAGAGGGGGTCTCACTATGCAAGTAAGGCTGGTGAAATTTACATCCTTCTGCCTCAGTCTCCTAAGTGCTAGGATATCTGGTGTGGCCACCAAGCCTGGCTAACATATATCCTTTGTCAATAGTAAAATGCTGGAGAGTTCCAAGTGTCCTCAGCTTATCCAACCACAGAACTCTTGAAGGAGGGGCAGCTCGTAGGAGACAGGGAGGATGGATAGTGCTTTATCTTGGCAAGGTGTATTCACACTTTTCGGGAGCCACAGAACTATTTCTGAGGAGCATGTTCTCTGGGAAACTTCAACTCATGTAAAGCAGATTA
The DNA here is from genome assembly GCF_049852395.1 of Peromyscus maniculatus bairdii. Lineage (NCBI taxonomy): Eukaryota > Metazoa > Chordata > Mammalia > Rodentia > Cricetidae > Peromyscus > Peromyscus maniculatus. Next base: position 70,576,268 of record NC_134855.1, read on the forward strand.
AAGTGAAATGGGACAGCAAGGGCCCAATTGTCCCTAGAGGGCCCTTGGGAAGGCCTGGAGGCTCCTAGGGACCCACATGAAGAACATGGTTCCTCTTCTGTTTCCCCTCTCCCACCAGGAATAATTTAGAAGGGCAGTGTCGAGGCAGACAGCTCTAGAGACACTTGTTGAGGAACGCAGGTCAGACCTTGTGCCCGGCGCACAGCTGCAGATGTTAAGAAGGCCCATTCCCTGCCCCTGGTAGTTCAAGTGTGGTGTGCGAGCTGTATAGACTCCAGCAAAGAGAAACACAAGCAGAAAGTTCTGACTGTGGCATACGTCCATTCCTGCCTTCCTTCTTCCAGTGACATCACTGACCATGTGCCACGGGTAAAGTCCATTGTCTGGCCCATCAAGCTGTTCCAGGGCCCTTGCTGGCCAGGAAGTCCCACTCTTTCTGGTGTCAGTGGCTGGTCTGGGATGGTGGTGGGTGCCTGTGGGGACCACAGAATAAGGATTGGCACATGACTGTAGCTAGCAGTGTCCCCTTTCCTGACTGTATCCCCCTGCAGAGGCACTCCATCCAAGGCACGGCAGGGTGAGCTGAGCCAGCCTGCAGGAGATGGAAGGTTGAGAGACCAAAGGCCAGTGGCCTACTGCAGGCCTGAACTCTTCAGTTCTTCGAAATAATCAGCTTGCCTTGGGTGCACCACTGTAGCTGACCCACCTACCTTCCTTCGTTCCTTCATTCCTAAGACTCACTGTGTAGCCCAGGCTGGCCTTAAATTCCCTGTGTAGTCAAAGGTGGCCCCAAACATACTCTGCAGCCCTGGCTAGACTCTTAACTTACTGTGTAGCTAAGACTGGCCTTGAACTTACATCAGTCTTTCTTCATCAGCAGCCCAAGTGTAGCATTATAAGCCTTGAGCTTCCACACTCTGCTCTATAAACTGACTTCTTGGCATTTGTTGTCAGAGATCATTGGCCAGTTCAAGTAAAGGAAGGGGTTAATGAGGAAGACGGCTTTCCCCACGGGAGCATCAGAGAGGGCGTTCCAGAGAATGTTAAACTGGACTGTCACTTGTGAGGATGGAAAGCCTCCAGGCAGGAGGTAGGAAGGGTGAAGTGGTGACCTTAGAGGGATGGGATGTGTGTGTGGTATCTTGGTTAAAGGGCAAGGGGGTGGCTTGAGGTCACCCAGGTCTGGTCCTGGGGCAGCGTTTTGTACCTAACAGTCAATCTCTACAGCTAAGCTTCCATTCTTGGCTGCCAGGTTCCTGGCATCTCATTTGACTCATGTATATTCCCACTCTTGCTTCCTGACCCCCACCATGTGGTCTGGTCTAGCCCACTGACTCCCAAGCCCTGGTCACAGTCTTCATTTCCTGCACTGTGGGGCAGCTAGCTTGCTAAGGATCCCTTCCTTAGATGTACTCACTGCAGTCTGTAGATATTCACACTGAGGTGTAACTAGCGTGCTAAGAGTCCCTTCCTTAGTTGTACTCACTGCAGTCTGTAGATATTCACACTGAGGTGTAACTAGCTTGCTAAGGGTCCCTTCCTTAGATGTACTCATTTCAGTCTGATACTCACACCGAGGTATAACTAACTTCTGGAGTCCTATCAACCTAAGAAATAGTGGCCTTTTATAAACGAGGACATATTTATCCAAATGGGTCCCTGACTGTAGGATTCCTGGAAGTTCAACAATGAGATAATAATTTCCAGACCAGCTGGAATCTGTCCAGGGCCTTCTCCCCCGAAACGGGGCTAGGTTTTCTTCTTTTATTCGATCTATTACCTTGATTTAAAATAAAAAAAAAAATATCCATTCTGATATGATAAATGGGAAGAACCCAAAACATCCATGAATGGTTCTCACCAAGAAATGTCAATGTCAAACCAAGTCTTGAAAGTTAGCTTCAAGTTGGCAGGAAATACAAGTTTTGAGGGAAATTCTAGGTGACTCCAGGAGGAAGAAACTATTTGCAGAAGTGAGGACGCTGCCTCCCAACGGCCAGCCACAGGCCTGTGGTCTCCATCTGTTCTGCTGACTGAAGCCTGGGTGGCTTAGGGGTGGTAGGGACTCACTGCTCAGATTTCTGGAGTCTAAAAGCCAAGACACAGGCCCAGGATGACTTGGTTTAGGGTGAGGGTCGCATCCAGGGTCCTAGATAGCTGTCCCCACTGTCCCGGCACTGTGGCAGGAGTGTGATGTCTCTCCGAGGGCTCTTGTTACAAGGATACTATTCTCATTGCCCAAATCACAGACCTTGTGACCTGGGCTCCCTAGTACCCCCCATCTAATGCCATCACCTGGTGGATTGGGCACAAATGTTCAGACGACAGTCCAGGGATATGAAGGAGTGCGGATGCTTTCAGCCAGATCTGACCACCCAAGTTTGGTCCCCGAGCCCCACATGGTGGAAGGAGAGAACTGAATCTCATAAGTTGTATTCTGACCTCCATAAGCACGCTACGGCATGTGCACACACAGATACAAACAGACAGACAGACACATCAACCATAATTTTTAAGTTAGGAGAGAATATCTTGAGATTTAAAGACGTGAGAGACACAGCAGCCAAATTGATCCAGTTTAAACAAATCAGCTATTAAAAGACATCTTTTGTTTAGTCATCATCATCATCATCATCATCATTATTTTGGGACAGGCTCTCACCGTGTAGTTATGGATGGCTTCGAGTTCACTATGTAGACCAGACTGGTGACAAGCCTTCAACACATGGCCTTTGGGGACATTCAAGATGCAGACAAAACAAGAGCTATTGCATTCCTGTGGGCTCTAACTCACCACACCATCTCCCACACACAGCAGCTGCCCATACCTGACCCACACCCTGCTCCAGCTTTCTGATGAAGGGGGCTCCATATGGACCTCAACTCCCATCCCACCCCACAGACCAGCTCTGACTCTAGGAGATGTCAGCAGCCTCCCACCTGCTCCAGCTCCATTCAGTTCCTTTCAACCATTTTGATTTTAATGCAGCTTTACTTTGTGGAGTTCATGAAACACTGAACATCAGCCTGGTGACGTTATCACAAACCACATCAGTTAAGTCCTGAACCTCACCCGCTCTGTCGCTGTTCAGATCCATGTACAATGTATCAGAATTCTAATCCTCGTTCACTCAAAACTCTCACGTCTGGAGTTTCTTGTACACTGCCTGGAGTTCATGAAAACTGCATGTTTCAACAAGTTCAAGGAGGTAGGGCTGTGGGCGGCGCCGGGGACTCAGCAGCTCTGAAAGAACCTCAGGCAACTGAATGCCGCAGCCCCAGCGTAGCATCTTCAAAGACAATGGCGGAGCCTGTGGCGCCACTGGGAGTCTAAAACTGTTTTTGAGTGACAGGATCTATCATTACAGGGGAACTTAACCCAGAATCTTAAACCCAAGACAGACGAAAGAAGAAGCTCGGAGGAAATGAGGGTGTAGGACCAAGGTCATGTCCGCAGGGCCTCCCTCACGCTGAGGAACCAGGTTGGGAAACTTTTAGAAAGGCCATGGTGAGTCCCAGGACATTTGTTCCTGGGCTTCCTCCCTAGGCAGTTAATGCAAGGTTTCCCATGTGACAGTAGAAAAGCAAAGCCTCCCGAGTCATGATCAGAAGTGCAAGAATGCCTTTAGCATTCTTCTATCTTGTCCTCCCATGAAAGCAACTTAAATATGACATCAAGGCAGAGAACACTCTCCATGTGACAAGAAGCAACACTGTAGTTTCCAAGTAGGACTCACCAAACCCATCATTTGATGTGGGCGTTGTTTTAGTTACTCTTCTGTTGCTGTGATAAAATTCCCTGATGGAAACAACTTGCAGTTTATTGTGGCTCACCATTCGAGGTGAGAACCTGGTCTTGCAGGGAAGTTGAGGCAGCAGGACCTTGGGGCAGATGGCCACATTGCAACCACAGTCAGGAAGCGGAGAGATGAGTGTTGAGTGAATGTATGTACGTAGGTGTATGCATGTGTGTGTGTGTGTGTGTGTGTGTGTGTGTGTGTGTGTGTGTGTGTGTGTAGCTCATGATCCCAGCATAGGGAATGTTTCCCCCAACATTCTTCCCATTTCAGTGAACCTAATCAAGATGACTCCTTACAGGGTGCTCAGGGGAATGTAATTCAAATAATTCCATGTGTCATCAGTTTGACGGTGGAGATTAACCATGACAGGTATGAAATGGAAAGACACATTGAAGAGCAGAGATTGTGTACTCCAAGAGCTGGTGCTCATACTTTTTCAATATTATTCAACTGCTGAAAAAAAATAATTATCAAGGAATAAGTAGATCTAGCCTGGCCTATAATCTCAGACACTAATGATGCTGGAGCAGGTAGGTCACAAGTTCTAGGTCATCTTGGGCAGTTTAGTGAGACCTTATCTCAAAATAAAAAGTAAAAAGGGGGTTGAGAACGTAGATCCATGGTAAAGTGCTTGCCTAAGAGGCATGAGTCCCTGGGCTCCAATCCCAGTACCAAAGAAAGAGGAGGGGGGAAGGGAAAAGGAGGCGGGAGGAAGGACAGAAGGAAGCAAGGATTGTGGGAAGGATGAACACTGTGGACCTAAAATAGAGCACTCACTTCATGTTTTTATATTTTGAGTTTTGTCTTTGTCCTTAACTATGTTACTATGTTTTACAAATCTCTCTCTCTCTCTCTCTCTCTCTCTCTCTCTCTCTCTCTCTCTCTCTCTCTCTCTCTCTCTTTCTCTCTCTCTCTGTGTGTGTGTGTGTGTGTGGTGTATGGGGTGTGTGTGTGTGTATGGGTGTGTGTGTGGTATATGGGTGTGTGTGTGTGTGTGTGTATGTGTGTGGTGTGTGTGTGTGTGTGTGTGTGTGTTACACAAGCCACAGCGCATGCGCAAAGGTCAGAGGGCAACTTTTGGGAGCTGATTCTCTCCTCCCGCCTTGTTGAGGCGTTTCTGCCATGCTGCGTTTTCCAGGCTAGCTGGCCCCTGAGGTTCTAGGTGACTCTCCTGTCTCTGCCTCGCAGCTCACTGTGGGAGGGCTAGGATTACAGAAGTACCCTGCCACATCTGGCTTTTTGTGTGGGTTGAGGAGAATGAACTAAGGTCTTCAGACTCACACAGGGCTTTTACCCACGGAGCCATTATCGGCCACAGCCCATTATCGGCCTCTTGAATTTTTTAAATTATATTTATTTAGTGTCTGTCACAGTGTGCATGTGGGAGCCAGAAAAAAAACAAAAACAAAAACAAAAACACCAAACAAAACCCACCACTACCACCACCACCAACAAAACCAAAACACTTGTGGGAGTTGGTTTTCCCTTCCATCCTTTGCGTCCCGGGATGCCAACATCGGGCACGGCTGCAGGTGCTCTTACCTGCTGAGCCGTCCCGACATCTCCTTTGCCACGTTCTTGGTGTGTTTTCAAGCTGTACCTGTTTATGGGGTGGTGCTGTGTGGCAAATGAACAGCTCCAGGGGGGTTGTGGGGAGGACACGGGATGCCTGCCTTCCGTCTCCGTCCATGCTCACTTCTCTGTCCTGGCAGTCTGTCTGTAACTGTCCCCTCCCCCAGTTCTCCATGCCGTGGACTGTACAGAACCGTGCTGAGGGACCAGCACATGTCCTCCCAGTCCATCTGTCCATTCCTCCTCTCTCCTTCCTCTGGGGACATTCTCAGGCTCCGGGACCACTCTTTGTCCACCCTTAGGACAGCCACACGAGTGACAACATCCATATGTGTCACTCTTGTCTATACCTAGTTCTTAACTCTCCTCTCTATCTATCCCCTTAAGATCCCTTGTGACCCCCACCTCCCAGAATCCTGCTCACTGTTCCCCAGTCCTCCAGGGAGCTAGAATCTTGTCTGGAAGAGCCTGACACATCCTCATCCTCCATACCTCACTACCCACTGCTGCTGGAAGGAGACACCAGATCATACTCTGCCTCTACTTACCACACTCAGGTAGCTTCTGTCCACTTAAAAGCAACTGCAGAATGCCTTCCCAGATGTCGAAGACTCCGTGTCTCCATGTCCCACCACGACCACCCACCAGCTCCCTCTGGTGCCCAGGTTGCTCGCTGATGGCTGATCAAGGCAGCTTCTGTCCAAACTGTCTTCCTGTCACCCACTTAGTTGCCGGGGCCTGCTGTCCTTCTTTGCTGTCCAGTGTTGTTCTTCCCGTTTCGTGCCATCATTTAGAAAGATGAGAGGTGAGAACAAGGGGCCCACTTTGTCTGCTGTGCCACCACCCAGTCCCAGATCAACGGGGCCCGACACAGAGCATTCTGGGTTATTTAACAACTAAAGAACCCGGCGCTGTGTGACCAGGGTAACTCTGAAGTCTCTGTGTGTTTCCTGGCCTTCACAATGGGATTCAGGCTCAGTCAACACTTTATACAGCCCGAGGTCTCATACAAACAATAAAAGCTCAGAACCTCTTCTGATGGGTGGTAGCATGGATAGTCCTTTCTTGTGACTGACATCACTTGGTTGCTTTGTCCCCAACAACATGAATCAGCTCTTCCCCACCCAGCCGGGCCTAGCGAGGGCTTGAGGAGGCCTGACAGTCACAGGAAATGGGGTCTACCTGGGAACTGGCCTTGCTCCTAGCAGTTTCAGGAAACCGCAGGCCTCCCAACATGTGCCCCTGACGCTCCAGGGGGAGGAAGAAGCTCCCGACAGGGAGGGGATCCTTGTCTTGTGGTTGGGCTATTCTTGAGTCTTGGAATGTTGCTCTCCTGGTGCTGACAGCCTCCACCTCTCCTGGTGGTGCCAGGCCCTCGTGCCAGGCCTCCGGAGCCTCGCTTGGTGGGTGGCGAGGGCTTCCGCAGCCCACCTGGGTTACGGCAGGCATGCTGAGCATGTGGCACTGGGCGCTCCTCTCTGGCTCTCCCTCCCCCTGCTAAACAAAAGCTTCCTGTTGGGGTGGGGACCAAAGCATGCTTTTGATTGAGGAGCAGGCTCTAGAGTCCCAAGGACGAAGGGGCGCCAGGGCCTGGCTGGATGCCTTTCCCACAGGCCCGTGGCAGTAGAGGAGACCCCCTGAACATTCAGAGCTGTAGCGTCTTTGTCAGGCCGGGATAGGGACAGCTTTTCTACCCCATTCTTTCTCTCTGCTCTGGCTTCAACTGCTGGTCTCTGACCAGCTGCGCCCGTTTTTCTGTCCCCGTCATCCGGTTTATTGTTGACAGAATCTTCCAGAGACTGTTAGACCCCTTTCCCCCTGGACTGTCCTATCACTCAACAAGCACCGTGTCACCGTGCTCCTTCTGTCTTCGCTGTGGTTTCCATTTGCCACCTTCAGCCCCCTGGTTGCCATGACGACCATGGCCTTGGTTGTTTTGCCACAGAGACGGTTCCTAGCAGCTACTGTTCTTTGTTTCACAGCACAGAGAAGCGAGTCCAGAGATGGTGAGTAGCTTGTCCAGAGTCACACAGCTGGGGTGGGAGCATGATTGATGCCAGAAGTCGGCTCCGTCCCCAAGTCACATGGCTTCCCAGGGCAGAGTTCAAACAGAAATTGTGGGTCCAAATTGGCAAAGCTGTTCAAGTCCTGGTCCCACCCTCTCTGCCTTGTGACTTTTGTCAGAGCACTTGACTTTTCTGTGACTCGGGGTGTCACACACGAGTGATAAGGACCCGACTTGCCTCCCGGGCTGTGGTGACGACGGCATGGGGTAGACATGGGGTGATGTGTGAGGGACAGGTTAGGAACCACAGGTGTCCCGGGCCTAATACGAGGGACTGTCATTGCTTTTGACAAAAAAATCACCCAAGGGAAAGAACCAGGCAATACAGGGGCACGGTGCAGGGATACCTGCCCGAGACAGTGTGGCTTTAAATAAATAAAAATAAATGCCCTGTTACTTTGGGAATCTCCATCCTGCTTCAGCTTCCTGCATGCTGGGATTGTGTGAGTGTACTGACACACCCAGGTAAAACAATTTTAACTCTGTGGAAAGTCACAGAGAAGGTGCTGGGAGTGTGCACAGCCCCCCCTTCCTTTGTCATTGGAATCTCATGTCACGGTGCAGTGATTTGTCACGCAGAAATCAACATGGTTTGACACTGTTCACTCATCCACCTGCTCTATTCATCTTTCTCATGTTCTCCCATCCTTGTCCCCAACCCACGATTCCATGCTGCCTTTCGCCAGGGTAGTTTTGAAGGATGGATAGGAGTCTGTTCAAGGCTTCGGCATTCCAGGCATGAGAGAACACACGCGAGGGCCATCGACCAAAACATGCTGTTTTCACAGAACAGGATGCATGGAATGGATCACCAGGGACCAGGTCACAGTTACTCAAAAGAAAGTGATCCAAAGCAACAGGATTTCTCATCCTATAGCTCTAGATATCAGACACAGGGCTAAAGGCAGGTCACTTCCACTGGAGGCTCCAGGAATAAAGAAATTCTTGCCTTTGCCAGCTCCTGGCCCCATCCTGCACCCTCAAAGCCAGCTGGCCACATCCTCTAACCACCCCAACCCGTCCCCATACTGTTTTGATGCTGTTTTTGTTTTTTTCTCCTACAAGGACACAGTGATGACAACAGGTCCCCTCTACCACCAAAGCCACCTCCTCAACTCAAGACCTTTCAACTGACTCTGTCTGCGAAGTCCCCTGTGTCACAGGAAGGAACATGGTCACAGATTCTGGGGATTGGCACATGGGCATCTTTGGGGCTGTCAGTCATCCTTCTAGAAGCTCTTTATCACCCTGATTGGGAGCAAAGGCTTGAACTCCATAGACCCGGGTTTGAATCCATGCCCTGTCATTTCTTGTACCTGTTGCTGCTTAATCTCTCCATGCCTCCATTTCCTCATCTTCAAAGCATGTCTAATAAGTGAAGTTACATCAAGGGTTGTTGGGAATTCAAGTGATCCCAGGCTTTCTAGCTGAAGTTCTCAGGCTAACGCACACACTCGAGTACATGCATATGGAGTCACACACACACACACACAACACTCGAGCACATGCGTATGGAGTCACACATATACACACACTCACACACACACACATACGCTCTCTCACACACACATGCACACACAGTAGCAGCTCAGAGCCCTCAGGAATGCTAGGGATACAGTGTGAGAAAATTTTAGAACCAGAAGAAACAGTAGCTGAAACCACCCTCTAAGACATGCCTGGAGAGGCTCTACCATGTCTCTTCCAGTGCTGTGTGCCCAATACCTGCAATGGGCACTTCAGCCATGGGGCTGGATCCTCCACTGAATGTGAGCCTGGGCAGGTGTCAGATTGTAAGGCTCTGTCCACATGCCTACTTTCTGGTTGTAAGACCTTCTGGGAGGAAAAAAGGGCCCGGCTTTCTCAGCTTTTCAGTGGCTGGCTCTTTTCCCTCTTCAGGCTAGGGCAGAGGTGGGGACTTCCTCAAACATGAAGGGAGATCTGCATGCACACTATGCCAGTAGTTCTTATTGCTCCAGGCTGAGGCTACACACACACACACACACACACACACACACACACACACACACACACACACACACACACACGCCTCCTTCTGTAGCAGTTGCATCCTGAAGTCAGACTGGTCCTGGTCAGACTCACCAGGGCACAGTCCTCTGCCTCAGTAGTCTCCACAGATGCCAGCTAAACATATTTCCTGGGTAGCCATTGCTTGGGGGCCTTTCTGAAGCTGGGGAGCCCACACAGCCAACTAACTCTGTCTGCTTTTGTAGGATAGAGGAGAAAACTTTAGGGAGCAGGAGCAGTAGGAAAAAGGCGTGCCAAAGATGTTTTTAATATGCATGAGACTGTGCAGCCAAGCCAGGGGCCTCTGCCCGGCTTCCAGGCGCGTTCCCGCCCCAGACAGGCTGATGATTTGAAGGGAGCCGCGGTCAGACTGTATACCTGTCATCTGCCTCTCCACACTAGCCTGCCTCACTTGCTCTAATGAGGCCTGACACCTCGGGAATCCAGTGGGTGCAGAGCAGTCACAGAGGGCACAAGGAGCCAGAACAGCCTGTTTCAGCCACTTGGGCTATCCTGGGAGGTGGCCAAGCAGCAGGAGGAGCCCAAAGCCACCTCTGCTCCAAGATCTGCCTTGGCCAGTGGCTGGAGGGACAGTGAGAATCACATCATCTCCATGCTCCTCGGTGTCCTTGGCTATAAAATGGGTTGTAATCAGGTATGTTGGCACATGTCTATGATCCCAGTATTCAGGACCCTGAGGTAGGAAGATTGCTACAAGTTTAAGGCTAGCCTGGGCTACATAGTGAGCACCAGACCAACTGCATTTGCATAGTAAAATCCTTTCTCATAAAACCAAAACGTAAATGAATTTTAATAGCCTCACAGAGATTGACGGAGAGAAATGGAGACTTCATGACACGGATCTGATATGACAACATGGTAAATATCCATGATAAACATCACCACCAGCCTGGCTGATGACTGCCTGTCACAACAAAGGGTCCCCTAGGCCTGAGTTTCTTTGATACATTCTCTGGTTCCATCTGGAGGGCCTCTGCAGAGAAAGGGTTTCCCAAGAGGTTCTGGAAAGGATCAGTCAACCTCCGCTATGACTGTTGCAGAGACCAAGGCAGGAGAGGTGCCCCACCTAAGGTGGGCCTGCTTCTTGGTAGAAGGGTTTTAGCCGTGACAGGCTTGAGGAGACACGGATGGCCCTGGAACCCTGTTCAGAGGAGCTCTGAGGAGTCCTGAGCTTCACCCTGTCCTGGGAAAGCCTCCCACGCAGTGATGCTAAGGGCAACCATCTTAGATAAATGCAGAGAATAGCTAGTGTTCTGGAGTGTCCCACCCTCCTTCTGTCTGCGCTCCCAGGGAGCACAGAGGTGCCCAGGGTTCCTGAGCTGTGTGAGGAAGACAGACTTTCAACCTCTTCCTAGCGGCATATTGGAAGCAGGCCTGGAGGCAGCAGGGCATGTCCTTGGGGATGATGCCTGTCATGGGTGCTGGTGGAGAAGTCAGCCTTCAGACAATAAAAAGAGCCAATACATTAAGGGCTAAAGAGGGGCTTGGGGATGGGGATGGGGTCTGCCTTAAACCTTGGAGAGGTATGGGATTTACATAGATGAGGGTGGAGACTGGGAGGGCCAGCTCTACCAGACACAGCTGCATGTTTCTGTACAAGAAAGGGAGTCACCAAGAACCCTCCAAAGAGGCCTGGGCAGGACACAGCCCAGCCCCATGGCCACCTGACCTGGAAAACTGATGAAGGACGGGCACAGCACCAACAGAGGATGTGGCCAAGGGACAAAGTCCCTTAGACTCTGAACTCCAAGGAACAGCATTAATCTCAGTGTTCCCATCTGAGTAGTGGGAATAGCAGTATGTTCCCTGGGTAGTGGTTATCAGAAAAAAACTGATCACAGGTGTTGTGCAAGTTGACAGAAGTCACCGTGTGTTCTTACACCCTGCACATCATGGACATCCACTCCCTCCTCCTCCTCCTCCTCCTCCTCCTCCTCCTCCTCCTCCTCCTCCTCCTTCTCAGCTGTGGGCTTGAGTTATGAGAACCACTGAGGGGAGGATGAAGCCAAGTCCCAAACTAGATGAGATCATCCACACCCCATCCCTCCTTGGTATTCAGTGTGAGCAGTGGAGCCTTCCGCCCACAACCAGCACTCAAGACAGACCTCACCTCTGAAAAGCCAGGCTTGCATCCAGAACAAAGTGCACCTGCCTCCCCAGGTTCCTTCAGCTTCACCAGGCTGCTGCTTTTCACTGGTGACTGGCACGGAGGGGCATCCGCTTCACCCCACCTCCTCTTGCCCCATTTCTCCAGGCCCTCAGCCCTGAGCTGAGAATTCTCCAGAAGCTCCCTCCCCCTCATCCTCAGATGGCCCAGGGATGGTGCCGCTTCTCTGTGTGGACATACCTTCCCTCTGGCTGTGGCTGCCACAGCCGTGACCCACCGGCTTCCCTGTTGGCTTTTTTTTTCCGTTTACCTGTTAGATGCCTGTTTATTCTTAGCAAACTTTGGCCATGCCACATGGTCCCTGGCGGGAGCGTGGCACCTGAGTCAGTCTCCTGCTACCTCAGTGCTGCTGCCAACTTTCTCCTTGTCCACCTGTCCTAGGAACAGGCTTTGGTGCTGTGGCGGCACCATTCCCGGGGTCTCCTGATCTCAAGAAAGCACTCTAGCTGCAGCTTGGAGAGTGAATGGAAGAGGATGGGCTAGAAGAGAAGAGAGCCCCTGGGTACCACAGTAGAGATCTGGGAAGAGGGACAGGGCGAAATGAAAAGTTCCACCACGCCAAGAGGAAGTTCTCTCTAGCTGCCGCCTGGAGCCTCTTTGCATCCCATCTCCCCTTCCCACCTCAGGCTCCTCTGGCATTCCCGGGCTTACTGGTTCCTTTTCTGTCACCTGAGAGGGAATAAAGGCCAGCTTCCTGCTCCCATCAGTGTCTTTCATCAGGGAAGGACTCTGATTGGTCAGAGGGGTGGGGTGTACATCTTCTCTGGACACCAGCAGAGGCCCTGGCACTGAGTAGCTCCTGGCCAGAAGACGTAGGGAGCAGAACTATGTCCAACAGGGAGAAATGTGTCTGTGCAGGGGAGGCTGGGGAGGTCGCAGAAGGCAGTGTGGTGCCCTCCATTTAGTTAAGTCCATGAGGGTTTAGACAAGGGATTGGTTTCACTTGGGGGCTACCCTGGAACAGGAAGGAGAGCCAAGAACAGGGCCCAGGGGAAGGGCAGGGGGCCCCTCACCTGGGAACTTCTGAGCTTCTCCAGCGGAGAGGTGCTGAGGACAGCACCCACCGGGCAGTGGGAACTGAGGAATGTAGAGCTGCATGGCGGCCATTTGCTCCCCACCAGTGTGAGACGGCTCCCAGTCGCTCGTGCCCAGGGGCTCTGTGCCGAGTGCTGAAGGACTGACCCTGCCTGAGTGTGAACTCACAGGTGGCCCTGGACGGTCACCAGCCTCAGTTTCTCTGCCAGTAAAGAGGAGGTGAGAGCTGAGCAACCTCAGCCCCCATCTCTTCCCAGAGTCCACCCCCTTTCCTCTCTTGGCCCCAGAAACCAGGAATGCGCCCCAGGCCTCAGCCTCTCCTGACTGAGGGGAGCCTCAGGCAGAGTGGCTGGGGTCCCCGCACCCCCTCCTCCCCTCTGCAAAGCACATACAGATGTGGGGCTGTCGGCCGCAATCAGGGCTCAGGTGAGGAATGGGGCCTGGCAGCCCTGGGCTTGTACTCGTTTGCCGGAGTGCAATTTCCCCGTAATTACACTTCCTAGCTTTTCGGCATCTGTGAAAGATCACCCTGGGACACAGAGGAGCCGGGCGCGCTGGCAGGGGGACAGGCCTTCGCTCCAAATCACTCTCCACTGGCGGAGAAAACCCACTCGCCCTGGACCTGATTCTGGCATGTGCAGTGTCGCCAAGAGACAGGCCCAGCACGCCCTACAGATCTGGTCAGTTCCGAGCCTCTGCACGGGTCTCCATCTTCTGACTACTCTCTAGCACTCTGTCACCTCCAGTCTCTGTCTTCAGCGGTTACCATGATACAAATTGCACTGTCACCCATCTGGATTCCTGGAGCCCACTCTGCCAGTGACTCAAGGTGACCTTTACAAGGTTGCCCACACTGCCCCCGTCCCCCAAGCCACTCCGGTTCTGTCTCTGTGTCATCACCCACCCACGGGTCCCTGCTGGTCACCATAGCCACAGGGTGACATCCAGACCCAGATGCCATTGAACTGCCCCTCCGTTAGCCCTGAGCCACACTGAGGTGTGCTCCCCGTCACATCCCACTCCATGTCTAGCACATGGAGTTCTTTCACTCTGCACTTGGGGTTCACGGACATCCTGCCAGCCAGAATCTAAAGGTACCTCCCCCAGGATCTCAGATGAAGACTTGCTTTCACAAACCCACCCAGAGAACCTCCAGCCGAAGAAACCCTGGAGAGAGACCTTCTGGGGACCCTGGAAAACCACTAGAAATGTGGGCAGGCGCTGGGAATGGAGCAACACTCTAGGGTTAGTGAGTTTGCAGGGCGTGCTGAGCTCAGTGTGGGAGGGGGACCGGCTACTCCAATCTCCTCCATCAAGACCCACGCTGGGAAAGCAGCCTGCAAGCCAGGATGGGCACTCCCACTCTGATAGAAACCACAGCCCTGGTGGGTCAGGCTACAGACCATCCTCAACTGGGCCTCTCTTGAAGTTCTGAAAGAAACATCATTGCTTCCAAGACCAAGAATCTGGATGTAAAGCATGGCCTCAAGCACACTTTGCATCTGGTCCAGAGGCAGATGTGTGCCCTGGCCTAGGCCCATAGCAGAAATCACTAATCAATCATGGCACCAAGAGGTTAAGTCCCTTGGCAAAGGTCGAAGCTAGTAAATGAGAGGCACCAACTTTTGAACTTGGGCAGTCTGGAGTCGGAGTCCTTGGCCTTAAGCACTAAGCAGTCCTACCCCACACCAGCTCTGATCCTGTCTCAGAGGCAGGCATGAACAGCCTATACAGCTTTCCCTCAGAATACAGAAGGCAAAGAATCAGAGAAGGGGGCTTGGTACAGACACGGATGGATTCAAAGCCAGGTACTGCCTCTCACTGGATGTGGACTTGGGTTGTGATTGAACCTTTTGGAGTCCCTATTTCCTCCATTGTAAGTGGACAGAGCACGTTTACAAAAGTGTGTCAAGCATATGACTCAGGGGGCATGCATGGCTTGCTTACGTTACATTAGTTACTTACATTAGTAATGTTATTACATTAGTAATTAGTAATGTTACTTACATTAGTCCAAAGGCAGGCACAAGCCAAGTGTTCATCCACAGGTAAGACAGTCCCTCTTCATTGTCAGCTTGACTAGTCTCGGAGTCACCAGGGAGACACATTCTGAGAATATTTCTGGGGATGGAATATTATTCAGCCTTGAAGAGGAAAGAAATTCTGAAATTCCTCACACATATGAAGCAATCTTAAGCATGCTTCTGCCTTGCAGTGTGAGGTCCTGGGGCTTAAATGGAACCTTCCTTTGGTAATGGGTTGGACAGAATGGATTCTCCAGTTCACTGGCTGGTTCTTCACGGGGCTTGACGCCTCCCTGGCTTTGGTGAGCTAAGCACCTTGGCTTGGCCACCTGTTAGTTCCGTGGGGTCTTGTGTCTCCACTTCCTGATCCACCAGCGGGCATCTAAGGCAACACACACACACACACACACACACACACACACACACACACACACACACTTTGGTTCTTTCATGAATTCCTGAGCACGGCTACTCTCTTGTCACCCACAGAGAGGGAGGACACTTGTCATTTCCAGCCTCACACTGCAGGAACCTGAGTGGCTTGTTCTTGCAGAGCTAGGCCTAGATCCCAGGTGTCTTGAACTTCCACAGCCAACCCCCTTTCCTGTCCATGCGCAGGACCAGCTGAAGTATTTCAACCAAGGAGGGGGTGATGGCCTTCTCCCCTGTCTCTCTCTGCTCACCTCTGTCCTCGAGCATGGGAGCAGAGTGCAGGGCACCGGGGGCGGGCACGGGGCTGCATGGAATTAGAGGGTTCACAGATGGCCGGGGAGAAGCGCCACACCTCAGCACGTTTGTTCACTGCCCTCCTGAAAGCGTCAGGCTGGCTCCGAGCCCCAGGCTGTACAAAGGCACACAGCTCACCAGTGTCACTGGTCGGTAAGGGACAGGAAACCACAGATAAGGGCATCGTAGTGGAAGACATTTGGGTTAGGCTCAAGGATGAAATCTGACAACAGTGGCTGTGGAACGCAGGTTGTCACATCTCTTCTTCCCTGACCTGAGCATCTCAGCCTTGCAGTGGTGCATGCTGGGAATGCTGGCACCTCAGGGCCACTGCAAACATGGGTGCCCAGGTGTGGTAGTGTGAATGTAATTGGCCCCCATAATCTCATAGGGAGTGACACTATTAGGAGGTGTGACCTTGTTGGAGGAAGTGTGTCACTGTGGGGGCAGGCTTTGAGGTTTCCTATGCTCAGGACACCAGAGTGTCTCAGTTGATGTCCTGTTGCCTGCAATTTATAGGACTCTCAGCTGCTACTCCAGCGCCATGTCTGCCTGCATGCCGCCATGTCCCGCCATGAAGACAGTGGACTAAACCTCTGAAACTCTAAGCCACCCCAATTAAATGTTTTCTTTATAAGAGTTGCTGTGGTCATGGTGTCTCTTTACAGCAATAGAAACCCTAAGACACCAGGCAAGTGGGCCTGGGCCTTGGCCTCTGGATTCTTAACATAGTTCCCATATTGAGTCTGAAAACTAACTCCATTTGGGAACTGCCCATCACCTGTGGGGCTGAAGCACGGTAGTCAGCCGATGTCCCCAAAGAGAAGAACCGCAGTTGGCAGGATCTGCCTTTGCTGTGGTTGGAGTATGAAATGTCCCTCACGTCCCCATCTAGTGATGCTGTTTGGAAGACTGTGGACTCTTGGGAGGTCGAACCTCATGGGAAGAAGCAGGTTCCTGGGGGCGGGCCCTGAGGGTTGATGGCCAGACCCTCTTTCCTTGTCATTCTCTTGCTTCCTGACTGCAGACATAATGTGACCAGCCACCTCATGCTCCTGCTGCCCTGCCTTCCTCGTCATGATGGACTTTATCCCTTCAAATGGTGAGCCCAGGCAAGTCCTCCCTCCCCTAAGTTCCTTCTCTAGCGTTTGATGACAGTCAAGGGGAACATAATGAGTATAGCTGCTTGCCCTGCTTCCCCATCTCCCTTTAGAGTCCCCTGGGGAAGGGCTCTTTTTCTGGGCCTCAGTTTGCACATCTGTAAAATGGATGATTTAGACTTAAGACTCTTCAAGTCCCAGTCTCACATCCTGCCTCCCTCCCTTTGCACCAAGGGAGTAGAGAGGACCCTAGTTCAGAAACAGACATGTAACCCAAGGTCCCAGAGCGGAGGAACACACAGCCACACACAGAGGGACACACACACACACACACACACACACACACAAACAGGGAGGAACACACAGACCAGACAGACAGACAGACAGACAGACAGACACACACACACACACACACACACACACACACACACACACACCCCTGCCCCAGCATGCCTTCCTCCTGGGCAATGAGGGAAGGCTGAGATGTGACTAGAAGGGGCAGGCTCATTTTATAAAAATAAGTGGGAAGAAGCAATGCAGGGGGATGGACCGGAGAGTCAGGAACAGCAAAGTACAAAGGCCGGTCCCTGTGTGTGCTCTCATTCTCCCACCCCGACTCCACCAGCTTCACCAAGAGCCTCACCAAAGCTTTGTCGATGGGCCCCACCACACCTCCCACCCATACTCACCCAACTGCCGCTCTTAGGCAACCTTGGCCCTCAGATTTGTCAAGTTAGGCTCAGGGTGCTTGGGCGGGGACGCTGCAGCCCTCAGCCTGGGACACAGTGTCTCTAGCATGCATTTCACCTCGGTTTCCTGTGCAGGAGGGGGTGACAGGTCAGGGACTTCAGTTCAGGCCTAAGAGAGCCTGGTTCTATAGGAGGCCCCTAAGAAACCCCAGGGGGAAGGGCTCTGAGGTGCCTCCGAGAAGGGGGTGTCCTAGAGTTGGGGTTATAGAGAGAAGATAACCCTAATCTCTGGAGAGGTCAGCTTGTCCGATGTCTACCCTGCTGCCCAGCCAGAAGCCCTACAGCCCTTGGCCCAGCCAGGCTGGGAGGCACCTGGAAGAGGCCACCTGGAAGCAATCTCCCCAGCCAGTCCCCTGAAAGTGAAAGCTGGGTATGGAATTGCTCTCTAAATTATGCTTCCTCCTCTCTTCCTTCCAGGGATGAAATTGGAAGGCAAGTGTGGGAGGAAAAGCAGCTGTGAGCTCTTGGCTCTGGCGTGGGAGAGTATGACTCTGTCCCTACCATCCTGCTTCCTTTACCACTGGCCACGGGCTTTGGAGATGGGCTCTGCTCTCCAGCCTTGGCTGTGCCACTGACCAGGCACTTTCCCTCTAGGGTCCTCTGTGGTCCTGCTACTGAGAGGGGAACACTGAAGAGAACCTTCTTCCCACAGTGATGGAAATGTCCATTTTGGTCCCATCTCCTCCTAAACAGTGGCTCAGACATTTGCGACTCTCACAGATGATAAGCACCCAATGATAAGGAATCCTCTAACTGTTGAATATGTGTCTACAAAGCCATGACCCTGTCTCTTAAATCCGGGCCAAACTTGAAGACTGGCTGAATGCTGGACTACAGAAGAAGTGACATTGTATGACTTCTGGGGAGGACAGAGAAGGTAAAGCTGTCCTTGCAGGTCTGTCCAACATTTGTACTCAAGCCCCAAGCCCTATATGGTGTTCTACTGTGGCAAGGCCACCATGTTGTGAAGCTGGAGTTAGTTCATAGGGAGAGACCTTGTGAAGATGCTCCGCCAGTTCAAGAAGCAGCAGAGGTCCCTGGCTAGCTCCCACACGCCATCAGCACTGCCATGTCAGCCACCAACCAACCGTAGGGAGGCCCTATGGCAGAAGCGCCCTGCAAAGCCCTTCCTGGATTTCTGACCCAGGGGCATCAAAAGATTCGGAGCCAATTGCTGGTGCTGGGGAGGTTTTCTGCATAGTGGTAACTCCACAACCCTGCGGGTGTCCCATGGTCCCCTGCTCCAGCTGGGAAGTGCTGATGCTTCCATGTGCCACCAATAGGGGGACACTTTAGGGGCAAAGGATAGGAAGAATGGGACAGAAAGCCCCCTGATATATTCTTTGACGGACCACTTCGTCTCAGCTGAGCTTCCCAACCAAGGGCTACAGGTCCAGCCACAGCCTTCCCAGCATGCTTGGGTCCCAATAGGCCCATGCAGGTACCCTCTACCCACCCCTGGGCTTCTATGGCCTTTTTCCATGTTCTTTGACACTGACCCCACCTGGATGACCATTCATTAAACTCTCCTCTGTTCACTGTCCACCCCCTCCTCTGTGTGTGTGTGTGTGTGTGTGTGTGTGTGTGTGTGTGTGTGTGTGTGTGTGTGTGTGTGTCCTGTTTCCCATGGGCAAATACCAGCCCTGACAGCATTCTACTTGATCCCAAGCTACAGCCCATGGTTTGAGACTGTTAGAAGCGACACATCCAAAGATATTGATTACCCACTTGTGAGTCTTCCTGTCCTAGCAATCAGAGATACAGTGGTCAACAGCAGAGCACGGTATCCATGCTTCAGAAGGCCTTGTGTGGTGTCTTCATGAGGGACAGGGTGCTAGTGTAGGATGGAAGTAACAGATGACAAATAACAAACAAATACATGAAGTTATTTATGGAACTGGAGACATGGATCAGCTACTAATTCTTGCTACTCTTACAGAGGACTGGAGTTCGGTGCCCCATACACACACATTGGGAGGTCCACAGTTGCCCATCACTCTGCCTCCAGGGGATCTGATGCCCTCTCTGACCTCTACAGGCACCTGCATACAAGTATGCATACTCACACAGAGATACATACATACACATGAAATAAAAACATAAGGAAAACCTCTTCTCCCGCCCCCGGAGCTGAGGACTGAACCCAGGGCCTTGCGCTTGCTAGGCAAGCGCTCTACCACTGAGCTAAATCCCCAACCCTGGGAAACCTCTTCTTAAAGGAGCTTGTTTTAGACAGCAGTGTGCCTGGAACCAGAGAGGAGGTCATTATGGGATATCATGTAACACTGGAAGAGCTGTCCTCAGATTTACATGCACATTTGGGGCCTCGTGAGAGCCTCCACAACCCCTTACAGATGGATCTGCTGAAAGAACAAATCAAGAAATAAAACCCTCAGGTGTTTCCTGGAGTGACCTTCTGAAAGGCCCCCCAGAGGTGGAACCCACAAGATGGTTGGCTGGAGCACCAATGTGGATGAAAACAAAACTGTGGACATCATCTTGAATCCACAGCTTACCCCCTCCACATATTCCTTGAGCTGTCCCCCTGGAATTGGGGCTCTTCCTGCTTTGAGAAGATGCCAGGAAGAGCCAGGCGTGACAAAGAACCGTGGTGCTACTCTAGGAGCCATCTGAGCCCAGATCTGGCCTCTGCCCTCAGAGGGGTGGTTCCCAGGACTCCAGCCTCTGGCCTCCACCACCCCCACGCACAGAACACACAATACGGCCACTTGTTTGAGACCCCAGTGAAGCCAAGGGAGGACCAGAATGGGCAAAGGAACTGGGTCACTCTTCCTGGTCTGGGGGAGTCATCCCCAACAAGGCTGGCCACAGCCTTCCACGGCAGCTCCCTTAGTTCTTTCTGGAACCCTCCAACACTTCTCTTTATTCAGAACTGCCATGCATTCCTCTCTGGGGCTTCAACTCCTGGAGCATCGGGGAGTGAAGACTCCAATCTGCTCCCCTCATTCTACCGCCAAGGAAGTGAGGCCGAGGGAGGGGGCTGGGCTGCTCAGCCTCACAATGCTGGTGTAAGAATCAGTTCTCTTGCACACTGCTGCCTTCTCGACATCAGGGTCACCCTCATTTCATGAGGATGGCCAAGCCCACCTGCTCCGGCATCTCACCTCGGAGAGACCTGGGTGTGTCCCGCTCAGTGCGGAAACTGAGCAAACGTAACTTATTTTCTAGTTTTTATTTGTTTGTTTTCTGATATAGAATCTTGTCATGTAGCCCAGACTGGCCTGGAACTTGCTGTGTTGCCCAAGATGGTCTCGAACTTATAACTCACTTCCCTTAGTCCCCAGAGTGCTGGGACAACAGAGTCAAATCGCCACACTTGGCGGCTAGATGATCTTGAGCATGGATTCAGATTACCACTGAGAAAATGCCCTCCTGAAGGGCTGGGGACCGGCCTTCTTCCCTCGTCTCTGTCAGAATTCCCTTAGTAGCAGTCACATGGCTCCTCTCTGGTAAACGTGACTCACTCCACTAACTAGCAGCATCTTTTCCTGAATTATTGCCTCTATCAAAGAGGAAACAGTGAGTTTTACACTAACGAGCCTGATCAAACGGAAAAACTCACATGTATACATCTGACCCTGCCCAGCTCACCTCAGGACCCTAAGCATGCTGGGAAATGGATGGGGTAAATGAGGGTCACAGTACCCTGTGTGGTCAAAGAGGCTGTGGCTCCCGAAGAAAAAAAGGCCTTTTGGCCAGGGTGGATGTCCTGGGAAACCCAGATGTCAGCCATATTGCCCCCTCCTCTCCTTACCAGGAAGAGTGCTATAACCTGGCCTCAGTATGGCCTCTCTCCCGCCTGCCTCCTGCTACTAGCTGATAGAAGAAGGTTCAGGGGCAGTGAGAGGGACTGGTTCTGGCTTACCTCTTAGAGTCAGCCTGTGTGTGTGTGTGTGTGTGTGTGTGTGTGTGTGTGTGTGTGTGTGTGTGATATGTTAGTGCAGGGGCACACACCTGTTCAAGGGCATGCGAGGAGGCCAGAGGGAGACATGGGGTGTCCTGCGCTATCTCCCTCTGCCTTATTCCCTAGGGCCAGGGTCTATCAAGATGGCAGCCAGTAAGCCCTAGTGATCCTCCTGTCTCTGCTCTCTACACCTGGCTCTTTGTGTGGGTGCCAGGGATTTGAATTTGGGCCCTCACACGTGCACAGCAAGTGTTCTTACCCACTGAGCATCTCCCCGGCTGGCTGTCAGCGCTGTTCCTGTGGCTTACAGAGTTTTCTCACTTCTTGTTCTTTCTTTGGTTTCTTTCAGGCTGTGATGCCCCAGAAGAGCCCCCTCCTTGATGTTGGCTCCTCTTGCCCACTCCCCCTGGTGACCTGGCCTCCAGCTGGCCAAGGTCTGGGGGTGGGAGACAAAGGCCCTTCTTAGCATCAGGCCATGACCTGCACTCTTTAGCATCTCGGCAGTTCCTGTCTTTATCAGATTAGCATTCATTTGACAGCTAAAAAATAACACAGAGCAGAGAGGGAAGCAGCCCTAGGCTTTGGGGAGCACCTGTCAGCAGGAGGGTGGGGGCAAGGTGGCTGATGGGAGTGGGGGTGGGGAAGGGGTGGGAGATGTGGCTCAGTTGGCGGAGAGTTTGCCTAGCATGTGTGAAGCCCGGGCGGTGATCTCTTTAGAGGACTACGTAAACCAGCCATGGCAGTGTATGTGTGAGCTCCTACACTAGAAGTCAAAACAGAAGGACCTGAAGTTTAAAAGCATTCTCAGCTCCACAGCAAGTTTGAGGCCAGCCTGGGCTGTGTGAGACCCTTCCTCAATAGAACAAAATCAAATGTTTTTAAAAAGAGAAAGGAGGGGGACAATTTGGAGGTGGGTACATGTCCATGCTTTCCACGAAGACTTGGAAGGCATCCAAATGCTATCATCTACTTGGAAGGATTTGAGGATCAGCTCCCAAGGAGATCTGCAGTTTTTGGGGATCCTCATGATTGATTCCTGAGCCATAGATCAAATGTTACTAAAAACTTTTGATGTAGCCTCATTAAAAATCTTTTAAAACAAAATTTTTATTTTTATAATTCTTTTGTTTTGTTTTTGTTTTTTGTTTTGTTTTATTTTTTGTTTTTTTGTTTTTTGTTTGTTTGTTTGTTTGTTTTAGACAGGGTTTCTCTGTGTAACCCTGGCTGTCCTGGAATTTCCTCTGTAGACCAAGTTGACCTTGAACTCAGAGATCTGCCTGCCTCTGCCTCCTGGATGCTGGGATTGAAGATGTGCACCACTGCTGCCGCCATCACCACCACCCAGCTAAAATGAGTTTATAAAATAATTTTTAAATTTTCTTTACCCAAGATGTCCTGAGTATTATCATTAGAACCTACAATCAATATGGAAATGATTAGAGACAAGGAGATGGCTTAGTCGATATCTGCTTCATAAACATGAAGACCTAAGTTCAGATCCCCAGAATGCACATAAAAATCTGGGTGCGGTGGCTGACATTTGTAACCTCAAAGCTGGGGGAGTGGGGCAGACGCAAGCAGATCCATGAAACTCATTGAACCAAACCAAGGAACTTCAGAATCCATGAGAAACCCTGTATCAAGAAAAAAAGGTGGAGAGAGACCTTGTCTCAAAAAATAAGGTGGAGAGCAGCTGAGGAAGACACCTGGATCACACACACACACACACACACACACACACACACACACACACACACACTCTCACATGCACATCATAGAGATTATTCATGAGCTATCTTTTATTTTCTCTGTTCATATATAGTTTTTGTGTGCATCTGTTATAGGTTTCATGGTTTCAGCTCAGCTCAGGTGAACCAGCCACATTTCAAGACACACGAAGGTTACATGGTTAGAGTGACCAGCTTCCCTGATTGGTCACAAAATGACAGTTATGTGTCCTAGGAACCCATCTTCCCCATCCCAGGAAACCTTCGGGAGAGGCTGCTGTGGATTAGAGACAAATCTAGTTCATCTTCCCAGGACGTCTCAAGGAAGGACTGGTGTCTTTCGGGTTCTCAGCTCAGGATCCCTTGATCCAATCTCACAGGTTCCTTTTTTGACAAAGAGAAATTCTGACTCAGAAAGGGCTTACCAAGACCAAATGAGGTCTGTACAATGGGAGCTGTGGGCAGAGCCAGGCAACCTGTCTCAGGATGCCTCGATCTGGTCCCTGGGGGCATGCCTGACTTCTCAAGCAGGGGCAGCCCTGGAAGGGCTCGGCCTGGCTCCCTAGGATAAGCAGGCATTCTCCCTGGTCTACAGGACCATGAACTGTCCCGTGTAATGTCACAGATGAACACACACCACTCACGCACATCTGGTGGTCCCATGCTTTATATCTTTTATTCCCATAGGAAGAACGTGTTCTTTTGGTTTGGGGTCAGCACGGCTGACACTCATACTTGGAGAAGTCTCATTTTAACAGAGGAGACTCTACCTTGGACTCAGGGAAATCAATCTTTGGTTTTACTTTTTGCTTAAAAAGTTATTGCAGCTTCACTAGACACTGCAAAGACAGCAGGAACAAAACTGCTGTATGTGTCCTTCAGCCACGAATACTTCTATGGCTAAAGCATTGTGTGGAAGCCAGGAAGTGGACACTGGCGTGACGTGTATGTATCATTTTACCTCACTTTTCAGGCACAGGGGGTCCTGCCACCACCACAATGATCACCACCTGTCCTAGGTTGTAGTGACATGCTTTTATTTCCCTAATGCTAATCTTCATGGCTGTCTACTTCCAATGTGACTAAATCCACCTTTCTACTTATGATGATGTGACAGTTCCCTTTCAGGTCCTGACCTAGAAAAGAGGCACAATAAAAGGATCTGAGCAACTTTGTGCCATACGTCACAATGCAGGTAATCCTTGGGTACAGCAGAGCCTTTGGCAATCCCACACACATAGCGCTGAGCAGGAAAAATCAATGAAGTTCAAGCATGGTTCACTTAACCCTCCAACAAGCCTCTGAGTCAAATCCTACTGTTATTCCCACTTTACATCCAGGGGTGTGGAGCAGAGTTAGAGTTTAGAAGCGCCCATCTGCACTCTTTCCCTGCACACAGCCTATTGGAAAATGGTCCCTAGTTTGTAAAACATGTGGGCGGACTATACTGCACATGTTGTTCGTTGAGCTGTGACAAATCCATCTTTGGCTGAGGAGGTGACTCTATAGGAAGGGACCCGAGTGTAAATCCCCAGGTCCCATGTAAAAGTCAAGGAGTGTGGCCGCTCTCCAGTAATCCCAGAGCTAGGGAGGCTGAGACAGGGAACCTTGGAGCAAGCTAGCCACACAGACTAGCCAAACCAGTGAGCTCCAGGTTAGTAGGAACCCTGCCTCAATCTACAAGGTGGAAAGTGTTCAAGGAAGACACTCACCATCAACCTCAGGCCTCCACATGCAACAGTGTGCACACATGTGTAAATAGGGCTAGAGAGATGGCTCAGTGACCAAGAGCATCAGCTCTTCTCCCAAAGGCCCCAGCTTTGATTCTCAGCACCCAGATGGCCTGACAACCACCTGAAACTCCAGTTCCTGGAGATCCAATGCCCTTTCCTGACTTCCAAGGACACTATGTGCATATGATGTCCTTGAAAGTAAATACTCTATATGCATAAAATAAATCAATCTCAAGAAGGTTTTAATTTTAAAAATGTGTACACGTGTCTCATGTCACACATGCACATATGAAAAACATTCATATCTGACTAAAACTAAAAACCCCAAACTAGAATCCCCAAGGTCAAGCTATCATTTGGGTTCCTCATGGCTGTGGTGGAGTCAAGGTGTCCAGATCCCCACAGGTTGCCCTCTCAGTCTGCTTACACAGGGGTAGGGACAGGCATGCCTGTCTTGGCCAATGGGCAGGCAAAGGATGGGGATCTCCTCTCTTCTCATGGCCCCTGATGCTAGCTGAGAACTCCCTGTTAATTATCTTAACAGACTTAATCCTGAAGTGTTAGGAACTGAGGGGCAGTCAGTGGCCAGAGGAGCCGGGAAGGGTCCAATGTCACTGTTCAAGCGAGTACAGAGGCCATTCCTACCCAGTGGGAGGCTGAGCGTCATGCCAATGGTCTCCCCCAGTGCAGTTTCTACCTGTTGAGCAGATGGGCGGTGTGGGTATGCCACCTGCCTCTCATTCTCCATCAGCAGTTGCCATTTTTTTTTTCTCCCAAAGTGGTGAGTGTAAAATACTGGCACATACCAAGGAGTTCTTCATAGATACCCATTCCATGGACTACCTTCAGTGCTTGGAACTGAATTTTTAGCAAGATTTCCCCTCTTACCAGCACTAGCCATGTTCTTGGGTGCCCCCCAAACTGATGCCTTTGCGGCTGTCCATGGAGAGCACATGGATCCTGGGCTTCCAGCGATCATGACTTCTCCCATGCTGGCTGCACAGCGCCCCCTGGCTGAGAGTCTTGGCACTGCTCAGGTACCTACCAGCCTGATTTCCCTGGGACTGTTCACCTGGGGTGGGTCAAAGGGGTGCCTGGCTCCACGCAGCTGCCTATCCCCAGTACCCACCAGGCTTAGCCTGGGAGAATGGATTAGTGTCCATTACCACAGCAGGCTCCATAAAAGGCTTATGGGGTGTTGCTGAGTTTACAAGCCCATTCTTGTAAAGCTGCCAGACTTGGGGTGGCCGCAGACCCTCTGGAAAAAGGACAGAAGGAATTTTCCTTCGGCCCCACACCACACAGTCATCAGTTCCGTGGGAGCCATCATGGTGCGGTTGGAAGAACAATGGGCTGTGTCAGTCAGACGGCCTGGATCAAACAGGCATTAAGGTGCTAAAACGTAGGGCCTCCTGGAACCTCTGCGTCCCTGCCTGGGCTGTCCACTCACCTCCTACGTGAGTGGGAGGGTAACCCAAGCTTGACCTTCCACATTGCAAAACTGCCAGTCAACGGGATATCTAGAAGAAAGGAGTCTCTGCTCACAAGGACATAACACTCTTGGGCTAAGTCTGGAACAGGTTGCCTTTGCCCACTATCCCCACCTCTGCCTGGACTCCTGGGCTCGAGAATATGGCCTCACAGATAACAGGCTTCAGGGGAGGACAGAGATCCTGTGTCCCAAGAGACCCCCCAGGCCTATCTGGCACCTAGCCAGGATGGCTTCCTGGCTACCCTCACCCGTTCCAGGCCTGGTTTGTGTCTGGTGAGAGAGTCCCAGCTTACAAGAATGTCCTGTGTGATACTTGATCTTCAGGGCTCTTTGCCCTGTCGGCCTCCAAACCTGGATTGTCTGTGTCAGGCCCCTGTGAAGTGATCAAACACAGCCCCGGAGCCCGGGAGAGTCTGGAAAATGTGAAGCTTGCCCGGGCATCTCTCTTGAGCGCCTCCCATCCACAGATCCTGCAGCTGGGGGGAGGGGAGGGGGGACCACTTCCCCTGGAGTTTGGTAAGCGTGTCCGTGAATCTTGCTGACAAAAGATCAGAAAAGCAGTCCGCACTGTGGTACCCAAGAGACAATGATAGCAGTGATTAGGGCCATCGGATGGAGGTGCAGCCAGGACCACGGGGACTAGGACCCATGCCACTGGGCTCTAAGAATGAGTGAGAACTATCCAGTCATCCACATCCTAATACCTGAACTGTACTGAGCTCTTGCCTCTAATTCCCAGCCTCACCATCACAGGAAGTATTATGCTCCCCCTTTTTATGGAGGGATAAGTTGGGGTTTACACAGGCTAGCTGTCCAGCCTAAGGTTGAATAGCTAGAAAAGGGGTTGGGGTAGGACTCAAATCTAGCATGAAGACTTTTTAGGAAAACGTTCCCATTTTCCTGGTGGTAGGGGCCACACATGTCAGCTTCTGTTTCTTGCTGTGTGGTTCCCATCTACCCAGGTGCTTCTCTCCGCCTCTCCCCACTCCAGATTCTCATAGACACTGCCTGGGCCAGCAATTATACACAAACTCACAAGGAAGAAAAAGAAAGGTTAGTTGTTTTGGAACTGTAAACTAAAATCAACACTTTCAACAGCATCCTCACCCAGCATGGCGATGCAAGCTCGGGATTCCAGCTACTCTGGAGCTGAGGCAGAAGAATCACACGTTTGAGTTCAACCTGGGGTGTATAGCAAGTTCAAGGCCAGCCCGGGGGACTTAGTGAGATCTGTCCTGACTAAGAAGTGGGTGGAAGGGCTGGGGTGTAGTTTTAGTGATGGTGGATTTGTTTAGCATGCGTGAGACCGTGGGCGATATCCCCAGCACTGCCAAATGAGGGAGAGAGAAGAAGAAAAAGTAAGAGGAGAGAGGAGGGAAGTGGGGGAGAGGAGAGTAGAAGAGGAGGGGAGACACCAGGTCCCCAGGGGTGGGGGAGGAGGAGCCAGGCCCCAGAGAGGGGTCTGGATTCATGGAAGGTCAAACTTGACAGAAATCCACGTAACAGTTGTCTAGTCAAAGGAACTTCATAATGGAGCCTCTTCTTGTTTCTGTGTCCCGCCTCTCGTGTCCAGAAGTCACTCAGAGACAACTCAGAAAGCCTCTTGACTCCAGGTACTCCCAAGTGATGGCATCCCCAGAAAGCCGAGAGCTGCCCCAGGAGGGAGATGGGAGGCTCCTGAACCAAGCCCTGTCCTCAACCCTGGGGGCCAGCTCATTCCTCTTCCTCATGCCTAGCTGCTGTATTTTGAAGAATTTCAAAAGCCCATTGTTAAACACAGTCATGGTTAAAATTTGAATTATATGCACATACAACTAAGTAAATTATATTGAAAATGAAGGCGGCCGTCGGAGCTCATCATTCCCATCAGTGTTTGCTTTTTTTTCCCCTTTGGGTCATTCTCTCTGCTACTGAAGCTGCACATGACAGCCTCACTCTGAGCATGCCCATGTCTCCCAGCCCCTGGGTCTGAGTTGTCATCCCCAGACCTCGACATTTGGCTCCAGGGACAGTATTTACATCACGGGAGTCAGCCAACACCGAGGAGCAGGCCTGTCCCCTTCTGGAACTAGTTGACATGTTTCCAAGCACACCACTGTCCCACTCAGCGTGGGGATTCAGAGTGCCAGAGCCCACCCTGCTAGAGGGGCTCCGGGTTGCCCCTCTCTGGTGTGATTTACGCCAACCCCAGACTTTCAGGACCTGTTCTAGAATAGAGAAGGAGGAGCCTCCTGAATAGATGGTGACCCAATGTTCCCCTTACAGCCTGGGGGGAGCTCCTCCCTCCATTGTCCATCCTCCCTCTCAGCTCCTCAGAGGCTTCTCCAAGACAGAGCTGCTGGGAGGGACATTGAGGTCAGAGCCTTGAAGGGCCGCCCATGTGCCTGCCGGTGGCTTCTATTGTGAGTGCCCAGGGATCTCGGGGCTTCCTCATGCTCAAGTCTCAGAATCCACTGGGGAGCAGCTTGCTTATGGTAAATGATGCCTACTTGCTTTGATTCCTAGTTCAGACCCTGGGGCCACCACTGTGTCCCCATAAATTAAAGGCTGCTTGTATTCAAGGCGGGATTAAGCAATACTGTGAAGGCCTGGGAACACTGGAACCTTCAATGAGAATGGCCCAGTGGGCCTCCCAGATGCAGCCATAGGGTGTGTCTATGTCCACACCAAGGCGAGGCTCCTTGGATGGTGTCACGCAACTCTGGGGACCAGGTGACAGCTTGTCTGCTCAAAAGCCACACAGTGTTTAAAAAGGAAAAAAATATAATACTTCCATTCCAGTAGGCTTTTCCTTCCCACCATTAATTTCTGGCTGTGCTGTTCTCCCTTCCTGAGACGGGCTCTATACACCACTCAAATGTACCCCAGGGTAAGGGAACTCCATATTTCACCTTTTAAGGTCCAGCTCAGGGTCCGGCAGATCAACAGTAGCAATGCCTGATATTCACAGGACCCACTGAATCCCACAAAAAGTTGGGGCTGGAGAGATGGCTCAGTGGTTAAGAACACTTGTTGCTCTTGCGGAGGAATCCAGTTGGGTCCCCAGCATTACACATGGTGATTCACAACCATTCAAACCATTAGTAACTCCAGAGCATCCAACACCCTCTTCTGGTCTCCAAGGGCACCAGGTATGCATGCAGTCGGTGCACTTACATACATTTGAGACACTCACACACATAAAATAAATTAAAAAAAAACAAAAACAAAAACCAGCCAGCCATAGCCCCTGCCCTTTGCTTGTGTTCCAGGCCCCAGGGAATAGACAGGGGTCACTCAAAGCCCCTGCTGTGGTGGAGCTTGCCCCCTAGAGACAAGTTCCAAAGCCACAGAATCCTGCTCTTCCCATCAGTAAACTGAGGCTCTGAGAAGTAAAGAACAGACAGCCACATCTCAGCACATGGAGTAATGGCCACAAGTCCTAAGTGTGGCTCAGTGGCTTTCATGGTGTGTCTGTGGATAGAGGCACCCTTCAGATGAAGAAACCCCATGGTTTATGTACCCCAAAATGTTTTCTCCTCCCCCTTCCAATCAATATTGCCAGAAAGTTTTTAAATACATACACAGTTCTGTGTGGTAAATGCATTCATTCCCATTCCTCAGATAGAGAAACTGAGGCTGTCTGTAAGCCAGGGCTCTGACAGCTGCTGTGGCTGCAGAAGGTCCCCAGAAATAGCAGCTGTCTTCTCCCACCTGGCTCAACAAACTTTAGTTACCTCCTCTGGGCAGGAACAGTAGCCCGAATAAACAGAGCCACCCCTATCCCTGAAGCCCACTCTCTGAACCCCCCCTCCCCGAAGACACTACACTAAGCAGGGGTCAGGAACACAGCCCGTCTGCCCAGACAACCGCAGCCACGAAGAGCTCCCCTCTCCCTGGCTCAGAAGGGCCTCGTCTTCTCTCTTTTCAATTCACTTCTTTAAGCATCCATAAACTATTAGGGAAACGGACTGAGTATTAGTTGACGACTGCCCGATGTCTTCTGACGACAGGAGCCAGAGGGAGGAAATCGACACTGGTGATTTCGTTTAGGCCTGACAACTCTAATTAAATGTCTCTCCTTTCCCAGGGAGCAGGGGCCTGTGAATGCTGGGCCGAGCTCAGTGAGGCCTCCGTGTAGGGATTCCTACTCCCTGGACAAGGCAGACGGCGTAGCAAGCCCTGGGGTCCACGTGGCTCTCAATCCACCCTAGGCTTCAGAGCTTTCTGTGGCTTCTATGGAGATCTACCCATGTCTCTGGAGAGGAAACCTGAGGCCTCAGGAGGTACCTTCTAGAGCCCATTGGAAGCCAACCATTCGGGTGGTCCTGGGAGGGCCAACCCTCCACCCTCGTAAGGATGACCATGACCTCTGAGCAGCCGTCATTAGACTGACCCAGGAGAGGGCCACAGGTTTGGAAATTTTGAAACCCAAACCCCAAGGTGTCACCCACAGGCTTTGGCTCAGAAGACTCCAGGCCTCCCAGCTTCGGCCAGGCTCTGACGAAGCAAGGATGACATGGAACCCACTGACCAGCACAGGCATCCATGCTGCATCTCACAGAAACCCTTGACCACCACCCCCAAAAATGTCACTAGCAGAAGTGGACAGTTAGCCTTAGCCATGCTCAAACATGCCAAGACTCTACAGGGGTCACTGAAAAGACCAAGGTCCTCAGATCCCCAGTCAGAACTTACGGTGGCACTGATCACCATCAAGCTCCATGTAGGGTCACGCGCCTCACTAATTTGCCACAGAAGCCCCAGGAACCCCTCTCTGCTGCGTGGATTTGAGCTGACAGAGGCTCTGGAACTTGAAATGATAACGGCATCAAGGAGAACCACCAAGGCCACGTGTGGCTGCCTCCCACATGCTGAACCTCATCTCTGAGCACAGCCACATTTTAGATCTCTCTCTCTCTCTCTCTCTCTCTCTCTCTCTCCAGGGCACAGAGTTGTCTTTTTCTCAAGCCAGTGTTCTCCTCCCATCACAGGGGCCCTGGGGATCGAACTCAGGTCATCAGGGCTGGAGGCAAGCACCTCTACCCACTGAACCATCTTGCCAATCTAAGCCCCCCTTTTTGACCAGTGAGGGTAAATACTCTCACCAAGGGTGTACTGTGGACCAATGGCAGAACTAGAATCCAAGGTCAAATCCACCTGTCTTGCCAGATGACCACTGCACTCTGTAACCACAGGCCTGTGCTCTGGTCTGCTACCTGGGCCCTGGCTCCTCCAAGCCCTGTTGTGATGAATGGAATCCTGGTGATCTCAGGGCGAGTGGCATGATGCCAGCCGATCTCTGATTTGGTCTGATCTGCCCTTGCATCCCTACCCTCATACATGGACCTAGACTCTGTGAAATACCATCCTGCATGGACATTGACCAGGTACCACCCCTAATTCTGGATGCTGCCCAGGAAAGTCCTGTAGACCTGACCAAAGGTAACTAGGAAAGCCATTCCCCCAGGGAGTGCTCATTCTCCAGCCACGGGGCACCTGTAAGGCAACCCTGGGCAGAGCCCTACTGTGAGTCCACTCAGGCTTCAGTGGCATTCTCCAAAACTTCTTACAGTCCTTGGGTTGAGGACAGTCCCAGGAGAAGGAAAGCTAGTGTTAGCCATACCCTCTTCTTGCTGTGCTCCTGCACTGGTCTACAAGCTCAGTGTCCCCACATGAAATGGGGATACTTTGACCCCACCGTGAGGGCATATCTTGCAGTTCCAGTAGCGGGCCCACATGAGAACAGTCTGTGGCATATGCCCTTGGCATTCCTGATCAGCTGCATTGACCAAGTATGAGTTGTCCACTCTTTCATATTGCTAGGTACACAGGTTTCTTGCAGCCCAAAGAACACAGGCCTTGGAGGCCAGCAGCCCTGGCTTGTATCTGTTGTGCCCTGGTTTTCTCTGTGTATCTTAAACTCTAGCTTCAGTTTCTTCATATGCAAAATGGGCTTAATAATCCCTCTTTTACAGCCTTGTTATGATTCAGTAAAGTAATGACCTACACAATATTTTTGTTTGTTTGTTTGTTTGTTTTCAAGACAGTAGCTCTGACTGTCTTGGAACTCACCTTATAGACCCAGGCTGGCTTCAAACTCACAGAGATCCACCTACCTCTGCTTCTTGAGTCCTGGGATTAGAGGGGTGTGACACCACATCCAGTTCTATATAATCTTTTAAAATACAATCTATGATTTAGTGAAACAACATCTCCATGAGGTCCCTGGGACACACTGGGACCAGTTTCTCACCTCTTGGCTATCCCTGCTTCTTAACTGAAATAATGGAAACTCAGAATGTCAACCTTCTCACTCTGATCATGGAGCTGGTGAGTGGTAGAGCCAGGATTTGAACCCAGTGCCCAGACAAGTAAGGATGAACCCTGGGGGCTAGAGGCAGTCAGACAGAGAGGAGTCTTCCTTCATGGAAGCAGAAAGAAGTGGAGGACTCAGCCTTTTCCATGCAGGGCCTCATCCCATCCCACACCCTGCTTCTCCACCCAGGCGTCGTGTGAAGGGGCCCAGAGTCAACCCTGAGCCACATGAAAGATCCCGCCCTGCCCTGGGAGCTGGCTTTGCACTCAGGGATGCCTTCCCACAGAAATGTGTCAAAAAGTCAGTTTGATCCTGTCAGCTCTGCATGTTCCCACAGCCGAATCCTGTCTGCAGCCTCCCAAGGGCTCAGGAGGCGAGACATCACCCCAACATTTTCCATGGATTCATTGCCCACAAACCAAGGCCAGCCTCCCACCTCCCACGGCTGCTGCCAAGACGTCTTCACACCGCAACTGGCTCGTGGGGGTCGCCAGCCACGCGTCTTATCTCTTTCCAGAGAGGCTAAAGGGGCTCGGGTACAAATAGTTCCAGGCCTCAGGTCCCCAACCTCACACCATCCTCTGCTCCAAGCTTCTGCCACTTTCCCATGGAACCCCCTGATAGTTTCTCTAGGAGCAAACCGTGGTGAGGGACCACCAAGCCCTGAGGAGACTCTTCCCAAGTAGTCAGAATCCCAGGAGGGCTGTGTTAGAAGGAAAAGCCCACCACCCTAGGTCGGTCCACACGGAAGAGGCCCTGACAGGGTTTGCCCAGAACTAGGGCTGCAAAGTAATTGCCGGGCAGACACAAAGGAGCTGTCAGGGCTTGTGCACTGGGTGGACAGACCAGGGATGGCAGGGTGGGGAGGACTGGGAACCGTTTCTGTGGTTGGGCACTTACTCTCTCTTCTGTGGTTGGGTTCCAGCTCTCTGCAACCTGTGTCCTGTTTCCTCTCTCTAGAGCCATTTGACTGATGAGGGAAAGGAACCTCGGGCTGGGGGCTTTAACACCTCCGAGGTCTGTGAGCATGGAATTCACCACAGCCAGAGCCTCCTTTTCTTGGACAGATAAATGGTACTGTCGAGTTAGACTCAGCCCTAGACACCTGCTAGCAGTTGTGGTCCACAGCAGCAGATGGAGCTATGCTCGGTCTCACCATGGGCAGGTAGCTGTTTGTAGGGGGCACCTGGTAGGAGTCCAGTATCTCTTGAGAGTTGGGGAGACCCTGTTAAGTCTTAATGGCTGCTGGACACTGGTCTGGTGCTTAAGGTCATTTCTCCTATAATGTTTCTTCAGCGCAGTAAGTTCCTGGCAGCTGAGCACCAAGAGATGAGGCAGGACCAGGCCCTGGGTCCTCAGGCCTTTGCAGTTCCCACTCCGCTCGCTCCTCCTTGGGTAGAGGTGGCTAGAATTCAAGCAGCCTCCTTGGAGCCACAGCTGGAAATCATGTGTTATGGAGGGTGATGCTGTGCCAGCATCCCTAGGCTGTCATGTGAGAAGGATGGAACTTGGCAACCAAAGCATTGGATTTTAAGGATCTCTTTATTACAGCTGTTGGACCGAGTCCTCAGTCATCCATGGCTCAGAGGGTCTCATTGCCTGGTTGCCTCCTCTGTAATCAACCATTGAGTCAACAAGCATCCCTAGAACAACTGAGGGGCTCTCCATCCACTGAGGACCTTGTCTTATTGTGATCTGGCAGTCCAGGCAGAAGGGTGGGCAAGGAAATCCAATGACAAAACAAGGGAGGATCATTTCAGCAGTGATGACTGTGCATACAAAACCAAGCAGGCAGGAGAGCACGTCTGTAACTTGCTGGATTAGGGGGGATCTTGCTGAAAGGGGGACACATGAGTATACACCAAGATGACCAGAAGGCATCAAGCCAATGACTGGGGAGAGGGCGGTGCAGGTGGCAAATGGCCAGAGGATGCGGGGAGGGGGGGAGCGGGGGGTTAGTGGTGCTGAGGATGAGGTTGCAGAGGAGGTGAGCTGCGCTGTTTTCAACCTGCCAAGTCCCTGGTGGAGAGTTGAGGGGCTACCCAATTGTGAGGATGTGCAGTGGAGTAGAACGACATGCCTCAGAGGGCGTCATTTGGACCGGGACCCCACCGTCCTGCACTCTAGTCCCTAATTTTCAGGTGCCCTGAAAGGCAATAACAGCAGAGAACTCAAATCCACATCTGCCTCCTCCAAAGGTGGAGACCTCTGCTCTCCAGACACTGGGATCAGCTCCATCAGAGAGTCATCACACTTACACACGGATGGGTCGCTGCCGAGATCTGAGAAGGTCGGAACTCTTCGAGTGGGTCACTGTCACTGCAAGTACTCTCTGCAGAGGCCCTAGCTTCCACATCCCACCTGCTCACCCAGTGGTGCTCCAAGTTCCCTGAGCAAGAAGATGGGCCCGCAAATGACAGCCTTTGTCAATCAGAACCATGGGGAGCAGTGAGAGCCCCCCAATGGTGGATTATTTGTATATACCAAGGGAAGGACTGCTCAGATTCAGGTCTATGGCTCCAGAAATTAGGATAGGGAATACTCGAACAGCTAATGCAAGGATGAGAACACGAAAGATCAAGTGTGCAGTGTGTGATATACCACACAGGTCATTTCCTACTTACTGTCCTCAACACCCCAGGCTTGGACACTCCCGTTATGCCCACCTGGCAGACAAGCAGGACTTGACTCTCACCATGACCTCAGGAGATGCAGACTGCTGCCCATGGTGCCAATAGTCACCTCCTTGGATACCTGCTTCTTTGGCGGGATCCATCTGGTCTTTCATTAAGAATGCAGTAGGATCGTTCACAACCAGTGGCTTAAACAAATATGTACTGATTTCCCCTGCCCCCTCCCCTGGATACATGCGTGCATTCACTGATCAGTTGTTCCCAAAGGCCTCCTTAGTTTACACTACAGGATTGGACAGTGGAGGTGAGGGACCAGTGGTGATAGCAAGGACACTCCTCATGCCTTCAGAAGCTCACGGTATCATGGAAGAATCAGGAATAGGGAATGACTTGTATGGCAACCGCTTCAAAGGAGACACATGGCTCCCAGAGCTAACAGAGAAAGGGAACATACGCCTTATGTCTGGAAGGCTTTCCTGAGGAAACAATTACTGAGTTGAGAAATGGAAGAAAGGTATATATTAACTAGACTCAGAAAAAAAGGCCTTATGTGCTGACCAATGGCACAGTATGTGTAAAGGTGATAGATCTGGGACGGACCCAGTGAGCATGCAGGAATGGGAAGAACTGGGGCTACAGGGTCCAAGCAGCAGCTGGAGAAGGGGCAGAGGCCAGGCCATGCAGGGACTCCCAAGACATGAGGATTTCAGGCTCCACCCTCAGAGCCACACGGAGTCACCAAGGATCCCAACGCAGCAGATGGGATGACCCAATCTATGTTACCACACTGCCGACCCTGCAGCTGTATGGAAAATGAATCTGGGGCAACAGACTCCACAGAGGAGTCTGGAGAGATGGCTCAAGTGATTGATACATGGACAAGGACCTGAGTTTAACTCCCAATACCTTTGTAAAAAGCTGAACACTATGGTACATGCCTGTAATCTCAACATAAGGAGGGGCAGGGACTGGAGAATCCCTGGGGCTGACTGGCTAGCCAGTCTGGCTGAGCCTTTAAGCTCCAGGTTCAGAGAGACTTGGCTTCAAAAATGAAGTGGAGAACAATTGAAAAAGACATCCATTGGCTTTCAGCCTCTGCATACATATCCAGGTACAGGTAGGTGCACGTGTACTCACACAAAGAATGTCCCACAGAAGAGACCTTTGGGAAAGGAGGTCACCTTTGGCAGCCATCTTTCTGTAGCTGAATCCCTTCACAAGGCCTTAAGCATTATGCAGAGCCCAAGAACACATGAAAGGTCAGCGAAGTGGAAGCAGGTAGCAGGATTAGAACCCAGGTCTCCTGTACTTGGTCCTGTCATCTCTCCTGGAGGAATGCTGCCCTTCACCCACAGTGTGACCCACATAATGAGATGGAACTTTGTCAAAATCACAGGGTACCTGTGGTTTGTTTGGAGGTGGTACCCAGTGAGAGATGGAGAAGAAGGGAAGAGTGACCAGGCTTGGTTAAATGTCATGATCCCTCACTGGGCTGAAACCAAGTCGGTTTTTTTTTTTTTCTTGTTTTCCAAATTAATTCAACATTCCAAATAAATCCAGGGAGACTTAATTGGGGGCCCTTTCATGTGAATTGAAACTCATAAATTGCAATTTGCTGAGTTGCAGGAAGGCGGAGAGTTGCACCCCACCTCCTCCCACTTGGCACCACCCTGGAGGGTCTGGAAAAGAGACGGGGGTGGGGGTGGGGGGGCAAGAACAGCTCTTGGGATTGCTCCCGAGTGGGTTTTGGGCTTCCTGCATCAGACTCAGTGAAGACTATGGGGGGAGAACCACAGAATGTGGGAGCAGGGAAAATGGCCGGAGGGGGCTGTAGTACAGGTCACTGGGAGAAAATGAATGTCGAATACAACAGAATCAAGGCTATAAGAATCCCACAAACTCAAGGAGCTAGGGTTGGAGGAGGGTCCTCCCCAGAGTACTTGCTGGATGAGCTATCTGACAACAGAGCTTGGAGAAAGGAAATCTTTTCAGCCAACGGATGAAGACAGCTTCATGGCTGTGGCGGAGGAATTTGCTCTGTAGCTGTGAGCCCACTGCTGACAGGAAGTTGAAGGTCAGGTGTTCAAAAGCCCAGCCCGAAGGATCGGTTCCTATAGCTTCGGCATTGTTTTAGTTGTGAGCCGGCTCTGTTGGGCACATCTGTGCAAACAGGTGTGGGGACCAGGTGGGATACCTATCCCGGAGGAAGTGTTGTTTCCTCGGGTGGCATCTCACTTCTGAGTTTGGAATGACATGGGAGAAACTTTAGGTGAGTGGTACTGAGAGACAAGGCAAGGAGAGTCAGGCACACTGCCCCTTAAGGGTGGGATAGGATGCTCCGTCCTGACGCGATGGATTACTTACTCATGGAGAGTAGAAGCTATCCTACTGGGTGTGTGGAGCTGGAGTTAAGTAGGAACTTGTCATCTTTAGTTAATGTGTTATTATTTATTCATTATCTTTTTCATTAGTTTTCCTGATGTCTTCCTGTATCCACCTGGCATAAACTGAACAGTGTTCTACAAGTTCACACCCTAAAGCCCTAATCCCCATATGACTCCACTTAGAGAGTCTTTCAAAGAGGTAATTAAGGGTAAACAACACCTTAAGGGTACAGGATGGATGCCCTTATGAGAAAAAGAGACACAGGACACCACGTAGAGAAAAGGCTACTTGCAGACACAAGGCCGCCATCTATAAGCCAAAGAGAGGGGCCTTGAAGGAAGCTAGCTAATCATGCTGACACCTTAACTTGGAACTTTAACCTCCAAATGTATGGGAACATGTGTCTGTAGTTAAAGCACCCAGTCTATAGTACTACGTTGGCAACATGAAGAGATGTTCATGTCAGGCTACCTCCGGTGTGACCTTCTCCCTTGGCCTCAAGTCTGCTGATCATCAAACTTCATCCCAAAATTGGAGCAACTTCTCAGCCCTTGCCCACTCCAGAGTCAAGTGAGTCAAGATGGGTCTCTGAGCAGAGGTATCTCCCCACGTGGTTTTGAACAAGAAAAATCACAAGAGGATGTTTTTGTAATCTTAAAGATTTATTTTTTTTAAATATTATCTTAGTTTTAATTGTGCATATGTGTGCAGGTCTGTGTATGGGTACATGCATGTGTGTGCAGGTCTGTGTACGGGTACATGCATGTGTGTGCAGGTCCCACAGAGGCCAGAAGAGGGCAACAGATCCCTTGGAGCGGAGTGGTTGTAAGCCCCTCAATGTGGGTCCTGGGATCTGAATTTGGGTCCTCCACAACAGAAGAAATACATGATTTTGAATGCTGAGCCATCTCTCCAGCCTAGGAAAACATTTGTAAAATTAACTGAACCAATATTTGATGCTAAAACTAGTGTGCATAGGGATTCAAAGGTTATTTCCATAACCTCAAGGTATTTCTCCAAAGTTCTGACTCAGAAAAAAAAGGAAAAAAACGGTGACTTTACATTGGAGATACATGTCAGGTATCCCCTTCCTCAAAAATAATAAAATTTCTATATATAATATTGAGGCCAGAGGCACAAGTGGCTCTCTTCTCAGGTGTGCCAAATTGGCAGTCAAGATTATCCATTATAACATGTAAAGGCATCTGCCACCAAACCTGATGACCTGAGTTCAATTCACTGGATCCACATAATAGAAGGAGAGAATGGAGTCCCACAAACTGTTCTCTGACCTCCACACACAGGCTATGGCAAGCACATAGCTACACGCATACACACGAGCATACAAAATAAGCAAGACACAATTAAAAAAAATGTTAGTAAATAAATAAGGTAGCAGCTAGGTATGCTGGCTCAGTTGGTGAATTGTTACCTTTCTGACAAATCCAAGTTCCATCCCTGCAACCTATGTAAAGGTGGAAAGAGAGAATTGACTCCAAAGAGTTGTCCTCTGGACTCCACATGGGTGCCATGGAATGTCCCTTTCCCCTGTGAATAATAAGTAAAGTGTTTTAAGTAAAATAAGGTAAGGGAGCAGTTGAGGAAGTAACCCATCATCGACCTCTCTCTCTCTCTCTCTCTCTCTCTCTCTCTCTCTCTCTCTCTCTCTCTCTCTCTCTCTCTCACACACACACACACACACACACACACAC
The DNA here is from genome assembly GCF_049852395.1 of Peromyscus maniculatus bairdii. Taxonomy (NCBI): domain Eukaryota; kingdom Metazoa; phylum Chordata; class Mammalia; order Rodentia; family Cricetidae; genus Peromyscus; species Peromyscus maniculatus. The sequence continues at coordinate 70,615,457 of NC_134855.1, forward strand.
ACACACACACACACATCATGTGCACAAACAAAAAGGATAAAATTTAATTTCAAACCCAAAGTTAATTTAGGGACATTCTATTGATAAGTATTTACTTTGAGAAAATATTAATGAAAAGCTTAGAAAATGGCGTAGATTAAAGCAGGCCAGAAGGACATCACAATTACAATTATGAGCTTTTCTGGTTGGGTTTTGTCAGCTTAACACAAGCTGGAATTATCTGGAAAGAGAAATCTCAATTGAGAAAATGCCTCTATTGGATTGGCCTGTAGGCAAGTCTGTGGGGCTTTTACTTCATTAATGGTTGATGTGGGCAGAACCAGCCCACTGTGGGTGGACCTCTAGGCCAGTGGTCCTAGTTATATAAGAGAAGAGGCTGGGCAAACCATGGGGAGTAAGCTAGTAGGCAGCATCCTCCATGGCCTCTGCTTCAGTTCCTGCCTCCAGGTTCCTGCCCTACTTTAGTTCCTGCCCTGAGTTCCCTCCTTTATGAACTATTACCTAAAGTGTAAGATGAAATAAACCTTTTCCTCCCCAAGTTGCTTTTGGTCATGGTGTTTTATCACAGCAATAGAGGTCCTAACTAAGATAAGAGTCTTGATTACCATTTGAATGTGGAATGGAGAGATGTTCACTGGGTATAGAATTTGCCCTGCAAGCCTGAGGACCTGAGTTTGACTTTCCAGAACAAATGGAAAGTCAGTCATAACGCCAATGTTTCTACAGAGAGCAAAAGGCAGAGACAAGAAGATCCCTGGAAACTCATAGGCCAGCTACCTGTCAATCACAGCAGTGAACAACAAAGAGACCCTGGCTCAGAACAAAGTAGCAGGGGCCTATGGATGGCCCAACAGGTAAAGGAGCTTGCTGTGAAGCCCTATGATCTAGCCTGTTGATATGTTTGACCCCTGGGACCCATATGGCAGACGAAGAGAACTGACTCCAAAAGTTGTGCTCTGTCCTCTGGACACAGGCCATGGTCCATACATATGTCCATAGTCTGTCTGTCTGTCTGTCTGTCTGTCTGTCTGTCTCTCTCTCTCTCTCTCTCTCTCACACACACACACACACACACACACACACACACACACACACACACACACCAATAAATTAATTAATTTGTTAAGAACAAATAAAGGAAACACAAAAAAAAGAAAGGAAGGGCCGGCTCCCCACGCTCTCTTCTGACTTCCACACATGTGTTGTGGTACGTGTGTGGTGGTGTTCACACACAAGCACGCATATGCACACACATCTTACACATACATATCACACACAAAGAAAAAAATGTGAAGAGGGAACAATGTCTGAAACTTACTAGTGTGTGGTTTAGAAACAGCCACATAGGGATGAGCAGAGGCCCAGGAGGAAAGGAGCCCCTGGTAACAAGGGGACATCTAAACACAGGGTGCCTGGGGGTTCTCTGGCCCGTTCCTGTGACCCTTTCATAACCAGGATTTTGCATGCCATAGTGTTCCTCAAGAAGATCCACAGAGCGCCTTCTCCTTGCCAACTCTGACTTTTCCCCAGTGCCAAGAGTCAGTCAACACACCTCTTTTCAGTCAGCAGGCGGCCTGTGGAACCCTCTGCTTTCCAGTTCTGCCTTGGCCATCAAGAAGCTCCTCTAGGCGACAAAGAAGTATCAGCTTGGAAAAAATCCTCTCACCACTCCAAACTTCAATTTCCTTGATTTGGAAAATGGATAAAAATAATCACACCTACTCCTGAGGATTGATGTAAGGGTGCGGGGTGTACCCTGATTAGGTGTACAGCTTAAGGGACGCTTTTCTCATATCTGAGATGGCCCCACAGGACACAGGGCACACCAGGTACTCTCAAAATACAACCACAGGGGAAGAGGCAGAGCAAGGGCACAGCCCTGGCCCAGCATGTACACGGCCCTCTGTGTTCCCTCCCCAGCTACATATAAAAAGCCGTCCCTTCACTCCCCAAAGACCCAGAGCCACACTGTCACATTACTGTGGGAATAGAGAGACAGTAATAGCTCCAGAGGCAGCAGACTGAGGTCAGGATTCCAGCTGTGCTGCGCAGACATCCCCGTCATCTCTAAACCACATCCACAACTCGGAGTACATACTATTTTTTAATTAGTATTAGCAAACGTCGTTTTTTAAAACTGCGCCCTCCGCAGGCCCAGTACTCTTTGGTTTCGAGTTAGGCGATAACATTGGGAAAATGACATGGTTACTTGTTGATCGATCTTTTTTTTTCTATTGCATATTTCATCTATAAGGTTTAAAAATCATTCCCAATGGAGTGCGGCTCAGTGGCAGATGCTTGCTTAGTATGCCCGAGGCTCTGGGTTCCATTCCCAGTGCTTGGCAGGGGGATTCCACGAAGTGGGACTGGCAGCAAGCAATTGTTTTCAGAATCCTGCTCCTACCATATGTGAAAGGCAGCTGGAAAACAAACATCAGTTAGAACTCTGCAACCAAGGAGCTTCGCAGTGTGGAAGTACGCACAGCCTCTCTGGCTTCTGGCTCATCTTCTTCGCTGCTCGTGTAAGGCCGAGTTAAAGCCCCCATCGTGGAACCTGGACATGGCCTCTGCCTCGTGCATCCTACGAATGGTTATGCCTTGTGCTGAGCACTGTAAATGGCTCATAAGTGAATAAGACATACGTTTGAGTCACTTGCAGCTCAGTGTTCCCAGAGTACCAAGTAGAGCGGCCTTGTGTGTCTCAGGAGCATTCCGGGCACAACGCAAAGGTGTTTGAAGAGATCGGGGAGCAGCTCTCAGCTGGGAGTTCGAGGAAGGCTTCACGGCAGAAGTAGAGGAGATCTGTGAAGGACGGTAAGGTGTGGGTGGGCCAGGCTGCGAGGGAACAAGGGAGGGAAGGTAGGCTCAGGCACAGCACAGGAGTGGGACAAGCAGAGGTCCCCATGTCCTCCCAACTTGCCTCCCCTCAGGAACAGAAAGCTGTCATCCTTGTTGTCCCCCATACTGGTGAGAGAGCCCCAGTCTGGGCCACTGGCATTCTGCTAGCCTTGGCTCCCATCCTGCTCGCCCACATCATAGCACATTCCTTTGATTGTCATCCTCCTCTCCTCAGCATCCCAGAGGGATGGGGCCACGAGAAGTCTAGACAGGAAAAAGAGTGCCGAAGACTCATGGTCTGCACGTTCATATGACTGTAGACCCAAGGATGAGGTTCTGTGTCCTGCAGGGAGGGGCTGGGAGAGGTCAATCAGCCATGCATGCTCTGTGCTCCCCCAGGCCCAGTCAATAAGGTACTTGTTGCACACACACACAAGGACCTGAGGCCAGACCTCCTGTATCTATGTGAAAAGCCAGGTGTAGCGGGGTGTGTCCAGCAGAAAATAAAAGGTCAAGTTCAGAAACAGAGCAAGACCTCGTTAAAGACACACACCCTTTCTGGGTCCAGCCAGAGGCCACCAAGGCCAGGCTGGACAGACAGTAGGGAAAGCCACCGAGTCAGGGGTGGGAGGGGAAACTTCTATGGGTTCCCAGCATCTGACGGGAGGCACGAGGAATGTACATCAAATGCTACACACACGTGTTCTGGAGGAGAAAATTCTTGTTTCATTTGCCGGGGCTGGAGCCACGAAGGGAACTCTCAGTCACAGCGTCTTCTGAGGGCCACGGTGTCTGTCTTCTCGTTTTTGATCTAAAAAAGAAAGGGAAAGAGGAAGGGAGAGGAAGAGGGGGAGGAAAAAAGGAGAAAGCCCCCTCACTGTAATTGAATTAGAGAGCCGGCCCCCGGGCTGCATCTGGAATCCAATAGGCCTTTGTGTAGCATTGCAGAGCAGCCTGGGACAGTGGTTGGGATTTCACAAGGGCCGAGGAGGAGTTGCAGTAGCCAGGAAGCGGGTCAGGGTGGATGAGGGTGAGGAAGGGATGGCAGAGCCACTGAAATTGAAAGCTGAAGGCCTGTCTTGCTCCAGGCCCTGCCCTGACCTAGGGTGGCTGGCCTTGCACCAGAAACCCCAGGCAGAAGGCGGGTTTGAGGCCGGCTGCATAAACAGAAAGGTCCTAACAAGGGCCAAGAGGTCCCTGAGGAGCCACGGTTGACCAGGACAAAGGTGGAAAGAATTAACACCCCACCCCAGCACCTACTGTGTTCTGGGTCCCAGCATCCTAAGAAAAGCTCCAGTTGAATACTAAGGGTTGACAAGTGCACATACTTTGTCCTAGTGTGTGGGGCACAGGGCAGGGCTTTTTCTGATACATTATCCCAGGAACAGCACCATAATATCCTGAGAAACCCAGCAAGGTAAATGATTGGCCTAAAGTCACAGTGAGTACATGGCAGAGCTAGGACAGTGTGGCACCAGGGCCAGAAGGTCACCATCTCTTCGTAATCTTGTTTCATCTTTACAATGTGGTCTTTCCAAGTAGACATGTGCCTGAAAGGGAAACTGAGATACAGGGAAGGCAGATGGACAGCCAACACACTCAGTGTTGAAGAACTAGGCTGGGCTTTATCGGTGATCTCTGGCTCCAGAGCCCAAGAGCCTTCCATCTCGCCCACTGGACTGGCTGAAGCATCCTCCCACAGCATGGGTAATGGTTAGTTTTATCAATTTGACACAATCTAGATCCACTTGGGAAGGGAGTCTCAGTGAAGGATTGTCCAGGTCAAGTCAGTCTGGGAGCATGTCTGGGGGAAAGTTATCCTGGTTGTGTTCATAGAGATAGGTAGGCCTGCTTGCCATTCCCTAGGCAGTGGACCGTGGGCTGTACAGGAGCACCAAGAACAAATGGAGCACTAGCATGCATGCATTAGTTCACTGCTCTCTGCTCTTGACGACAGATGTGACTAGCTGCTTCAAGGTCCTGCTGCCTCGACTTCCCTGCGATGATGGACTGCAAACTGGAATAGTGAACCAAATAAACGATGAAGTTGCTTTTTGTTGGGGTATTTGATCAGAGTAATAGGAAACAAAGCTAAGACAGTGTATGTGCATCCTTCTCCTAGTTCCTGTTCGGAGCAGGGGGCACATTGAAAAGGGGCAGGAGTCACCTGTTGGCAGAGTGGCCCCATAGGCTGCTGGGATACTATGCCTTATAGGTTTCCTGGATTCTCACAGGTACATCCTACCTGTCAGGCAACAGTCTCACCTTGACACCCAGGTAGCTGATCACTGTAAAACAAAAAGGCAGAGGCTGATCCTGTGAGGACTCCTCTATCCCCTGTGGCCTCTGAAAGTGACAGTATTTCATACTATTGTCCTGCATGCTAACAGCATGGTGTGACCTGGAGCTAAGGCTCTCAAGCTCAGCCCAGGTGCCACTGGGGCTGGAGATGGCTGGGTTGTGGGCCCTTCCTGGGCCCTGCAGGATGCTTACAGTGTCTCCTATTATGACCTGCTTCATGCTTAGGCTACCATCCTGTCCCTCTCCAGGTATGCACATCAGAATCTCTAGATGTTGCCTCACGTCCTCAGAAATGCAGTGGAGAGAAGGAAATTGTTTCAGCTTAGAAACTACAAGGAAAGAAGTATGAACTGTGACCTAGAATAAACCAGTGGGCTGGAGAGATGGTTCAGCAGTTAAAAGCATGGATTATAGCTGAAGTTTTCCTGGTCCTGCCTGGCCCACAGTCAGGACAAACCTCTCTCACCTACCAGTCCAGCAGCCGCACGGACCCAAGCAAACACACAGAGACTTATATTACTTATAAACTGTATGGCCATGGTAGGCTTCTTGCTACCTAGTTCTCATATCTTAAATTAACCCATTTCTATAAATCTGTACCTTGCCACGTGGCTCGTGGCTTACTGGTATCTTACATGTTGGCGGCTGGTGACTCCTGACTCAGCCTTCTTCCACCCAGCATTCTCCTCTCTCCTTGTCCCGCCTACACTATCCTTCCTGCCTGGCTACTGGCCAATCAGCATTTTATTTATCAATCAATCATAGCAATATATATTCACAGCATACAGGACATCCCACAGCACTGGATACTTTTCTACAGGATCCAGGTTCAATTCTTAGCACCCACATGGCAGCTCACAACTGTCTGCAGCTCCAGTTCCAGCAGATGTGACGCCCTCTTCTGGCTTCCACCAGAACTGCATGTGTGTGGTGTGGTGCACATGCATACATGCAGGCAAAACACCCACAAACATAAAGATAACAATAGAAAAAGGAGGAGGAGGGAGAAGAGGGAGGAGGAGGAGAAAGAGAAAAAGGAGAAGAGGAGCAGGAGGAGGAGAAGAAAAGAAAAGAAAAGAAAAGAAAAGAAAAGAAAAGAAGGAAGTGGAGGAGGAGGAAGAGAAGGAGGAGGAGGAGGAGGAGAAACCAGAGCCTACAAACCAAGCCCAGGGACCCTCAGCTACCAGAGGTAACCGAAACAGGCTTGGAGCACCTCCTATGTCCCCAGCCCCATGCTGCCATGCTCCTTGCCTCCGCCCTTGGTCAGCTCATGGTTGCTGTGGGCACATCGAGGAGACGTTGTACACCTATGACGAGCCCTACTCTATTCCCTATAGAAAGAAGACGGCCCGGCCTCAATATGTCTTTACAGCTCGCTGCCAGTGACTGCTTTAAGCCTCATGATCACTAGAAGTGACTAACACGGATTAAGTTTTTATGAGAAAGGAGAAAATTCCTCTCAGGCCCTTCCACAGTGGCTCCAAACTTTCTTTCTTGCCCTCACTGTATGAAGTGTGCCCATCCTGGACCAAGTGCATCAGGCACAGTGTGATTTACTTCCCCATTGGGCCTCAGCCCTGGGCCAGCTTCCTGTCTAACTCCAGTGTGCTGGTGTTGCCATGGGGAAAAGCTGACCCTTGGGAATTGGCTGTTGAGGCTTTACTTCATCCTGAAATAGCTGTGGCCTTCTCATCTCTGAGGGAGGAAATCCAGCTGGGTCTCCAGGTAGGCACCCCTATCCAGGTGTCCAACATGTCTCAGCACGCACGTTCATCTCTCCGTCTCCCTCTTTCTGAAATCCTCACACACTCACCTGTCCTCTGTACAAGCCTGCCACTTTCCCCTGAACATGGTTTTTCATGTCCTCTGTGTGCCAGGCCCTACACCAAGCACTGAAGGAGCAGCAGAGCGTCTTCATCTCCTGGCCAAGGGTTCGAGTCACACTAATCACATTCCGAGGGAACATGGATGCAGTGGTAAGGAGAATCTTGAAGTACGTCTTTAGAGTGTGATAAAATGATCGGGTTCTGAGGAAGTTTCATTTGGAGGGTGAGTGCTACCACTTACTGAGTACTAAACTGTGTTCTAGGCATGGCACTAAGCCTTGCAGTTCTGACATCTTCAGAGCTGTCCAAGAAAAGAGAACATTCTTCACTCACAGTAGAGAAGGGAGAGCTTGCCCACATCCCAAAGTAGAGGAGGTGGGGGAAGGGTGGAGGGTCATCCTCTAGACTTGCACACTGGGCATGCTCAGCTAGGAATATGGGAAAACACCCGAGTCCAGCTGGTCACATCTCTTCCCAACTCTGCTGTGTTGGTGGTGTGAAATGGACTGAGTTGGAAAGGGTATTTACACCATGGAAATTGGTAAGGTCTTTTTAATATTGACTTTTCTGAGATCCCATTTACCAGCCCTTTACATACATGAGAAGCAATGAGAGGAGGCATGGAGCCTGTAGGGGGCTGGAGCAACAGGCTGGAACACAGGCTTCTGGGACGAGTACAGAGGAAGATGAGACTGAAACACACAAAGGACAGAACCGAGGAATGTGACCATTTCCCCACACTGAGGAGCAATCATAGACAGAGATGGGAACGCTGATTGGAGTCATGCTTCAGAAAGCCTACTCTGAAGAGTTGTTTTGAGGAGGAAGGCTGTTCAGAAGGAAGGCTGATTAGAAAGCATACCCAAAATCTAGCCCCTGCTCTTTCTAAGGTTGAGTGGGGGCATTTACAAATCCAAGTCTTCCCCAAGAGAAAAGGTTGTGAGGCCAGGAAAAAGTCCAAGGTGCCACATCAAAGCCAGAGGTCATTAGGAATAGTCTCCCAGGGTCATCAAAGCAAACTCCTGCCTTTTTAATTCCAGTGTCTCCTGGGAAGACTGTACCCAAGGTAGACTGCCCTGAACCGCTTCTCACAGCATCTCCACTGTCTCTGCTCACCCCCTCCCGTAGGCTTTATCTTCTTTTCATGCAGCTTGACATATAACAACTCCCAAAGCCTGTTAGGGCAGTGCTACCCCATCTAGCCTCACAAACCCTGGCACACACTAATGGATCTGAGGATAAATGGCCAATGTATTGATGGATGGTGGATGAATGAATGGATACTAGATTCTTGGGTAGATGGCTGGGTGACAGAAGAATGAGGATGGATGAATGGTAGCTAGATTGCTAGGTAGATAGATGAATGGATAATGGCTGGATGGGGGGTGAATATATGAATGAATGGTTAGATGGATGGGTGGATGGTGGATGAGTGGGTGGATAGATGAACAGATGGATTGTGATAGACAGATGGGTTAATAGTTGAATTAATGGGTAGATAGTGCGTGAGTGAATGAATGGATGGATGGATGATGGATAGACAGTGAGTAAATGGATATATGTGTATAGGAAGGGGGAAATGAATGAATAAATGGTCTTCCCGTCTTACTGAAGACCTTGGGAAGCAGGGATACTGAGGAAGAGCAGGAAGTCACAGAAAAGCCTGAGGGTCTGAGAGAATGCTGTAGACTTGAGGCCGGGGGATGAGTGAGAGAACAAAGGTGGTAAGACCCTAACTCGGCCTCCCAGGATGCAAGTGGGGCGGGTTTAGGAGCTGGTGTCCCTGCATCAGTTCATGAACTTGCCTGGATTTTTTTTATCTGAGGCTGGTCTAATCCAGAGGAGTGCCCTTGCACTGCAGGGCACACAGGCCCTTTCTCAGGTAGTAGGGCAGACTGGCAGTGATACCTGCTCATCATGACTTGAGGTGTTTCTTCACTCTTTGGGCAGGAGGGGAACCTCTAACACTGGAGCACTTAGAACATCCCTTATCTTCTTTGGAGCACTAGTTCAGCTGTGTGGAGAGAGGAACAAAGACCCACCCTCTTCCCTGGAAGGAAGCATGGATTTCCAGTGGCTAAGGCAATATAGAAGCATTCTGTAAACTGTGAAGAGCTGTTCTCTTCTGGGCTGTGCATATTATTATTGTGCCTTGTTCTTCTGTCTCCTCCAGGTCTCTGAGGGCTTCAGTGTTCCAGACACAGGAGAGGACTGAGGACGAAGGACAGAAAGGTGATCAAGGAGCATCCAGCCACTGTGCAAAGAACATGTACTCTCTCCTGTGGCATACCTTTCCCATAGCAACTGTCAGAATCATCAGAGCCACCTGCTCTCAGGCTGAAGCCCAATATTCTCTCCCAAGTGGGAAGATACATTGTGGCCACATGCCACAGACCCTGTGGTTTTTCTCCACCCACTGTAGGGTCCAAAATATCCTCACCATCCACTGACCAACCCTGCCTATGTGCCTGGCAACATAGCCTAGACCAATTTCATTGAAACTTTCCTCCCTTCCTCAAGTCACCATGGGTGAAGCCTGGGTGTGTGAGGCCTGAGTGTGTGAGGCCTGGGTGTGTAAGCCTGGGTTTCTGAGACCTAGATGTGAGGCCTTCTCTGTGAAGCCAGAATAGGACGTGAAAGACCCACTGCAGCCCTATGCTTGCCCTTTGGACCGCTATAGGGAGCCATGGCCATCCATGTCTTCATCACACTCTCACCTTTCACACCCACTTTGTATATTAAAGGTGAAAATTCAGACATTTGCGTTCCCAGCTTCTCTTGCAGCTAAGGGTAGCCACACGACTCCATTCCTGACAATGAGATGTGACAGGAGTATACCGGTGACTTTAGAGAAAGGTTTTCTACAGCTGTGAGAGTCTGGATAGACAGGGGATGGAGTCTCCTTTCCATTTGCGTGCACTCTCAGCACAGTAAGAGAGAAGGTGGGTCTTTGATGGGACTCTGGCTGTTACACTCCGTAAGAGATTCTGCTTCTAGATTTTGTTCTTGTGTTCTTTGGATGTCTTACCAACTCTATTACTAAAAGTAGATGATTCTCCTGATCCCCCAGTGCTGGGCATGGAACTCAAGGCCTTGCACATCTGAGCCTGCACTCTATCACTCAGGTGAAAGCCTTCTAAACAGACACAGTGGTGTATGAAATCCACCCCACCATAAGGGACAAGGGAAGGTTCTAGAGTGGGCATATTTGCTAAAATCTCATGCAGTAGAAGGAACAAATGCTCCTACCCCAGAAGGAAAGGACAGGCAGAGATGGTGCCATCACTTCCACCCACTCTATTGCCACCAGTCCTCAGCCTCTGAGGACACCTGATTGTCCCACATCATTTCCCCCAAAGGCACTTCTTGGGGCCATGGTGTACCTGCAATGGATGAGGCTGCCTAGACAGCACAGGCTCTACTCCCAGAAGGGAAGTCAAGAAAGAAGACTGTCCCTCCAATGGGCCTTTGACCCTTCACCCCAGCCTATGACATGAGCTACTTTAAAGCCAAAGCCTTCCCTTAAAGAAAGCACCTGCTATATACAATCCAGCTACGTGGACAGCACTGGCCAAGCAATTAGAGGACATAGGGTTTGAGTCATGGCTTTACCATTTACTAGCTATGATCTTGGACACACGGGAAGAACTCAGTGTTTCCATCTATGAAATGGAGCCATCTCTTTTGAATGGCAGGTCTATGGTAGTAGATGAATAGGTTAAATGTTAGCCCTCCTTTTCACTGGGTCATTTTAAGGAGTAAAGGGGCGTGTATGAGGAACAGGCTGGGGCTGGCCTCTAGTCAATGCTCTAAAAAGAGGATTACTTTCAGTGCTTGTTGTCAAGAATCAGGCAGGGTCTGATGATCAGTGACCATGAAGGCTCTGACCACCCAGGGCTCCCTCTGCCATCTTGTATTAAGGGCCTAGCTCATAGGCTGGGTGGTAGCCTACTGGAGATTCATTTTTCCAGCTGTGAAAGCCTCTCTGTTTAAGAGGTCCCATCTAGGCCCCATCCCTATGATTGAACTTGAGAGACTGTGTTTGCTTAACACCCACAGTCAAGTAGCTCCTGTAAAACCCAGAAAGCAAGAGGCCTGTGCCAGGGGATCTTGCTCACTACGGCAATTGAGCTGGACATTCATAATTTTGGTTTAACCAAAAGAACCTCGGGTTTCTCAGCCCCATTCAGCTGACAGACACCTCAGAGGCCTCCCAGACTGGGGTTGCCTTCCAGGCCTCTCCCCAGGCAGCCCTCGGGGGTGTGCTGAGCCCTGTTCCCAGCTACTGTTAAGAGCAGCAAGCTGCCCTGAAAAAGTCACTGCTCAGTCTCAGAGAGAGTAGCATCTGCTCCCTCCCTCCTCATGGCTTCCCCTCACCCCGAGCTCAGTCCAGTCTCTCTTCCTCTTCCTTCACTCTGCTTCTCTGTGTCTACGTTGACTAAGCCTGGTCTCTAGTCTTCTCTGGCTGCATTTGTGTTGGCCCCATTTCCTGCTTCTCTGTTTCTCTCTCTTTCCTTTACTCTCCCATGCTTTTTCTCTCTCTGACCACGCCTCACAGTGTTTCATCATGGCTTCCTGCCTCTAGCATCAGGGTGGCTCCCCGGCAGCCATCCCTGCTACCTGCATCAGTGTGGTCCCTGCCTTTAGACGTCTCCTTCTGCGCAACATTTACCGTTTCTCTCAGGCTCTCTCAGACAGCCCCGGCTCCTTTATTTTCTCTCAAGCTTTCATGCAAGGCTGTTTCCTCCCCTGGAAGGCTCAGTCTGAGGCCTTGGCAGGCCATCTTCCTGAAGAGCCACATTCAAGTGACGATGGCCAGGGACTAGGACCCATCCTCACAGTACAGCTTCATAGTCCAGTGTGTTCACCTGCTTTGGAGAGGCCTTTCCTGAAGGATTTCATGGAATTCCCTCGACCTAGCTGGCTGTGAGCTGGTCTTCCCCATCATCACCAGAGAAGCTGAGGATAAGATGCAATTAGTTCAAATTCCCATTTTACAGGGGCGGAAACAGAAGTTCAGAGAGGTGGGTCATTACAACCCGGGTCACACGGAGCAGCCGCGTCAGCTGGGTGAATATATCTGGGGCCTCTGTTCTTCATCCGCAAAGTAGGGCTATCTGCAGGGAGGTGGGAGGATGAAACCTGCTCCACCAAGCCCAGATGGTGGTGCACAGTGAACACCAGTCAGTCGGTGCTGTATTCATCTCTGTGCACGATGCTGTTGTCTGTATCACAGACAGTGGTACAAACGCAGGCTCCTGACTTTTCCCCAAGTCAGGCTTTTTTGCAAACTAGTCTCCATCACCTGATCCGGTGAGAACACCCATTGAGTCTTCATTCCTGAAAACACCTCTCAGAGTCCCCCCACCCTGCCCTGTCACAGCCACCCTCAGACCAGAGGCCATTTCAAAGGGTTTCCCCATCCTCCTCACGATGGCCACAATAGCTCGCTCCCCACGGACCCTGAGCCGACAGAAGAAAGCCCAGGCAGGAGATCAAACGTGAGCTCTGTGGAAGACAGAAGAGACAGCATAAGAGGCGAGATGGAGCTGGAGCGGCAAGAGTAATGACTCCCGTCCAAGTTGCTTCCCATAAACCCGCAGCTCTTTGAAGCCCGCTTTCCTTTAATAAAATGCACTGTTATTAATGACCCAAGTGGAAGCTTTCTGGGCAAGACAATGATGAAGTCCCTGGTGGCCTCTGTGGGGCCTTGTGCATGGGAAAGTGGTGCAGAGGACGCCTCCACATGCCAAGGGCCAGCAGGCACGTCAAAGGAGTTGGAGGGGCGATCTTGTCTGAATGAATGCTCATGAGCACCACTGGCATCTGGGGCTGCTGCAATACTCTTGGGCCATCAGGGTCTGTGTTGCTGCTGCTCTCCAGCCAGTTCATGCATTCAGGAAACATTTGCTAAGGGCCTGCTCTGTGCAGGACCCTGTGTGGGGTGCAAAGGCTAAACCACACACATTCCTGCCCCAGCGAAGCTGGCAGTTGAACTTGAAATCCTTGTTATATTATATTATTTTATTTTATGTGTATGGATATCTTGCCTACATGTATATCTGTGCACCACATGTGTGTCTGATCCCCTTAGAGGTCAGAAGAGGGCATTGGATCCCCTGGAGCTGGAGTTATAGATGGTTGTGAGCTGCCATGTGGGTGCTGGGAAGCTGAGAATTGATCCCACATCCTTAGGAAGAGCAGCCAGTGCTCTTAACCACTGAGCCATTTCTTCAGCTCCTGAGAAATCATTTTAAAATGTGTGTGTGTGTGTGTGTGTGTGTGTGTGTGTGTGTGTGTGTGTGTGTGTGTTCAGAGGTGATGTTTGTGTGTGTGTGTGCACAGGTATGGAGACCGGAGGTCAACTTCAGGGGTCGTTCCTCAGGAGTGTCCATTTTTTGAGGCAGGGTCTCTCAATGGGGCCCAAGGCGCACTGATTAGACTAGACTACTTAGCTAGTGAGTCCCAGGGATCCACTTATCTCTGCCTTCACACTGCTGGGATTGCAAGTGCACACAGCCATGCCTGGCTCTTTATGTGAGTGAACGTTATGTTTATTGGAGAGTGAATTCAGGTCGTAGCATTTGTGCAGCAAGTGCCTTCCCAACTGAGCCATCTCTCCTGGCCAGAAATCAGATCAAGAAGCAGGAGCTAAATTGTTCAGTGGCCTGGAAGACCCACTTTCAGCTTTTAGCACCCATCATTACCATAGAGTGTGTCTCCTGAACTCCCCAGAGCCACAAGTCACATAGAAGGTCACTTAATACCTATCTGGCTACAGCAAACCTTTTCCCATGTTCCCTCTACCCATTTTTACCCACCAGCAGGTCAAAAGGCTGTCAAATCATGTGTCTCTGCTGCTAGCTTCACCAATGACTGGGGATCTGGGGCAAATGGCTCCTCTGGGTCATAAGAAAGGTCATGTGGAGAGAGAGCTCTGGCACAAGCCCTGGGCCTAGCTCTGAAGGTGGGCTCCAACCCCACTTAGACTTCCAGCAATCTTGGCACCAGCTGGGAGCTTCTCTGACAGCAGAAGAGCCCTGGAGAGTAGGCATGGTGCTACCGGGAACTCACATTTAATCTAGGAGAGGACTTTTCTCACTCCACCTCCTCCAGGGGCAGATCTTGAGTACACATCCCTCCTCTGAGCCCAAGGGTCTCCTGTGTGGTAGGGCAGTGGCAGACAGAGCTGGTATGTAGTTGGCTCAGGTAGTTGAATGGGGGCTTGGAAATCACATTTGCTTTGTACAAGGTGTGTGTATGCCTGTTGACAGGTGAGGAAATGGAGGTCCAGAGAGCTTGGGTGTTTGACAAGATGACAGACCCAGAAGTGCGGCTGCACAGGTCTCTGAGTATAGTCGGAAGAAGAGGGAAAGGGAGAGAGGAGGAAGGGGGAATATAATGAGGAGGAGAAAGAGGGAAGCGGGGATGGGGAGAGGAGAGATTTGGCTTTCAATGGCTGGGTTTCAGGCAAATCCCTAGAACTCTCTGCAGAATCAGTATTAGACAGTCAGGCTCCATGACAAGACCCAGGGCCTCCAACTCACCTCACATCGTATGCAGACCTTTGAGTGTGCAGGTAGGGGTTAGTCACAGGAGAAACAGGGCTGCTTATGAGAGCCTCCTGAGGTGATGGGCTCCAGAGCCGCTCAGCACGGACAGCTTGGAGACCTCAAAATTGCTGTGAACTCTGACTGTGGATGACTGAGTCTAAGCACAGAAGACCCTTCATTCACTTACTCAGAGTAGAAGCTTTTACCTTGTAAGGGGCCACTGGTGACCTCAGGGTGGAGCAAGAACATGAATGTAAGAGCCCCTGCATTCCATCTGGTGAAGGAACTTCCCATATCCACATGAGGTTCATGTCAATAATTCAGGGACCATATGACTAAGGGATTCCCAAAACATAGCCTATCGCTGTTGCCCTTGGTTACCCCCAAGAGGTGGAAGGTAAGTTAAGTCCCTGCCTTAGTCAGTGTCCTATTGCTGTTAAGAGACATCGTGACCATGGTGACTCTTATAAAAGAAAGCATTTAATTGGGGATGCTTGCAGTTTCAGAGGTTTAGTCCATTATCAATGTGGGGAGCATGGTGGCCTGCAAGCAGACATGGTATTGAAGAAGTAGCTGAGAGTTCTATATCTGGATCTGGAGGCAGCAGGAAGAGAGATACACTGGGACTGGCTTGAGCTTTTGAAACCCCAAAGCCCACCCCCAGTGACACACTTCCTCCAACAAGGCCACACCTCCTAATCCCTCTCAAATAGTGCCATTCCCTGATGACCAAGCATTCCAAATGTATGAGCCTATGAGGACCATTCTTATTCAAACCACCACAGTCTCTATTGCTGAGGACATCGTGCACTTTAAAAATAGGGCCCAGAGACCCCTGAATTGGAAGTGATCTGAATGCCCCTTCCCTAGTTTTCATGGTATCAGAAGGCACCATGTAAACCTTCAAAGGCAGGAAGCAAGCAACAGCTCTGCCCAGCTTTGATGCCTATGAAGTGCCTCGATGGCCAGCATGGCATGATAACCCTATGGGTGCAGTAGTGGTACACAGACCTGGGCAACTGTTCTCTCATTGGGCTTAAGACCAGCTTGCTCAACAAGAGGGAGACCGTGACTGGCACTGAAAACCTAGCTCACTACTCAGTGCTGGTGAAGTCATGCTTATTGGAGGAGAATCTACAACCACTAATTTACTAAACCAGCACAGTCCCAAACCAGGATCTATTAACGTTTGTCTTTATATCCACAGATAAAGGTAGTCTTCATCCATCATCAAGAAACTTCTCTTTGCAACAGATAGAGACCACTGCCCAAAACACAACCAATGATGTATCCTAATAGATACATCTACAAAATACTCCCATACCAGACTCAGGGAGCACTGTGGAAGGGGGGGGGGTGGGGGAGCGACTGTAAGAACCCGTGGATCAGAGAGTTTGCTATGAGACTGTGTCTCCTAGTGACATCAGAATCTTTGCGTGTAAAGCCTCATCAACATGACTGCCCAAATGTGAGCTGAGCAAGGAAGACACCGATGGACATGCCAAACAGCACAGGAGAAAAGCCCACCAGGCCTCAACCTTACACAAAGAACTACAGGCAATTGAGCAGAGCTGGAAACAGGAGAGGTGGCCCTCCCCAGGGAACACATCAATCGGTTCTCCAGTGCCAAGGGGTCAGCCCTGGAAAAATACAGACAAATAATGTTATATGGACTCAACAAGTTATATTTTGGAACATATGTGTACATGCAAATACATATATGCATGCAATAGCAATTGATGAAAAAGGGGGGTGGGGAGGGGTATGTGGGAGGGTTTAGAAGAAGGAAATGGAAGGGAGAATTGTAATTAAAATGCAATCTCAAAAATAAAGAAGCAAATGAACAAAAAATAATTCGTACCTTCAAGGACCCTTTTCCTCAGGCCTCCTTCCACTCTCCTGTCCCCGCCCCGCCCCGCCCCGCCCCCCTTGTGCTTTCTACACGTGAGCTTTGGGGCAGTGGGAGCTGCTGCTCTGTCCCTGACCTTCCTGGTCACAGTAGGCCTTAGAAATAATTAGGAACAGCCCAGAGACCTCTCCCCAATGCCTGCATCCCAAAGGGTCCAGGACTGGGGGAGGGGCGGGAGCCACGGAGATAGAACAAAGGGCTGAAGTGAACGGACTGAAGATGAAGCAATAAGGCCCCAGAAGGCCCCGACCCAGCCTTGATGTCCCAGCATGGGGTTTGGCCTCCCAGCTGTGGTCAGGGAGCGGGTGCCAGCCGGGCACGGCTTGCTCCGGTGAGAGCCAGCAGCTGCCAGCCAACTTTCCATGACATCAGAGCCCAGTTGAGCCAGGCCTGTCGGGGTGGGGAGGTAGCTCCACACCCTGGTTCCTCCAGCCTACTGAGGGCGCTGGGCTGGGGTGAGATGACCCTGGGTTAGGGGAGCCTGTCTTTATGGATACCCCCCAACAGCCCCAAGAACAACCACTCACTGCATCCTTCAAGGGCAAACAGCCCCAGCTTCCACCAGCGCTGGGATGGCTGAGGGATTCTGTACTCGCCTGTGTGGTGGAGAGTCATCTTCCCCATGATGCTCACAAGCTCTTAGCAGGGACTCCAATGCTAAGCGAAGGAAGAGCTAGGCAGAAAGGGTGGGCATGTAAGCGCTCGTGCACCCACAATAAATACTCAGTTTGCATCTGAGTTTCTTTAAGAACCCTTCAAGGAAGCTGCCAAGCCCTGAGAACTCTGACCTGGCTGTCCCCTCCAGCTCCACCTTACCTAGTTCCACACAGCCACAAAGGCCACTGTTAGAAGCTGGGCATGCCATGGCCTCCTGCTAGCTGTGGTTGTCTTGTTTCCTGACACCTCCCCCAACTCATACACACTCCGTCCTCATCTTCGTTCAGCTGGACAGAAGTGAAGCGTGGACATGTTCGCAGGGCTCAACACATCACATGATCCCGGTCGGGATTTGAACTCCTGGCCACAGTGCTGCAAAGCCCATATTCTTTGTATGACTGTCGGGCCTGGTGACAAACACATTGGCCTGCTGAGTGAGCCATCTTGTCACCCAAAGCCCACGTTCTTAACCACTTCTACAAGAACTGGGAGGAAGAGAGATGGGCAGGAAACAGCGGCGGCCTGGAACTCGGGACTCTGGGGGATGGGCGGAGGCTTAATGATCTTATTGTTTTCTTTAGCGCTTCCAGCTTTTCTCCAATGCACATGTATTTGATTTACAATCAGAGAAAACAAACAGTACAATAATTTTTTTTTTTTTAAATAAAAGGTCAGCAAACAGCCCTGATGGAGCTCATGTTCTCCCAGAACCCCATCAGCCCCCACCCCCTTAGGAGAAGCCAGGGGCCAAGCCTACCCATCCTTTAGGCTGCCCAAGAGGTAGCCCCACCCCATCCTCAGAAGCTCCCGCTGTCAAGGAGGGAATCCTGGGCCACCTGCAGGGCCCCTCCTCCCGCGCTTCGCAAATGGAAATAGGGAGCAGACCTTCCAGCTCACCTCTCCTGTCACTAGGCCAGCTCTTCATCCAGCCCAGCCTCACTCCCTATGGTGCCCCAGACCTGAGACCAGCCGCACAGCCCACCCCAAAGATCGTGCACATGATTCCATTTTGCATTATGCATCCCAAATGGTCTGCCCCTCACTGGCGAGGCTTGTAGCAAATTACTGCTGGTGAAAACAGGAGGCCCGGGGTTTGGAAGCCAGATGAAGCTTTTACTTTTCCTGATGGTGGGGGGCTGGAGATGAGCCATAGGAAGCATCCTGAGAAGAGGAGCCTGGATGGGTCTCCTGGTGCTTTCCCTTTCCAGACACATGTTGAGCATCTCCTGTGTCTGGGCAATGTCTGGGGAGCAGGAATGGGCAATGGTTAAACAGTCTCTGGGCATATAGAACTGGCATAAGCCAGAGAGAGGAGAGAGAAGTGAGGCAGAGCAGGGGGAGGGGCAGCGGACGGAAGTACAGCAGAAGCAGGAGGAGGCAGAGTGGGGATTTTAAAGGGGGTAACATTCACACTGGGATACATTTACCCTTGGCCCTAAAAAGACACCAGTGTGTTCAGGGAACCAAGAAAACCCAAGCCACTTAGAACCTCCTGTGAGTGATCATTAGGAAGCCTGAAAAATACCGAACAGGAGGGAGGGTCAGACTCACTGGAACCCCTGGAGACTGTACACTCTTCTGGTGGGGCCCAGCATGATCTCCTGGACATCAAAATAAGTGGCCCACAAGGATAACACAGCATCACGCATGGTCCTCGTGATATAAATGTAAGTTCCAAGATAATACATTGTAATGTCATAATCACATTCTCTTATTCATATGTATTTATTTCTGTGTGTATGTGGGTGTGCTCATATCATAGCACACACGAGGATGTCAGAGGACAACTTGCAGGAGTCAGTTCTTTCCTCCCATCATGGGAGTCCCAGGTCAACATACTTGTCAACAAGAAGCTTTACCTGCTCAGCCAGTGGTTCTCAACCTGGAGGCTGAATGACCCTTTTATGGTGCTCGAATATCAGATATCCTGCATATTGAATACTTACATTATGTTTCATAATGGTAGCAAAATTACAGTTATGAAGTAGCAATGAAAATAATTTTATGGCTGAGGGTTACCACAACATGGGGAACTGTATTAAAGGGTCACAGCATTGGGAAGGTTGAGAACCACCGTGCTAAGCCATCTTGCCCACATGTAATCATATTTATAACAATAAGGGCATTAACTGAAAATATAGACAAGAGGCTGGGAAGAAAGGTCAGTAGGTAAAGTGCTTGCTGCACAAGTGTTAGGGCATGAGTTTACATCCCAGCATCCCTATCAAAGGCCCGAGTGGTAAAGCTAGTCTAGCACTGCGTGGAAGAGATGGGAGGATCCCTGGGTGCACTGGACAGCCAGTCTAGCTAAGAGTAAGAGACCCTGACTCAAAAAATATAATGGAGAGAGAGGAAACTACCCTGACATCAACCTCTAGCCTCATCTCTCTCTCTCTCTCTCTCTCTCTCTCTCTCTCTCTCTCTCTCTCTCTCTCTCTCTCTCTCTCTCTCTCTCACACACACACACACACACACACACACACACACACACACACACATACAAGCTTGTGCACAGAGCTCATTGGGCCAGGCTACAGGTAAGTGTGTAGGGTCAGGCTGACAGTGAACTGCTGTGTCTAGCTACCTGTGAATTTCTGTCCCATGGTTGAGTGGCAGATTTCCCATCCATTATGAGCTTCAACTGAGTGTTGACAAAATTGTGTGTACCACTAGGACATGATCAAGTTGCTGTTTCTGTGATAGCCTTGGTGAATGTTCTGGAAAGAACTTAAAGGAAAAATTGGAAAAGGAAGTTGCAAAAGCTCAGAATCCTGCTCCTACATTTTTTCTAAATGCCTATCGTTCTCCAAATACTTTAAAGACACACAGACACCCGGTGATGTGCTGTCTGCAGATGCTGAGGAATTAATCTGCCTGCCCCAGAAAGTCAGGCCTCTGCAGCCACCTGAGACCCCACTGTCCCCAGGGAAGATACAAAGCACTTTGCTTTTGGTGCACCCCCTTTGACCTGACTCTGAACACGTGACATCTACGCTTCTTTCTAGAAAGAGTTCTGTGTAGGAAGCACCTACTGTGTGTCATCATGCCTACTGTGTGCTGTCACCAGGTGCTTTATGCTCAGCACTCACCAGACTTTGTTCCGTTATTTCTCAGGGCATTTTCCAGACACAGGAACTGAAGTCGGGATTTTCGGAGATGGTGTGGATGACAGCTGTGGGGGGGGGGGCTGTAATCACGTCTCTCCCCACATAAAACGGTCAGATTGCAGTCCTGGGGACAGGAGGCCTGGGCTGCTGTCCCCTTCTGCCTCCTTGGTCACCCACGGATGTGGTGTTTCTTATCTGCCTCCTTCCTCAGCTTGTGCGTTCTCTCCCCCTTGACCATCTCAGGTTCCACTTGGGAAAATCAAATTCACAACGACCCAAAATTGAAGGACCAACGTATCCCAAAACAGCACCCTCACCCCTGGTATCAGAAACAGGGCAGGGAAAGCAAATGCCCCACACTTAGATATGGGATGCTCGGTGCCTGGTTTGGAGTTGGGCCAAGCTAAAGTTCTAGGAGTTGCCGGAGCCTCCCTACCCCTACCTCCTCCCTAAAGGGACAGTGGTGTGGAGAGAATGAGTGGCCGTTAGGCTGGACCCGGGGCAAGAAGAGAAAGGAACAAAAGGGACCCGTCCTCTCAGGCAGTCGTCACAGCCGCTCTGAAGTTCTGGCGACACCCTCCACCCCATTTTACAGATTGGGATACTGAGAGCAAAGGGCACGGGCTGAGTGTGCTGTCCCTGTGACTGGAGGCCTTCGCTGGCTCTCCAACCTTACTGGAGTGGTTACTCTCAGAACCGGCAGACCGGAAAACAGGGCTTCTGCTTCTTTCTCGTGGGGGGATCCTCCTTTTAACAAAATGGGCTGGTATGTGGCAGAGAGGAAGAACACAAATTCCCTGAAACCCGTGGTCACTGGGCATCTGGTGCAGGAGGAGAGGTGGGACAGGGGAGCCGAGCACTAGCCATGCAGCCTGATGGTGACAGTCCTGGGCTCCAGGCACAGCGTCATAAGTGGTCTTCCTTAGCACCTCCACGCCTCAGTTTCCTCGTTTATAAAATAGGGGTCATAATGGTACCTAGTTCACAGGATTCCCGAAGGGCTAAATGTGTTTCTTATGTAATGAGCGCTCTCCTCCCCGAATCACCTTTCAAAAGGTCCAGAACCTTCCTTGGCCCTTGGCCAGGAAAAAGAATGGAAAGACCCAAAGGTGCCCTGCTTTGTGGTAGGTGGGCACAGAGGGTGGACCCTTTTCTGTAGTTTCAAATGTGGGTTCCCAGGGGGAGCACAGTTGGCTCC
The DNA here is from genome assembly GCF_049852395.1 of Peromyscus maniculatus bairdii. Classification (NCBI taxonomy): domain Eukaryota; kingdom Metazoa; phylum Chordata; class Mammalia; order Rodentia; family Cricetidae; genus Peromyscus; species Peromyscus maniculatus. The sequence goes on from NC_134855.1 coordinate 70,636,846, forward strand.
ACCATGGGCCACATCTCAGGTCCATTCCTTTGCTCACTGTCAGCTACAAAAGAAACGAGAAAAGGGGTCCCCCGCTCCACTAGATCTCTCCCCACGCCCTGCTTTCCATCTGTCTCTCCCATGCTCTAGGTCACCAGGCACTGGGAGGTTTTCGGGTTGGAGCACAGAGTACTATTTCAGAGGCAGGCCCTGCTCAGGTGCACTAGAAGACACCCCACTAGTAGTCCTTAGCACCCCAAAGGTAGAAATTTTATGCCAACTCAGTTCAGGCCCAGCAGCCCAGCAGCTCCCCAAAGTTGGTGGGTCACGCATATGCAGAAGGTGGTCTCAAAGGTCTCACCCCTGCCCTCCACCAGATCCAAACACTGCAGGATAGCACAGCTTTCCTTCTGCTCCTCCAGGAGCGACAGGACCCCCTTCCCCCTCCAGCCAGCTGCGTGTGGTAAACGCTTGTGCAACTTGGCAAGTCAGCGCGGGCCAGCATGGTTCCCGTGGTGGAGCTGAGCTCGGAACAGCTGAGCTCCGCCAAGAAAGCAAGCCTTGCCTACAGAAGCCAAGAGCTGGAGGCTGGGGAGGGGTGGCCCAAGTAGGGAGCTCCCTCCCTGGGCTGCTCTTAGGCCAGATGGTGGGGAAGGGTCTCCCAGCCAGTCAGGATCACAGTCCCCCACTGCTGGATGGCATTTCAAAGCTGAGACCAGGAGGGGGGGTACCCTCCCTGGGACTGCTTCATTAGCGGTTTGCATTGTGGAAAGCTCTTCATGGAAGCCAGGATTGCAGCAACACGGGCCTTTCATCCAGGGTGGGCATGGGGACTCTGGCCAGGAGTCCCCGATGGAGAATGAGCTGTACCTCCAAAGTCTCTTGTCCTTTCAGACGTGGGTCATCTCATGCCCGATAGGAGGTCTCCTCTACCTAGACCACCAGCTCAGGGTCAGGAGGCCCCCAAGAAGATGCTTGCCTCCTCTCCATGTCCACCCATCTTCCTCAGCTCCTCACAAGTAAAATCCAAAATGGGGGGCCTTTGTGGACCCTGGAGATGCTAGTGCTAAATGTGACCTTTGACCTGTCGGTCTCAGAAGAGAGGCTCCCTGTAGAAGCCACCATGCTGCTTCCATTCTCTTAGTCAGAAGCGAGGGGGTGAAGCTTGGCAGTGGCTTTCCGGGGTTCCTTGAACCACGGACATCCCCCAGGTGGTAACTTGGAGGGCAGCTGGACCTGGGTGGCTGTCCTGGGGCTTTCTCCTTTTCAGATGCTCGCTCTCTCTCTCTCTCTCTCTCTCTCTCTCTCTCTCTCTCTCTCTCTCTCTCTCTCCTTGGCCCCATCCCTCTCACCTGGGTTGCCCTGGTATTGCCATTCCCCCCCCCCTGCTGACTGTGCCTTCTCTCCCTGAGTGCCCTCTGTCCCACGCTGTGGTCACACCACTTGCCTCAAGGCAACCTGACTGACCTTCCAAGCTGTACTCTGATGGTGCCCTCCCCCTCGATGGGCCACTGCTACAGACACCCAAATCCACACGTAGAGATGGGGACTTGGGATTGATTAGGAAGAGATGAGGTCATGAGGATGGGCCCGAGGATGGAAAGATTAGTGCCCTTATGAAGAGAGGCCAGAGGACTTACTTCCTTCTCTACCATGTGAGGGTGCAGAGAGAAGATGGGCATCTCCAAGCCAGAGCAGAGACTTCATTGGAACCTACTCGGCCAGTATTTTCATCTTGAACTTCCGAGCTTCTCCCAGAACTAGGAGAAATGACTATCTCCCTCCCAAGCCGCCTGCTCGGCCTGTAGTATTTTGTCATGGCAACCTGTGCTATTCAGCTTTCCAATGCTGTAACAGACATCTGAGAGAAATCAACTGAAGGAGAGAAAGGGTTGATTTGGGCTCATGTCCCCCGTTACTTTGAGATGGAGAACACACCGTGGTTGGAGCACTCGGTGGAGTAATGCCATTAGCATAGTGGCAGGGAAATGTGAGGGAGAAAGGGACAGGGGTCCCATCATTCCTTAAGTGGCATGCCCTCAGTGACAGAAGATTGTAGGCAAATTTTTCAGTCCTACCTGCAAGCTCCCAAATAACCACACCGAGACTTCTTATTAATTATGAAAGCTTGGTCAATAGCTTAGGCTTGTTACTAACTAGCTCTTACAACTTAAAAGAACCCATTTTTATCAATCTACTTTTTGTCTCCTACTTTATTACCTTTTCTCTGTACTGCCCATGCTCCTTCCTCTCCATCTGGCTGGTGACTCCCCCATTCTTCTTCCCAGCATCCTGTGTGCCTGAAAAACCTGCCTAGCTACTGGCCATTCAGCTTTTTATTAAACCAATCTGAGTTACAAATCTTCACAATATACAAAAAGATTATTCCACAACAGAAGACCTCACAATCAGGCCTCACCTCTTCAAGTTTCCACAGCCTCCTGATAGCACCAAATGGGGCACTCACCTTTAACTTACCAATCTTTGGCGGGGGGGGGGGGGGGGGGGCGCATTCCAGATTCAAATGACATCACAGTCTGAGACGACCCACATATCTGCCAATCCCTTGCTCTTCCTGTCATGATGTACTTGGTTCCAGCTCTGTGGGATACAGATGTGTCACTCACACACTGCTATATAACATCGTTTCTGGCAGATACTCCTAAAGCAGAGCTCAGTGACTTTCATCTCATGCTAAGACAGCATTGAAATCCCACGCTTTAGACATGAGATTTCCTCCTGGCCACCTCTCACCAGGGATAAGAGATCATTTCTAATATTAGGCAACTGAGGACTGGGTCTTGCTCACACTCTGAAGCTGGTCCTGGAATAATGAGTCACAGAGGTCCTGGGGCTTCTCTGTGGCATTGGCTGCACAGCACCACGTACAACAGTTGCTTGTGGGGACCTGGGATCTTCAGTTTAACAGTATGGAGTATCTGAGGGATATCACCAGGAAATTTCAGAACTCCCAGGATGAGGAATCCCTGAAATCATTTAGAAATAGATAAGTATGGAAAGAACCAGAATTGAGACAAACTTCTGAAGAGCACCCCAAATCTCCATGAAACACCAGAGAACTGATCGAAAACTTCTAGGGAAGGGTATTTCCAATGCAGTGTTAAATATCCCTGTAAATCCGCAATGGAGTATGAAGAGGGGCCAGTGACTTTTTTTGACTTGCAAATTCTTATAAGACGTCTGCCATGCAACCTTTCCGAAAAGGCTACTGAAGGATGTGCTCTACAAAGGGAGGTCAGAAACCAGGACACTGCAGACCTGAGTCTGTGGGTCAAACAGAGCCCAGCAGCTATCTTATCAATGAAGTTTTGTTAGACAATTGTGCTCCTTAGTTTATAGTTTGAAAATAGCTGCTTTCCCACTGCAATGATTGTTTCCAGAGACCACAATGCCAGCAGACCCCCAAATACTTACTGTCTGACCTTTTGCAAAAACACCACGGAAGATCACCATAAACCAAGAAAACAGGACTAGGCTCCAACAAGATGGGGGAGATGAAAGTTTCTAGAATGTCAGCTGTACCCCCCAAATTAACAAATACCCAACTGAAGCATGAGATGGTGCATCTCTAGGTGCTCGTCTCTTAACAAATTTTAAATATTAGATGCTGGAACAGTCCATCCTTGCAGGAGTGCTAAAGGAAAAGTTGACAATGGGCACATAGAAAACTGAAGTAGTGAGCACAAGATGCAACTGAGTGACTGCCAGATCATCACAGGAGAAGCCGGAAGCTTCCACAAGAAAGCCAACTGCTCTCTTTGAACAGTGTTTCCAGTCAAGGTCCTAGAGAGCTGAATTAGACAATCTGGGGCTGAAGAGATGGCTCAGCAGTTAAGAGCCCTGACAGCCTTCCAGAGATCCAGGTTTGATTCTGAGAACCCACATGGCAGCTCACAACCATGTACAACTCCAGTTCCAAGGAATCCTATTCCCTCTTCTGGCCTCCATGGGCACCAGGCACGCACATGGAGCACAGACATACGTGCAGGTAAAACACCCATACACATAAAATAAAAACTTCACATTTTTAAAAACTGGACAGCCATTCAGACAGTGAAACAGAACACACACACACACACACACACACACACACACACACACATATACACATATGAACATAAACCACACACACATACATACACATATGCACATATAACACACACGCACGCATGCACGCAGAACAGTAACTGTCAGGCTAAGATGGCTCAGTGGGTAATAGCCATGCTGCACCAACATGAGTGGCTGAGTTCAGATCCACAGCACCCACATAAAAAGCCAGGTGTGACTGCACATGCCTGAAACCCAGGTGCTGCCAGCTGAACTCAGGGTCAGGGGGAGACCCCATCTCAAAGGATTAAGGCAGAGTATTAAAGCAGGGCATTTGATGTCCTCCTCTGGCTTCTGCACATGCACACATGGGTGCACACATACACATACACATATACACATATACCACATACACACATATATACACATATACACATATACCACACACACATATATACACATATGCACATATACCACACACATATATATATACACATATGAACATAAACCACACACACATATATACACATATGCACATATACCACACACATACATATATACACATATGAACATAAACCACACACACATATTGTACACACACATATACACATATACCACACACATGTACATTTACCATATACATGTGCACATACACCACACATGTATACACACATATACATGCACATATACATATATGCACATGGACCACACAGATACATATGTGCACATATACCACACACATACTTATTGTACACACATATGCACATACACCACACACACATGCACACACAGCAGTGCTTTCCCTGGAAGGACCATGGATAACATACTAACGGAAAGGTCAAGAACTTCTAATACAGAACCTCATATGGGGATGTAACTTAGAGAGAAAAACAGTACAGAGCAGCTAACAGAGGCTGTGGAGGACCAGCTCTGCTGAGTTTTGATAGAAGTTTTATTGTGTTATTTGATTTTTAGAGTCAGGACACATGTTTCTTTAATAAAGTAGATAATACATTTCCAAAAGTTAGATCATTCCTCACTGTCGGATGCCAGGAAGTAGCCGGGATGGTGATGCATGCCTGCAATCCTGGAGGTGAAGGCAAGAGGTCTGCAAGTTCAAGGCCAGCCTGGGTTCCACGGACAGTTCTCGTCTTACACAAAACAAAACGCCATGAAGAAAAGGAATCCGGGTAACGGACACGGCTGCACGGCTCTGCTTGAGATGGCCCCGGGTGGGTTTTGGGGAGAGATGATTTTGAACTTGGGCCTTCCTAGAAAGAATCAGCCATGCAAGGGAAGAAAGATGCCGTTCAGAGAGGGTGCTGCAGGGCGAAGGACATCAGAGAGCTGAGCGGATGCTGAAAGGACACAGAGGCCGAGTGTGAGGGGTACGGAGAGCAAGGAGGGGCTTTATGGGATATGGGAAGGAGGAGGAGGAGGAGGAGGAGGAGGAGGAAGAGGAGGAGACACACGGGCAATGTGGGTTAGCAGAAGGGAAGGAAGGAAGGGACGACCAGCAGAAGGGGTGGAAGGGACGGCCAGCAGAAGGGGTGGAAGAGATGGCCAGCAGAAGGGGTGGAAGGGACGGCCAGCAGAAGGGGTGGAAGAGATGGCCAGCAGAAGGGGAGGAAGAGATGGCCAGCAGAAGGGAAGGAAGGAAGGGACGGCCAGCAGAAGGGGTATCTGAGCTGGGAAGGCCAGTGGGAAGTTTGTCTCAGAGGTGCTGTGAGAAGCCTTGGGATGGAGTAGGTCAGACAGCAGGGAACATCAAGAAGACCCTGTAGGGAGACAGAGGATGAAGTCCCAGCCTCCCTGATAGAAAGCAGAGGGACTCACCGATGGCCCCCCGACAAGGTGTCATCCGTCAGTTTCTCTGCAGTCCCGGTCCACTTTCAAAGCGACTGCTGTCTTCTCTCCATCTTTCATGTCACCCTCTCAACACTGTGAGATCAGAAATGTAATTAGAAACACAACTGGCTTGCCCAGGCACCAACCTCTCCATCCCTCCCTTTTTTTCTGACAGCCTTCACTGTAGAGCTAGCTCCCGGATGGGCCCTACGCACAGCCTTGCTGAGACTCTACAGTCCTGCTCACTTCTCTCCCTCCTGAGTCTCCAGCCTGAGTCCCTGGCCCTGTTCCCAAGCTCGATACTGCTCCCCTAGAGGGGGGGGGTCCACCACTTAGAGAGAAGTGGGTTCAGGAGATGTACACAGCTTCGTCACCCCTGACTAGGGGACCCCTGCCTCCTTCTGCCAATCCTGTCGAGGCGTGTGCTGAAGCCAGCATCTAGTCCAGGAGGAACTCAACAGGCTGTCTGTCAAGAATAAATCCCTGCCTTTGTCTTGTACTTAGAAATGGTCTGCCAAATGTATTTTGTACTATAGTGTAAATGTGTGTCAGAAGTTTCTCTCACGTCTAAGAAAGCCTTTCTTATCTATCCAGTCCAGAGAAACTTTTCCTTTCCTTGAACTCAGAATTCTTGAATGAAAGAGAATCTATAATAGTCTTACACAATTAATTTACACTCTCTGTCCCTCCACAAATGTCAGTAAAGATAGAATGAAACAACCCCCTTTTTCTCAATAAGATACAAAAGCCCTTCAAATACGGGGAGGCACAGCTTGTGCTTTATCGTAATTCCCAGTTGAAATTAGAAGACTTGGGTTCAGATCAGACCTTTGCCACGTACTGGCTGTGTGATCTTAGGGAATCCACTTCTCCTCTCTGTGTCTGTTTCCTCAAAGGCATAGAAGTGGGCTATTGACTTCCTGGGTTCAGCCAGGCACTGACCATCGGGGGCTTTGTAAATCATCAAAGGCTCACCAGATGCTAACTGACTCATTACGATCAGTTAGCCAGTATTCAGGTTGCTGAGCATTTAAAGCATTTATATAAAGAGCTTCCAACCACCTTAGGGCTGAGATTTCACCACTGAGCCTGCCCTGGCCTCCCACTCACTCACACCACCCAAGGAGAGTGGTCCAGAAAGAGGGAAGAGTTGGGGAAACCGAGGTCCTCAGGGAGTCCTTTGGCCTTGGCCATGGGGCGGAGCTGGGAGTGGTACCCAGACATCCCGACTGCCCAGGCGGGGCCAGCAGGGAAAGGGCTGCTTGATGTGGCTTAGGCATTGTTCAGTCTGGGCTTCTGTTGTCTGGGGCTTTGTGTTCTTCTTTTCTGTGATCCCCTTAGCAGGGGTGAGGAGGCCTGAGCAGTCACTGGCGATATTTAGAGGCTGTCCGGGGTCTCAGAAAGCCCCATCCAGGTCATGCTGACTTCTCCCTAAGAGGGACAAGGACAGAATCGGGGACAGATTTTTGGCTGGAAGCCTCCCAGAGAATGACCCCTTCCCCAGAGGGGCTGCCTCAAGCCCTTGGTGCTTCATGGAGTGTCAATAATCAGTGTATCATGGGGTGGAGCCTGTTGCCAGCTTCTAGCCCCAAGTGCTCCTTCAGAAGCAGTATTAATTAATGTTTTGTAGATATGAAGATTCCAGAATGGGATTTAAACAAAAAACTTAAAGACTGAGAAAAACTGAAACCTCTCAGCGTGTGCTTGTTAAGCAGGAGATTTCTCAGACCCTCCGTGTAATATTCTGACTGTCCACACAGGCTCCTGTGTCAGGGGTTGTTCACAGTTATTAATATAATCTTTGTGTCCATGAGGATCTAAATTCCCTTTGGAGTCTGCACCCAGTGGATAGAGGAGAGACCAGACAGGGAGGGGTGTGAGGGGGGGCTATGAAGGGGGCGGTGAGGGGAGTGTGGAGGGAAGCTATTAGGTCTGGATTAAAACTTGTTCTGCCTCCCTCGTGGAAGCCTTGGGTTGTAACCCACTCATGTTGCTCACCCTTTGTCCTTCTTCCTCTTACCACAGAGAGACTACATGTTTGGGGTGAATGAATATTGAGCTCATAGCCAGGCCTTTAGTCCTGCTCCCCACGTGGCTGCTGTTGCCCTACTCAGCTAAGACCCAAGAAGTAAAACATTATTTAACATTCCTTTCAAATCCACTTGCAGGATGGTAAGATGGCCCCACTGGTAAGCATGCTGGTTGCACTGGTAAGCATGCTGGTTGCACTGGTAAGCATGCTGGTTGCACTGGTAAGCATGCTGGTTGCACTGGTAAGCATGCTGGTTGCACTGGTAAGCATGCTGGTTGCACTGGTAAGCATGCTGGTTGCACAGGTAAGCATGCTGGTTGCACTGGTAAGCATGCTGGTTGCACTGGTAAGCATGCTGGTTGCACGGTCAAAGGAAAGAACCCATTCCCGGAAGTTACTCTCCACATACACAACATAGCATGTGTCCCACCCCATCCCCTGTAAACAAATAAATCAACACGAAGAAGACTAGGAGAAGGAGGAGGTGGTGGTGGTAGTTTGGATGTGCCTCCTAAAACAAAACTTTAAAAACAATAAAATGAACTTGAAGTTTATTAATACCAATATCTCTTTGGAGTTTATCCTAAGCAATATCTACAAAATCAGAGGCTGGAGTTATTTTTCCCCAAGTCTGTTTAAATCCGGCCATAAACTGGTTTTCTCCATTCGTCCGCGTGTCATTCAATGTGGCCTAACCAGGCTCTGGTGAATTGCCCTCCATCCTCCAGCCAGCATCCTCTGGAGCATCTTAGTCATTCCGAGACTCCAGTCAGACAGAACTGGGTCTCCCAGGTTCTTCCCAGGCCCCTGCCTCTGTATAAGCATTGCCCTGACCAATCATAGGCGAAGCTTCTTCACAGGCTCCTGGAGGTGGCTACATTCCCCACCACTTAGAAAGACTTGAAAATCCCAGTCACATTAGCTTTCTCAATGTTATAACAAAATAGCCAGTCTGGACTATTTAAAGGAGACAAGGCTCATTTAGTTCACAGCTTCACAGGTATGAGTCCCTCACTGCAGGGAGGGTATGGTGGAATACAGTGGTCACTTCCTAGTGGAGAGAGGGAGGGAGGGAGGGAGGGAGAGAGGAAGAGAGAGAGGGAGAACATGCTTGTATGCTTGTGCTCAGCCGGCTTCTTCCTTTCCCTGTTTTACTACATCCAGCCCCAGCTGAGCCTTTGGGATATTTGGGATGGCACTGGCCACATTCAGCAGCCAGCTTCCCCCTTCCTGGAAACACCTTCACAGGCCCAGTTAGTGGGATGTTTACTGATCTCCCAGATGCTTCTCAATCAACTTGACAATCAAGATTACTCCTGCCTGATTTCTCCCCAGTCCCACATCCGGCAGGTGTCAGAGCTCTTCCCCCACATAAGTCTTCCTTTTTAAAGCTGAAGTTGATTTTTGTGTATGTGTATTTATTTATTTATTTATTTATTTATTTATTTATTTATTTATTTATTTAGTGTGTGTGTGTGCGCGCGCGCGCGTGTGCATGTGTGTGTGCACAAATATACATGCTTCTATAGGCATCCCATAGTAACCATGTGGAGGTCAGAGAAAAATTTGCTGGACTCCATTCTCTCCTTCTATGTGGGTCCTGGAAACTGAACTCAGCTTGTCAGACTTGGTGGCAAATGCCTTTTCCCACTGATCCATATCTCTGGCCCGCAAACTGAAGTTTTTGAAAGTACCCTTGGCCACAACACCTCCCTTGGGCAGAGCCCGGATCCCTTTCTGCCTACCTCTCTCAGGCTCCCACACGGCAGGTGGGGAGAGCCACGGAGTTTCCCCCTATCTGGAAGATAGGAAAGAAAGGCAACTCTGCTCCCGTTTCAGATCTGTGTGTTGCAGGAGACCCAGAGGAGGAGCAGTCAGGAACTGACAGATGATGGGGCCTCATCCCTGCCCACCACACGCCAGCCCAGGGCCCGTTCCTGTCCCTGGGGCACCGCAAGTCCAGCCACAAGCTTTGCAGTGGGGAGCCTGGCTTTCCTCTCCAGGAAATGAAATGACCTCCTTTCTCTTCCCACCCCGTCTTTTCCTGAGGCCTGCTCTAAGCCCCCTACCATAGGAAACAGGATTTACAAGCCAGCTGCTGTAATCCCTTCAAAATGAGCTCTGGGGCCATAGGGACTCTCAGGGCGTTTCATTTCTTCAAAACAATATTCCTGGCTCAAAAGCTAAGATTTCACCATTCTCAGGGGAAGTCTTGGGAGACAGAGGGTGGCCCAGGGACCTGGGGTTCCCTTGGGTGTGAGAGGACACACCCCTTATTTTTTTTCCATGCTTCCTGGACTGACTTCTTTGGACAAGCTGACTGCCTGTCCCGAGTGCACGCCTCTTTCCTGTCGGACCCCCACCCTGAATAAATATCCCTTTCTCCAAACCACTTCATCTTGCTCTCAAGAAGGAAGCTTCAGCTGAAGGTATTGCTCTTGGTTGTACTTGCCTAATATTCCCAAGGCTCTGGGTTCCAACCCCAGCAATCCCTTCTCCCTAAAACGAGGAAGTTCAAATAGAAACCAACAGAATGTCCTTTCTCAAAAGTTGCTCAGATGGGGGCATGGGAGGTGTGAGATCACAAAGTGATGGCATCTCCACTAACAGTGAGATGAGGAGGGACAGGTGCAGAAAGATGCCTGGGGACCCGGGAAGAGGTAGGCCACTTAAACACCACGAAGCCTCTCTCAGTGACTGTGGAGCAGTTTCCCAGGAAGTCAAACTCTGGGTCAGGCCTGAGTTTACCAAGCTGTTCCACTGTCCAGCTATATTAGGAGACTCAGTAGGTAGGACCACCAACTCGACTCAGTTTGCCGGGGACTTCCCTGATTTTAGTGCCTTATGAGAAACCCCTCAATCACAAGTAACCAGAGCCACACACCACTACACCATGGCCCTGACTTCCCTGAAACCCTCATCTATACCCACTACAGAGATGACTGGCAGGTTTGAGTAGGGGGGATCTGTGGTTTTTGTATATGTTGAGTGATGTGTGTGTGTGCATGTGTGTTTATGTGTATGGGGATATGCATGTGTGCACATATATGTGGAATCCAGAGGTCAACTTTGGAACACTTTCCTTCTCACTTTTTGACGTAAGGTCTCTTGCTGTCCTAGAGCTCATCAGTTTGGCAAGCCTGGCTGGCCAGTGAGGCCCAGAGATCCAACCATCTCATCTCTCATGCTGGGATTTCCAGCACACACCACTGTGCCTGGCTTTTTCATGTGCATTCTGGAAATCAAACTCTGGTATGGTTGCTTGCTCAGCACTTAACCAGCTGAGCTATCTCCCCAAAGCAGCCATGAAGGAGACATCACCTAAGAGGACCCACGCATGTCCTAACAAAACTTTATGTAGAAAGATGGGTTGGCTGCAAGTCGCTGGCCCGTGGAAAAGACCACACTGTGACCTTGATCATACATCTCCATCATCCTCATCACCTCTACCCTGACCGTCAACAAGAACAAGAGTGCAGAGATTGCACACCCGCAGCTGGGTTTCTCCCCACGCCCTACATGACATGTGTATCCCTAAGGACCCTGGGGCAAACATGCCGGACCCATCATCGGAAAAGTCAGCCTGTCTTCAAGCCACACAGGGCCTTCCAGGATCCTAAGGGTACCATACCCTCTGTCCCCAGTGCATCCCAAACCCAGATGGGCTAAAGGGCTGGATTCCGGTACAGTTTCTCAGAGAGGGAAATAAAAAAAAAAAAAAAAAACAACAACAGCTACCTTCCCCGAAAAGCCTCAGTCATCGTCTCTAGACAAATCTACTGCCTTGTCCTAGGCCCTCCCCATCTCCGAGGGTGAAGGCTGGGCCTCAGAGTCTGCAGCTTCTTCACTTATACCCTGGGCTACAGTAGCTAGGGATCTGAGGGTACAGTAGCTGGGGATCTGAGGGTACAGTAGCTGGGGATCTGAGGGTACAGAAGCTGTGACATAGTCACGTGATGGGGAGGGGGTGAGGACTTTCACCATCACCGTCCCCTCAAAGGTCTCACTAAGTACTGAGTGGTCAGGTCTAGGGAGCCTCCATCTGTCTGCTTTGCGTGGGTCTCACATCCTCCTCAGCCCTAAGGGATAGGAAAGGCATGGGAGATAGTCTGGGGACATTTGGTCTCAGGTCCTGACTTCCCGGAGGAGGTCACTTCTCATTCTACTTTGTATCTATTGTGGTCCCCAGGCACTCTCCTATTGGCACCTGCACTGTACACTTCTGCTATTTATGAAGCCCATTCAGCACGAGAGCTGTACAGAGACGTCTCCTCACTAAAAAGGTCTGCAGGAGACATGGCATGGGTGGAAAGCAGGAGCCCAGGCAGTCAGGACTGCTGTGCCCAGGCCGTCTGATGCCTCCTTGAGGGGGTAAAAAGATTGTCTGTAATTCTAGCTGTATCCAGGGTGGGTGATCACGTGTGCCTGTCTGTGTGGTATGAGCACATGTGGATGCTGTGGATGGATGTCAGCTGGGGTGTGCAGGCAGTGTCCCATGTCTACGTAGGAATATGTGTCACAGATGGGGCACATTGTGTGGTTCTCTGGAGTGGTGTATTTGTTAATTTTCTCACTGCTGCGACAATATATCTGGAAAAAGCCCCTGAGGGCAAGGCTCGTTTTGGCTCACAGTTCCAGGGTGCAGCCCATGGTGATCCAGAAGTCACCGTGGCTGGAGCGTGAGGCAGCTGATCACATGACATCCTCAGTTCAGGAAGCAGAGAGCAACGAATGTTGGTACCCAGGTCACTTCCACCTTGCCTTCAGTCTGGGACCCCAGCCCCTGGGAAGGTGCTGCCCACATTCAGGTCCTCCCTCCTCGGTTCAACCTTTCTGGAAACTCTCTCACAGACATAGTCGCAGGTGTGTTTCCATGGCGATTCCAGTGCAGTTCGGTTGACAGTCAAGAGCGGTGAGCACAGGTGGGATGCTTTCCAACGTTCACACGTGTGCCCCTCTGAGCCAAGTGGTGGGAGAACCCATCTATGTCTGTCTACAGAGAGGCGTATGCCCGGCCTGTCCTGGTATGGGCCTGTATCCAGGCCTGTATGTGTGGGTCTGTCCTGGTTGGGAGAAGAACACCTATGGCATTGTCAAAGGAACAAACCAAAGCTCCGACTTTGAAGTCTTCAGATTCGTGACCCATGGGCACCCTGTCCAAGCCTGATGTCTTCCTCTCTCATCCAGAGACTATTGGAGAGGCAGAGAAAGGTTCTGTCTCAGCCGCGTAAGAAGGGGGACAGCAAGGTCACACCAGCCTGCTGAGAGGGAAAGAGCTGAGAACCCGCACGTCAGGCACGGCCAGGTACAGGCCACGCAGACCTGCGGCTGTCCCTGCACGGGCCCTGTTGCCTCCCACGGGCGACCTGCGAGCCAGCGGCCGCCCGGCAGCCTCACTTCCCACCCTTCCTGCACCTGCACTGTCACAACAGAACTGCAGCACGGTGGGTTTCACCTCCTCTCAAATCCGGCTTGAGTGAGACTCTGGACCAGCCAATAGACACGGTGGAGGTGTCAGGTCAGGGCCCGGACCGGGCCTCGAGCAGCTTTGTGTGTTCCACTTGCTCCCTGGAAACATCCCTGCCCTGGCAAGTGCAAGATGTGGTTGACTGCCGGGCGGTGGTGGCGGCGGCGGCGGCGGCGGTGCATGCCTTTAATCCCAGCACTCGGAGGCAGGGGCAAGTGGATCTCTGTGAGTTCGAGGCCAGCCTGGTCTACAAAGTGAGCTCCAGGACAGGCTCCAAAACTACACAGAGAAACCCTGTCTCAAAAAACCAAAAAAAAAAAAAAAAAAAAAAAATGTGGTTGAGCAGCATCAGGCTGGTGTGTGTGTGTGTGTGTGTGTGTGTGTGTGTGTGTGTGTGTGTGTGTGTGTGTGTGTGTGCTGGTGTCCATAGATCCCAAACATCTGTGACTACAGCCCCAAAGGAGGCTACTTCACACCAGCTCACGGTGGGCTGGCCAACATATACCATGACAGGATGTAACCCCTGTCCACAGGGCTTCCCACTGACTCTGCAACTTCTCTAGATGCGGGGGTGAGGGAGAACCACCCGTGAGTGGTAGCTGCTGCCTACGCCAGCTGGCCCTGACCTGAGCTGTGGGCTGTTTCTAGGGTTGTAGTTTCTGCCATGCATCATCCTCCCACAGCACAGGTGAAGAGGTTGAGAGGGAAAACGTCCTGAAGTCTCACAGCTTAGATGACCACAGAGCAGCAATCAAGCTTGCACAGGGAAACTTTGATCTGCTTGAACCATAATACATAGCCCAGACTTCTGGGTGCGAGTGGTGGTGTTCAACAGCAGACACTGGTTTTCTTTCTATTCTGGAAGACAGAGGGGTGCTCAGCAATGCCCTTCTTCCTGGCCTTAGATGGCAGCCTGTCACTGTGCTTCCCTGTGGCCTTCCCTGAGGGAGGGGCAGTTGGGTTAAGAGAGAGGTAGGAGAGAGAAATATCTCTCTCATAGAGTCACTCTCTATGTAGCTGAAGATGGCCTGGAACTTCTGATCTTCCCATCTCCCCCCACATCATCCTGAGTGCTGGAATTACAGGTATGTACCACCATGCCCGGTTGGTGTGGCTGGAGGTTGAACCCAGGGCTTTATCATACTAGGTGAGCACTGTGCCCGCTGAGCTACATCCCCAACCTACTACTCTCTTTTCTTATAAGGACACCCATCCCATTGGGTTAAAACCCCACCCTCATCCCATCCTCTAACCTTGAGCCCATCTCCATCTCATGAAAGTCAAGGCTTCAACAACCTGGACTGAAGGAGGCAAGGCCACGGTCAGTATATAACCAGCCCTTTTAGCCTAGCCAAGGCTCCTTTAACACCATGGGCCGCAGGGACACCCACAGGCACAGTTACCGCTCTCTTACAGAGTGAAGCCTGAGGTTCAGAACTGAGCTGGAGTTTGGGTCACAATTAGTCCTCCACAGCCCCCTCCCCTTCCCAGAAAGGCCTTGAGGACCCGCCTGTTCTCACTGCATCCTTGAAGCTCCAAGATTGGGGAGGAGCAGAGGGAATCGTGACCACAGAGGGTTCTTCCCCGAGGCATGTTCTAGTTTCCCAGAAAAGCTAAGCCCCCGTTGCCCATGGTGTAATCTCACTGTCACCAGCCCTGTCCCCCACTCTGGGGTGGCTTCCTGAGTGACCTCCTAAGCAGATGCTACTCACAGGAAGCCCGTCTCCGCATTCGCCCCTGTGGGATCCATACAGAGCTAGGGCCCCTCCGAACACCACACACTTCTGAAAGCCAGGAAGGACCTGAACCAGACTTGCATCTCCAAGCTGGCTCTGAGAATCTTAGAGACAAGGTCTGACGTGGCCTTTGGAAGATCTGTGAGATTCACCTTAGCTGTCCCCTAACAAGCTTTGGCTCAGGTCTGGGTCATTCCTTGGTTTGGGGTGTCCCCCATGTGGTCATGTGAAACCAAAAGCAAGGCTGAGAGTGAGCAGGTAGCCCCTGATTAGACCCATGATGCTTCAGACTCCCCTCCATGTGTCCAGAGCCTCTTCACAGAGCTGTGAATCAGACCGCATCTGGATGGCACCCTTATTGACCCACCAGGAACTCGTAGACACAAGACTTGCAGTTTCTGAACTGGAAAAAGAAAGTTCCAGAGGTTCCTCTGACCATCACCCAACAGATGAGGACCTTTCCACTGCCAGAAAGCCTCTCAGAACTTGCCAGCTACAGAAACCTGCTGATCCCGCGCTCACCCACACCCCCACACCCACTCCGGGCCTGCTTGTGGCAGCCACTATTCATGCGGACACTTTGTGGTGGCCAGCTTTTCTCCGTCCTGCCAAGGATGGCTGGTAGATTCCTCATAACTTAGTTTCTCAGCCCATGGCCCTTTCCCTAACATCATAAATTTAAAAATGTTCTTTTATTGAGAGAGAGGAGGGGTGGGAGAGGAATAAGAGGGGGGGAAGGGGTAACTATAAACAAAGAATAAAAGTTGTTTAATGGACAGCGTAATGAGGCCTCGAGGAATGAGCCTGGCATTGATTTCCCTGACATTTCACCTATTAAATTAAGAGCTTCATAAGGAAGAGCTCGGATTTTCCTCCTTCTTCTTCTTTTCAATCAATTAAGATTCTTTACTAAAGAACAAAGCTGCTATTGTCTCAGTTCAGAGGGGCCAAGTGACTCTTGAGGGGGCAGGGAGCCTGGAGGTACAGGCTATCTCTTGATTTGGGGGACCTGGTGGTAAGGTCCAGGCCAAGACTCTACCTATGAGCCTCTTCTGAAAGGGTGTGTTGGGCCACCTGGTTCTGTCCCCCGAAATCAAGGCTAGAGCCAGACAAGTGGGGGAATCCCTTGGGCAGCATTGCCGTAAGGATTCAGACAGGTCCACGGTGTGGCAAGCCTCTGGTCCCAGATCTTGACCCGTAATGTCGTCAGGTGGGCAGTGGGATCCCATTTAGCAGATAAGGAAACTAAGGTGCCCAGAGGTCTGCTTTTGCTGGAGACCATGTCTTATGCTTCAGTGGCCAAGTCAGAACCCCTCCCTAGTCCTCCGGTTCCCAAAGCCCACGGGTGATGCTGCGTCTGTCGGCACTGTCCCCAGTCCCAGGGCAGTGTGGGTTGCCAGTCTGTAATGGCAATGACGGGTTGCAGAGAGCTGCCATGGAGTCCTTGTCCTCCCAACTGCCCCATCCATTTCCACATAAATCTTGTCCTCGGTGCCGCCCTAAGTAGGTGTGAACAGTCACTAACTTCTTAAAAAACATATCCTGACAGAGAGGAAATAGAAAATGGAAGTCATGGTGTCCCCCTGGGGGCATTACCCACCTGTGGCAGATCATGAGCCCATTAGCATGGCTTAGCTACTCCTGCCAGTAGGCGGGCTCAGGCCCTCTGGCAGACTTGCAGCTTCCATGCCTAATAAATAACCCAGGTGGGCTCTCTCCCCTGGCGAGGCCCTCCCTTTGAGTAATAGTATCCAACAAGATAAGAGCTGCTGGGTACCGAGAGGCCTACTGTGAGCCAGCCCAGGGACCAATCATCTCCCTTGCCTGGTGTCAATGCTAAAGCCTCAGTTTTCACTTGATACATGAGGAAACTGAGTCATAGGGAGGTTAAAAAGGCCCGAGGTTACACAGGCAATGCATCTATTCTAAGGCTGTGTGCCTGCAGAACCCATGCTGTTTCCATTGCCTGGCCGGTACAGGGCCAGCAGGATCCTAAATGTGCCCTGTCCTGGTGCCATGTGGGGCTTGGCTGGGTCTGCCCCTTTAAACTCATCAGGAGAAAGTAGTCCCCATTGCAGGCACCATCGGTGGTACCAGCATCCCTGTCTTTCTTCCAGGAACTGTCCAGCCTTGAGTCCGAGCAGAGGAGGTGGGCATTAATCTGCCCGATACATCTTGGCCCCTTGAGATGGAAGCCATGGAGCATTTGCACCAGCCACAGACACTCAGACACATCTGCAGTCATAATAGGGAGGGTCCTGGAGGGCAGGTGGCCCTGCACTGAATTAGACTTGGCCTCTGGGCACCAAGGTGAC
Source organism: Peromyscus maniculatus bairdii (assembly GCF_049852395.1). NCBI lineage: Eukaryota > Metazoa > Chordata > Mammalia > Rodentia > Cricetidae > Peromyscus > Peromyscus maniculatus. The sequence goes on from NC_134855.1 coordinate 70,654,291, forward strand.
ATGAGGCTGGTTGTTCCCTGAGGTGGACAGCTGTGGTTGAACCTCAGGATCCCATAGCTCCTAGGGGACAATCTCAGGGCCCAGATGACAGAAGAGGGCACATCATCTGTGTCTGTGTCTTCTAGCACATGCCATCCAGTCCAAAGTGAATGAACCAGACCAAGAACTGAGTACGGAATCCAGGCAAAGAAATCGGTGCCTTTGCAAGTTTGAGCTACGCTGATGGAGGCAGAGCACCTCCTACTCAGGACCCCAAGACACCACCACATACACATCCTCTGTTTGCAGTGGCTCCTTGCACCGTGAGGAGAAGCAGTGCTCTATAGCGGAGAGCAGACCTAAGAGCTGGGAAGAGACAGTGAAACACGCTAGGAATGAGCCAGAAAGTTTCCTTTTTGCTTCATCCAGCTTGTGTTCAGCTGCTGCCCCTTGCCAGGAGGAGCTGTGGTGATACATCTCATCCTCTCAGCTAAACAAGGGTTGGATTCTGGAACCACCCAGGTTCTGATCTCCTTGACAGTTTCACAAGGGTTGGATTCTGGAACCACCTAGGTTCTGGTCTCCTTGACAGTTTCACAAGGGTTGGATTCTGGAACCACCTAGGTTCTGATCTCCTTGACAGTTTCACAAGGGTTGGATTCTGGAAGCACCCAGGTTCTCATCTCCTTGACAGCTTCCACCCCACCCTGTGGACCATCTCCAACAACTCCCCATTCACTGCCTCCTGCCTTCCATGAACTCAGAGCTCTCTGTGTGTAGCTGGGTCCTCCCAGGGCTGTTCTCCCCTTCCACACACCTGGCTGTGGTGCTGCAGAGAAAAACAGACAGGCAGTGAAGGACGGGCTTCTGGACCCGGAGGCTAGGAAATCCAGTCAGGACAAGGAATAGCCAGGTTTGGCTACTTTGGGGAAGTATTTTTCTTTTAGACAATTATAAAATCTTAAAATGCCAACATAACAATGATTTGTGCTTATTTCTCCAACTGTGAACTTGGCCAAAGGATGGGCTTGCCATCCATTCAGTTCACCTACTTCTTTCAGGATGGAGAAAGTCTGAAAGGCAAATGTTGGGGTCGCCTGGGGCATGGGGCAAAGGTGAAGCACAGAACAGCTCTGGGAAGAAAGGGTGTGGTCCTCATCACCTCCCCTCCCCCACCCTACCAGACACATCGGGTACCAGGGAGGCCAGGCATTCGTGTCTCCTGTCTCCTACATCACAGCTCCTGCCTCGGTGTGCATAGGTGTTGCCTATGGGCAACCCTCTCCCCTCAGTCGCCAGCAGCCTCTTTCCCCAGGTTTCCTCTTCCTGCTTCTGCTCCCTGTTATTCAGAACATGGCCTCAGCACAGCTCCAAGGCATAGTCAGAGCTCCTGGTCCAAACCAGCTCCAGCAGTGGCTCTGTCTAGGGTGGGTGCAAACACAGACTCAATTCCAGCAACAAGCTAGAAGAAATACTTACTCACTGGGGCTCACAAGAAGGATGTCTACAGAGTGACAGACAGACAGGAAAGACTTACGTCTCTTCTTTTACTGCCATGTCTGTCTAAGGTGCCTGACATAGCTACCTCCAGCTGACGCCGTGGGAGGACTCATCCAGAGAGGAAGCCACTGACACTCTGAGGATGCACAACTTGCTCACTGGCCTCCAAACCCTGTCCTGCCTCAGGGCCTTTGCACATGCACGCGCGGTTCCCCTTGCAAAGACCTTTTCCCCTGAGCTCACCTGGCCTGAGCCTCTACCTATCTACCTAACCCAAGTCTCTGCTCAACTATCTGCTCCTTGGATTTCTCCAACTCCTCCCCTTCACCACACTCTAGCTCTGCTGTGTTGCTGTTGTTGAGGGGGCGGAGTTTGTTTGTTTGTTTGATGAGGGATCATGGCTCTTAATTGCATTATGTTATACAGTTGAGTGTTGCCTGATGCTGGGGCTACATTCTGAGAAATATGTGACTGGGTGATTTTGTCATTGTACAAACACCATAGAGAGAAGCTATGGAAATCTAACTAGTAGAAAGGTACGGCCCAATGACACCCAAGAGATGCCGATGATACTGCCATCTATGCAGCCTGCCATTGGCCAGGCCACTGCCATGTGGCACACAGCTGGTATACCCCCTTACATTGTGTGTTTAATATCTGCATGCACTGTGTTCATATATAACGTAAGTCATAGTATTTATGTATATTATTATATAGTATATATATGCACTTCACTATATAGTGTGTGTATATGTTATATATACACAACACATGTGTACATACATACACACAGCATATATCATATATATGTATACATAAAACAGCACGTATGTGTTTACCAGTCTTTCATACAAGGATGTTGGTTCCATAAAGGTAGGGACTTTTTCATTAACTGTAACAACAGTTCACATAAGCATTCATGGCTCATAGCAGGTACCCAGTGGTACATGGAGGACTGTATAGGCAAGAAGGAATTTTTCCTTTTTCTTGGTGATGCCCTGGGACTTCTCAGCAGGAGCGCATGTTGCTGGTAGAGATGCATATTCCTTCTTAAGCGGGTTTGAAGCTGGCCTGGCGGTGTGGGGTTCTGGCCCCTGGCAGCTCCAAGCTTCTGTCCCACGCCCTCACTCTCAGCTGAATCTCGCTGCCGGCCTCCAGTGGTGACAGTTCCACGTCTGTTCCCAAGCATCATGGCAGAGAAACCAGAAGCATGGGCTTAGTGTCAGCAAACCTGGGCTTATCCTGTCCCTCTCTAGCTGAGAGTCTTCAGCGAGTTCCTCGGTCTCCCCTTTTCTGGGAGAGAATTCACCCACCATCTTGTGGACTCACAAACAAGCAGTAAGATAACAACAGGGTTGCAGAGTCAGGTGGCTTGAGGTCAAAGCCCCAGCATGGATGACAGACTAATTCTGCCTCTTAAGGCCCGCATCCACCACAAGCAGATCATGATACCGGCTTTGATGGATTAAATGAGGTATGTATGATTGCTTAGCACTGGGAGAGATACCTAGCAGTTGTCTATAGCAGCCATTCGCCTTCCCTTCCATGAGGTTGAGACCACAAGACCCAAGAAGCCACTGGGGGAGGGGGCTGAAGAGGTATGCAGGGGTCCCCTTCTGTAGGGCAGGTGAAAGTGTTTGCCTCATTTCTCACCCTCCCCAGGTGGGGCCAGCCTCCCTCACCCTGGTAGTCCCTGTACTTCATAAGCATGTTACCTAGGTGGGGAGCATATCGACCTCCTTGGTACTGACCTTCCAAAATTTCAGTCCCAGGTCTGACCCCTTCACTGCCCACAGGAAGTAACATAGGCCCTGGGTTCATCTCTCCACCCGGCTGGATTTCCACTAAAGGCATTAGGCCTGCTAATCGCCTGTAATCACCTTGTTTGAATTAGCATAGCAAGAGCTTCCGACTGAACGGTCTGTGATTCCTAATAACCCTTGGTGGTTTTAATTACGGCCCCTGGAATGCACGGCCCCTGGCCCCAGCTTTATTAGGGAAAGATCCTGGAAACCGCAGGATGGGCGTGATTCCTGACTTCCCCTCACAGACCCCGAGTGAGGACAGGGCATCTGACTGCCCCATACAATTCTTACCTCTCCTTTGGCTCTGTTTCTAAACTCATCACAGGACAGAGGGGCTAACCCTGCCCCACCCACCCCCATCCCTACTTTGGTCCATCCGCTTCTAGACACCAGTGAGCCATTCTCTGTCCCTTCCCACTTGACCTCAGAGCCTGCTGCCTTCTTTGGAGTGAGACTGGATCCCCTCACTGTGTACCAAAGCTGATGGCTTTCTTATCAGCATCTCCCAACTCAACAGCAGAGGAGACCTCACGGAAAGCCGGCAGCCGGCTCGAGGGTGCTCTGCAGAGCAGCACTTCTCCGCCTTGAGTGTGCAGATCGTGTCCAGATGAAGACTTGGATTTGATGGCTCTGGGATGGAGCCGGGTCACCCTCCTTTCCAACCAGCTCTCAGACTATGCCTGGAGCAGCAAGCTGCCACGGTGTGGGACAAACGCAGAAGCAGCAGCGCGCTCTTCCGTCCTCCCTGGCACAGGCTGGGTCCTGCGCTGTCCTCATTCTTACCTCATCCCTAGCCAACAGCACACACCACTCTGGGACAGAGCCACGGGTGTCCCAAGACCCTCACCTGAGGAGGCACTGGGAGGCTTCTGGCTCAACTGTGAACAGAGGAAGGTTGGAGTTTGAGACTCCCCCCCCCCCCCAACAGGCTCCAAGCCTGGGAGCATGGGCATGGATGGAGATAGACAGGGAAACAGGACCAGACCAGTGTCTCTGTCCTAGGAGAGATAGACGCAGCATTCCAAGCTCTGGCTTATTCTAGCCTCTTGACCTCCTGTCCTGTCCTCCATGCACAGGGTCTTAATGGCTGGGCAGAGTCCCCCACCCCTCGCAGATTAGCCCTGATGAAGGGGTCGAGGAGGGCTCATCTGTCCAGCAGTGCCCCATAGAGGAGCCTGAAGTGAACATGTGCTAGCTGAAGACAGACAAGTGGCAGCCCTTGGTGCCTCACCCCTGCATCAAGCGACCCTCACAGCCCTCCTCACACTGAGGGTGCTATGGAGACCTTTTCTCTGAGAAGCCTTTTCTGATTCTGTTACAGACCTCAGTACCTGGAGATAATTGAGACTGAGGGTCCCCATGATGGAGGATGGGTTCTAACTTACATATGTTGCTAGAACGAATCCTATCAAGGTGAATTCCTGAATATCCCCACCCCTAATCAGGAAAGACTAGCACATAACCTTGGGATTTCATGGCAGAGCTGTTTCTAATTAATAATAAAAAAAAACACTTATTAAGCACCCACCCAGCCTGATGCAAGCCTTGTGGCAGGTGCTAGGTACTGGGTGCCAAGTGCTAGGTGCTGGGTACTGGGACCAGGAGAAAACAGGGATGGCTCATCCCTGTGTCCTACACAGCTCACTGAGCTCACGGACTCATGAGTAGCACAAGGTTATAGCCCAAATAAAGTTAGGGAGTTGGAGGGCCCAAGTATCCCTGGGAAATGACACCTGGAAGCCACCCTGCCCCAGGCTGACCACTTGTCTCTAAAGAGAATGGCTAGAAGGAATTGTCCCCTGTGCAGGTGTCCAGTCCCTCGTCCCTAGCCTGGAGGAGGACAGGGACAGGGACAGAGCCGTACTGTTCCTGGGGCAGGGCTGACCCTCTGACCTCAGGGCCAAGGAGAACTCTGTCCACACAGAGCTAGCTGCAGCTGCCCAGCTGTGGCCCACCCCACTGCAAGGTCCCAATTAGCTCATTTCCCCAGCCCTGTGGGCCATGCAGCCTGCCTTCACCTCTGCCCTGCCCCAACCCACTCCAGTTAGCAGTTCAAGGTTCACTGTGGTGTCAGAGTGGGGACAGGGACAAGCCCAACCCCCACGTCCTTAAATGAAACCATCCCTTCACGGTAGCTCTGATCTGGAGACGACTTCAGTGTCCTTGTGTATTCCAGCCTGGACTCTGCCTTGCAGGGGCAGGCTGGGGACTCAGTGGCCCAGCTTCAAACTCTGGTCTCTGGGATTTCACAGCAGCTGTGTGACCTGGAGCTTGTGAGTTACCCTCTCTGACCCCTCTGTTCCTCCCGCGGTGGAAACCCTGACATCTGTTTCACTTGGCAGTTCTGCGGGTTGGGTGAGATCTGCCTGTGAGCCTCGGGACACGGGGCCTGTGAAGGCAATCTCTCAGCTCCAGCCCCTCTGGTCTGCTCACACACTCTTCAGAGGAGAGACCCCACAAGGGCAGATGCAGGAACTGCTCAGCTTTGTGCATGCGGAGTTTGGCCGGCATCAGGATGCAGAGCAAGGGGACTCTGTCTCACATGACTCGGGATCTGTCATAGGCTTCATCGCTTGTCCTGGGCCCAGGGCTCTCTGGAAGCAAAGGGACCTCTCATGTCATTGAGAACAGGGAGCCAAGGAAGAGGCAGTAAACTATGCTCTAGGTACCTAAGTGGATCGTGGGAGAGTTGTCAGAGCAGAGTGGATGAGGCCTTGCCTGTCTGGGAGCTTCCAGTGGAGGGGTAATGCCAACCACACAGCATACACGCTGACACAGATGGGCTAGGAACTGGGGGGCAGGGGAGGGTGCCAGCACACCAGAGACAACCCGCCCAGCGGGTGGGCTAAGGGCAGAGGCTAATGTTTGAGCTTCCCACCTTCATCCCCACACCTAGGGCTCAGCACAGTGCCTGAGCTGGTTAGACTCAGCGCATGCTCCTGAGGCTTCTCTTCACAGCACAGAACCTCCCAAGGAAGGAGCTGTGCTGATCTCTGGGTTATAGGTGAGGAAATGGGGATGCAGATGTGTGGGGCCATTTACCCACTTCCCCATCGTAGGCATGGGTGAAGATGAAATATAAACCCAGAAAGGCCTGCGACCTCTTTTCCAGGAGGCCTCGCCTCTTATTATTTTCTACAGTATGCTGCCTCCTGTTTGCCCAAACCTAACCTGAAGTGAGGGAGAGAGGAGGAGATGGCCCCCTAGGCTCTCTCACTGGGTAACGGAATGGAATGATCGGCGGGTCCATTGATTCCTTAAGCAAGGCAGTGCTGAGGATGGCATTTGGCAAAGCCAAGCACATGCCACGCCAGGCATATGTCCAACCTGATGACTCCAACCAGAAGGGTCCTAGAGGGTAAATCGTCTGTAAAGAACGACTCTGCTCACCTGATGGACTCACCATTTTGTTAAAGGGGTCACCACTGAAAGAACAGATGAGAAGTCCGGTTAGAAACAGTTTTAACCGCCCCTTCCGTGTGTGTGTGTGTGTGTGTGTGTGTGTGTGTGTGTGTGTGTGTGTGTGTGTGTGTGTGTCTGTGTGTGTGTGTGTGTGTGTGTTGAAGTGTGGATGTCAGAGAACAACTTGCAGGACTTATTTCTCTTCTTTCACACGGATGGACTGCAGGTCTTCGGGCTTGGGGCTTGGGGCTTGGTGGCAGGCATTTGTACCCACTGCACCATCTGGCTGCTCCCAGGAGACATTTTGTCATTTTATTAACGGCTTCTCTGGCCTGCGAGCTGGGAAGACGGGCTCGGAAGAGACACTAGTCTTCAGGAAGGCCACATCCCTGGGTAAAGAGACAAGGCACAGAGTTCACCAAGTCAAATAATACCATCAGAGATAAGGGGCAATTTGGTTAAAAGTTGTCGCCCTGTTGATTATCAGTCTGCAGCTGCCCAAACTGACGGTGTAAGGCTGAAGTCATCACTGTCCTCCAGGGATGGTAGGGAGAGAAGGGTTTTCCTGGAAGGAAGGAGGTAGCTGGGTCATGAAAATGGGGAAATTTGATTAGACAGGGCTGGTGGCGGTGGCGGAAGGGCCTGTAGCCTTCTGCTGCCCTTGGAACCAATCCCTTTGAGCAGAGAGCAACCCACATCAGCTCTCCCAAGAACGAGAGCTTTTTTTTATTAAGGAAAAAAAAGAAATCTAATTTGGGGTCACTGGGTGAAGTGAAGGCTAGGAAGGCAATGAGTGGCCTGGGCCGGCTCCCCCAAAATTACTTGTCCACCTAGAAAGTGACAGGCGCATTTGGATACCGAGAAAGTGGCCCCCATTGGCAGAAAGGTTGAGCAGACCCCTTGGCCTGCCATGAAGAGAATTTTCCATCCTCTTAATATTCTCCAGAAGGCCTGGTCACATGGGATAGAGATGCCATGAGAAGCCCAGAAGACTCCAGGGGGGACTTTTCCACTTGGAAAAGCTAAAAACCTAGAAGATGGGAAGCAATGTGACCCTCCTCACCATCCGTGGGATGTGTGCAGCCCAACTCTTGTCATCCAAGGACCGCTCAGTTTGTAACTCTTGTCATGGCTGGAGCCCTCCAATGGTGCCCAGCATCGAGGTCACTCGGCCAAGGTAACTTTCCCTCCGTCAAGGTCACTAGATCACTAGCTGGTGGCCACCCGTCTCCTCAGCCTGATGTGAAGGACAGAGGTGGAAGACACCAGCCTAGAGGTTTCCTTTACTATGCAGAGAACTGGGGACCGCAGACCAGCTGGTCCTCGGCCCTGCTGGTCCTCGGCCCTGCGTGTCCCATCTCTGTGGGCATCAGCCACAGAGAGGCAGCAGGCCGGCCTGCACAGAGCAGCGTTTAAGGCAAATGCTCACATATCAGTTTTGATTTCAACTGGAATCGCCTCCCTCGGCTGCATTTCAAAAGACAGCGTTACTAATGAGAAACACACAAGTTCTAGAAATGAAGTTAACTTCTTAAAAAAAAAAAAAAAAAAGAGGGGAGGGGGAGCTTTTCTGTGGCTCTGTTGATATATATTAGAACCACATTGTCTTCGGCAAGAACAGCCGTTCTGCTTCTGAGCAGGAATACGGGAGGCCTTGTGCGCTGGAAGATGTGGGGAGCCGGCGCCCAGGCCTATCATATCTCTTTAGACTTGGAGGGCTTTCTGCTTTGTATTTTTTTCAGGGGGTGTGGGGGGGCGGTGCTGGGAACTTGCATCCTCTATGTAAAAGAGGGGAAAGGGAGGGAGTGCTGAAATGGGCAGAAATAGGGTTTTTGAGTGTGAAGGGAGAGTGGGTTTTTTAAGCAGTTGTCGCAAGCTGTTTTCCAGAGGAGCGGGAGGTGTGAACAGGAAGACCGAGTTAGCTTATAGCCTTTCCCGACACTAGCTTCCATTCCCAGGCTCTGTGCACCTGAGAGCTCCTGAAACACCTTCTCAGGCCCTGGGATGATCCGAGAATCCTCTGTGCTCTGTCTAGAAGTGGTGCCTGACTTGGGGTGGCCTTGTTACCTGGGAGATACTCTGTCCAGGCAGCTTTAGCATCTGGCTTTCTTGGAACACTCAGTGAGAGCACCCTTCAGTAGATGACGGTCCTTATAGAACACTCACTGTCAGGGCGGGTGGGGAGCCGTCCACCGACTTCTCATCTAGATGCATCACCCTCTACTTAAGTCCAAGGGGAGCAGAACTAGGCTTAGAGGAAGATGGCCTTCCTGATTCTGGAGGTGTCTGTGGCAGGAGACTATATCCAAGTATTCCACAGCCTGACTCTTCCCATAACCCCTTAGTGCAGACTCCTGACTGTCTGCTTCCTGCCCACTCCAGGGCTCTTCTCCAGAAAGCCCTGGCAAGGCACTTTTGGAAAGTTCTCTAATTCCCATTTAGTAATGCTTTCTCCTTTCTGGGACAAGGATTACTTGACCTTCTCCTAAGAAAGCTGGAAGAGATGACCTCAAGGTCCCTTTTCAGAGTGGGTGGCTCTCCAGCCCTGTGAAGGACTAAGACTGCCTATGGCCTGACAAAGATACCCAAAAAGGGACATCCGGAGGCAGGGCTTCCCATGTGAGGCCCCCAGGCAACCTACAGCTTGCAACATCTTCAGAGCTCTCTAACACAGCCAGGCACCTAGAAACCATGATGGAGCAAGAGACAGTGGGTTAGCCCTGCTCAGGGAGCTTACATGGGGCTCAAGTAGCATTTGTGTGGCCAGACGTAACTTCATCCCTAAGAGAAACCAAGGGTCCCATGAGGAATGAAGGGGACTCTATTTTTTTTTAACCAGGCACACTACAAGGACCCCTTTTTCTTCAAAGAGATAAAGGCTGTTGCTGATGGAGTCTTGTTCAGTGGCTAGATGAGCATTTCCATGTGAGAGCATTCCTAGTCAGTCGCTTTGTTCCTATAACTTTTCCCAGCAAATGGGATGTCACTTTTCACAGAAGCCACCTGAAGACCAATGTCCTGCTCCATGACCCTGCACTCAGCTTCTCCACTCTGCCCTCTAGACTACACCTCTCTCACGATGTTCAGCTTTTAAGAGTTTCTGGGCATCTAGAAGGAAGTAGGGAGGACTGACCTGCAACCATGGCATTCTTCCGATACAATCACAAGTGGAGACTCAGCCTCAGTTCTTTTTCAGCCAAGCAGTTTACAGCTGTGAACTAGAGGTGTGTCCTTGGCAGGGGTTCTGGGAGGGCAGGTTTGGGCTCTGGCCCCCTCTAATGAGGAGAAGAACTAGACAGGATACTTGTTCAGCAGCTGAAGAGGCAAGTTAGAAATTGTCCCCCAAGTTCATCCCAACCTTACCATCTCGGTGGGTTCTTGTGCCCCAGTTATCCAGCAAATGCCATCTCTCGATAAACTGGGAAGCCACGGTAACAACTACCCTGGTTGGAGGCAGAGGACACCAGGATGCTTGGGCCCCAAGACCTCAAGACCACAGCTGCCCCACAGGGCATCTTCTCAGAGTTGAGATCTTGAGGTCTGCCACACTCAAGAAGCCTAAGTCAACAAGGTCTGTATTAGACATCTCCTCAGCAGCTGTCCCCAGCCTGGCCCCTCTGCATCTGGGGACTTGTTTCCAGCTAAAGCCAGACCCTGACCCAACAAGCCCCCAACCCTTGCAGTCACCTTGAACGCCAAATGTTTTTTTCATTAGCGTCCGACTCTTCTGCTCCCCTCCCAGCCCCCCAAAGAGGCCCTCAAGCTAGTGCTTCCTCTTGCTGTCTCTGCAACCTTATAATATCCCCAGGCAGCTGGAGGGGAAAGGCAGTGATCTCAGCCGACAGCCATGCACAGCGGCCAGCCGCCCACCCGACCCTCCCCTGTGAAGTTCCCTGCCTCCCTTTCGCCCACAGTGGGGCAGCATGGTCCTCCTGAGGCAGCGATTCCAGGACAAGCTCCCACTCAGGAAAAGCAAGCCACCCTTGAGTTTGCCTGATTCGTTCTCAGATGTGTCCTCATCCCCATCGGACAGATGGGGAAACTGAGATACACTCGGCTCCTTCCTTTCCTGAGAGCAGAGGGGGCTGATGCTGCTCCTGAGGCTGCAGAGCCTTCCCGTCCCATGTGTTCCTCACCAGCTCTTCCAGCTGTGCTGACCTAGCGCTTCTCCCGCCTCTGCCTCACCTCTGTCTTCCCCATTCTTTCCTCTGAAAGTGCTGACTTGGGCCACGAGGGAAGCTTCACTCTGGAGGAAACTGACAAGATCATGACCCATGGAGTTACAGGGAAACACATGTGATTAGAAAGATTGGGGCTAATTTGGCTTTAGGGCCGTCCACATCTTAGTTCAGGTCCTGGCTCTTCTGCTTGCTGGCTAGGCAGCCCTTCACAGGTATTTTCTCAGAAGGTTGGTGTCCTCTTCCTGCAAAGAGGGCTGTTAGGGAAAGTGCCTACAGCCAAGGATTGGGGGAGAATTGAGAGTTGTGAGTGCTTGAAGAAGGCTTGCTACAATGAAAAAGAAGAACTCTGTCTCTCTGTCTCTCTCTGTGTCTCTCTCTGTGTCTCTGTCTCTCTATCTCTCTGTGTCTCTCTCTGTGTCTCTGTCTCTGTCTCTCTGTGTCTCTCTCTCTCTGTCTCTCTCTGTCTCTCTGTCTCTCTCTCTCTCTCGTGTGTGTGTGTGTGTGTGTGTGTGTGTGTGTGTGTGTGTGTGTGTGATTATGGGCACACTTATGCCGTGGAACTCAGAGGACAGAATCAGGTGTTGGTCCTCACCTTCTGCCTTATTCGAGACAGGGTTTCTTGTTCACTGCTATGTACACCAGGCTCCCTGGCCCTTGGGTTTCTGGGGATTCTGTTGTCTTAGGAGAATCTTGCCACAGGAGAGCTGGGTTAACAAATATGCACTTTGTGTAGGTTCCACGGGTTCAAACTCAGGCCATCCCGCTTACGACACAAACACTCTACACACAGAGCCTCTCCTCAACCCCAGTTTTTAAAAATTCACAGTCTTCTGCCTTATGATGTGAGAGAAATAATGGAGATATAGACTGCTACGCAATTCCTCATGTACAGTAAGGCCTAGAATGTAGCACCGGTTAGAAAAGGAATCTTTCGGGGAGGGGGGGAGAAAAAAAAAAGAAAAGAAAAGGAATCTTTCATTCTCTTGATACGTGGTGCTGATGGCCATCAGTGCCATAGGCTTCTCCCAGTGCAAGAGGAAGCTCATCTGGTACCTTAGAACCACACTGCCCAACATCAGGCCACAAGCCACATCAGCTGCTCCAATTAAAAGCCAGAAAACTTGGACTGCAGAGATGGTTCAGGGGTTCGGAACTTCGGCATAGGACCTTGCTCAGTCCTCAGCACCAACACGGTGGCTCACAAGCATCTGTTAACTCCAGCTCCAGGTGACTCCATGCCTCTGGCCCCTGCCAGTGACTGCATTCACATACACAAACTCACACACAGGCAGGGAATTAAAAATAATAAAAAAAAATCATTTTTAAAAAGAATATCCAGTGAAATTTAAATTTTTGATTGCACTCCCACATGGCCAGTAGCCCATGAGGCCAGTGGCTCTGTGACCAGACACCACAGACTCAAGCACTGGCCCAAACACTGGATTCACAGCTTAGTTTTGTAAGCCTTGCAGTTCTGGGCAAGTTCCTACCTTTTCACTTGCCCCAGTTTCTCTGTCTGAAAATAGGGGCAATGATGACACATGCCCCATAAGAGTTGTTAAGATTAACCGAATTAATATCAACCGTGTATTCCCAAAACATGGATCAGATCACTGCCTACTTAATAAATAAAATAAGATTATATTTCATGACATTTGGCTCATGTATGAAGTCAGGAAGAATGTCCCCACCCTGCCCACACCACACTTCTTATCATATCCTAGATTCCATACTAAATGAGTTACCATAATTTAAGGAAGGACGGAAGGACCTGTGTCAGAAATCAGAGGTATGGAAGACAGAGCAACTGAACGCCCGCTCTTATGCAGAGCTATCTGATGGCCAGGGTTAGAAGAGAAGCAGCAGATGGTTCCACTCTTGTCTGATGATCAGATGAGCTCCCCTGCTCTCTCTCACCCAAGATCTGATTCAAAGCAAGATTTCGATACATATGTGCTTCGAGGCAGATTTCGCAAAATTCTGCGATGAACCCTGACCTGGAAAATTCCTACATGCTTAAGTTGCTACCCACGTTTGAGATACAAACCCCACTGCCATGAGCCTCTTCTCCTCCTGTGTTCTCTGCCTCAAACGTGCTCCATGTTCTCATGCCGCAGAATATTCTAAGAACTTCTGAAGGGTCTCCACCCGGCCTTGACCCTCACCCCTCAGCTCCTGTGCGTCAGCTATCTGTACCTGCTAGAGACTTGCCCTCTTCACCACAGGGTCCCATCATGCTGCCCAACTCACAGACAGAGAGATGAAGCCACAGATGATCCATTTCATCTCCCCCAGCTGGGAGCAGAGCCGACCTTGGCCTTGCTCAAGCCTTGTCTGTCATCCGTCTGAGTGTGGGCACTGGGCTGTGGGCAAGACGGGTAGAAAGGAGGCTGGGGAGGCCCAGGATGTGGCTGTTAACAAGAGTGGCCTCAGTCTAATGCCATCCCACCCAGCAATACAGGACATCTGCCAGCCTGCCTGTCTCACCAAAACCACATCTTTTTCCCAGTTACCCCACCCCCCCAGGGAGAGGCGGGGGAGGCTGGCAGCCTAGGGATGCAGGAACAAGACATGGCTCTGAAACAGGGGTGTCAGAATCAAGGTTGAGAGGCCCTGCAGGAACGGCTTGGCCCAGGTGCCAGTATGACACGGTAGATGAGTGTAGCCCTCAGCCACGGGCAAGCCAGCAGCCCTCCGGGGTCTCCAGCCTCCCTGGGGTCGGTCCCTGCGGCCACAGCTAAGCTCCATCCAACAGGAGGAGAGAGCGCATAGTGACAGGCCAGACCAGAAAGGGAACTGTCAACGTTCAAAAGCCTTCAAGGCCCAAAGCAAGGAAACTCTGACACCGAGACTGAGTGATGAGTAGAGAGCTGACGTGGGCTCTGGTGATGTGCTGGGGTTTGCTGAAGCCCTAATCCCAGCGTGACAGAGAGAGACTATATTTAGAGACAGGCCCTTTAAAGGGACAGTTCATATCATTGGTGTTTTTACTAAAAAGAGAACGTGGAAGAGCCGGGTATAAGGCATGCCTGTGATCCCAGCACTGTGAGGTTGGGGCAGGAGGATCAGGAGTTTAAGGCCAGTCTTGGCTACAAGAGACCTGTCTCCAATGAGCAAACATACAAACAAACAAAAGAGAAGGGGTAGAGACCCATACAGGTACTAAGCAGTGACCAGGTGAAGCCACAGGGGGAGACATCATCTGCAACAGCATCACTCCCTGGATCCTGGGCTTCTAGCTTCTGGAGCTGGAGTTTCTGTGACGAAAGCACCAGGTAGTGGTGGTGGGTGGGGTAGCCTGTGCAGCTTCCCAAAACTAAACCACACCTCCAAACCAAGTCTGCCCACGGCTAAGATGGGACTGAAGTGTACACTGGGGCCACTCACTCCTCACTGTTGTCCTCCTGACCCTGCCAGTTTTAGCTTGGGCATGGTTTGCCAGTGAGAAACCTGAGGACCCTTCTGGAGGGCAGCTCCTCGGAGCTGAGTTAAGTAACATGTGATCTCCCAGCCGAGAGGACCATGACATGGAGTCACAAATATGTAGCAGAAGCGAGGGGCAGTCGACTCAGGCAGATATCTCAGCACAACTCAGGATGCTGGCTGAAAACGGGAAGCTGGATGGGTCCGGGGCACAAGTACACATAAGCACACAAGCAGGTGTGTGGTTTCTCTAGTCAGAAGACACCAACGTCGGCTGTGTGGTGGTTTGAGCAGGAATGACCCCCATAGACTCATGTGTTTGAATGCTTGGTCTATAGGGAGTGGCACTACTAGGAGGTGTGGCCTTGTTGGAGGCAGGCTTTGAGGTCTCATATGCTCCAGCTGTGCCCATTGTGGCACACCATCTCCCTTTGCTATCTGCAGATCAAGATGTGGAACTCTCAGCTCCTTCTCCAGCACCATGTCTGCCTGCATACTGCCATGTCTCCCACCATGCTGATAATGGGCTAAAACTCTGAAACTGTAAGCCATCCCCCAATTAAATGTTTTCCAGTATAACAGTTGCCATGGTCATGGTCTCTTTACAGCAATAGAAATCCTAACTAAGACAGCCCGGGTGGCTGTGAGACTATCGGGTCAGGGGGAAGATGCCCAGGTAGGTATCCATGAGTTCTGGGCAGTCACTAGGGCCCTCCTGCAGGCTCCCAGAAAAGACCCCAAAGGCCTGTGAAGAAGGATGAGAGAAGATGCCAGAAAATGTTAAGATTGAAAATGGCAAGGTAGGTCGGCACGAGACCCAGTAGACAAAAGAATGCCCTATCCACAGCTGAGCATTTCTCTAGAATTCCCCAACACCTCAAAAGCTTGGCAACCCCCCACCTTACATGCTAAGCAGCACAATTCCTGTGTGCCAGGCACTCTGCTGGGAGCCTCACATTCCTGGAGCAGATAACCCTCTCTGTATAAAGATGAAGTGAGCACAGAGAGGTGGATCATTTGCCCTAGAACACACGGCGTATCTACAAGCACATAGGATCTCAACCCCTGATATCTGGGGCTGGAGCCTCCTTCCTAGCCATTCAGCACCCGGGGAGAGATTATCATGGATGTGGATGCTGCACTGGTCCTTGACCACATAAGTTATAAGTCATATAAGCACATGGGCAACCCATCACTGTCAGGGGATGGTCCCTAGCATGCTTCTAGAGTCTCACCTCCCAGAGGAAGTACTAAGGAGACACCCACTCATTGGCCTAGGGAAGCACCTATTCATATGGTCATCATAGAGAAGCACAGGACTTCTTTTAAATGATAAAATAACCTGAGAGAGCACAGGTAATGTCCACATGATGACAGAGTTGTGTGTGTGCTTCTATGAATCTCTTGGGATAGTCACCTTCCCATTCACTCTTTTCTTAGTAACAGGATTGTGACATTTCTTGGGGGCATAGCATCCTGCCCTCAAGGTGAGTGGCACCATCCAAATGGACAACTCAGATGTAAGGGAGTCCAAGGAGAAAGCTGTTTGTTCCAGCCTTTACCACTTTCTGAGCAGGCGTGTGTACCAATACTGCTGTCTTCAACTGGCGTAGCTTTCTGGTTCCTTCCACCTTCCAATATGGTCTCCATACCAGTGACTTTCCAGGGGTCTCTAGACTTTCCCTGCTGGATGGGGATTGCTGGGACATCCAACTTTATGAACTGGCCATCTACTGGGTTCTCAGCCTTTCCAGTGTGCAGATGGTCATTGGTGGACTAGTCAGCCCCTATTGGCTATAAACCACTCCAGTCAATTCCCATTATAATGCATATAAGTTCTATGGGTTCTCTTTTTCTAGACAGCCCCATCTTACACAGGGATCATTTGCAATGCCCTCCAAAGACCCTTGGACCCCTTTCCCAGTGGACCACACTCCCATCTTATTCTAGAGGGGACCACTATAATGACTTTCAACCCACCCATCTACTACCTGTCAGACCAAGTGTTCTGCTCATAGTCACCTCCACATCTCACTCTAGAATATGTGACATGGGCCTGACCAATCATAGCATCACATCCCCCCTAATCACTTGGGCTGGCACAGGGTTGGCCCGTACCTAAGCAGAGCAGAGCCACAAAACTGGCGGTGACAGTCATGTCTTGTTCCTGTGCCATGGGTCGAGTATGAAGTGGGAATACCCAGAGCTATAGATGTACCATGTGGAGCCTGGAAATAGTGGGCAGTCACCAAGGCAAGAAGACGGGGAAGAATTGAGTCCTGAGGGCCGCTGGAGACCCTAGATACAGATGCAGCTACAGAGCCAATGACGTCCTTCACTGAGGCTGTCCTGTTCCAGAAGTAACCGATGGGCACATGCACACACACCACAAAGTCAGGAAAAGATGGCAAGTCCAAATTCAATTACCACTCTCCCCACTGAAAAAAGCTTCGAAGCTTTCTTTGTTCTTATGAACCAAAAAGCTGAGCAGTCTACACAGTCCTAACTCCGGATGCTCCTGCAGCTTCTGAAGCTTGATCTGCCCCTTGTGCTGTAGGCCCTTCGCACAGGCCATTTCCTCTTGTTTAAACGCTCTCACCTTCTGTCTCCACATGTGTAACAGGACTCCAGGCATCTGCACGCCTTCAGCAAAGCTTTCGAAGTCTTCCTCATCAAGGCCTTTCTGCCAAACTGTGTGCCTTTGTCTCACTCATTTTTTTAAATCTAAAATACAGACAATTTTCACAATTGTCTTGCAAAGACTCTCTCTATTCCCCGTGAGCTCACAAGGACACAACTGACATCTGCATCACTGTTGTGCCTAAAACAGGGCCTGACACTCAGTAGGGTGGGGAGCCAGTCAATTCGGCAGGTGCCTAGGAGGAAGGGACACAATAGCTTTTTTTCCCCCAGTGCTCTGTCTTTTCAGGAGTGCCTGTCTCTTTTAGAAGCAGGGGGAAAAAATGAAAGGTTAATTTTTATAGAATGCAAAATAACAGTACATGGGAAAGACCCTCATGGCTTTGTGTGTGTGTGTGTGTGTGTGTGTGTGTGTGTGTGTGTGTGTGTGTGTGTGTAGGGCGGGGGTATGGGAGGGAGAAGGAGAGAGAACTAACTCATTGAGTGGACAGAGTCATTCTCCCCTAAGTTCTGTTCCTGTGAATTTCCCAGAAGCTCCTGGGGCCTGCTGTGCTGTATCTCTTGCAGGACCTCCTTCAGAAGTGCCATAAACTGGTCAGTGAGCGCAGACTTCTAGAAAGACTCGAAAGGAGGTTAGCTTCCTGCCTGGGGACTTTCCGGAGGCTAGAGCACCTGACGTGATTTTTCTGCATGTGAACAGGAAGTCGTGTCTTCAGCTAGAAAAATAATTCCCGAATCACCTGACGATGGGGGAAACGGGGTGATCTCCGTGGCTTCTTGGGAGTGCCAGGCTGTGCAGGTGCTTGGGAAGAACAGCAAAAGTCCAGCACTAAGGTCCTCATGACTCACATGCTCTGCAATCTTGTGTGTGTGTGTGTGTGTGTGTGTGTGTGTGTGTGTGTGTGTGTGTGTATGCGCGCGTGCACACGCAAGTGTGCAAGCGCATGTGCATGCACATTTTGTTCTTTTGTGCATGTGTGTACATGTGTGTGGAGATCAGATATCAACACCAACTGTCTTCCTTGATTGATCTCTACCTTATTCTTTGAGATAGCATCTCTCACTGAACTGGAGCTCCAGGGATTTGACTGTCGGCCTCCCCCTCCCCGACCCAAGCACCAGGGTTACAGACACGCCACCATGCCTGGTTTTATGTGGGTACTGGATATTGAACTCAGGTCCTCATGCTTTGTTGCCAGCTGAGTCACACACAAATGCCACACCCTTGCTCTGTGATCTTGGGCAAGTTCCTCCAGCTCTCTGAGCCTTAGTTTTTCTAGGCACCAAACAGGAGGGGCTGAGCTCATAGCTTAGTAGTAGGGCTCTTGCCTAGCATGCTTAAGGTCCATCTCCAGCACCAAAAAAAGATGGAATAAAGGGGGAAAGGGAGGGGAGGAGAGGAGGAGAGGAGGAGGAGAGACAGTGGGAAGGAGGGAGGCAAGGAAGGCAGGAAGGAAGGGAACCAAAGGGAAGGTGTGGCCAAGACCAGCAGTGTCCACATGCCTGCAGATTTCTCTCCATGTGCTTCGGCTTGAACAATCTCCACCCGAACACTGGCATGCATATACACAAGTACACACACGCGTGTAAATGATGCGCAACAAAGCTGGTGGCTGTGTGTGACATTGCGGAGACACTGGGGTGTGCATTCCTGCAAGATGCTGGTCTGCCCAGCTCCAATGCCCTCCTGGCTCCCCCTGGCCCCAGAGACAGTGCTCACTCCATTGTGAGGAGAATGGGGTATTTCCAAGATTGCCCTTTATCCCACCCATTACTTACTAGCCTGTGCAAAGGCCTAAGCCTGTCATTGTGCCTAGGATACAGTGTGCCTGTGACCACAACCCAGCCCATGGACCCTTTGGTTCTAGGGGAAGATAAACATTAAGGCATCCATGGCACAGATCACCTGTAGTTCTGGTAGAGTTTCCCCAGACCCCTCTTCCCTGACTGGTCTGAACAAGGCAAGACAGAAGCATTTAGCTGAATACCTAAAGGGTGAGGAAACTTGGGGGAAGGAACCTTCCAGAGAAAAGATACAGCATGTGCAAAGGCCCTGTGCCTGGAGCCTGCACCTTTGGGAGCAGAAGGAAAGGCAAGTAGTTAGAAGCAAATGTAAGGGACAACTGGAAGAGGTCGAGAGGGTGGGATGGCAGCATGTGGTGGCTGGGTAGGGTGGGGACATTAGCCTGGGCTCAGGTGGCTATGTGGCCATTGAGAGGGATTTAAAGATATTGGTTTTATTTGAGAGAAATGTGAAGACCTCAGAAGGTATAAAGCTGGGACTGGCATACAGACATCCAGTAGCATTTATTGAGCCCCTGCTGTGTACAGTCATACTCCCAGACCCTGAGGATAAACAGTTTAAAAAACAGATACAACCCAGTGCCTCTTCTAAAATTCACATTCATTGACAGCAGGAAACAGAAATGAAATGGGAAAATTGTCACATGCAGCCACAAGCAGATCCAGGCTTTGGTGGATCTGTCATCCTGAGGATTGTGGCTGGGTGAGGGGACAGAGCTGAGGCCTGACAGGGGTATGGGAAGCCCAGCAGCTTGGAGTGCCAGGGGGGGTCACCTTTTCCACAGCCCCAGGCACTCTACTCCCAACTGTCCATCACCCAGGATCCCTCCTGAGCAAGTTGTGACAGTCTAGCTTGATGTGACAGTCATTTGGGTCTTCCAAGGCCAGAGCCATTACGAAGGATTTCTACTGTCCCCGTTCCAGATGAGGAATGGTTCCCAAGATTCAAGGTCACAGGCTGCCTCAGTGGAGAAAGTACTTGCCCTCCAATGCATGGGGACTTGGGTTCATTCCCCAGCAACCACCTGGAAAAAAGGAAAAAGCCAGGCATGGTGGCATGTGCCTGTAATCCAGTGCTGGAGAAACAGAGACAGGAGGATTCCTGGGTTCACTGCCCAGACAGCCTAGCCTGCTTGGAGAGTTCCAGACCAAAGAGAGATCTTTTCTCAAAAGACAAGATGGACAGATCCTGAAGAATAACACTCCAGTTTGACCTCTGATACCAGCTTCGCCGCCCCCCCCACACACACACACAATGCCACAAACATGCCCATTAGCACACAAAGATTCAGGATGGTCATGAACCATGGAAGCTAGAGAACATCAGTCTTCATACTAAATCCACGAACACATTTAGCAGCAGAAGACATGGTTCTCCACAGAGCTGGAGGTCTGGAATTTTGTCCCAGCACTGTAAGCTGTGTGATCTGGAGCATATTAATTGACTTCTCTGAGCCTCAGTTTCCTCTTCCATAAAATGGGCTGCTAATGGTAATAGTGCCACCTCCCAGAGTGTCAGTGAGGATTACGTGGTCAGAACAGAACAGTGGGTCAAGGCCAAGATTATTTACAGACTCCAACTGAAGGCAACTCATAAGGACAATATCACTGAGGGATTTAAACCATGCTGGAAAGTCCAGAACATGCGGGCGCTCTACCAAGGCCTCAAGTTCCAGCATGCTGGTCCAAAATTAAACCCCAGAGTCTGTGGGAACTCCTCCTGACAGGAAGGCCAGACTGCTCTCACCCCAGGAGGGTGGAAATGGACTTGGTCAGTTCAGAGCAGAGGTGACAGACCTCAGCAGGCCAGGGAACACCCTGGGGAAATGACCAAAGCCTGGTGTCTTGAAAGACAACTGTGCCCAAAGGGAAGGACTCCTTCTGGGCAACTCAGGGCAGGGCTGGCCTCCAACTCAGAGCCCAGATGTGGGGAACAGAGTCGTGTTCACAGAGACAGTCATGAGGCCGCTCTCTGTTGAAAATTGGGAGTGTTGGGGCCAGGCCCTGTTCTAACTCAGGGAGATTGGCACGGGCCAGGCACAGTCCTGTCGGGGCTGTGCTCAAGGGCACTGATGAATTCTGAACTCCTCTGTGACCCGGTGGCACCATGGCCCCTTTCATCCTCAGAGAAACCTAAGGAAGAGCCCGGAAAGGGCTCTGCCCCAAGTTACACAGCGTGTGTGTGACAAGTACGGGCCTCCAAGCCTTACCTCAGGCTCTCCCATCACTTAACCTCCAAATCACCCCCCAACATCTATGATGATGAAATACGGGCACACTCTTTGATAAACCATTTAAGGGACCTCTCAGGCCTTAGCCACTCATTCAAGGCCTTGGCTGGAGACCAGCCACACATAGAGTGGCACAGCTCTTAGCTGTCTCTCCCTCAGCCCACAGGGACCAAGCATAGGCTCAGTACGGAGCCACCTGGCCACTGCTGCCATCAACATTCAAATCAAACCCAACCATGAACCCAAAACCACAGTGATTTTCAGAAATTTGAAGTGTGCACAAGCCCGGTTGCCCAGAGGCAACGCCAGCCAGCATATGAAAAACACCCCCAGGGTCCACACTCACGCATTTGTTCCCAGAGCCATGTGGGCCGGACCCAGCTTCTACCTCCAAGTTCTTACCATGGTTTAGACCTTTGAATGTGAGATGGGGTAGCGAGTGGGAACAAGGCCTCTCATAGCTCAGGGTCCTGTGACAGACTCCCAGTGGAAATGGGGAGCACTGAGTTCCCGCCAAGGAGGGCTGGAACAAAAGAGCCACCTTCCTGCCAGGGATGTGTCAGCCTCCGAGAAGCCCAGTGGAGGAGGTGGAGCCTGGGCCACCATCTCAAGACCCTGTTTCCTGCCTTCCTGTAGCCAAGGCTTTTCCCCTGTGGGTAGATGGGAAGAGCAGCGCTGGGAGCCTCCTCAGGCAGCATGAGGCCTCTGCCTTGTGGACATCTGCAGTGGTCTGGAAGCCTGGAGAGGTCATGGAGGCCGGCAAATGGGAGAGGTCCGGCCAGGACCACAGATGCATCTGAGGTTCTTGATGGACGGTGACTTGATAATATAACCGCTCAGCAAGGCAGTGAGTCTGTCTGCCAGTCACACCGGGCTGGACCTGGATAGGGGATGAGAGAGGACCAGAAAGCAAAGCATCTGGATATAGCCCTTATTGACCCAGAGGCTGAGTGCCTGACAGATGAACCCTGGTGTGTGGAAAAGTTGTCAGCTGTGAAATTCACTGAGTTTTCAAAACAGTAAGGCATCTGCCTCATTCACCTACCCCTGAGCTCCTGGTTGAAAGCTGTGTGTGCCCTGGGTCCTGAGCCTGGAGACTGGTCAGGGCTTTACCCTCCCATGAGGAACCAGACTGCCTCCCCACAGAGGCCTAGTGCGGAGGCTAGAGAGCTGAGTGGGATGGGGAGGCACTAGGGCTCGGAGGAGGAGCGGAGCACTGAGAAAGGATCTCTAAGTGCGTAGAACGAGGCCCAAACCTGCCCTCTCAGCTCCCAGGATGGAGAGAATCGATAATGGAGGCTTAGATTCATCCGAACTCCAGGAGGCAGCGGAGCTGGCAGCCCACAGCCGAGCACCTGCCAGCTTAGGTCACCTCAGTGCAGGCTCAACCTTTCTCTGGGACAATGAGCCATTCTCTTGGTGAGAAAACCTTCCAGAAAGCTCCTGGCATACAGCAGGCCGCACGGAGCAGGCCATAGAGACCCAGAAGGAGCCAACGTGAAGTCCTCACTGTATCCTTGTGTGGCTTTGGCGCGTGGCTTAACCACTCAGGTCTCAGTGTGCCTGTCTGCACAACAGGCTGAACGAAGTCCATTTTGCAGCGGGTGCTCTGAATAATTTGAGTCTTGCCTAGAGTGGTTGGCAACCCTACACGACCTAGAAGGGCACTACATGCTGAACTCCAAAGGAGCAGGGTACCCCACACCGGCTTTTAGGGTACATTTTCCGGTGACCCCTTTTTGCTGGTCGAGCACCTCCACTGGAGAACTTGTATGGACTGTAGAGTCCCATGACAGTTCCATTTTCAAAGCTTCCACAATCCAAATGTCAACACCAATCGAAACAATATGTTTATTTCAGCCCTCCTGACAGACCCGATTAATTTGCACAGGCTCAAAGCCCATTCTGGGCTTGTAATGTCTCAATTTTACAGATGAGAGGAGGGAGGGGAGCCAAAGCCTCCTTTGCCTGCTTGACTTGGGAAGCGCTGAGGGAGGAGGCCCCTGGGCAGATGGGAGGCTCACCTGCCTGTGCCTTGGCCAGCACTCACGGGCCTCTCTCTCCTGTATCTCGACACTTCACAGCTATCTTCTCCCTCTGCTTTTAGGGGTCACCCATTTCTCCGCCTGATGGGGTTAGCAGAGCCAGCAGGCAGGTGGGGGGGTGGGCATCAGCCAGGAAGACAAAAACCAACTAGAAAGATGAAATTTCTCTGGAGTCCCTGGGTTCATGTGGACCCCAGATGAGCCGGGACCTGGATGTGTGGCTGGGAGGAGGGACCGTGGTGTCTTCAGTCCAGGCGTAGGGCCTGGCTGGCTGGTGGAGCACACAGCCAGCCCCAGACTTCCTGGCATGTGTTAGGCATTAAGTGGGTGCTCTGGACCATCTGGAATCTTCCAGCTCAGCAAGGTAGGCATGGCCATGGCATTGCCATGGTCCTCGTGTCGTGAAGGAGGAAACTGAAGTTTGCCTGAGGTCAGCACGCGTGCTGTGGTTCACATTTGGAGGTGGTGGGTCTGAGGGTTCCAAGTTTGCCTGGCCCTCAGACTCAACCAACAGAAAAGTGCAGCTCCCTATTTAAGATGGAAGGGGCACCCAGTTCCCCTGGGTGGCAGCAGAGGGGACATGGCAGCCTGAACACATTCTTGCATTATGTTATCTAACCTGATGTGGCTGGAAAAATCTCACTGCCACTTCCCTTCACTAAATCAACATCCTATGACTACCATGAGGTCCATCAAACACGTGCTACACAGACGTCTATACTTCCCTGTCCAACTGCAAGCCCCACCAAGCCCATTCTACCCACCCTCCGGGGTGCAAGTCTCCTGTTGTTGCCTCCTAGAAGCCCTCTTTGACTTCCCCATGTGTTTTTCCTGCTGAGTCCTTCACTATCTGGTGTCCTGTGAAAGAATGGAATTTTCTGGAAATACAGTCCAGAGACCCTTGGAAAAATATGTATTGGAGGAATAAATTGAGAAAGAAGATTTGTTATCACTTTGTGGCCCCATTTCCAAGAAAAAGAAACCAAGTCTCAGAAAGATGGACCTATTCTGCTAGGTCCCACAGGTAGCTCACAGCCCAGGCCTGTCCTGAGGGACATTCAAAGTCAAGAGTGGTCAGCTGGCCTCTTGAGCCACCTTGGGAAGACCAGAGTTTCAGAAAGCCAGAGCTGGCTAGCCTGTCACACATCCAAGGCACCCAAAAGAGTAGGTAGGACCACTCTGAAAATTGGATCCTGGGTGGATCAGGAGTTCAGGGGGCCCACAGGGGCCCTAGAGTCTTGGGGAAGGGCTAGACACAGATCTGTCTTTAGTGGAGGCAATACTGGCATGCAGTCACTGGGTTTATTCACTGTGAAAACACCTTCAGAATGGGAGTCTCTTACCAGGCATCCATGCTACTGTTGTCATTAAAAATGAGTTTAATCCCATGCCTTTAATCCCAGCCCTGGAGAGGCAGAGATAGGGGGATCTCTGTGAGTTCGAGACCAGACTGGTCTACAAAGCAAGTTCCAGGACAGCCAGGGCTACAAAGAGAAACCATGTCTTGGGAAAAAAATGAATTTAAGGACAGGAAGTTAGCTCAATAGACAATGTGTGCTTAGCACGTGCTAGTCCTTGAGCTCAATATGTATCACCCACAAGGCAAAACAACAGCAAATAAATCGATAATAATGTCTTTAAATCCACATACACAGTAAGCACCTGCTCATGTCCAACAGTATCTCTTTGCAGGTCGCTTTTCCAGATGCCTGGAATTCTCCATTGTGCGGTCTCCTGGACCACGCTTTTTAAAAGGATGGCTCCCAGCTAGATACCATTGGATTACCCGACCCTTTGGAAAGGTGCAGAAGAGACAGAGTTGTGTCTCAGTGGGCAGTTATGTCTGCCGGTGCTTCGTGAGCAGAGGTTCCTCCCTGTCCCCAAACCAAACCAGGTATCAGGCAGAAAGACATCATGAGCCACATGAGCCACATGGACTTGTCCAGCTGCTAACCAAAATGATCCAAAGCCTATAATAGTAAATAAAATTTGCCAAGGGAACCAGAGCTCTGTCCCTGGTGAACCCACAGCAAACAGAATGAGAAGATTGCCTCTTTCTCACCCACGTGGGCCATCACATCTCTGCCTAGGAAGGTTGGCTTCCACATCTGGAATCCCTGTGTTTTCAGCAGTTCGTTCTTGTGGATGAGACTCAAAGCTGAGACTCAGCCAGGCCCATGCAGACTGGGTTTCTTGGGGACCTTAAACTCATTATAGATGGCTTTGAATCCTGGGGTCTCCCTTCCCAGAGCTGTTTTAGTGTTGATAACCCTAAAAACAGGGTCTTTGGAAAACTGTAGCCATGGAGTCAAGACTAAGGCCTCAGGTGACAGCCCTGCCTTTCCAGAATCCCCCTAGAAGCCTGGAGTCAGAGTCTGGATGTCACTGGCTTGTCCTGGGTCCAGAAGATCTAGGGACAGAAAGAATTGCCATTACCCAGTCGCCCTTCCCATTTAGGACATACCTGCCTCAAGTACCCCATCCCAGACACCAGACTGGGTCAATAGACACTAAGTCATGTTGACCTAGGAAAGAAGGCCTAACACAATAGACATGAAGGCCAAGGCTTGGCGGGATGGGGGATGGGCAGCTTCCCCTTCACATACAGCTTCTGTCAGCTTATCTCATTGACGGCTCAGTGCTCTCTGCATCTACACCAAGGGGTCACAGCATCCTCTCCCACCAGGAGAAGGTTTGGCAGAGCTCTGTGAAAAACATGGGCTGGATGTCCCAGTGCCCATGAGTCCTACCAAGGGAAGAGAGGCTCCTGAGGGCAGAGTTGCCAGATCTACCCACCCCCACGTGGAAGACTCCAGACCCTGTCCTGAGCCCACTGGGCAGCCTTTGCCTCTCAGTCTCCTGGGGAGTTCCCACTCCCAGGCAGGCGAGGCCAAGAGCTGAGAGATGACTTCTAAAAGGTGTTTTGTTTTGTTTTCTCCCTGGCTTCCCTGACACTTAAGCCAGGCTCAGCTGTCCGCTGGCAACACAGGCCAGCAAGGCAGCTTTTGTCCTTCCTCAGGGTCTGGGTATTTGAGTCAGATCGGTCCTGAGCCTCCAGGGGAGACAGCAGTCGGTCTGCAGCCAGCCTATGTCAGGCGCCAAGTTCATGTCCTCTGACTATTGAATTCAGGAAGGGGACTTGTACCTGAAACACATCCCATCCTCAATGAAGGCTCTGACACCAGAAGCACCGTTTTGTGTCCCTCAGAGACTCCGTTTCCGCAACAACAGGTCTTCCAAAGAAGGTTCCAGAACCCAGAGTGCTCCCACAGAGCCTTGCTGGGTGAATGGGTCTCTGAGAAGAGCAGTACTCAGGTCCCAAAGGTTCTTGCAATAACACTTGCCCAGCCTCCACCCCTACGCACCCCGCTCAGCCTGTGAATAGTTCACATTCCTCCAAATTGGAATGGCCAGTCCCTATTTCAGCTAAAATGCAACTGAAGACTCAAGTCTCCCCAAGCCACTAGTTCTACCTCAGGACAGTGAGGACACAGAGACAGCCATCCCCTAGCCGTCCCCTGGCCTCTCACATTACTGGAGGTGATGGCAGTGGTCTGTAAGTACTATTAAAAATTATCCAAAAACTATTAACGCTACCTGGGCGTTGCTTTTTTGTTTTGAGTTCAGGTCTAGGGAGATGCAAGGAAAGTGGCTCCAGGCTCGCCATCAACCTTCACAGCAGCTGTGTGTGGTTCTGTTGCCGAACATGAATGGAAAAGCACTTGGCTGTGGCGTGGGGGCTCGGGTCTGTTCTAAGATGCATACACAATCCATAATGATGCGTTTGATTAATGGTGAATGAGCATGGAATTTGGAGGACCAGCCCATGTGACGGCCACATTAACACCAGATGAAATTGTCATGTGGGGTGGTGGGACCAAAAAACAAAACAAAACAAGAGCCGAGTGACGGTGACTGTGCCGCTAGCCACAGGCAGCATAGGCGATGAAGAGCAATCTCTTGACGTGTGTGTGTGTGTGTGTGTGTGTGTGTGTGTGTGTGTGTGTGTGTGTGTGTGCTGCACACAGAGAACAGAGGTTCTCTCTCTTTCCACCTTGTTTTTGAGGCAGGGTCTCTCACTGACCCTGGAGCTTAGCGATGCAGCTCATCTGGCTGACCGGTGAGCACCAGAGCTCCTCATCTCTCTACCTCCCCAGTGCTGAGATCGTGGAAGCCGCATCACTGCTGCTTCCAACTCTTCACATGGGTGCTGGGAGTCCCCATGTGGGTCTTGGTGCTTGAAATCACAAGCATTTTAACAACTGGGCTATCTCCCGGGGCCTTTCTATAATTTCTCTCTTTGTGAGTGAGGAGGTGAGGAAGAATCCTCACATGCCAAAACAAGAGGGTAATGAAAACTGACTCCTCCCCTGCACTGTGCACATGGGCTGATGAGTCCGTAAACACAAAGAGATCAGACTGGGGAAGTGGCCCCTTGTGGTTCTCTGACAAGCTCAGCTATGGCTGGTGGGCAGGAGAGCCCGGTTTTAAAAGGAAAGAGCTCTTAAAGCAGTTGGGTGTTTCAGGCAGTGCCGAAAGGCAGAGTCTCTGTGAGCGGTGGCCGCGGGGCAGCGGGGCAGCGGGAGGCAGCCCGTCCTGTGAAAGGCAGGCCCAACGCAGCCTGCCAGCCAGAGGTCAGCATTTTCAACCCCTGAGCTTGGCTGAGTGCGGTGTCTCCAACTCCAGCCCCTTCGAGTCTTATTGAAAACATTATCTTTTCCATCAATATTACCTGTAAGTTCTTTATTAGCAAACTCCCTGGCCAAAGTTGACATATTTACAACACGCCGTAAACTTTACGTATCTGCAACCATCTTAAAGGCGAGCGGGAGACAGCCTCCACTCAGTGACCACGACAAATCATCGCATCTTAAAATGATCAAGTTGAGGGCTAATCGTCCTGACGAGCAGGGCTCCCATCCTATCTCCCAGCCAGAAGGAGCATTAAGGAAGATGGGAAAAGTATGTTTGAGGATTGAAAACATAAGAATACATATTTTTAAAGGTTGGGGTGGGGAGAGAAGAAAAGAACGCTGAACGATAGGGCTGTGCAGGCTGTAGCCGAAACCTGATCTTGAGATGGAATGGTTAACATTCGGGGTTGTTTGGGGAGAATTGCTCCAAGCTGTTTCCATTCAAAATGTATAGATTTAAGGTAAGAAGCGCTGTGTAGGCTGGGCAGGTCATAACCACTTTGGAAATGAGCCCCTTACTCCTTTTCAGCTGACGAAGGTAGGGACCGGATTTTGTTGTTTCTTCTCTAACCGTGTGAAAGTGTGTGAGGACAATACTTGCCTCGGTCTTTCCGTCACTCTGATAAGCATATCCTGCTTTGGCTTGTGTCTTTCTTGTTCCTTTTTTTTTTTTTCAACCCTTTTTCCCTCTTTTTGCCTTTGAGCAAACAAAGCATTTCTGCAGGACCCCTGACTGCCATAGCCCACCACTCCTCCAGGAAAAAAAAAAAGTAACGCTTTGTTGGAATGTTCTCTTTCCTCCTTTGGGGAAAGGACGGTATATGTATGTATATAATGTGAGCTGGAGTTTCTCCCTTAAAAAAAAAAAAAAGATACTTAGGCAAGAATCCCAGTCTCCAAATCTCCTAGATGTTTTGATGAACTAGAATCAATTCATATTTACTTGGGAAGAATCGAATCAATGCTCTTTGGTGAAGTATTCAGTATGGGGCTATTATTTGGTGTAACTAGAGAGGGAGCTGAGTACCCAATGGAGGCTCCTGACTCCATTTTTAAAGAAGTTTCTCTCCCCAAAACTCTGGCCTTTAACCATTTCTCTCAAGGGAATGGGGTTTAAAAAAGAGAGAGAGAGAGACTGTTTCCACCTCTAAGAAATTGTAAGTATGGTTTCAGTAGAAAATATCAAAGGTGTCTTGGGAAGGCAATGAAGGCAATTCCACCATAGACACAGTTTTAAGAAGGGGGTTGGACCCTGCATTTGAACTTTCTAGACTTTGGAAACTTAGATTAATAACCAGATTCCCTGGGGCTGCTCATTTGCAGGACTCTGATCCACCGTCAGCATTTTTAAACCTCTTCAAAATATCTGCATTCTTGCCTTGCTTGATAAATGGATGGTCACATGCCTTCACCACTTATTTTAAAAGAGGGGGAGCAGGGATTGAATATTTTTCTAAAGTCTGTCTTCAGGTGAAAACTTTTAGTAAAGAAATCTCTATTAAGAGCTGTTTAAAGACAGTGGTTGGGAAAGATTAAAACACAAATTGGTGACAATAAGATGTCATCAGATTCTTAGGCTCTTCCATCCAGAGAGCCATCAAAGCCACCCCATCTGTTAACAGGCTTTTTCTATATCTTTCGTATGCGGCTTCAATTTAATTTTTATCAACAGTGACAGTCACAATCTCCAAATATTTGTGTCAGGGGCAGGAAAGGGATACGTTCCCAAAAATACTCTGAAAATTATATACTGATGTCAACACCACACGTAAGAACTGTTATGTTTTTGTGGTTTTTCTTTTGTGAAAACATCTCTTCCACGGGTGGGTTTTTTTTTGTCCACGCACATCTATAAGATCACTTTTTTCTTGCGGTAATGGGCACCACAGCTTTTGGCTCCAACATCGGCAGTATTCTTTAATTTGTTCTTTCAACCTCGGTAGACCCGCACTATTTCTTTTTCTTCGGTTGGTCTGTGCTGGAAATGAATCCCACAACTCAAGAGCCCCAGCGTGTCCTATCCCATAACAACACATGATGTGCAAAATGTGCTTAGGATTGAAAATCGCATTTTGAAAATCCAAGCAGCTCTCTTTCTAGACCTCGGCTAAGCGGCTTATTGAACAAATCCAGGTATTGCTGAATCATCTCTAGGGTTTAAATAAAATGATAGAATGATTTTTTTTTTAAAGAAAAAAAAAGCGTGATGTACTATTTATTACATTTCATTAGTTAAACCTCAAAAAAGTAAACACTTTCTCCCCTCTGCTCCCCCACTGCCCGTTTCAGATTTTAATGCGATGATATGTTTTGTTTTTTTCTTTTCGGTATCTCCAATATTTATATTTCAGAACTTAAATATCTTTATTTGAACCATACAGTCTGACTCTCCAAACCCTGGATTTTTAATATTTTGGCGACTGAGATCTGGCATGTTTGAAGCTTTGCCTCTCCGCAGAAGTCTCTCGTTATCCGAAATAGAAAAACAAAGGAGGGGTGGTTGCCTTCTAAGCCGCCCAGCGCTGGCTGCGAGCACAGCACACACACGCTACGGCGACCCCTTCCTTCTCTGCCCCGGGGACAACTGCTTTCTTAATAATAAATAGGGAGAACGTAAAATGTTTTCTTTAAATTAAAAATCGAAACGAATTGTTTTAATGAATATCTCTGGTTATGAGGGTAACGCACGCCTTCGTGTGTATACTTTCTGAAGAAAAATTTCCTGTGCGGTTTTCCCTACGAGATCAAAAGGAACTAATTAACTTTTCTATAAGGTAAACAAAACCTTAACTTGAAATATCCCCATGAAGTATGTGGGAAGCGAGCTTTTGGGTGAGTGGAATAGGGAAGGAGGGAGGGAGGAGGAGGGAGAGAGACCGACCCACTGAGAGGGAGCAGGGGTTTAATTTTCTACTTGGATCTTCTCGTGCACAGAAGATATTGGAAAGCCCTTCCTCAGAGTCAGACTTCTTCGTTCTCTGCCCCCCCCCCCATCCCCACCCATTCCCAAAGCGATATTTAAATCAAAGGCAGAGACATTGCCAAGCCAAACCCCTCTTCAGATTAATGGGGCATTATTCTGCAGCTAGCAAATGTCTTCTTTTCTGAGTCCCTTTAAGAAGAGCTGGGTGTGTGGATGAGCTTAGGGGAGAGTGTGGGAAAGGGAAGGCTCTGGGAGGGAGGAGGGAGAAGATCTTTAAGAGGACAGAGTGCGGCCATCCCACCCCCAGCCCCAGTGACTGGGGTCAAGGGGCCACCCACCCGCCCAGCCCCAGGACTTGGCTCATTTTCTCAGGTTTCTGGGACGGATGCCCAGGAAGAGGAAGTAATCCCCAGGGACGGTGAGGGTCTTGGGGGCTGTGCTTCTCTGGGGTGCTGACCCTTGGGTGGGAAGGCAATGAGAACCCTGCCTGCCCCTCCCAGGAGGAGCAGCTGCCACCAAGGCCAGTCCCTCCCAGGACAGGGAGTTCTTGGCCTGCTGGGCCAGCAGCGCGGCATGGGGCCAGAGCCCTCTCACTGGGCCTCTTCTGCCCGGCCGGCTGATGGAGACAGACTATCCGCCTGGAGCACAGAGGTGGGAGGGGGCAGCTGGTACAGAGGGGAGGTTCCCAGGGCCAGGGCACAAAAGCAGGCCACGGTTACAGGTCCAGACACCCTGCTCACACTACGCCTGCCCTCAGCCTCCAGCCCCCGGATCTCCCCAAAGCATAGGCCTAGGTCACCTGCCATGCTCTGGAAGACACCCTCTGAGGGTACAACACTAGTAATAACAGCTGACACGTATTTGGTGTCCCTGGGTGCCAGGCTCTGTACTCGCCGAGAACATAATCACATCAGTTGCTGCTACTAACCTTTGCATTCAATAGAAGAAGAAACTGAGGCAGCGTCAATCTGCCCGAGAGTACCCAGCTACTCCCAGGCAAGGTCACTAGTCAATGGATACCAAGGGAGCTCTTTGGAGAGGGTCTCAGCTCACCCAAGTGACACAATTGCTTCAGTCCCGAGGTGTGTCACGGTGAGACTAGAGTAAAGGAACCCCCGCAAGTTCATGCACTCATCCACCCAACACCTAGGCCTGTGGCTATTCTACAGCTGTGTCACCTAGTGGGAACCGGCGGCCCCCCTGCACACCATCTGTCTCCGTCACATGGCATCCAGAGGCTGTCTTCGGAAGGACAGGAGGGCAGGCTTGTGTTGACAATGTGCGTTGCTGGTATCCACGTTGTCCATGCTGTACCCTTTGAAAGAGGCCATGACCAACTCCATCTTTCCGGGACGACACGCCAGGCAGCATATGAAAACAAAAACAAAATCTGAATGCCCCAAATCGATCCCTTTTGCTTTGAATAATAATTAAATATTCGCAAGAAAAATAAAGAGAGGGTGGAGCTAGCAATAATTGCTATGGTAGATTCAGGAGCGAGCCCAGCAGTGGTTTCTCCTGGAGGCCATAGCACCACATCCTGGCTGTGTGAGCTTGGGTAGGTTGCTTCACCTCTCTGAATTGCTTGTTCATCTCTTAAAGAGACAATACCGGCCATTTCTCATGGAATAAAGTGTGCTCAAATCCTAGTGGTCAGTCCTCACAAAAGTTAAAGAAAAACTTTCACTGTTTCAGCTCACTCCTATTGGGCATATTTAATTATTATCAGAATTACCACAGCCAAATCTCATGCATTTTTTAAACATAATTTGGAGTCAACTCCTGCTCCTTGCTGCTTGTAGACCCTGTCTCCTAAGACCTGGCTCTGGCTTTGTTAGGTTAGTGGAAAATTCCCTGCCCCCACAAACAACTGTTCTCATACAGTGCTCGGTCCTGAGGCCCCCACATGGTCAGTTCTGTCAGTGGACACTTTCTGAGAGCCTGCTTGCATGCTGGTTACTGTGCAAATGGTGGGAAGCCATGTGTAACGGAGGCCAGGATGCATGTTCTAAAGAGGTCTGTGTCGCAAGGTGTTGGAAGCTGTCGGTTTCCTTAGTGAATCACACTGTGGGCATGTGAGCACACCCACCTCACTGCTTGGCTGGCCTTAGACAAATCCCGTTGCCTCTCTAAGCCTCTAGTTTCCAATACAATATAGAAGGCCTCATGAGACCGTCTCTGGGCTGGAAGTTCAGTGGTCCCAGGGATGCCAAGGACATGACTTTGGTTGTGAAGGGACGAGCTGAGCACAGGGGACTCCAGAGGCTCTGCTTGTGATGACCTGGGCGCCTGCTGGGATGAAATGCCATCCATGAGAGGCTAGGTGCTCATGGGACATGGTGACATTTCCTAGGCATTCTGTCTACTCCATTCAAGACATGCTGAGTGCAGGAGACCCAGAACCCCAGGTGTCCTTCTTGAAAACTGTTTCATTCTGTGTCTCCGCTGAGGTGGTGGGAAGACACGCACTCAAAATGCATGTTCAACAGGCCTTCAGGAGGCAATTAGGGTTAGATGAGACCATGAGGGTAGGGCTCCCATGAAGATATTAGTGGCTTTGTAAGAGTGAGTAAAGGCATTTCAGCTAGATGTCTGCACTGTCTTGTCACAGATGATGGCCTCCATATCATGTTACAATGCAACAAGAAAGCCCTCCTGGGTCACCAATGCCATGCCATGAACACCACAACCTCCAGATTATGATCTGAACCACATTCTCTGATTCCTAAATCTCCAGGTTATGGTGGTATTCAGTCACAGCAACAGAGCTGAGATGACAGAGGCTGTAGTAGCCTGGGTTAGCCCAACCTGAAGTCTACTAGTCATGATCCTGACCTGACCCTGTTTGCATAAGAGGGGACCCACAGACCCCCCATACCCTGAAGTCTGCCCCAGTCTGCCTTCACCATTTCTCTCCCATTTCCTTTGGATTCTGGTCTTCATCTCCTAGCTTTGGTTTGTGGTCTAGCCTGGGAATATGCAGTGTGCTCCATCTCCCAGCAACAAAGCATATGCTCCTACCTCCAGGGTTCCAGTGGCTTCTAATGCAATGAGCTCCATATAGAAATATAAGCACAGACATCTTTCCCTCTGTACCTGCACACAGACGTATGTGCCTGTACATTTGCCCCAAAGACAGTGGGGACTGTGTAAGTATTTGCAATATAAAGTTGAAGTGTGTGTGTGTGTGTGTGTGTGTGTGTGTGTGTGTGTGTGTGTGTGTACAAGTGCCCACATCTGTTATGCATATATGAACATTCAATGTGCATGGAAATACAGATGCATATGGTTTTATATAGAAGATCGGGGACCAGTTTATGGGAGTGTGCATACACACATAACTTGATTTTCAGTTGGCATTGGGCAAGCGGCTGGCATCTGGTGTAAACTAACATCATTGAACTGGTAGAAACATAGCATCTGTATGTGCCTTAGTGAAAACTAAAATTGGAATTTTTTCTCCATTTCTTTAAAATGTTGTATACACAACTTGTGGCGCTTTTAAGGAAGGATAGGGCTGGGGGTAAAGACTGTCAGAGGTTTTACCTGGTGCCCGCAAAGCGCTCGATTCTGTTTCCAGCATGGCATAAACTGAGTACAAAGTGCGGTGGCACACCCCTGTGATCTCAGAACTAAGGAGGTAGAGGCAGGAAGATCAGAGGTTCTGTGAAGGGGGTTTGAGGCCAGCGTGGGATAGAGGAGACTCTCCTTCAAAGGAGAGAGGGAGAGAGAGACAGAAACAGAGAATAGTATATAAAATGACTTACTGTCAATCTAATTAACTTAGAATTTTCAAAGTCAACCATAAAAAAAAAATAGCATGGGCCTGTCAGTCTCCCAACTTTGGAGAATTTTTTTGTTTTTGTTAGGATTTTTTTTGTTGTTGCTGCTGTTGATGATGGTGGCGGTGGTTTCTCAGTTGGCTTTTTGTTTTGTTTTGTTTTGTTTTGTTTTGGTGATCTTGGGGGAAACAAGACACTGTTTCTCTGTGTAGCCCTGCCTGTGCTGGGACTCGATTTGTAGACCTGGATGGCTTCTCACTCAGAGATCTGCCTGCATCTGCCTCCAGAGTGCAGGGATTAAAAGGATACCCATCATTCCCAGTGAATTCAAGTGTTTGAACACTCCAGGTCAAATCCTGCTGCCGCTTAGAGAAGCGCTAGTGTTTGAGACATCATTACAAGTGACTCTGAAAACACCGTGTGACCTAGATGTTCAAGCCAATGCTTTGAGAGGCTCATGACCTGCCCAGCAATCTGTTCCCAACTATCAAAGTGTATTCAATGGCTCCCAACAGCTGCCATACCGTGCCCCCCAGATTGGGGATACAAACAAAAATCAGTGTTTTCTCACATGGTCCCGTGTAGCCACGGTGACAATGCTCTCTCGCTGAAGACTGAGGCCTTCTCTGACTCTGGTGGCTTCTGATGGGGGTCAAGCACTTGTTGACCCCTGCAGCCCCTGCCTCTGTCTTCACTGGATCTTCCCATCAGATGAGAACCCATTTCTGTCCCGTCTAGCCCAGTGTTAACAAGTCATGTCTGCAAGGACTGTCTCCAAATGAACTAACTCATGGTCTCAAGCCGCAGGGTAGATGTGAATTTGGGCAGAACGCTAGTCAACCCAGTTTAGTTGGGCTGAATAAACTAGGTCTTTAGGGCCCCAACTTCCCTACTTCCAGTACAGTCAAGACCCAGGTCCTCGTTTTCAAGGCTTGGGGGTCACCATGGGCCCTTGAGCTGTCCCTCCCTCTGGGGAGAGCACAAGCCACAGCTCTCCACCCTTGAGACTATGGGCGGCATGAGGGGAGTGTTTCTGTGTGTCAGAGCTCCAGCCGGGGACCAGGATATAGGCCGTGCAGTGGCAGTTGACACAGATGGATTTCCTGAGACTTCCACCACCGTGTCCCTCTTGGGCTACTGGTTTTCAGGCGCCTGAAGGCCTATTCCCCACCCGTCATCTTTCCTCTTCCCTTTCCAGCTGTCTCCTGACCCCAGATATTCACTCCCCTCTGCTCAGGACCACACTTGGGGAGCTGCAGAAGGGGCCCTTTCATTTTTGGAGTCGGGGCACCAGAGCTGAGAGGCAGTTATCAACAGGCACTTCACACACTTCTAGGGAACAAGTAGTTTCCACCACTGCTGGCATTTAGGAAAAGAGGAAGAGAGCAGACATCACGGCCTAGAGAGCTAAAGGAGGGTTTTTTCTCTCTAAAAGGAGTCAGTAAGTGGACAGCTACTGGCTACTAATGGGCCCATTCTGCCCCCAGGCTACCTGTAATATCCCTCACGTGTGTTGTTACTGTCACTGCTCCAGCCTTGTAGTTGGGTGCCCTGGGGGTGACTCCTGGGCCTGGCACTCACACACTGGATCTTCTCCACCCCCTCCTAGCCTCTGGTTTCCCTCTTCTGAAACCAGGCCAAAGCATCAACTCTCCCTCATACAGCAGGAAGAAAAAAAAAAAAAAGCAAGCAAGTTTCTGCAGGTATCTACCCAAACAACAAGTGCATGGTCATGCCCATATGCTCAAGTCCACATCACTGTCCCAGATGCCATTATCGCTGGGCAGACTAAGGACAGAGACACATTCCTGTTCAGAGCTGTCATGGTTACCCTTGGGTAGGCTTGGTGGTGGAGAATCAGATGTTCAGATTCAGGACGCAAGGCAGCCCATGGACTTTACCACTGCCGTATATGATCTATGTGACTTGGGCCCGCAGCTGACCTCAGGTCTTCATTTTCCCATCCGTAGAGTGGGCGTCTTCCTCCACAGACTGGTCCAGATGGGAAGAGAAAGTAGCTGCTGCTGTCCCTGCCATGCCTCTTGCGGGGGACCTCCTTTTCCTCATCTGTGAAGTGGAAAGGGGCTGATTCCCCATGGAGAGCACCAAGTGATGGTTCATGTCACTCACCGTTCACCCGAGGAGGGAGAGGACAGGCATCTCCATGCAGTGTCTCGGGGGAGTGTGAACTCTCGCTAGGACCTTGAGAGGTGCTCTCTCGACTCCACTCCTCTGGCAGCAGCCCTTTCTGCTGGCATGTCTCAGGATCCTAAGATTGGACTTGCTCTCCGGAAGGAGCTGAGGAACGTGGGGGAGGAGAGGAAGCGGGCCTCTGAGGGGCCGGCCCTCATAAATTCATTGGCGAGTAATTTATGGCAGCCCTGTGTAGCACCTAGTGCCTGCCCGTGCGAGAGGTTAATAGGAAGGTTAAGGGCCACAGGCCGGCTGATTTATGAGTCTGGCTAGTGCTTTCATCCTGGCCCAGGATCTGGCTCCTGAGGTGTCCTGGGGGAGAGGGAGAAGAGTTGGCCAGGTGGAGGGGGCAGGGAGAGAAGAAGGGTCAGAGGAGAAGGCCATAAGAAACCAGAAACCTGTGCAAAGACGGAAAGGCCCTTGGACAATATCTACACTCCCAGCCAGCGGCAGTGGGATTTGCCCACTTGGAGGTTCCAGAGGCTCGTCCTACATGTGACCCCCTTCGGTGGGTTTCTGGAGGGTTTTGTCCACTAGCAAAACCAGAAAACAAAAGTGAGCAAACATATTCCACGTAGAAACTGGTTGTGGTCATGCTTGCTGAGAATAAGGCGATGGCGGGCTGGCAGCAACAGAGTGATATGACAATCCACAGCAGGCCATGAGGGGAAAGACATGGAATCGGCTCCTAGCTAGACAGCTGACGTCCTGGCTGCCCCTTCTGAGTGTCTGATTCCTTCCCTGTGATGCCCACCCCAAGGATCACTTCCTGTCTAAGGACATCTGCCATGTCCTCCCAGCAGCTCCCTGAGACACAGAAGAGCCCAAGGTCTGAAGGATCCAGGTAGCCATTTAAAGTGAAGCCCAATGAGTGACAAGCAGTGAGGACAGCCACGAATCACCTCGTGACACTGGAGAAGTGGCAGGGAGTGATTCCTTGGGCTGGAACCCAAATGGCTTCCTAAAAGAAGTTTGTCTTCAGTTCGGGAAGATGAAGTTCAAGGAAGACCAGAAGCGGAGATGACTTTTGTGACAACCATGCTGGCGGCTGCTGGCCCCACAGTTCTGGACATCAGACCCGGAGGCTCCAGCTGGGTCACAGGGACGATGGTTATGATGGAAGAGGAAGACCTCATGCGGCCAGTAGGCTGGTGCCCACAGAGTGCTCCCACTCAGCGTTTAGTGCTCACAGCTGGGGGCTGGAGCCGTGGGAAGCACAGCTGGCAGGTATGAGCAGAGAGCAATGGGGAAACCTTTCTCACATCAGGCCCGGTGGCCTTTCTCTGTGTCCAGCACCTCAACCGAGGGTGCTATGGGCATGGTTGCTTTTCCTCCGAGGGCCTCAGAGCTTCCCGTTCTGGGAATCGTGGCACGCTAGTTTCACTCCATTTCTGTGATCAAACACCCCTCCCAAGGGGAAGTTAGGGGAGGAAGGGTGGATTTCAGCTCACGATTCTGGGTGACAGTCCTTCACTGTGGGGAACTCACAGCGGGAGGAGCTAGAGACAGCCGTTCACATCACACCCGCAGCCAAGCGCAGACAGAATGAATGCACACGCGGTGCGCAGCTAGCTTTACTTTTACCCAGTACAGGATTCAAAACGAGAGAACAGTGCTGCCCGCTTTCAAGCTGGGTCTTCCCATGTCAGTTTCGTTAATTAAGACAATCATCTAGGCAACCCCTCACCAAACCTCCCTTCCCAAGTGATGCTAGGCTGTGTCAAGTTGACTACTAAAACTAACCATTATGCGCACGAAGGAGACACAGTGGACAGGACAGCCCTACCCCCACTGGACACATTTCCAAAGCTCCCCACACCCTCTGAGACTATCTGCCCCTTCCCTCACTTCCTTCGTCTTTCTGTCCCTCTCTAAACCAAATGTCCCCTGATGCCACTTTGTGTACTTTCCCCAGGGAACCCTTCCATCCACATCCTGCTCCACCCGTGAATGCCAAGTCCTCAAAAGTGGGACGAGGGGAGTTTTTCCTGTTTCAACCCTTTGAAGTCCCTCAGTGTCATCCCAACCCAACTCCTGAGAGAAAAGTGATCTCAGTTCTGGGCTGGGGAATGGGGCACCACAGGACCCTGTCAGTCCAACGGCACCTTCCTTTAAAATGACCTCCTCCGTGAACACCTGGGCGGTCACTAGCAGGCATTCAGAGACATGCAGGCATATAAGTTGACCCTTGAAAGTCAAGCCAGCTCACACCCTTACAGACAACTACAACCTAGAAGGTACTGGCCCAGTACCCACAGTACCCTGAAGTTACACAAGAATTCATTGCAGACTCGGTAACATCTTCTAGAACAGCAGGGAGCCCTTCTGAGGCTCCATCCTCTGCTCCCCAGCCCTGTGATGGGGAGCAATAATGATTGCTCACCGACAGGACTTAAAATCACCATAAAAATGAACCTCGGGATGTGTCTATAAAGGAGTATCTAAACTAGGTTCATTGAAGAGCAAAGATCTACACCAGATGTAGGCAACAGCATCCAATGGGCCATGGTGCCAGACTGGATAAAAAAGAGACAGGGAGCTGAGTACCAGCCTTCATCCCCTCTGCTTCCTGACTGTGGGTACAATCCAGCCCCCTCACTCACGTTGCCTTCCCCACATGATAGACTGTCTGCCTTACCTGTGAGCGAGCAAAAGCCTCCCTTCAGATGATTCTGTCAGGCGTTCCGTCATGGAAATGAGAAACAACTAAGACCCCCTGTGACCTGGCCTGGTCTTCTCTCTTCTGCACTGTTGCATCCTTCCCACAGGCTCTGCAGCAGGCCCTACAGAGATGCATCCCTCTTGAGTAGCTTCTCTGCCTTTGCTCTCCTTCCATGATGACCCTGACCCATGGTGGGTGGCTGGGAGAAGTGGTGAGATGATGTGATACTGGGTCTTGATATGCTACCCACATCCATTGTGTTTCTCTGACAGTTCCGCTTAAAGTCAGTCTTGCCAATTCCTGGCCTTCAAGACAACCACATCCTCTACCTTCCTTTTGCCCTCTAGACTTCAAGGTCTGGTGAGGACAGAGGCCCAGAGAGAGCACATGTCCCTGGCTATGGGAGCCCAGACATTCACCCAGCTTCCCTGAACAACCACGTGCCTGTGAGATGGGATGGGTACAGCCCACCCGGCCAAATCCAGACTTGAATGCCTACCCTGCCATCTCACCACTGTGTGTCTTTAGGCAAGTGTTTAGTGTTTCTCAGACTAGATCTCTTCAGTATAAGATGGTACACGATAACAATACTTTATATGCTGTAGAAAAAAGTAGAGACTGTAGAGTCGTGGATGTAGATATTTGGGAAATGTTTATTTAAACCCCAGAAGGGCTGCTAGTTTCCAACAGACTCTTCACCCGAGGAAAGGCAAGTGTCAAGATGTGGCCCTATGAGGCAGGCGGGGGATGGCATCACACGACATTGGAATCCCAGCTCTGCCCATTCTGACTGGGCATCCTTTGTTCCTAGCCTCTGCCCTGCCTCGGTTGCTTCATCTATGAATATTATCCACAATACAGCCAAAAACTGAGCATGGGCTGCTGAACACCTTCCCTGTGCCAGACCCTTCAGAGGCCCTGGAGCTGGAGCCCAAACACATGCAGGGCCTCCTGCATCATCATGGGGGCTGGGGTGGGTGACAGGCAGCAGGCAGATGAGCTGTATCCCCAAGGCTGATAACAGTTCAGAAAAGAGGTGGTGTCAGCAAGTCTCTGCAGAGGGACTCCCTTGGATTGGGTGGCTCAGAATAGGGACTCTGTGGAGCAGGCCCAGAGACAGTTGTAGTTGCTCATTAAATGGTACTAACTATTGATTGCTTTAACTATGAGGACATAAGGCTGACTCAGAATGGGGTTTGGAAGAGAGCGGGAGGTTTCATTGACCCAGCAGATCTTGCAGCCTTGGGAAGGGTCAGCTAGATGCCCGAGGGCTGGCACAACTGGGGCAAAGGTCTGCCTTGCTGGGCAGCCATGCTGTTTCTGGAGGCTCCTGGGCCCTCTCCTCCCCCAGCCCCATCAGGCTTTCATTTCCTTCTGGTGGAGGCTGAGCGCCAGCGCCCTGCTGCCGGCCTGGACCGCACATCAGAGATCAGGACCATTTGCTGAGGGTTTCACGGGGTGTAAAGTGCTCGGCACCCATTAAAGCGAGAGGGGCTGTGGGGTGGAGGCTGAGATCCTCCCTAAAAGGCTCAGAAACACTTCAGAAAGAGCCAAGACCAGCCCTGATCCTGACTTTGCCCTGGAACTATTTATCTCAGCTTTAAAATGCCACAGGCTGGGCTGAAAGCTTGTAAAAGGGAAAATGCAGAGCATCTCCTCATCGCGGAAGAGTGAAGGGTCTCCCTGGGAGCCCTGGGATGAGTAATGCAGTTTCCCACAAGCCCATTCATCTAGAGCCACTATTGGGCACTGCTTGTATGCAGATCCCGTGAGAGACAGCTGAGCATCATATACAGAAGCTGCTTGTCAGGTACTGGGGAGAGAGGGGTATGTAAGAAACATTTTCAAGTACTCAGAACTTCTCATCACCTCCTTCAAT
This sequence comes from Peromyscus maniculatus bairdii, assembly GCF_049852395.1. Lineage (NCBI taxonomy): Eukaryota > Metazoa > Chordata > Mammalia > Rodentia > Cricetidae > Peromyscus > Peromyscus maniculatus. The sequence continues at coordinate 70,695,433 of NC_134855.1, forward strand.
CTCACTACAATGCACCAAGGCCAGCATCCTCCTCTATGAAAACAGATCTGCACAATTAAAGGAAGAATGGCTTTCATTCATGGAAAGGGCAGAACAGATCAGCTTGAGTGAGGCCAGTCCTTAGATTCTAGAGGAAGCCCCCCAGCCTCCACCAAGCCTGCTAACCATGCCCAGGGGTAAGAGTTGAATGAGTGCATCATCAGGGTTTCTCCTACACCAAGCATGGCCACGAACTTCCTTAAATAAACCCTCGTCCTGGACCATCACCACAGAAAAGTGATGCTGCACCCCGCTAAGAGGCACAGCACAACCACACCTGTTCCAGAGCCCTTCCCACTCTTTGCCCCTGTGCCCCACGATCGATCAATCGATCGATCGATCGATCGATCGCTGAGCCAAATGCCACTCTCTGTCAGAGGCCCTCTGCAGTTTGCCAGAGAACTTTCCAGGCCTGGAATTTGATTCGAAGACTCTCAGGAGGGCCTGTGAGATGGCAGGCAGGAGAGCTTTGGGGAGATCCCTACTGAAGGGTGAGAAAACCAAGCTTCCCCCATCAATCTTGAATTAGGACCCTCATTCCCACCTTCTGGAAAGCAGCTCTTACCATCGTGACATCCAGGAAGAGCAGCCCTTGTTCCCTTTCTACCCAGAAGCAAAGAAATGGGCCAGAGTACCCAAATGGCCCTCTTCTCGCTGGTGCCCTCCATGTCAGATGAGATAACGGCCCCTGTGTGTGAGGGGGACCTGTGAACTGCCCTCCACCGGATTTTGAAATATCTGGAGCCCAACTCCTTTGTGTTTTTCACGTGTACGTGTGTTCTCGTTGTGCATGGACGCCACACATGGACTTGTGGAGGCCTAAAGTTGATGTCTGAAACGCTCCTCTATCACTCTCCCACATTTTTCACGGAAGCAGGGTCTCTCAGTCAAAGCCAGAGCCTGCAGATATGGCTAGTCTTGATAACCAGCTTGCTCTGGGGATCCCCCGTGTCTGCCTCCCAAGGCTGGAATCACAGGCATGCTGCCGTGCCCACCCAGCATTTACATAGGTCCTGAGGGTCAGAAATCCAGTCCTCCAGTCCTTTTGCCTTCTCGAAAAGCACTTTAACCACTGAGCCATCTCCCAGTCCTGGAACCCCTTAGAAAGGGGGAAATAACTAACCACTTCCAAAATAGTTGCCATCGGGACCATAACTCAGAGATGGTGAGGTGAGACTTCCCAGAAGTTCTGTTTCATTTTTTCATCCTTCCCCTTGTTCATTCATTCATTCAGCTCTGTTTGCTAGAGTGTATTCTACCCATCAGCGGTGTCACAGGTGATAAAGTCAGAAGAAAAATCCCATCCAGGGTGAGACCTCGTAATTCCAGTAGAGAAGGCCCATGGAAAATTCCAGAAGATGAAGCCAGAATTATACTTCAGACGCTGAAGGGAAGAATGGAGGGGACATTTCAAACAGAATATATGACATGGGCAAAGGGACATTCCAGGAACCCTCCGGGGCCCATTTTGGCGGGGCCCAGCCGGCACCCCACAACAGCCGCTTCCTAGAGCTAGGGCCACAGCCACATCCTGATAATGTGTCACGACTTCCCCCCTCCCTTTCCAAGTGTTGGCTCCCCAGCTTGTGGGGACTTTATTAAAAACACACAGGGCATGGCTAGCAGAGGAGGCGAGGCGCTTCGGCCCCCTCTCTCCCCACCCCGAGCCCCTACTCCGGCTGGAACATAACCATCAAAATAAACATTAAATGCAGAATGCCAAAGCTGAGTTATTACTTGTGAGGGTTCTGTGGGGGGGAAATTTATAGCGACATTACAGTGTTTTGTTAAAAATCTCTTAATGCACCCAAATGGGAAGGTGTGTGTGTTTTTTATTAAAATGTTACACTCTATAAATCCGATCCGCAGGAAGGACACAGGTGGAGGCCTGGGGACTCCGCTGAGGAAGCTGTCATTTCTATCTTTGGAGTCATCCTGTCCCTTGGCTCTGGAAGTTGCCTCTCCCCAGCCAGTCTCTCCTCCTCCACCCTGGCTCTCCTTCCCTGAAGGAAAAAAATATTTCTTCTTTTCCCTCACCATCCCAGAAGAGAAGCCACAAAGGGCGTGACAATCTTTGTGTCACTTCCCCATACCCTCAGGGTCTGTGGAAAAGTTGCAATTTTCTTAAAAGGCCTCTCTCTGAGTGGTGGAGCCCCCATGGTTAGTGCCCTTATGAAGTTTGTCTGCCGTGGGGTGAAATTTCCTGTGGGTCTGTTCTCACAGTTTTAGATTCTGGCTGATGCTGCGTTTTTCAAGGGCTTCTTTGTGAAAAAGGCGACCGGTTTGTCTCCAGCCTTCTGTTCTGGAATGCTGCTCCTCAAAATAGTATATGATATCACGGAGGCAGAATGGTGGCTTCATTCCTTTTCCCCCTTTGACCATGGATATCTGTGTTCTTCCCCAACCCATGGTGTCCCTCCAGTATTAAGCATGATTTAAGGCCTCGTGCATGCCAGGCAAGTACTCCACCATTGAGCCAAAGCCCATGCCCTTTCTTAAAAGGAGAAGACTGTAAAGGATCAGATTGACGTCTAAGGGTGTTTGCTTTTCTTTCCACCTTTCAAAGGGTGATCTGAAAGTTTCTTTAGTGGCATTAAAACCTTGATTTTTAAGGGCTCAGTGGTAGAGAATTTGCCTAGAATGTTCAAGGTCCTGGGTTTAATCCCCAGGAAGAAAAGGGAAAGGGAGGGAGGAGGGAGAGAGGGAGGGAGAGAGGGAGGGAGGGAGGGAAGGAGGGAGGGAGGGAGGGAGGGAGGGAGGGAGGGAGGGAGGGAGGGAGGGAGGGAGGGAGGGAGGAAGGGAGGGAGGCAGGTGCTAGCCAGAGATTGTCAGACTGGACAGAAATTTGGATAGTCTTGATTACTCCCTGCAGTGACATGTTATGTACCTGTTAGGGGTTGAATGGGTGGGAGAAAGACCACTCCCTAAAAGATATGTCTAGTCCTAACCCCCAGTACCCATGGGGGTATTCTTACTTGGAAAAGGGTGTTAGCAGCTGAATTAAATGAAGTCTCACGATGAAGTTGTCTAGGTGAGTCCTACTTCTGGGAGCCAAAGGCAGAGACTAGAGGAAGGAACTCACAAGGGTCTGCAGCCAACAGACTGGAAAAGTCAAGATTCTCTCTAGAGTCTACAGTGTCTGCCTGCACAGCCACCTAGCTCTGAGGACAAGCAACCCTTTCAAAGGAGAGGAGGTCCTGGGGTGCCATGCTTCCCAGCTGCAGAGCCATCCACAGAGGGGAAATCCCTCCCTGCTTTTTCTAAACTGAGTTCATTTTGGTAGAGTTTTTCCAGGTATTAGTTGGAAAAAGTGCCCTACCCTGTGGGCACTGGTGGGTAATCCTCCACAGAAGAGAGTGTGTAAGCCTGCTACATAGCTTCCCTGTGTTTCAACTTCTTCTTCTTCTTCTTCTTCTTCTTCTTCTTCTTCTTCTTCTTCTTCTTCTTCTTCTTCTTCTTCTTCTTCGTCTGGCGGGGGGGAGGGGGACGGGGGGGTAGTGTTTCTGTCTCCTAGGAAAGCTTTTTGGATTCGAGATCTTCAGGCTGAGAGGACGTGGGGGCCCAGACCACCCCTGAAGCCCCAGATAAGGTTGGGTCCCTTCTGAAGGGCTGCAACCTTTGTCCATCCAGGTATTTCCAGGCAGAGAGATGCCCTACCTCCCTCAGCACCCCACCTATGTGAGTCACCTGTGAAACTCAGAAAAGGCACAGAAAGCAAGCGCCACCTCCTGGGGACCCTGTTGCCTGCTCGGCTCCTCCTCCTGGGGACCCTGCCGCCCGCTTGGCTCCTCCCCGCCTTACTTCTGTCCTCCGCCCTGAGTGGAGTCCCAGGCTGTAGGTTTAACAGCTTCCTTTTGTTTGTCAGCTGCCTTTTTGGTTTTGGAAATGTGTTCTCTGTGGTTCCAGGGACCTAGGGGCCCTTGAAGAAGCTAAGCTAAGAACTTGGTGGAGGGGTGTGACCTCTGGTGATTTCCACTTAGAACTTCAGCCAGGGATTTTTGATCCTGTTCTGGACAAAGGGTTGGAAAAGTGACCTCAGTTAGCTGCAAGGCCAGCTTCAGTTCAGCTCTGGCTACCAGGATGGTTCTGAGTAGTCAACTGTGTGCCCACAGGTCCCGCGGAAGGAGATGCCTCATATGGGATAGGAGAAGGGGTAATCAGACCACTGGAGTCCTCAGATACCGTACCAATCAAGAGGAGGTGGGAGATTCTGCGGGCAGCTAATGAGAGCAGACGCAGTGAAGATGTCCTTCTCCCGCCGCTAACTAAGCATCTGCTATAAGCCAAGCCCTGGGCTGAAGGCTGTTTGCAGTTGTTGCTATCCTGTCTCCAGCGCCTAAGGATACCCAAGAATTTCTCCCAGCATTCTCCATGGCCCTGCCCTCCCCACCACAACCCTAGTCCTTTCCTATCACAAGCTTGGAGGTTATTTAGATCAGAATGTGCACCCGGCTGCCTCCTAGGACAGGTGCTGGGGTGGGGACCTCTTGTCTTCCAGGGCAGGCAACTGGAGGAGGGGCTGGAAGGGGGTTGAAGCAGGGAGAGCTAAGGACACACATCTCCCTTCCTTACCGCGCCCCCCCCCCCCCCCGCCCCAGACTATGAGGCCCTGGCTGGGGAAAAGGGTACCAAGCCTGAACCAGGAGCCCTGAGCTGAGGGCCAGCCTGATGTCTGGCTTGAAGGTGACTTGGGGGGAAGGTCTCTGAGCTCTTTGATGCTACTCCTCTAAGCAGTGGTACTTGAGGGTAATCAAGAGGCTGCCTCAAGTACAGGCCTGAGTGGCATGAGGAGCTGGTGGACTTAGAGACCCTCCTCCTCCCAGGACAGACACCAAGACACATACATACCTTACTCCCACCCTGCACCAACTGGCAGGAAGGGCCAGGTCCTGGGAATTGGAATTCCTCAGCCTTTACCCTCCTCTTTGCTTTGAAATTCTTACCCAGGATGGAGCTGTGGCTGGAAGAGGAGGAGGAATAGGGCCCATTGTTTCCCAAGCATTTAAGGGACAGGAGCCCCAGCTCATCACTCCAGGATTCTAATAGCTAGAATAGCCAATGCCCCCGGGGTATAAAAGAAGTAGTTACTGCTATTGGTGGAGTTATCGAGGAAGTTGGGTTCAGTTATATTTAACCCTTCAGCCGTTCTGAGATGGGTACTAGTTTCATCTTCCCTGCACAGGAGGGTAAACGGAGGCCTGCAGAGGCGGTCACTTAGCTGGCTTTATATGTCACAGCCAATCAGCAATAGACATGGGATGTAACTCACCCTGGATGGAAAGCTGAGGTTGTAAACTTGGTATGAATGGAAAGGCTGTGTTCTGACTTTCCCAGGGGCCTCCTCGCTGTCACAAACATCCCCTTCAGCCCAGCTCTGCCTAGAAGCCCCCTCTGCACATCCATGGAGGCAACACTGGGTCCCAGAGGGGCTTGGGACTGCAGTCAACAGAGCTGCCCCTGGCTGCTCACCAACTCTCAGCTCAGGGGGAGGGTGCAGGTGGGCCAGCAAATGAGACCTTAGAAGAGAAGAGCTCAGAGGCCAGGGTGACGGAGAAGGGGAACAGCAGGTCACACTCCATCCCTGGAGGAGAGCCCAGGAAAGTTTCAAAATCCTCCTCTGGTGGTTGGCTAAGAGAAGGATTGGGGAAAGGAAGAGAAATGGAGTAGCTTAGCATCCCTGCAGGGATCCCAAGTCACAGCTATCACATAGAAACCTGCCCCCCGCCCCCATTGCCTCTCTTCAGGTGAAACTTTGCCTTCTGGATTGGGGAAACTGCTAAAACCTACTCCTTGCTAGATAGAATGAAGTGCCCTTGACCTTGGGAGAGAATACCCCTCCCAGGCACGTTCTAGCAGTCATCTGGGCAGGCCCAGGCTGGGTGGGTAGGCTCCTCTCTGCAGAGGGAAGAGGTTAATATGAAATCCTCTCTGAAGAAAACAAAGGACTGTGGAGTTTTTTAGAAAGAGCTCTGCTTTGTCCCAGGGGGCCATCTCTGCCCCGATGTGGACCTCAGCCTTCAGGGGTCAAAAGATTTCTTGGAAACTCCAGTGAAATTTGAAGAGTGAGACGGGAGCTTGGGAGGATGTGGGTCTCTCAGATCTCTCTGGCCGAGAACATGCCTCTCCTTCCTTTCTGAGTACTCTGCCTCTTCGGGTGAAAACTGGGTTCCCATCTGCCTTCCTAAAGCCAAGTTGTGCAGCAAAGACAGATCCACCCATTGTCCAAAACACCCCAGGAAATCATCTGAAGGCTCATTTCTGCCCCCAGGTGCCTGGGAAGTGCGTACCCTGCATCTTCCATAAGAAAAGAGTAGGGGCTGCTGGCTGAGCACCTCAGGGCCAGTGGTTGGCTAACACACATCGGAAAACTACTTGAGGACTCAAATTAATCACATCCTCGGAGGGAGGCTCTAACTGACATGATTTTCATAGTGTGGACAGGCTTCCACTCCATAAACTTATTTCTGGTTCCAACAGCTTTCCTCTGAGGTCAACAAGATTTAAGATAGTGATCCTGCAGCAGAGTGGAGACCCATTTTCCACAAGCTTCAGGCATTCTGAAAAATTCCTTGATCCAGTCCAGACCATGACTCTTAGCCTCTCTGAGCCTAGCTCTGTCGGGAAGGAGGATAGTGGCCTGTGCACCAGGGCTACATCTTCAGAGGGAATCCCAGCAGCTTTGGAGAGCCCTTGATACCCAGAGCGCCCAGAACAGAAAGTTAAGTGCCAGAGAACAAATATGTGTAGGCAAAGTGTACATACATCTTGGGGTCATTGGAGCTAGCTCGTTTTTAAACCTCCATCGATGCAGGTGTGGATTTCTTTGTTACGGGGAAAGCTTGGGAACTGCTAGTATCTGCAGTCTGCGCTGTTAAAATTTGCCTTAGCTCTCCTGGGTGACCTGCAATGTCAAGCACAGTATAAGGCAAGGGGGAGCGGGGTGCCAAGGCCTTAGGGGGGCCGTGTTTAGAATGCTGGGTAGCAAATCTGGAATGGTTAAGCATCTCATCTCCAGTGCGGTTCTAGGATTCTGGGTGGCAATGCAGTGTTCCCAGGACTTTCCTAAGCTAGGCGGGCGCCGACCTGTCCGAGCCTCCTCTCCCAGGTCAGCGCCTAGACGACCTAGCCTCTCGCCTCTCGGGCGGGCGCAGAAGCCTGGTGCGTTAACAGGTCTCCAAGAGCATCGGTGGGGCCGGCCGGGTCTCCTTCCAAGCGTCGCTGAGCTGTGGCTGGTCCTGGGATGGGTGCGGGCATGGGGGGCAGAGCTAGACAGATGCGGTGGCCTCGGAGTTGCAGCAATGCTGTGACGGAGTCTGCGACCCTAGACAGCAGGCGAACTTTGTTCCGGGTCTCTCTTCACCGGTGATGGGGGAACTCGCTTGGTCAGTGCGGGGCGGACCTCAGTTGATAGGCAGTCACCCGGTGGGGATCGGGGGAGGTACTCCTGGTGGTCGCTGGCACCTCACTGGCTCTGGATGAAGCATTTCCTAGAGTCCCGAGGGTGTGGGAGAACCGGAGCCTTTCTGTCTGGCCTACCCTCACCTGTTCACCTCCAGAAATCGCTGAGAACGCGCAGTGAGCAGTTGAGAACAGTTCAGCCCCGGTGCTGGAATCCCAAACTCAAATCCAAAATCCTAGGCTTGAGCGATTGCACACCTCGCTCCTCTGCGCTGTGAGGAATGCAGAGATGTTGGCTGTTGTTGCTACGTCGATTGTCTGGGGTTTGGGTGCCAAAAAAACAGTCTTCAAGAGTCCTAAGACCCTTGACCACCGGGCTATGTATCTTAATACCTACTGCCACCTGAGTGTCCAAAATGTCCTTCCGTTGCCCTCAAATTCTGAGACACTTCCGAGATTCCCCCGCAGTTCACAGAGCAGCAATTTCCACCAAGTCGGGAAGTTTCCTTTGGCCTAGATGGAAGCTGAGGCTTGTGACAGTCAGGTGACTTCACCTGGCTTGCGAGTAGCTGCCACATCCCTCTCACAGCTCCATGGTCTGACTGGGCAAGCCAGGAGAACAGTGGGAGATTGAGGAAATGGTAGCAGCCTGGCCCCAAATGGCGAAGAATCTGCTCTTCCCTTTCAAAGGTGGGAAAGTCTGCTGTGCTTTTCCTGGATCAGGGAACTTCTAACCAACTCGGTTCTCTCCGTGCCCAGTTTTGCCTCAAGAGCTCTAACCCTGAGCAACAACCCGACAGTCGTCCTCCAGCCCCTCTCTGCATCTGTTCATTTGTTCAGTGGTCATTCAATAGCAGCCCTGTGTGCCCTGTGCCACACTCAGCACAGAGGAGACAGTGGCCTTGGACTCCCATTCTAGTGGAAGGACAGACAACAAACAAAGAAACAAACAATCCATGCACGGGGGAAATCATGTCAGGAGCTTTCCAGGAGGGAGAAAGATTGCCTGTCCGGTCTCCCCCCCCCCTCCTTCCCCCCTCCATGCACAGTGCCACAGTGCCTCCTGCCCTAGGAAAGAGCAAGAGGCTTCCTGTGTGACTACCTGGGGGGGGGGGAATGAGCAGCTGGGGTGTGTGCTAGGGAAGTAAAGACCTCAAACACTGGCCTGTACAGTCCCTCCTGTTGCAGAAAAAAGGAAGGAAAGAAAGGAAGAAGAGAAGAGAGGAGAGTAGAAGAGAGGAAAAGAGAGAAGAGAAGAGAAGAGAAGAGAAGAGAAGAGAAGAGAAGAGAAGAGAAGAGAAGAGAAGAGGAGAGAAGAAAGGAGAGGAGAAGAGAGGAAAAGAGAGAAGAGAAGAGAAGAGAAGAGAAGAAAGGAGAGGAGAAGAGAGGAAAAGAGAGAAGAGAAGAGAAAAGAAGAGAAGAGAGGAGAGGAGAGGAGAGGAGAGGAGAGGAGAGGAGAGGAGAGGAGAGGAGAAGAGAGGAGAGGAGAGGAGAGGAGAAGAAAGAAACACAACCTGGCATGTTAAGGGACTTCAGGAGATCTACAGAGCAACGGGGCAGGGGTCCCATCTGTGAGAGAAATACTGCATCCCGCAGCGGAGGCTAGATAGAGCCAGAGCCAGCCTCAGTGGCTTTTCCATGACCAGAAGGCTATAAGGGTGCCTTGATAGTAATGGTGATGGAGCTCAGGTCAGGCTTTCCATTGGGACAGACAAGATGACTCGATGTTCAAATGGGCGAACAAATTGAGTTAACAGAGAAGAATGAACAGCTTCACTTGGGAGCATTCTTCCTGATAATCCAAACGAGAAATCCCTGGCGGTTTGCGGGAAGGTTCCTGGTGGCACCATCAAAGGACCAAACATCATTGCACATTGCAGACAAACTCACAGCCACATCCTCACTGGCTCACAGGCTCAGCCTCCTTGAACATCCATAAGCTCTGATTCTGAAGGCCCTCAGTAGGATTCAGCTCTGATTCAGACCGTTGAAGGCCCTCAGTAGGAGACTCCCATCACGTGCCACAACCAGCATGCTCAGGGAAAAGGCTGAATTAGGCAGTAATTAAGCAGGTGGCCCGTGGTGGTGAGAGTCAGCTCAGTGGGATGCATGGTGAGCACTCCAGGGTCCCAGGGAGGCAGGAACGTTGTGTAATCGCCACTGGCCCCCACCCCACTCTTGTAACTCCTTGTCACAGCCCTCCCCCTCCTGAGCCAGGAAGTGGATAGAAGGAGTGGGAAGATGGCAGTCCGCATCTGGATGCCTGAGGGCAGCTTCTAGGCTCCAGGGACTGCAGTCACTCCTACTTGCTTGAAACTCCTGGACAAAACATGAGTCTTTACACCCCGGGGGAACTGCATGACGATTTCATTCATTCGTTCAACACACGGTTTATGAGGAGTTGTGCTGTGGTTGTGCTGTGCCAAGACCTGTGGTGTGCAAGACAGGCCTGGTCCCTGTTTTAAGAGAACTTACTGTTCTGGGGCTGGAGGACGGAGAGAGGGAAGTGTACAGCCCAGAAGAGGCAGTCGTGCTATTAATTTTTGACACTTGATTTTGGAAGAGGACCCGAGCAGGCAACTAGTTGTCCTGGACTAAAGGAAATCATGGGCTCCTAGGCTGCCGCTGTGCAGGAATGCTGGAAGGAATAGAGTGATGAGAGTTCTTCAGCCCCCCCCCACACACACACGCTAATACTCTTCAGGAAGCACCAACTACTTGAGCTATGAGCACAAAGAGTGCTCAACCACCCCTGAGGTCTGGAATGGTAAGGAGGCCGGTGGGTTTATAACACTTGGATGAGAGGGCATGGGGTTCGGGGATGAGCTCCAAATCATGAGTCAGACAAAATCACAGGGGTGATAGGAGATGAGCCACCACCTGTCCTGAGATGCCCAGGGGGGAGGGCTCCAGAAGCTCTAGGATGGGAGGAAACTTTGACCAAACAGGAACATTCAGGGCAAGGGCACACTTATCCACCCTTTTGCCATCTGAGACTGAACAATGATGTGGATTGAGGGACTCAGTCTACCCATAGCAAAACAGGTATGCTAAGACAAGCATGTGAGGCCAAACTGATGTGGCTTCTGGCAAAATAGACATTCGATAAACATGAGACTCTCTGGTGGTTAAGATCTGCTGGCCAGAGAAAGAGACAGACAGACACGGGTTTCTGACCAGCCGTGGGGGGATGGGTGCCACAGTGGTCCAGCGCCCCTGGCTCTGAGGAATATCTTTATTAACGAGCACTTCAAGGTAAGCCAGCGATGAAAACCAGATGTGGGATCGTGCAGTCTGCATCAAGTAAGGACCAGAGATAACAAGGGGTAGGGTGGAGTGGAGAGCAAGGATAGGTGGAGTTGGAGGTAGATGCAAGTCTCCTATACTTTTTCTCTGGGTGCTTCAAGTGCAGAGAGTAGGCATCCATCCCATCCTTGGGCTCTGAGCATTCAGGGTCTCCCCACCCCAGCCTGCTCCAGACTCCCCTTGAGGCAAGTCTTCCACCCTCAGATTTCTCCTGCAGTTTAAGGAGGGATGCTCTAAAGAATCTGTCTGAGCTTTTCTGCAGCTGGAAGGCAGTTAACTTTTGAGGTCTCCATTGTTGACATTTGCTTCAACTTCCCAAGTCTATGGAGACTGTTTCTTCAGGGGCTCTGAGGAGGACATGTTGACTTCTCAGTGGTCCTTTGACCGTGTGTCTGCACCTAAGAGCATCCAATCTCTGCTGGTTGTGAGGTACAACCCACGTTCAGTCCAGCCCAGGAGCCTGACAGGCTGTGAAAGGTCCTTCCCCTTGCTCTATGCAGGTCCAGGTGTCCACATAAATCCATGCTGTGGGTGTGGTTGTGCACGCCTGCCGTCCCAGCACTCTGGGGGCAGAAACAGGACCCTGAGTTCCAGGCCAGCCTGAACTAACCCGTGAGACCCTGTTTCAAAATCAACAAAATCTGAGCCTTTTGTTTCACAATGGGGGTGGTGGGTGGGCACAGTGAAGAGAGAAATACTGATTTCACTCAACGGATGACAGAGACAGTTTATCCTGCAAGGCTGGGCGGGAAGGATGTCTCTTAAGGCCCTACCCTCAACCTGACTTTGAGGGCCACCCCCCACCCACCCCCACCCTGGCAAGTAAGAGGTTGGAGGGCTGGGAGCCTAGGTGCTCAGCTCTAGAAGCCAGGTTAGTGTAGGGTCCCCGAGTGACTGAACCAACACAGACCTCACAGCAACCGGTCCCAGAACCCTTACAGGGGAGGGAAATAGTTAAGATGTAAAAAGGGCCGTCTCCGGACCACTATGAGATCTGTTGTGTGTGAATTACTGGGAAGAATCGGGAATGGGGAAGCGGGAATGGGAGGGCGGGATTGAAAACCCAGGCTAAGGTCCCGGCAGGCAGGCCCCTGGCTGCAGGGCCAAGTTCACCAAGAAGCATTCAAAGGATTCGCCAGACCAGCGGCTCATCTGACTCCGAAAGTCAAAACCTCTTACAGTTCTTTTTAACCTGTCAATAAAATTTTCATTCCCCTTACTCTAGGCCCTAGATGAGACCGCTCGTCAATTCTCAGCCCAGCTTCGGAAGCCCTGGGGGTCGCTGCACCTCCCCACCCTAGCCTAAAATCCAAAGGCCCTGAGGCTTCTCCAGGTCGAATAGCCTCTAGCCAGTGAGTGGCATCTCTAGTGAGTGAAAAGGAGGGGCTGGGGAGGGAGGAAGGAGTTCTGGGAGAGGAGGAGAGGAAGGAGGGGAGCAGGAAGGAGCGAGTCAAGGGGGAAAATCACTTTTTTTTTTCTGCTTCAAAACCTTAAGAGGGTTTGGGAGATCTGGTAAACTTTGCGAAGCATCCGAATCTTTTTACAGCTCTTGGTTCTTTCTCTGGGCCAGCTGTGCGGAGCGAGGTGGGGGTGGAGAAAGAGAGAGAGAGGAGAGAGGGGAGAGAAAGAGGAGAGCGAGAGAAAGAGAGCGGAGGAGAGGAAGAGAGGGGGAGAGAGAGGGAAAGAGAGGGAGGGAGGGAGGGAGGGAGAGAGAGAGAGAGAGAGAGAGAGAGAGAGAGAGAGAGAGAGAGAGAGAGAGAGAGAGAGAGAGAGAGAGAGAGAGAGGTGGAGGGAGGAGAGAGAGGCAGCCAGCAGGCCGAGCGGAACACTGCCACCTCCTCCTCGCCTCCCCAACTCCCAGCCAAGGCGCGCGGTGGCGTCCTCGCGCCCTCGCCGGCGCCCCCGCCCGTCGCCCGCGCAGGCCAGGCATGAACGCTGAGACTTGCGTCTCTTACTGCGAGTCGCCGGCCGCTGCCATGGACGCCTATTACAGCCCGGTGCCGCAGAGCCGGGAAGGTTCGTCGCCTTTTAGGGGATTCCCAGGAGGCGACAAGTTCGGTACAACTTTTCTGTCGGCCGCTGCCAAAGGACAGGGATTCGGGGACGCCAAGAACCGGGCCCGCTACGGCGCGGGGCAGCAGGACCTGGCGGCACCGCTGGAGAGCAGCGCCGGGGCGCGGGGCTCCTTTAACAAGTTCCAGCCGCAGCCACCCACTCCGCAGCCGCCGCCTGCTCCGCCCGCGCCGCCGGCGCATCTCTACTTGCAGCGGGGCGCCTGCAAAACACCCCCGGACGGCAGCCTCAAGCTTCAGGAAAGCAGCAGTGGCCACAACGCGGCCTTGCAGGTCCCCTGCTACGGTGAGTGCACGTGCGGGGCACCGGGCCCGGGGACCCTGGGGTCCGCGGCTTCGGCTACCGCCAAACCTGTTGGGCTGGCGGGAGGCTGGAGGTGGAGGCTGGAGGAACTCCGGGTCTGCCCCGAGGCTCGAGAGCTTCGAGGACATCTCTGCGTCCTGCTGCGTCTCCAGCCCGGGCCCGGGCTCGAGCGCTGTGGCTTTTCCACTGGCTTTGGCGTCGCTTCCTGGGTTTCTCCTCTGTTCACCCTAACGTCTCGCTTTGCGCTGTCCCGCGGGGCTGGATTTGAAGCGGATGCTTCGTCCCGGTTCCCGGCGGGAGGCTGCTAGAAGTTTCTCTCGCTGCTTTGGGCGAGCGGCTCCGGAGCCGCTGAGGCCTGGCTTCCCCGCCGCTGGCAGCCTCCCCGCACCGTGCCGCAGGTAAGAAGCCGCAGGTGTCGAGCGCGCGGGGAAATCCTGGGCGCAGTCCCCGAGCCTTCGCTAGAAGCCACCGCACCGCGTCGCTTGCTACGCTCGTGCGGGTCTGGGTCCAGAGAACCTGGCGCATCAGAAAACCTGAATCCCGGTCCGGGGTGGGGAGCGCGGATCGCCTAGGGGGCCGCGGCCCGCTGGTCTGAGATGTCTGAAAGTAGCGGCATCGGAAAAACACGGTTTAGGACCTACTGAGTGGGAAAGCAGTAAGTCTGAGATACAGCCAGCACAGGACTGTGGAAAGAAGGAAGAATCCGCGTCCTGGTTTGATCCCACAAGGAACCTGATCAAGATGGCCTAAATGACCTCCAAGCCCCCTTGAACGTGGCTGCAGGGTTCAGGCCTGAGTCTTCCGTGTTCCGCTACCACTGAGGACTCCGCAGCAGCTGATCAAATGAGTTAGGAAACCAAACCATCCAAACCCCTAAACGCTCTCTTTTTCCATAGCATCCGAGTTCTTCGGAAACCCCAAACTCAAAGAAGGGAGAAAGGACCTTCTCCCCGGGCCTTTGTCTTTAGGCTAGGCCGTAGTGAAATGCGCTGGTACTTGACAGACCAATGACTCTGGCTGCCCCGACCCAGGTATACAGAGGCACTAATCCTGGGGACAGAGGTGAGACATGGTTGAGGTCTTGGTGGACAGAATAATCTCAGGGACACAGCCCAAGCTTTTAGTACGCGCTGCGCGCCCACACACACTCCCTCATTTTGAGCTCAATCACAGACAGGACTGGAATAAGCTTTTTGGGGACTGTGGACATACTCATTTACCTAAACTGGAATTCTACACACACACACACACACACACACACACACACACACACACACACTTCTTTTTCTTTATTGGCCAGCATGGTCACACACCAAATGCATACACTCATGTGGCTTCAAAAAAGCTACAAACCCTCAAACGGACAGGGGCTGAAAGCAGATCTGGACAGATCTGGTGGGCTTTCCCCACTTCCGCCACCTTCTCTGCCCACCTTTCGCTGGAACGATACCAGGCACCACACAGGTGCTCCTCCCTCCATGCCCAGCTCCAGAACCCAGGCCCTGTCCCTTGTGACTCCCAGGTGAGAGCAGACTGCAGACTCCCAGAAGTGCACTGTACAAAGTGCCCCCTTGCAAAACCGGGCTCGTTTGATGTCTCCCCCACTGCACTGCGTTTTCATCATTTAAAGACATCCGTTAGTGTGGCCTCTGAGGAGGCTGAGACACCAGGCAAGAAGAATCAAACTGCTTGCTCTCAAGCTCCTGGTGAGAAAGACGCCCTTAGGCCCCCAGGGTAAAGAAAGAGGCTAGGCCCCTACCTGTCCTATGGGGTCTTCAGGACTGGCTGGCCATTATATCACCTGCCTTAGCCATTATGGCCAAGGAAAGGAGCGGCCACTTGACCTGGAACTGCCCCTAACCTACAGAGTGACCCCAGAGTGAGTAATTCTACTAAATTCCTATTTCCTAGCTGATACCGGGGCAGTAAAGGAGAGGTCGTAAATGCTGGACCCCCTCCCCCATACAGCCTTCCTCCTATACAATCCCCTTCGTTTCTATGTTGCTGGGATCCCCCAATTCTGAGGACAAGGCAAGCTCCTGCCCTTGCTGGGACAAAGTCACAAAGGGCAGGCTGGGAGGAAAGACAGCTGGAACCTTCCAAGACCCAGTTGCATGGCATCGCAGTCTGAAACGGAGGCACTCCTCTAGGAAACAACCAAGGAAGGCCAAAACACTCCTTGTCCCTGTCCCTTCTCAGAGACAGGGCTCTCTGTCCCAAAGGAGATTTCAGATCTACACAGGATGAGGCACATCGCGTCCACTGTGGCACTGAGAAGCAGAGACAAGAGTTGAGCGCTTTCGGAAGTAATGGGGAGAAGGTCTGTGGAGTTGGGGGTCTAATCTGCCAGCAAGCTGGGAAACCAAGACACGTATTGACAACAGTTCTCTAACATCGTTATAGTATACTCAAAGCCGGGAGGTTGGGGCTCCAGGAAAAATCCTGAGATGTTCTCAGGAACTTGGCAAAAGGCCGATGGGCTTGGGAATAGGCCTTGCTTTGGTGGCTGTGGATCCCCAGCCCAGGCCGATCAGCCTCTGCAACTTCTGCTGGCTATAGGAGTCCAGACCCCAAAGTAGTTCCGAGTGGAGGGGAGCGTCCAAGACCTCAGCCTTGGTATTACTTTGAGGTCCCTTGGGAGGAAGGTGCAGGCCTGGAGGCTGGCTAACACCAAGCTGAGGGAGTGCAGGCCGGAGTCTCCGGAGACTCCTGAACTGGAGGTAAGGGAAATCCCCCTGTGGCTTCAGGCGTCCTTACAGAGCTCCGGACCTCAGTTTCCTTATCTTGACTAAAAAGGCAAAGCTCAGAGTGACTCTGCTGTCTCCTGCCAGCACAGGGTCATTCGCGGCTTTATGAAAGGGCCCCACAGAGGAGTCCTCGCCCACTGCGATCTAAACCCCACCAGGCTCCGGGCGGTCCTTCCGCCAGGGCGGCCCGGCTCGCCAGGGTGGAGACCTGCCGTGGCTGTGCAATGCTAGGAGACACCGGGACCGGGGCTTTCAGCTCCGCAGTCCTCCCGCGGCCTCGCGCAGCCTAGCGGGTACCTCTGAGGGTGCGGCTCCGCTGGGAACAGCCCGGCCACCTCCTCTTTCGCTTTCGATTCGGTGCACGCAGGTTTTCGTTGAGAGCAATTTGGGACCGCCACAGCCCATGCGGAATGCAGAGCCCTCGGCGCCCAGGTCCCCCGGGGCTCTGGCCTGGCTCAAGCCCGAGCGGCGCCACCGAGGGGCATGTTCTGATTTTTTGAATTAGACGAAATGTTAAACTCTGGAGGTATTTCTCTACCTCCCCCTCCCCAGTACAGACACAATCCACACAAGGTGACTCTTCCTTGATTTAGTCAAGGACTCGGGATCTTTTGTAAATCCTCCCCTCCCGAAAAAGTGGAGAATGGGGACGTAAGGGGCCCGGGGAGCAGCCTTAAGTAGTCCCCAGGCCATTCTGAGAGGATTAATTCTCTTGGTGAAGGCAGAGATCCCCTGCCAGTTTTAGGGGGAAGGCTGGGAAAGAATAGCTTTGAATTTTTAACTTTGTTCGTTTCCATAGCCCCCAGCCCGCTCCAAAAATCCGGCCCCAAAGATACGTCCTTAACCAGAGAAACAGAAGGCTTGTATTAAAAGTCTAACATTATTTTGAAATCAATGGGCTTGGCATACTTTTTTCTTTAATTTACACATAAATTGAAGGTTCAACGTCTCAAATAGAAAAATCGGGAAATTGGTTGGGAACTTGCTCAAGTCACGGTCCTATATGTGTTGAATATGCGCACGAAAAATTTCGAGGGAGAAAAAAACCTTTTGTGAATCAAGAAAATTGCAGGAAAAAATTCGAAGCACCGGGGACCCCACTTGCTTCTCACTGCAGTATGTCAAGGGTGACCTTGTAACTCCCGGACGTTTGTGCTGCCCTGACCCTAACAGGAGGCTACAAGCAGCTTAGCTAGAACCTCTCTACGGCTCTCCTGAAGCCATCAAAGCCTTCAAGTTGCCCCTGAGGTTCTGGACACGGAGGAAAACAAATTATAACACCCTGTACTACATCTTGCTAACGTCCTGGAGGGCTTTGGTTTCCAGCGGCAAATGGATAGACTTTTCTGGAAAGTGCCTTGATTCAGGTCGTGGGCGGGTTTCTTCTGGAAGCTGCGCAGAGCAGTTGTACAGTTGCTTCTGTAGTAGGCTGAAAAAATGAAACGGAAAAACCTCTGTAGCAACTGGGAGGGAGGAGAGGTTGGCGTCCCGTGCGTTTGACCCGGGTTGGGGCTTGTCTGCTGGCCCCTTGGACCTCGGGGGTGCCGGAGGCAGCAGGCAGGGACAGGACAGGAAAGCTAACTGCCTGAGCCACCCGCCGCTTTCCCGGCCTGGGTCGCGTTCCAGAAGCATGGCCACAAGCGCACTGATACACAGGTAGGGTGAGTGGGAAAGCAAGTACTTAGGAAACAAGAAAATTCTGGAAAGCCCCTGGTGCTCCAGCGTCCTCAGTCCCGAGGAAACTTTCCTCGGGAAGCCGAGAGAGTTTAAGCGGCAGTCACAGGTTTAGGTGGGACGGGACCGCTCACTCGGTCTTGTGACCAAATGTCGGCTTCAGGGTGCCACTTGCATGTCCACTGACAACTGTGGACCTCTCCAGGCTGTGCAGTCCCCTCACTGAGGAGTTACGGGTGGTTATCAGACCGGGAAACCACACCGGTGCTTGGACCCCAGCTACAGCTCAGTGATGATTCCCTCCAACGAATTCAGAGTGGAAGCCCACGGTGACTCCATGTTTAAGCTATAGGAGCCACCAGCTCAGCACCACTGGACAAGTGGGAATTGGTCCTTCCTCCCAACAGGGCCCCTTGGGAGAAGGACCACGCACCCTCGCTCTAGTCAGCAAGCGGTTCCAGCCACAGTCCTTAGCCACGGTTTCTTCTCTGAGACCACTTACCAATGGCCCCCGGGGACCACACTACTCTGCTATAACTGTGTGATTGAGTGACACCCACATCGCCATTAATGGGGCTTCTGTTAGTTAATCTTTTAGAGGTGTGGAGTAGCCTGGGGCGGCAACCCTTGAGCCACCGGGAAACAGGACGAGTCTGGCTCAGACGCCTCCTGTGCCTTCAGGATGGTGCTTCAGGTACTCCAACCGCATTAGATTCTTCCTCTTTGTCCCCAGCACATTCTGTAACCTACAACTCTTTTCTACATCCCACCCACTCCCAACCTCCAGCACCAAGGGAGAGAAAGAGCCCGAGGAGGAAAAAAAGTTAAACCTGGGCTCAGATAATTGCAAAAGGTTGCTCAGAGGAGCGAGAGGCAGCCGGGTGGCATAGCAACCTGGGCGGCCTCAGCTTCCGTTTCTACTCGAAAAGGCAGCCGGCAGAATCGCACGCAGGGTGCTTTTGGAGAAGAGTAATCACCCGGAGATACCTTGAGAATGAGAGGTGCCACTGCCTGCCAAGATGCCTATCTTTCCTTGTGCTTAGGGACCTCACAATTAATAACTGGCGCCGCGTTCGGAATAGGGGGAAGCCGTGCGCCGCTGCCGCACATTGGATTCTCAAAGCGGATTCTCTTGGGGGGGCGGGGGAGATTCTCGTCTTGAATCGGGAGCCCGCGCGCGCTTTCTAGAAGACTGGATCCGCGACCCTGAGCGGGATCTACGTGATCCAGAAGAGTCAGGAGTCCGCGGAGGGTTTGAGTCCATGAGCAAACGGATCTCCAAGGTCCCTGCATGGCCTTAGAGGAAGTCCTCTCCACTCCTGACTTCTGTCTGAGAGGGTCTGTGAGGGTGCTAGCCCTGCTCTGCTTTCCCACTGCTACACGGTTTTGTCTGGGAGGGGTCCAGATAGATAAGTGGGCGCGCCGACAGTCCTAGAAGGTGCGGCTTGGTGAAATGTCTGGGCTCCTCACCGGGCCTTAAATATGAGGAAAGGTAAGCTACTGTTCTTTGGTGCTCACATGGCACCAGACTCAAGCCAAGGATGCATTAATTCTGGCGTCTCCCTGAACTGATGTTCCATTTGCATTCCGTGTCTCTGTGCTTTCCAACTGCCTACCAAGAGCAATAAGGGCTTGGTAAACCAAGAGAATGTGGGCCTTCTGTGGGAACCTAATCCCTTCTAGTGTATATCCTGGAGCTTGTAAGGATGAATGAAAAATTGGTGTTTTATTCAGAAGGTTGGGTGCATCTGTGAAAATATGCCAGGACTCTCTCTCTCTCTCTCTCTCTCTCTCTCTCTCTCTCTCTCTCTCTCTCTCTCTCTCTCTCTCTCTCTCTCTGTGTGTGTGTGTGTGTGTGTGTGTGTGTCTGTGTGTGCCTGTGTGTGTCTGTGTGTCTGTGTCTGTGTCTGTGTGTCTGTGTGTCAATGTGAGCTGGCATGCATCCCATCCATAGTTCACTCTGTCCTCTTCCTCCTCCTGAGTGAGTCAGGTTATAATTGTGTGTATCAATTGTTGTGCACTCCTGTATGGAAAATGCACATGAGTGGGGCCATTTGGTTACCCCGGCATGGGAACCTATGTACTTGCATGTGCACAAGAGTAACTGTGTGTGGCTCTGAAAGCGCCTCCAAGCCTGTGTACAACCAAGCCTCAGAGGGTTGTGCCCGAGGGAGGCTAAGCGTCTGTGTGTCTCTGGCTCCAAGCCTCTCTCCTTCTGGCTGCCTATTGCAGCTTCCCAGAGACTGACTCATAGGCTAGCAGAGTCTCCAGGTGGCAGGTCTCCAGCGAGCCCTGGCGGTCCAGATTAGGTCCATCCAGCCCACCTGCAGTGCAGTGGACTTGTCCCCATCTCTGGGTGCTGGGATGTCCATTTTGCCCCGTGTGGTAAGCTCTCCTGGCACCACCCCGATGTAGTTTTCAGACCACCTTTAGTAGATGAGTAAGGATCCCAGGAGAGAAGGGGCCCCAACCCAGCTTGTAGGGAGGATAGGAGGATAGGAACCCCTCTTACCATTGAATGGAGAGGCAGCAGCATCTGGAGACTATCTGGTTGGATCACCTGTTCTTGCATGGAGGTATGGAAGTCACATTGCATGGGTACCCCGAGACCAAGGATCCACCTCTCCCTCTCTCACATGACTGCCTACCCAGTGCTGAGGACCTTAGTGAGGCCCAGGAACCATTGTCCCCCAACACAGACTTAAGTGGGTCCTGATATCCCCATGGGGTCCTGCCCTATGTTAGAAGGAATGGCCTAATGTCCTGTTGCATAGACTGGGACCTAGGATGCCTGATTCCACTTACTCATCAAACTGCCTGTCCCTGAGCCAGGCCCTGGGAGGCCTGAGGAGTGCTGGACCCTGCCTCTGCTTTCAGGTCCAGAGGCAGACAAGCAACCTCCAGTTCCTCTCCCCTGGCACCAGTGCTGGGCTGGGGAAGCCTCCATCAGGCTGGCTCACAAACTGCAAGGGGAAAGGTGCCCCTGCGATTAGAGCTTGTCAGAAGCCACCATCCCTCCCTAGCTGGGATCCCTCCTCCAGTAAGGGGAGGGAGCGGAGGAGTATGAAGACCCTTGTCAACTCTTCCTCCCTGTCTATGCAGATCAAGAGGTCTGGGTGCAGGTACTGGCATTTCAGTGGAATTAACCATGACCTTTAGCACAGTGTCCACGTACACTCTCTGGTGTCACTAGTGACTTCATTTGTTGGATGTGGCTATTTGGGACTTGCTGACTAAGAGGGAAGGGAACAAGGGGATGTGTGAGCCTGGAATGTGACCCCAGTGCAGATAGATCCTGTATTGCTGAGTTCTGAGCCTTACCCATCATTCACCTTTTTGAGGAAGCTAGAGTATTGCAGGTGGTGATGATGACGAAGTTTTAATAAGGTGCCATTTGTTTATTATTATTGCTGTGTTGGAGACCAAACTCGGGTCTCATACATGCTAGGCAATCACTATGCCGCTTTAGACCCTGATCAAATTTTAGGGTAGAATGGGGACTTTGAGGTACCTCTGGATATGGGGGCCTCTCTGATGTCCAGAAGTCTTCCTAGCCCTGTCTCTGACCCCACCATTCAGCCACCTCCATATCCAGTTCACAACTGAGCACTGAGCTGGGATCAGCAAGTCCTTGATCTTTAAGAAGGGACTCATGACAGCCAAGACAAGCATGTGCACACATCTGAGGCACAGGTCTCCACATCTGAAAACCTTTTATGGAATCTGATTGTTTTAGAAGACATAGTTCAGGTCCTGGGGCTAAGCAACCTTTAGAGACCTCAAGGACCTGCCTCTCTGCCCACTGTATTGTACTCAAGGGAAGGTCTGGCCACCTGCTATAAGGAGAATGTTTAGCAGGCCTTCCTTGTCTGGCCCTTCGTTTTCCCTCCTGCAGGACAGGTCAATAATGGCACAAAGAGAGGCCTCTGCAGTTGCTGTAACACAGGCCAGCTCTGTTCCAGGCAATGCCCTGAGTGCTTCCTGTGTTCTGTTTCATTGCAACCCCTTTATGATGCTGTGAGATCGGTAGACTCACCAGAGACCTGGTAGACAATGAGGAGCGTGTGCGGGCTGGGGCAGTTAGGCAGGAACAAACGAGTTCCTGGTAGCCCCAAGACTAAGAACCTCCAAAGAATCCTTTCCTAGATGAACCTGATTATACTTCAAGTCATTCCAGCTCTCTCCTGGATAGTGTGGGAATGCGCGATAGGGTGTATTTCAAACATGGCTCCCAAAGAGGTCTTCAAAGCCTGTCTAGGGATGCCAGATCAAGGCTGGGTTTTGGCACCTGGTAGGGTAGTGTTCCAGGCCTGAGTGGGACTTCAAGCATGGCTTCTTCACCTGTGCCTGGTGAGAACAGCATGGCACCTGTGCCTAACAACTGAAGTGGGTATTACTTTTTGAAGTGCTGGTCAGGTTGAGAGAGCTGAGAATGATCAGGAGAACAGAGCCGTGGGAAAGTGTCTTTCCTCCAGGAGATACGGAACCGTGGAGGCTCTGTCTATGCTGTTCCAAAGTATTTCTCCAGACCCTGAAACCACCTGGGATGCACAGTAGGTACTCACTCAGTGTTTGCTGATAAGCGAGTGATATGGGGGTGTGAACATTTTGGAAGCCCTGTGACTTTTCCCCTCCTCTTTCCTTCCTCTGTGGAGGTGGGGTCGCAGCCAGATACGTGGACCTCTTTTATCCTGTGGAAAATGATTTCACTCTGCAAGGAGCTTGTGGTTCAAGAGCAGGGAGGTCTCGGGAAGACAAGGCATTTGTTTTGCAGAACTGTGGCAGTTTGGGGGAGTTCCCTCCATCCCCAACTATCCCCCTTTGGGCTCACCTCCAAGGCCACAGGCCTGCTGTCCAGCTGCCATGTCTGCCGAGGCTGGCTCCAATCAGGCTGGTGTTCTCCCTCTCCCGAATCTCCTGAGACCTTGCCTGCAGTTAGTGTGAGCCCCTGCCGGACTATAGGGCCACTCGGAGCGCAGATAATCCTCCCTGGGGACCTATCTATTCATCTCACCTCCTTGAGATTCTGAGACTCTCCCAGCAAGGGACCACTCTGCTGCTGGATTCTGCTTGAGTCACCTACTCCAGGCTAGGCTCTCTCCCAGCATTTCTGTTCCCTGTGGCCCCCAGAATTTGTATGGGCATGCCCCACACACACCTAGCCTGGGAATGTAAGCACTCAGGGGTGACTTCCACTATTCCAGACTTATAGGTCCTTTGGGGAGAATATGGACAGAGACAGAGCAGGGCAGGTCTCCAGTCTCCCTCACTAAAGCGGGAACAGACTCATGTGAGATTGCAGCCAGGGTCCTGGGTAGGTTTCTTCCCATCAACAGACCCTGTGTACAGCATCCTGATCAGGCATGTTCCAGGGTCTGGCTATGAATGAGCTGATTCCTGTCCTCACAGCCACCAGCCTTACCAGGATGAGCCACATGGGGAATCCCCAGAGAGGTGGCAGTGGGCTGGAGCTTCCTATGGACATCTGAAATAGACCTCAAAGGCTGATTTGGAGCCAGTCAGCAGAAGGAGCTAGATACGGCCCTCTGCCATCAGGAAACTGCCTGAATGAAGGGTCTGAGTTAGCAAAGGTCTGAGTGTGGCCAGGATGGCTGCAGGGAATTGGAGCCCTAGGGTTGGCAGGGACCAGCTGTGAGGACTGTCATTGGAGCTTAGGGGACCCCCTGGAGGTTTGCTGAGGGGGCTGTGAAGGCAAGCCCCCCTGATGAATGCTCTTAGTGTTGCTTGGTATGACTTTTAAAAACAATTTCAAAAACTCCAGCCATCAGGGAGATGGCATTTGTTTGTTTTCTTAATGGTAGTAACATGCACATACATGGTGACTCAAGCCTGTGATCCCAGCACGTGAGAGGCTGAGGCAGGAGGTTTGCAATGAGGAGAAGACTAGCTTGGGCTACATCGGGCACCTTCCTAGGTTCCATCATAGGACTGTGCAGTAGGAAACCTGCCCTCACTTCACAGATCCTGTGCAGGTGAGTTCCAGGACAGTCTGAACTAGAGTAACAGATCCTTACACACACACACACACACACACACACACACACACACACACAGAGAGAGAGAGAGAGAGAGAGAGAGAGAGAGAGAGAGAGAGAGAGAGAGAGAGTTATATATATCATAAAATTATTTTAACCTCTTTAGGTGCACAATTCAGTATCATTAAACACATGGAAAATGTGGTATCAAGTCTTCTCTATTCCCAGAACCTTCCCATCATTTTAAATACCTTTGCCTGTTAAACAAAAGCTTACGCCCTCTTTCCTCTGGCCCTGGGTGGCCTTCACTCTGCTCTCTGTCTCTGTGAATCCCCTACTCTCATTTAAATTTGTGCTTTGGTACCTGGCCATCCATAGACATTCTTGGCCATCTGTGTGACTTCAATACCTGTTCCAGATCCTTCTCCAATGTTTGAATCTGTTTGTTGGAATGTTTTTGTGGTTAAGTGGAAGGACTTATTATTATTTGTGGCAGTAGGTGTTGAACCGAGGGTCCCATGTGTGTGTCCTACCTCTGAGCCACACTCAGAGCCATAGAAGAATCTTTAAGTATTTTGGATAATAATCTCTCATCTAAAAAGATGGTTTAGAAGTATCACAAAGCCTCTCCTCCTGCGGCCATCTTTGCCTCTCTGGATGCTGTCCTTCGATAAACGTTTTTCATTTTGCTAAAGTCTGGTTTATATTCTCCCCCTTTGTCACCCAGTTTTCTGGTGTCTCATCTACACCGATGGCACCTGCGCCATGAATTCCCATTGCCTTCTGCTGCCGTTTGGACTCAGGTCAGGTCTTTGGTCCGTTTTGTGTCAGTCTCTGGGTCCAGCATGAGACGGGCACTAGCTGCATCTGTGTGTGGGCTTTTGGTTCCCAGCATCCCAGAAGAGAAGGCAGCCACCTCTCCACAGAGTAGTCTCAAGACGCTGCTTCAGAATCGCTCACCCGGGCACCTGACAGCTTCCCGCTAAGATTTCTCTTCTCTTGTCTTGGTCCATTCCATCTGTCTGTCCCCAGCAGGGCTTTCTCGTGTGATGCTCAGGATAGTAGAGTGCACAGGGAAATCCATAGGTCACTCCGTCTCTCCTCTTGCCTTCAGGTCAGTGATTAGCCAGCCACAGAGAGTCAACTCAGGGACACATTTGTTTCTCAGGAACCAGAGCTGAAAAGGGAAGACAGAGGGGAGAGCAGCAAGCCAAGGCTCCAGAAGTGCCCCCTAAAATCCTGGCTATTTGGGGGTCCCTGGGTCCAGTTAACTCTAATGAGGATGTAACCTCATATCATTAGCCACATGTCCAAAACCTTCCCTGTGTGCTGAGAGGATTCCCAGGAAGGAAGCCTATGACCCGCCCCTGCAGGCTCCACACTGTCAGATCTCTTGTGTAACATTTATCCCCAGAAGAGGCACCCGCACAACTGTCCCCTGCCCAGTCGTCAGTGTGTGAGTCCACCAGGCCTCGGGCTCCAAGCACTGGGCCCCAGAAGAAGAGGCTCCCTTGCCTAAGCATCAGCCCAAATGATCAGTCACAGTCTGCTGGGCCTCGTCTACAGGAAGGTAGCACTCGCAATTTCTAAAACCTACTTGTGTGTGTGTGCGTGTGCGTGTGCGTGTGCGTGTGCGTGTGTGTGTGTGCATGCATTTGTGTATGATGTGTATGTGAGAGTGCACATGGCACAGTATGTGTATGGAAGTCAGGTGTTTTGCATACATATGTGCGTGATGCGTGTTGACATGTGTGTGCACGTCTGTGTACAGGTGCTCATGCATGTGTGCTGCCCAAAGTTGATGTCAGATGCCTTCTTAATTGCTCCCCACTCTATTGATTGAGGCAGGGTCTCTTGCCAAACCTGGAGCTCCCCAGTTCCAGCTAGCCCAGCTCGTTAGCTTGCCTGGGAAATCAGCTATCACGGACTGCAGTCCTGTCTACCCAGCTTTTGCATGGGTTCTGGGGACCGACTCAGGTCCTGATGCCTGTGAAGCAAGGGCTTTACCCACTTAACCACCTCCCTCATGAGATTTCTTTGAAATCAAATATCAAATGGTCTTTTCTAGACCTCAGAAAACTAAATAGCAGCTTTGCAATGGATTTAGCCATGACTTCCTCCTTCCCATCCGAGAGAGAAAAGGTCTTCCCCACCTCCCCCGTTTGTCAGAGATTCTATGCCTTAGGACAAGCACACTTTAGAAAGGAAGCTAGGTACCAGTGAGAGAAGCAGTCTCTTTCTAAACTGATATGGCTCCTCCAAAGGCTGGAAACGCAGCTACACCAGAATCTGTCATTCTACGAGTGTTTAAAGACAGCCATAGGGCAGGAAGAGGCCAGGGAGGCTGGTAAGGAAGGTATCTTCCTTGCCCGGGGCAAGGGATCTAAGGGAGGAAGCTGCCAGGAATATATAGATATATGTAGATAGATAGATAGATAGATAGATAGATAGATAGATAGATAGATAGATAGATAGATAGATAGATAGATAGATGATAGATAGATATAGATGGATGGATGTATGGAGAGAGAGAGAGATAAAACAGTGTATGTAAGGAAAGGAATGAACATTCAATGCCTGACCTTTATGACAATTTCAAATGTTCCAAAAATTTACAGCGGTTATGAATGTTTCACCTGTCAGAGGACCATCTCTACAGATATGAAATGAGCTCTGATTGAAGGGGACCCTGGGAGCCACATTGCACAGAGGTTTATGATCCATACACGTCCCGGCAGCTGAAGCTGAAAAGACTTGGACAGAAGAGAAGGCGCCAGGGAAGGACTGGGAGGTGCGGATGCCCCTGCAGCGGGGGGATCTTCCCTTCCCTCTTGCAGCTTGTGGACCCCATAGGCTCTATTACATGCCCTGGGGGATTTCTGGTGGCAAGGGATATGAGTCCACACTTTCTGCCTCATTTCCACCTCACAGCCTTCTGGGATGTAGATTGCTTAGCTTTGCTTCACAGGCAAGGAAACTGAGGCACACAACGGTTGCTTTCCCGAAGATGCCGCTGGAGGCTGAGTGGAGAGATAGCCTGGGGGCCTCTGTAGTCTGCCCTTTGCCTCTGCCATCTGTCTGGTGGGGACGGTCAACATCCGTGGTATAGTGAGGTTAGCTAGGCAGAAAGAACCTCAAGCTGGCCTCTTCAGCACATGGCAGCCTCAGCATCCCCACGCACAGATCAGGGTTGCCCTGGTAATCCACTCTGTCACCTAGGCCAGGTGACTTGTCCTTCTCATTCTACCACTCCGTTCCTCCACGGCCTTCCTCCCTGAGACAGGCACCATCATGCTTTCCGTTCCTCTCCCCCGGAACTTTTCCCAGCTTGTTAAGGTGGTTCAGAAGTGCCAGGTGAACGAACGAACGGGTGGCTGAGGGAACAAAGGACGGCAGCATTGGGCGTGAACCTGGGCCTGTCCTACCCATGACCCTTCTCATTCCTTCATATTGCACAGGACTTAAACTTCTTCATCTTGTCACGGTGTCCCTGAGGGGCCATCAGGGATGTGGGCTTTCTTTTGTTGCAAGAGGAAACACAGGATCTAGGTAACCAAATTACTGGCATTTGGGGACATACTCAAGACCACACAGTTTAGAGGTGGTGAGCAGACAGACCACAAGCTTAGAAGTGGGAAGACTTGGGTTCAAGCCCACCGTTCACAAGCTGGCACGTAGAGTGTGTGCTTCGAGGCCTGAGCCGGGCCTTTATTTGCAGGATCTGGGAAATTTCCAGGAGAGTAGCTTATAGGTTAGTCGGAGTCTTTGTTGGCTTTTTAGCCCCCAGTTCAAAGATCTCCTTGACCTTTTCCACCCCAAGCAGCCAGCCCTCCTTCTTGTGGACCCTGGTGTCCAGGCAGGTACTTGTTTCCTGTCTGTGCCTTCCACCACGCTGTGGCCTTGTGTGTGTATGTGTGTGTGTGTGTGTGTGTGTGTGTGTGTGTGTGTGTGTGTATGTGTGTGTGTGTGTGTGTGTGTGTGTGTGTGTGTGTGTGTGCATGTATATATGGAGGCCAGACACCTTGCTTTTTGAGACAAGGCCTCTCAGTGGGTTTGGCGAGAGGACCAAAGAGCCCAGGTATCCACCTGTTTCCACCTCCCCTTCTATGTATTTATTCTGTGTGTCTATGTGTGTGGGCACTCATGCCATGGTTCATGTGTGGCGCTCAGGACAATTTGTGGGAGCTGTTTGTCTCTCCTCACACTCTATGGGTTCAGAGGATTGAACTCAGGTCATTAGACTTGGCAGCAAACGCCTGTGCCCACGAAGCCATCGTGGCAGCCCAGAAACCCTGATAGAGCCAGAGTCTTTTTCTAGTTCTCAGCTCTAACAGCGGCACGCCCTTTGCTCGCCGCTGCTGTGGCCTACAGGCCTGAACGTCCCTGCTGAAGGAGGTGGGGAGGTGGCCTCTGAAGGACCGGGTGCAATGGGCTCTCAGAAAGCTGGGTGAGGTGTGTGGGCTCTGGAGCGGGCATCAGCCTTGGGCTCTGCTGAGGACATGGGGACCAGGCATTGGAGGCTGAGGACACTCACCACAGACCTGCCCAGGCCCTGTGTGAAGCAGTATGGAGTGCCTTCTGTGATGGGACCCTGGATAAGGCCAGCTTCCTACTGGCCGACAGATATCATTCCTTGATTTAAAAAAAAAAAAAAAAGGTTTCTGTTTTGGTAAAGGTTCAGGCATAGGGAAAAGCTGCCGTGTGTACTAGGGGATCCCAGATACTCTTCTGCTGACCCAAGTTTATACTTGAGGTCCCTGACAGACAGTGGCACTGGTCTCATGCACAGGGCAGCCTAGTCAGTGTTAGCACAGAGATGGGATGTGATAGGTCCTCCTTCAGGCGGATGGGAGAAACTGGCATCCTGCACTTCCCAGCCTGTTTCCCTTCCTTCTGGCCCTGGTCTCTGAATATCTAGCCCTGTCTCACCAGGGCAACTGTCCCAGGAGACACCTGTCCTACCAAGGCACCTGCCCAGCAGACCCTGATGATCCCACCAAAGCCCAGGCCTCAGGCTTTTAATTTAGATGCCGGTGATATTCAACGGGTCTCTATCCAGTGCCTCATTTGCCCATCGAGGATTTTGAGGGTGGTAAAATCAGCTATGGTAGATGTAGGGGAGGCAAGAGCTCTTCTAGGAAGTGCTAGGACTTCCTTGCCTTGCTCATCCCTGCGCCCCTAGTAAAGATGGCACTGTGGTAGGTGAACATTAGGACTGAATACCTGCTGAATTGGTAGGTCTTTCCAGGCAAGGGTCTTCAAACCACTTTAAGGAGTGGGGGCCCCAATCCGCTTGCCTCCGGCCCAGAAACATTTTATTGGAACTACAGTGCCTCTTAGTGGTAACTGTGTGAAACTGCAGCCTTGGTCTTGGCCTCTGGTAGCTGGACCTAGAGTCTTGACACAGAACCAGCCCTGGGGTCTAGCAGCTGCCAGGAGACCCCTCCCAGTGCCGGCTACCCACGGGACTGGGACCTCCACAGTGCCCCTTTGCCCTCCTGGTGGCATGGATTCATTCAGAGTTGTAGAACTGAAGAAACATTCATTGTTAGCCCAGAGGTTTGTTCAGGGGCCAAGCAGCCACAGAGCCACCTTTGGCCCTTCATGCCTGCTTTATGGCTGGTTTCTCTGAGCTCCTTCTCCAAAGAGCTCTTCCAACCCCCATGGGGCATCCATCCACACCGGCAGTGTGTGTGGGGAGTCCAGCCCCTGCAGGGGACCCAGAGCTAGCATAGCAGGAGCCCGGGAGTTCTATGCACACACCCCACACTCATGGCACGAACTTGAGGGGTGTGTCCTGAGCACACCTATCAGGCCCAGATTCTGTTCTGTATAGCTTATGGTCAAGAGTTCAGCCCAACCTTGGGGTCAGGGATGGAGAGTGACCTCTGGCTGAGCCTGGGAAGCCCAGCAGAGCATTTACAGCAGAAACAGAGAACACAGATTTCTTGAGGTTAGCAACAGAGATGGAAATGAAGCCGAGACCCTGCTTTCATCCCACACCATGTCAGGGATTTTAAAAATGGCCTAGCCTGACCCTGAAGGGGAAGGACACACAGCTGTGGCTGAGCACACAGGCCCACTTCTGGAAGGCAGTTTAGCTGTGTTTACCAGAGGCCTGGAGATGCAACTACAACGTAATTCTGACTTTCTTATTCTTGGAGTTGCTTTAAGGTGATCACCGTGAATGCAAAGAGACTGAAATCACAGATGCTCATCTCAACCCTGCCACCGTCTGTCTCTCCCAGGCACAGCTGTGGGTCCAGCAGCAGAGGACAGGTTACATAAAATAGGTGGGGTCCTGTGCACCAGGAGAAGAGACTCAGGGCAGAGTGGGATTGAAAAGGCTTCTACAAAACCAGTGTGTTCGTGTGCATTAAGTGTTAAAGCCCCGCCCCTTTTGGCTTTTGATTCGATTGTTTTTTAACTTTCCATAGAGAACCCAGGATAGTGTGACAAGGACAAAAATCTACAAAAGTCACAGAGGAAGACAGAGATGTGCAGGACACAGCAGGGCTTGGCTAGATGCTAGACAGGAGACAGGGGCCTGCAGAAGCCAAAGCCAAAGGCACATGGTGGGGGTGGAAGTGGTCATGTAGGGGAGTCGGACAGAAGAAAGTTTAGGGAGTCCTAAAAGATCCCTAAAAGCCATAGTGAGGTTGGCCACTTTAGCAGAATGAAAACAAAACCATGGTGTCCTTTCACATTTGATGTCAAATACAGAAGGAATCATTCTGTGTATTTCTCATCAATATTTGGGGTGTTGATATGTTGTTGTTTTGTTTGTTTGTTTGTTTTTAAACAGGGTCTCTCTATATAGCCCTGGCTGTCCTGGAACTTACTGTGTAGACCAGGCTGGGCTGGAACTCAGAGATCTGCCTGCTTCTGCTTCCCAAGTGCTGGGATTAAAGGTGTGTGCCACCCCCACCTAGCTCCGGGTATTTTTAATGTTGTGTGTGTGTGTTTGTATATGTGTGCATGTGTGCTTGTGTGCACTGGTGCACATCCACGTGGAAAGCAGAAGTGTGTTCTTAGTTCTTGGGACAGTGTCTCTCACTGAACCTGGAGATCATTCATTGGCTAGGCTGGCTGGCCCGTGAACCCTAGAGATCCTCCTGCCTCTGCCTTCCCAGAGCTGGGATCACAGGCCTGTGCACCTGCCCCTGTTTTTCTGTGGGTGCCGGGGATTGAACTCAGGTTCTCCTGCTTGCAAAGCAAGCACCTTCCTAGGTGCGCCATCTCCCAGGCTCTGGGGATAGTCTTACGTTAAAAGGTGTTCACTGTTGATATAGACGTACTGTTTCAAGGAACACCCTGCCGTGTATTCGGCATCTGAATGAGGCCCCTGGGAGCTAGAGGGAACCTCTGCCGTGGGTTGTGGCATGATGGGTATCTGTGTCTTAGGCCCCCTCTGACTGTATTCAAGGATTATAAGGCTGCAGGCCAAGACTCTTCTGAGATCTAGACTGGGCTTGAGGGCTGGGAGTCAGCAGTCACCAGAGGCCTTGGCTTGGAGTTCACCAGGGCCCAGCGGGGAGGACAGTACCATCCCCACATAACAGGGGCCTCTCCCTGAAGCTGCTCTCTCCCCCTCTGCTCCCCCCAGGCCTCTCACTTCCCGTAAGCCCATAGCAGTGTCAGCTTCCTGTCAGCACAGGCCTCACTGGGAATGCCAGTCTCTGCTTCAGATAAGAGCCTTACCCAACCCCACCGGACAAACACAACGGTCTTTCAACCCAGCCAGAACAAAACAGACCGACAAAGGGAAGAAGCCTGTATGCTTCAATTCCTACTTCTGGAAAGCTTTTACTATTTTCTAATGGCAGTCACTCCATGCTTGTCCCACTCTTTATCAACCCGAAGCTTCATAGAGGTGCACGACCTTCCACTTGCCGAAGCCCTGTTCTAGAACAGGTTTCAGTCCTTCGCTCGTCAGGTGTTTACTGCACAGCTAATGTGATCCCAGTTGATACTAAGTATTGGGCAGACAGGGCGAAGAAAGATCCTTGCATTCTCAGGGAGGGGGAGGGGAACAATAGAAACAAAGGAGAAATAAGCAAACAGATAAATGCACAATAATTCATGTTAAATGCCAACAAAGGGGTTGTGCAGAGCGCACAGCATCCGCATATGGCAAGAACACCTTTTATGCTGGCTATTTTGATTAACCTCGGCTTTCTTCCATACAACAGACAACAGCCTGATGAACTTG
The DNA here is from genome assembly GCF_049852395.1 of Peromyscus maniculatus bairdii. Classification (NCBI taxonomy): domain Eukaryota; kingdom Metazoa; phylum Chordata; class Mammalia; order Rodentia; family Cricetidae; genus Peromyscus; species Peromyscus maniculatus. The sequence goes on from NC_134855.1 coordinate 70,727,181, forward strand.
GCCTCTTGTTCTTTCCGTAGGTCCAGTGTTAACTGCTTCTTTAGACTAAGACCCTTGAAGTGGGACTTTGGGGTGAAGGTCTAAGTACATCGAATGATGTTCAATGTCATTTCGTATTTTCTCTTTAGTTACATTTTTTCACACCATAAAAATAGCAGTGTGTGAAAATAAAGTTTGGTGTAAGTTTGTGGAATTTTTAGTGCATCCCCATACGGATTTATGCACCTATTGCCATCGTCATAAGGCACAATCATATAGTTCTAAGACAGTCTTTGACACCAATGAGATCTCTTTGTCCACAACAAACTACACACACACACACACACACACACACACACACACACACACACACACACACACACACACAAACCCTGACAGCCAACCATCTGCCCTCTGTCCCTCCATTTGTACCTTTTCCAAACTCATATGACAACTGAACGAAGCTGCACAGCGTGTGCTTTCTCAAGCTGGTTCTGTTACACACTGTAGTGTGTTTCTGAGACTCCCCAAATCCTGGGGTCAGTGGTTCATTTCAGTACTGACTGCTGCTCCCCCAAGTGTTCCTCAACCTGCTTACCTACTAAAGGACTTTCCTTGTGTTAATCTGACTGGCACTGGGACAAAAGACCTACGACAACCAGAAAGAAAAAGGCTCTACTGTTTTGGAGGTTCTAGACCAACACCTTTCCAGCACTTTTATTTATCTCTTGTCAAAAAGAGATTTACAGCTGGGCAGTGGTGGCACACACCTTTAATCCCAGCACTCAAGAGACAGAGGCAGGCGGATCTCTGTGAGTTCAAGGCCAGCCTGGTCTACAAAGAGAGTCCCAGGACAGCCAAGGCTGTTACACAGAGAAACCCTGCTCAAAAAAAACCCATGAGCGGGGGGGTGGGATTTACTTGTCAGGGGTGAGCATCATTCTATGTGCTAAAATGTTATTCAGTAGTATGAATTCATACCACAGTTGGTTGCGTTGCTTTGGGTCTGTGATGATGCTCCTCACGGCAGGAGCATGATGCAGAGGGAGTTGCAAGCAGAAAGGGAGACGGGGGGAGACACTAGAGTCCCACAATCCTTTTCAAGGACACATCCCCAGCATCTAAGACCCACCCACACCCCTCTACGGACCCCAGCTCCTGAAGCTTCCATCACCTTGCAGCATTGTCAAGATGAGGACCAAACCTGTGATTCATGTGGTGACACAAAAACAGCCTTTGGGGACATTCAGCGCCAAACACCACACCACTGTTGGCTCTCTGGTTTGGGTCTTCATTTCTTTAGGGTATTTGCTGAGCTGTGGGCTTGCTGGGGCCACAGTGTAGGTTTAATCACATAAGAAACTGCTGACGCTGTTGCAATCATGGCGACCAGCATCACTGGTTCCTGTCTCTGTGTCTCCGCTGTGTGTGGAGCATCCTCCCCCACTTTTCTTTTGTGCTCAGTAGTAGTAGTGGTGGTGGCCTGCCTGTCCCCAGGTTGATTGGCCACCTGGATGTCTTCCTTGTTGGGCTTCCTGTTCAAACAAAGTGCCACTTTTAAAAAAAGCATTACTATGAACTAAACTCCCCACCCAATAGAGATTTCACTATTTCCCGCTAGTGCCCATATCCTGGGACACTCAGTCCATTTCATTGCCCCTCCACCTCCTCTGGTCTGTGCCTCTTATTCTTCACTAGGGCTCCTTGGCTGGAGGGTGCTCAGAATGAGGTGCCTTGTCCCCAACTAGCCTGAGCACTCTCTGGCACACGCTCTCCCCTCTAGACTCACAGACTCGGGAGTGTGTACACAGATGCTTCCTCTGTGCTTTTGCTCACATGTCGCCTGGGTACTTCTTCGCCTTTGGCATTATTTTACCAAGCTGCCTGCTAAGCTAAAGACCTCTGGACAGAGCCCCGGGGCAGATGAGGTGGGGTGAGGATTTATGTGATCAATGGCTAACCTTTAGCCTCTGCCCCAGCCCCCTAGGACTGTTTGGACAGCGGTGGGTTTAGTCAGTGCCCTTTAAATAGCATGAAAGGGCCCCGTGCTGGCCTGTTTTGTTTAAGGAGATTACATCGGTGCAGTGCACTCCGCCACAGGGTGTGTGGGGCCAGCTCACCCGGGAACAGAGCGAGTGGCATGTCCCCCACAAAGCAGATGTTTGGAGGGAAAATAGACGTAATCAAAACCATGGAGGATAAAATTACTCAGACCCTGTAGCCATACACTCCATATGCACTGCCTATGCCCAGCCACACACGTGCACACATTCTGCCCAGGTCCATACTCACCTCTCCATACTGACACACAACTATTTGCAGGTCTGCACACTCACAAACCTTCCTCCAGGCAACTGGGAATGTGTCCCCCACAGTCATCCCCAGCTGCAGGCCTGTGACCGTACCCTGGGGCTCACATCTTCTAACATAGACAGATGCACAAGAGGTTCCCCATGTGCTCCCAAATCACAATCACAGTAAAAGAAAGAAAGAAAGAAAGAAAGAAAGAAAGAAAGAAAGAAAGAAAGAAAGAAAGAAAGAAAGAAAGAAAGAAAGAAAGAAAGAAACACACCCTTTAGCAATTTCTCAAGAGCTTTGGATGACCCTAGATGGGATGGGTGTGACTGGGTTGACCAAGGACAAGTGGGTAGAGGTTAAGGGAATGAAGGTAGATCTCCTGATTTCTTGGTTTCACAAGCTGAAACCCAACAGCCAACACTAAATGGGATCAGTTTGGGACAGCTGGTTCCCAGAAGAGGTCTGTGGCCTACTGGAAGCTCTTGCTTCTGGCTCCTCACCTGTCAAAATCAGTCCATGGGAATAATACTGGTCTCAGATTGTTCAAAAGCCTTTGACAGCGCTAAGGGAAGACCTTTCTGGATTAGGCATTACTTTGAACATCCACTTGTGGTCACTCCTTATCTCTTTTCTGGGTAGCCTGGGTCTGATTGCTGGACATGGTGGTAAACGCCTTTAATCCCAGTACTCTGGAGGCAAATGCAGATAGATCTCTGTGAGCTGGAGGACAGCTTGATCTACATAGTGAGTTCCAAGCCACTGGGAGAGGGGTGGATGGACTGAGGAAGCCTTAGGTCAGGATGACCCTAGGCTCTACTCACTGCCTCGACCCTGGGACACACCCACAAAAGGCTCCTTCCCTGATTTGGGAAGGAAGACACCCAGCCAGTGTAGAATCCATGCAGGGTGTCCCTGAAGGGGGCGGGGGGGGGGGGGGAAGCAGCCTTGCTGGTGGTGGCCTGGATTCAAGCTGGGCTCTGTTGCTCCTGAGCCTACTCCAGTACTGAAGCCATAGGGCAGTGAAGGACCTCCACAGCTGGGCAAACTGGTGCCCCCAGAGACCACTTCTCCTGTGCAGTGTGGTGTTCTGAGGCAGAGGCAGCTACTGTCTGGTAGGTGGTGGATGATAGTTTAAATCAGCAGTTCTCAACCTGTGGGGAGTGACATCTTTGGGGGGGAGGTCAAATGACTCTTTCACAGGGGTCACATATCAGATATCCTGCATATCAGATATTTACATTACAAATCATAATAAGTAGCAAAATTATAGTTATAAAGTAGCAATGAAAATAATTTTATGGTTGAGGGTCACTACAGCATGAGAAACCTATATTAGAGGGTCACAGCACTGGGAAAGTTGAGAGCCACTGGTTTAGACGCTGGCCCTTCTCTACTGGCCCTGCTTATGTCTCCCTTCCTGCTTGCTTGCCATGTGGAGAAGAGTGCCCCTTAGGGTCCATCTCGGCTTTTCTTCTACCTGCTTTTCCTCAGTCACGGGAGACATCCATCAGCCTTGAAAGTGGCATGCTTTTGCTCGATTCCCCAGTCACCTCCAGTCACGTGAGACATCCATCGGCCTTGAAAGTGCCATGCTTTTGCTCCATCCACCATGTGCCTGACTCACGCCTGGTCCCTTTACCTGCTCAACAGCAACTCTCTGGGAGTACGAAGTGGGGCCATGGCACACAGGTGTGGCTGGTGGCTGGATGGAGAGGGAGCATCGGAGTGTCTCTTGGCCATGACTCCTCTTTTCTTCCACAGCCTCTCCCTGCGTATCTGGGCCTGTCCCTCCCTATGCCATGAGCTGAGGTAGGGCAAGTGACAAGACACTCTCCTTGGGGCACTGATCCTCCACGAGGGAGTCAGGCAATGAGAGCCTCGTTCATAGCTACTCCACAAACCCCAGGCCATGAGAGCTAAGTGGAGGATAGAGGTCTGGCTCTGGCTGGGGGTAGGAGGCGAGGGGTACTTCCTGGGAAAGTAGCTGCAGGCCATCTGGAAGGAAAGATTTTCTGAGCAGATGGTCAGAGGTGAGGGTGGTGGGGACCCATGGAGGACAACGGCCTCTATTGGTCAGGAGTACTCAGACTCACACTGTGGAGCCAGGGATTTTAGACCCATCTCATTGATGAGGATGGCCAGGATGAGCTAGATTCTGAATACACTAGGTCTAACCCAGGCCACTTCCTTAGCCTCTGGATCATTTGACTGGCTTCACACAGGGCCCCACATGCTTTCCTCCTCATCCCTGAACCCCACCTAACCCGAACAGAGCCTGTCTACTTAGGATTGTATGAGGAGGAGGAGTGGGAGCCATGGTCATCAAGCTGGATAGACGGCACATTTCAGACAGAGGAGCTGTGTCCCATGATCCTGGGGGCTGGCTTGAGAAAGGGCCTTGGAAAGATGGACCAGGAACAATGAACAATGAACCAGATCCCCAGGGGACAAACATGGGCTGGCTAAGGGCGAACGGCCTGGCTTCTGGGCCACAGGGGGAGGGAGCTTATAGACAGACGGTGGGAGTCTCTGACCCTAGGTATCTGGGGGGTCAGGCTTGCCATTCTGAGAAGGTGGGTATGGCTCCAGAACTTGGGAGATGTTTCCTTTATTGTCTAGAGTGCCCAGCCTCAGCATTTAAAGCAAGAAAATGAAGGATCAAAATTGACCTGCTGACTAGGGTAAAGTCTAACAACTGAGCTGTCATTTACACCCGCTGGGAGAGGGAAGACCAGTCTCTCTAAAGGAGTGGCACTGGGTGCCACTCTAGGGCAGGCCTCACGTTCCGGAGTAGTTGACAAACACAGAATGCATGCCACAGTTTTGTTTTGTTTTTGTGGGGTGTGCTTTTATTTGGTTACAGTTTGGTGGGGTTTTTTTTTCTCCTTTCTTTTTTCTTTTTGGGTGGTGTTTTACTTGATTTTCTTGGTTGCATTAAGTTTTTGTTTGTTTTTTTGAGAAAGAACATAAAGTCAGGTGGGTAGGGATGGGGAGAGGCTTCGGAAGAACTTGGGGGAGGGTAGGAATACGATCAGAATATATTTAAAGTTAAACATTGTTTTAAATAATGGAAGAAAAAAGAAAAGATTGGAGGGGCTGGAGAGATGGTTTAGTGATTAAGGGTCCTTGTTGCTTTTACAGAGGACCTGTGTTCAATTCCCAGCACCCACATGGTGGTTCTCAACCTTCCATAACTCCCAGGTACTCATATGATGCACATTCTTTTTTTGTTCTGTCTTGTTTTTGTTTTTTTGGTTTTTCGAGACAGGGTTTCTCTGTGTAGCTTTGTGCCTGTCCTGGAACTCACTTGGTAGTCCAGGCTGGCCTCTAACTCACAGAGATCCGCCTGGCTCTGCCTCCTGAGTGCTGGGATTAAAGGCGTGTGCGGCCGCCGCCGCCGCCACCTGCCACACATTCTTATAAAATAAACATTTTTAAAAATTGGCCTTGAGGCTTGGGGAGGGCTCATTTGGTAACGGTGCCTGCCACACCTGTGTGAGGTTAGAGGCCAAGAACACACCTAAAACAGCTGGGCGAGGTGGGATGTGCTTGTAATCCCAGCGCCTAGGAGAACACAGGTGAATCCCTGGGGCTCGATATCCCGTCAGCCTCGTGAAACAGGAAGCCCCTCTGAGGGATCCTGCATCCAAGAACCTGGCAGATGTCCCCTGGGATCAGTGTTTGAGGCTGCCCTCTGGCCTCCGTGTGCATCTGCACACACACACACACACACACACACACACACACACACACACACACACACACACACACACACACGGCAGAATTAACAGACCTGGAGCCCAGAGCAGGCACGTCCCTCCGGGGCTGCGATCTCAGTACACACCTTGCAGTCTCCCTGTCTCCCACACGCTTGGCCAGTGGGTGGCTGGATGTGGGCAGAGGTAGACCCTACTTCTCATTAGAAGACTGGGCAGGCACTCTGCCATCTTCTCCAGCTAGGCCAAGAACTTGCTCCCTACGGAGGGTGCCTTGAACTGCACCTTAGTCCCCTGTCCTCAGGGGCAGGACTCTTGGGTGCTAAGAGGCTTTGAATTTCTTCTCCCTGGAAACAGGTCCCATGCCCATGCTTGGAGAGTAGGGCTGTCTCAGGAGCAGGAGGCTGTGTTCTGTGGATAATTAAGGACTATTCTTTTTTCCTATCCAGCCTTTTTTTCCTCAGTTTAAATGAGAAGCTGAGGCTGGTCCTTCCAACCCTGGTTTCTATGTAGCTGCCCTCAACTGGCCCCCATTCCCATGGGGTGATCCTAGCTCTAGGCTGGATGCCTGGAGAGACTACCAGGGTCCGCGGGGCAATGATGGGCCTGAGGAGCAGGGCTAGGCCAGGAGGGGTGGTGGCCGTCTCCCCTGGCCTGGCTGCCAGGAAGTTGCACAAGAGGAATGTTTATTTTTGGTGAGCTGGGTGGGATTTCTTTCCTTAAAAAAAAATAAAATAAAAATAAAAAACCCCAAACATAAAACTTATTTGTCTGCCAGGAAGATAAATATCTTTGCTGGAAGCTCTTGGCCCAGCTGCCAGCTGCAATTCACACAACGCTGTCACTGAAGCCACGGCCCACTGTGTAAGCTGGGCTCACATGGCTGTCATTTGTGACGCCTCCGGGTGGGTGAGCCACCCCTGTGGCATTGACGCTGTGAGTGGCCCTTCAGGAGCTGCTTCCAGGCCTGCTCTCGGCCCTCCCCTCTTCTTCCTTTCTTCAGCACCACAGAGTTGGAGGGAGACTGACCGAAGCAAAAAGTCCCTCTTGGCTTCCCTAATGCTCACAGGGAGGCTGGTAAACCTGAAATGTCAGTCCCCCATCCCCAGTCTGGACGGCATCAGAAGATCAAGGCTAGATGCATCATTCCGATGCAAAATGCAAATTGCATGACCTGTTTCCAGAAGAAGAAACAGAAGGTCAGAATGGGTGGTGCTTGTTGTACATGGACAGAACTTAAGTGTATTGAAGGATTTCCCACAATCTCCCTCCACATTTCATTGAACTCTTTCAATGAACCTGTCTCCTTCTCTCTGAGTCTCAGATAAGGAATATGGCCAAAAAGGGGCTCCCCACATCTGGAGACATGCCTTGATTCCCATCCCATAATGCTTTTATACACATGCCTGCACCCCGGGGACTTTTCCCATGGAGGACTTGTCCTGGGTCATATTCCTCTAGTGCTGGCCGGGCCTGTAAGCCTGCAAGGCCCGACCAGAAGTAGGAGCCAGTAATGGAAGAGTGCCTCTCCCTTTCTCAGGGGCCATGGGGAATATCCCGTGGGCATCTTCATTCACCCACAAAGTTACAGAGGGGAAACTGAGCCGCAAAGGGGTTCGTTAGGAACATGGAGCTATAGAGCCAGAGGTGTGGCAGACACACCCTGGTGCCGGGCTCTGGAGCCCAGGCTCTGAACCCTCTGCCATTGTGAGGCAAGTGTGTCTGCCAGATGGATGGATGGGGCCAGCAGCTCCCACCTTCCTAACCTGGTCTCCACCTCCCCACTCTTGACCTGCATGGTTGACTTGGTTCCTTGTAGCCCTGAGCTTCCAGGAATCTTCCACGGGGGTCCCATTCTGTCAGCAGGTAGCAGCAAGGGCTTGGTCTGTGAGCTGTGTTTGCAGTGGCCCCAAAGAGGGGATCCTCAGAGGTGAGGGCCTCAACAGCTGTGGCAGACAGTGGCAGCTGCTGCTAGTGAAAGGGACCCCAGCAAGCACCTATGCCTCAGTGAACCCCACCTGCTAAAAGCCCCTCTGCGGGCAGTGAGACCACTGTTACCAGTGGAGTGGGAGGTGAGGGGTGGGTCTCTCAACACTTAAGTCTTGAGACAGTCTTCAAGGCTTCTCAAGAGATATTGGCTGTAAGGGAGGAGTCTCAGCCACAGAGTGAGGAGAAAGTCACAAAGGTCAGACAGGCAAACCCAGAGCTACCTGACATTGGTGCCAGAAAAGACCCACTTAAGAATGATACCACGGGGTGAGATAGGGGAGGGACTTGCCTAGAGTCACCCAGCGTGTTGATGAGAAGCTGGGATATGAAATTTGACTCTCCTGACCGGGTACTCCGTGTGCCTCTGTTAGGGGGACGTGTCCTCCCTCGACTGACCTTCCTTTCTCTCCCTCAGCCAAAGAGAGCAACCTGGGCGAGCCAGAGTTGCCCCCCGACTCGGAACCCGTGGGCATGGACAACAGCTACCTCAGTGTGAAGGAGACAGGGACCAAGGGGCCCCAGGACCGGGCAAGTGCTGACATCCCCAGCCCCCTGGAAAAGACCGACTCGGAGAGCAACAAAGGAAAGAAGCGGCGGAACCGCACCACCTTCACCAGTTACCAGCTGGAGGAGCTGGAGAAAGTCTTCCAGAAGACACACTACCCCGATGTGTATGCGCGCGAGCAACTGGCTATGAGGACCGATCTCACCGAGGCCCGTGTGCAGGTCAGCCAGAGTGACAGGCAGGGGACCCACAGGGCCTGCGAGGCCTTGGGCTCCAGCTGCAGCTGGGATCTACTGACTACTATGGGCTCTGCCAGGTTCTCCTCATCCCAGGAGGGCGTGACAAGCCAAGAGGGGGACTGACTACCCCAATGCCTCTTCCCCAGTCGTAATAGATCTGCCCAGCCACTATAGTGAGCTCTGCAGGGTTGGGGCAGGAGAGAGGCCCCGTGGAGGAAAGGGAAGGCGGCCACCTGTGAGTCCATGCCTTGACCTAAGGACAAGATGGCGGGTCTCTTCTGGGAGGCCCATTTCTCAGACTGGAGATGAACAAGGCACAGGCATTTACAGCCCCATAGCAGAAGCAGGGAATGCTACAGCCCCATGCCTGTCTAGGATAGTGGCCTCCTACACCCGATCAACATGCCTCCTCTGAGGAGACTCCTGGCCACCATGGCCAATATGATGCCCTACCACAGCTACTACCTAAACCCAATTCAACCCAACTCAGCCCAGCACACCTAACACAGCCCAGTAGAACCAACTCAGTGCAGTGCGACCCACCATACACAGCTCAGTCCAGTCCAGGACAACACAACTCAATACAACATGGCCCAACCCAGTGCAAAGGAGCACAGACTAGTACAACCTACCTCAAAACAGTACGACTCACAACACAAGTTCAGTTCAATGCAGATCAATATGACACAGCCCAGAACAAGCTAATTCAACGTGGTGCAGTTCAGCACACACAGTTTAACCCAGTACAACCCCACCTAACAACACACTACAACCCAATAAAAACCAGCACAACAATACAACACAGCCCAGGACAACCAATTCAGCGCAGCACAACTCACCATGCACATCTCAGTTAAGCTCAGTACAACCAACCCAATGCAACACAACACAGCACAGTCAAACGTAACACAGCACATCATGTACAGCTCAGCTCAACCCAATGCAACATGGCCCAAATAATACAGCCCAACCTAACCCCACCCAACCCAACACAGCCCCGTACAGCCCAACTCAAGACAGTGTGACTCACAATACACAGCTCAGTTCAACCTAGTACAACCCAGCCCAACATAGAACATCACACCCCAACCCTCTCCAATGCAATATTACTCAGCCAACCCAATACAACCCAACTCAGCACATCCAGCTCAGTTCAACACAGTTCAGCACAACAAAATTGAACCCAGTGCAACACAGTACCAGACAACGACCTCAACTCAATTCATCAAACACAGCTCCGTTCAGCCCAAACAAACCCTGTCGAGCTCAGTGTGCCAATTCAGTCCTGATCAACCCCGCTCGACTTGGCTAAACACCACAAAACACTACGTAGCCCTTTACAACTCAATCCAGTTCAACACAGCCAAAGCAGATCACTTTCTTCCACTCGTCCTCCTTCCTCTTCTGAGTAGACTTTATGATTGGTCACAGTATTCTCTTGCCCCTGAAATAAGAGATCCTTGATTATCCATCCACCTGTGCTGCTTTTGAGATACGGTCTCTTGTAGCTCAGGCTGGCCCCTATTCTACTATGTAGCCACAGCTGGCCCGGAATTACTGGCCTTCTTGTCTTGTCTCTCCTGCCCTGGGATTACAGGCTCAGGCCACACTTCTGTGTCCCCACCAGTTAGATCAGGCTGGATGCTGAGCAAAGGCAGCAAGGTTGTGTGGCCTAGCAGCCCTGCTTTGCCCAGAGGCTGTGGCCCTCTGCAGGAAATCACAGCAAAGAAAGTGGAAGCCCGATATGCCAAAGCACATGTGAACAAGCCCACACACTAGCGTTCAAGCCTCCGTTTAACATGAAATCAACTCCATAGTCAGGTTGCTTTTCCACTCAAGGTATGGCAAGGACAGATCGTGAGGGTTCCTGTCCAGCAGCAGGAACCTGGCACTTTATTGCTCCTGATCTTATTTTTTAGAAAATGTCTTTTTTCCCTCTGCATCCTGAGCTTGCCGATTTGGCTACACTAGGTAGCCACTGAGCTTCCTGTCTGTTCCACTTGCCCGCGCTGGAGGACACAAGTGCACACCTCCATACCTGACTCTTTTAAGTGGGTTCCAGGGATCTGAACTCAGGACCTCTTGCTTCCATGGCAAGTATTTTAAAGACCGAACCATCTCAACAGCCCCAAGAGAGTGTTTCTTTTTAATGGGCACAGCCCTATGGTCTGGGGCCTGGGGAGTCAGAACAGAGTCCTGTGATCATGAGCAGATTCATGGACATTGTAGCGTTTTATTCTACTGGTGGTTCTGAGGCATCAGCTGAGTGTCTATCAGATTCACCAAGTCCTGTTTAACACACTGGGGCACTGCTGCAGTCTCAGGGTTTAATGAAGAACCGCACAGCAGCTTGGCTTGACTGCCATGCCAGAGCCGTCTCGTGCCCCATGAGACTTCACCTGCCTGAGATCTGAGCTCACAGAGGACCCCCGAATCCAGCCTCAGCTCCAGCCCAGGACTGGGGGCAGGGCAGGAGGGGTAGAGAAAGGGGTAACTGGTTGCAAACCCACAGTGCCAGTAGGTAGCATGTTGGCATGGGGTAAACCTGCTTGCTTTCTGCTTGTATGTGTGTACCTGTGTGCATGTGAGCACCACATGTGCACTTCTCCAATGAATTCGAGTGTCTAGAGCAGAGTTCAAGTGTCATTCAGCAAGAAGCAGAAAATGATACAAAATAAGTGTTTCTGGGTCACTGCTAGGACTTTGCCTTGTTGACACACACAGACATACTCAAGCCTACTTCCAAAACGTTGAGAAAATTGACAATTAGAGATTTATTTTAGTTTAAGATCAGAAACAGTGTCAAGAAATGAGGTGAGTGTGTTAAAACAAACAAACAAAAAAACCTCACCAGGATAAGGTTCATTATTGTCCGAATTCAGCCTCAAGCTTTTTGTCAGCCAGGGTAGAAAGGAAAACCTTAATCTATTGTCTATCAAATTATTACAGATTATACAACCACATTATAGGTACATTACAAATACAGATATACAAATATACAGATACATTACAGATTATACATTATCAAACGTAGTCCTATCAAATAGGAAGGGTACAGAATTACAGAACGGTAGTGCCGAAAAGATCCCATCATCTTTCAATGGGGAGGAATGACCGAGATGTGGGAAGTGATTGTCCAGCGTGGACAGCGATGCAGAAGCGGGGCTGAGCCTGGGATCCAGGACTCCCCAGCTCCAGGCCCGGGCTCTTTGACTTCAGCGTGCCGCTCCCAGCACATGCCAGATTGTTTTCTGTCTTTTCTCTGCACAAAAGCAGCAGGGTGGGTGGGATCGCCATGTGCGTCAAACCTCTGGGTTGAGCTCTGAGCCTGGCAGTGCCCTGGGGGTGGGGGTGAGTAGTGCAGGGGTGGACTAGAACTGTAGTGGAACGGTTTTGCCTGTCTCCGTGGCGTTTGCTCAGGACCCACACTCTGCTGGTGGCAAGCCAGGTGCCTGGTGTACAGTGATGGCAGCGGCCAGGAGGGGGCCATGAGGGGGGTCTCAAGATGGTCCTTCATGGGAAGCAGCCTGGGGTCTGGCCCTGCTCCAGGGAACTTCGGGGCCTCTCTCTGCTGTCTGGGATTCCAATCTCCACAGCTGGTGTCTGAAGACAATGAGACTCAGGCCTCCCCACCCTGGGCCACCCCGCCCTGGCCCCAGATGGGCTGCGGTTAGAGAGGCCTCCTCCAAGACAGTTGGTTCCTTGAACGGCCTGGTCCTCCGGAGAGGCCTGTGCTGAGTGGGCCAGGCCCGGGTGGCCCTGGAACGGGGTGGTCCTGGGCACGACATGCAGAATGGAAGCACAGTGGGGACCTTGGTGAGCTCTCCTCCTGGGGGAATGTAGAGACAAGCCTGTGGTTGCACAGCCCTGAGGCACAGAGGCACAGCTGGGGGTCAGAAATGAGAGGACACTTGGAGTCTCTGCACAGAGACATGGATTGGAGCACAGAGGGACCAGCAGGTACCATGCGACCTCCTAGAGGATGGGAGGACGTTGGAGGTCAGCCAGGCTAACAGCTTCTGCTGACTGGGGGACAGGAAAGGCAGAACTTAAGCTCAGGCCTCAGGCATAGGAAAGGATAGGAAAGGGACAAAGGAGTGTCCTGAAAAGGAGGTCCCAGGCAGGCCAGCTCCCACTGATCCGAGTTTCTCCACTCTGCCCCGACCTCCATCAAATAAATCTTACCATGACCCTGTTCTGCTCCCTCCCCCAAACAGTGTTCTTGACTGCCTCTACCCAGATAAAGGGGCTCCCCACCTCCTTCAAGCGCTATCCCTCACTCCTCCACTCCTTCCCTCAATTCCAGGTCTGTTTGCCAGACACCACCTTATGCTCTGGATCCCTCCCAGCCTTCCTTGGGTCCTCAGTTTCCCAGCCCCCAGTGACATCACCCACCTCTCTATCCCCACCACAGAAGGGACCTGGAACCCACAGACACAAAACCTCAACAGCAGCAGCAGGGCAGCTTCCCTTGTCCCTGCCCCACCCCCAAAGAGAGGAAGGAATAGAGCTGTGTATTTTGGTGCCTCTAGTGCCCCCCCCTCCCCAGAAAACCCTGGGAGGCTGAGGATGGAGCGGAAGGCAGAGCTCAGTCTGCAGGAAATTAAACATGAAATGAAAACAACCTTCCCTGATTGATTCCTCCATCCCACCCCCAGCCCCCACCGCAGCCGCTGATAAAGGGGGATCCCATTTCACCATGCAGAAGAGCCCTCGTGTGCTCCTTTCTCCCAGTGGGCATCCTGGGTCTGCACCCCAGAGTAAAAGTACCCCTCCCCCAGGCTCTGGGGCAGGGACTGAGACCCTAAGCCTTGGAGAGGGCTGCTCTCCAGGGAGGTCACAGGAAGGACACTCGAGGTGTGTATATGTATGTGCACGTATGTGTGTGCACGCACACATGACCAGACAGATACGTTTGTGTGTAAATGTGTGTGTATGTCAGATTAGGAATGGAGAGGAAGTGCACCCCATCTCCCGACCCAATACTAAGGGGACACACAGCCCGCAGATTTTGACCACTTTCCTTCAGCAAGAGAATGAGGTCAGGCGCCATAAACAAACAACTTGAGGGCTCTAGAAACTTCATGCTGTGTCCCATCTGTTGTCCCCACCAGTCACCACCTCTACCAGGACATCAGCCCAGACCTCGCCCCATTTTGAGGATGTAGAAATTGAGGCTCTTGGTAGTGCACTCGCTGCACGGCCCCTTCTTTTCCAAGCTACTCCAGAAGCCCCACAGGCCATAGCGTCTGCTCTGGTTCCTGAGGAGTCTGGGTGCTCACAGGCAGGACAGTGGAGAGGCTGCTCTGGTCTCCATCCTGGAAGCACAGTTGGCTGCCTTGGCTAGGGAAGCCTCTGCCCTGCCTGTCCATATCATCTTTCTCACGGTCTGGGCCCAAAGTGAGCAGCCTGGGTGCAGACCACACTGGCCCAGACTTGTCCAACCATTTGCCAATGCAATAGGACATTGCCATAAACAAAGCTCACGATTGAGAACCATGCAATTGAGTTACAAAAATCAATATATTTTTAAAAGTGTTTTAAGCAAGTTTACACTTCTGCGCTGGGCTGTGTTCATAGCTGTCTTGGGGTGCATGTGGCCTGCAGACCACAGACTGAGCACACATTGCTGAGCTGTGCCTGTGTGCATCGGAATCTATAGAGCCCACTGGAAGGTGCAGAGGAAGCTGCTGCCATCATTCTCTGAGGAGCAATTAGCCTGCCCTCTTCACACTGTTCTCCTCTCCCATCCTCTCTGGCCGCACCCTCCACTCTGTCCCTAACCAGTAAAGGCCTCTAGAGGAGCAGCCTGCCCTTTTCCTTGTCTTTGTGTCTTGGGTAGTTCTCAGCCACCCCACCAGAATCTCTACACTCAGAGACCTCTCTCCTGGCCCTGTGCTTGGTCAAGTCAATGGCCCAGCACCTATGTCTCAGAGAGAGGTACCACCTGGCCAGCATCAGTCAACCTGTCTAGGATATTCAGCAGTCACCCTACTAACACCTTGCTAAGGGCAATCCCCTCCCAGCTGGTGTATGCAGCCCCTCACCATCTAGCTCCTGTCTCCACACATCTTTTCCTGACTGCTCTCTCTCCGGAAGGCCTCACCCACCATCACTCCAGGAAAGTTCTGAGCAGACTTGGTTTCTCTCAAAATGATGCAGGGACGTGTGTACTCTGGATTTGCATCTATAGACAGGTCCTAGAGTGTCACAGGCCTTCAGGACTATTTGAGACTAGCTAAGGGAAGAAAATTCTAGAAAGGTCTTCATAGCTTGATGGAATTCTTCCTGGGGTCTGTGACCTTCCGCAGATTATACACAGTGCTGGGAAAACAGATAACCAATGGCTTGCGCTCATTCTCTGTCTCCTCACTTATGTGAGCGTGCCTGTGTGTGTGTGTGTGTGTGTGTGTGTGTGTGTGTGTGTGTGTGTAGCTTAAGCAGTTAGGCCCCAAATCACACTTATGGTCAGTGCAGTGCACACAGCCTTGCCAATGCTGACAGTTCTACGTGATTGACAGGTGGCGGCTGACTCTTTCTCTGTGCCCCTAACACACACCCCTGGCTGGTGGAGTTAGGGAGCAATGCTCCCTGCCTGCGGGCAAGGCCTGAGCCCCGTGACCACCCCTTTGTCCTGCAGGTTTGGTTCCAGAACCGGAGGGCCAAGTGGCGGAAGAGGGAGCGCTTTGGGCAGATGCAGCAGGTCCGGACCCATTTCTCCACGGCCTATGAGCTGCCCCTCCTCACTCGAGCGGAGAACTATGCCCAGGTAAGTCCTCCTGCCCAGCTGTCCCCTCTGACCCTAGACCCCAACACTGATGGTGCAGGGAGGAGGAGGGCTAGGCCCAGAGACCCCCAGGTCTCTGTTTGTCCCCGACTGTGGGAGACCTAGAATGTTGGGACAGTGTTTTCCTCTGCTGTGGTAAGCACCCGGCAAACAGATGATCAGGTGCTTCCGGAGTGTTGGCCGTCACTCAGGGCACCCTCAGGAAGGCTGTTCTGAGATCTCCAGAGCTTGTGGCCAGGTTGGAATGCACATGGAAATCTGCGCCCACGACAAAGCTTCCTCGGTCTTAGTCTTGCTCCCGACATGAGTGCCTCCAACTCTCTGAGGCCCAGCTTCTTTGCTTATGAATCAGATATGATATGTGTCCACTTCAGCTCTTCTATAACACTGTCCTAAGGTCTAGGGTCATGGTTTCTGGAAAGTAGCGTGCGTGGGCTTGATATTCGGGCATCTGCCCGCGGTCTCCCTTTCTCCAGCAACTTCCTGTCTGTCTGTCCATCAGCCAGAACAAGGGGTATTGAGTGATGTCAGGCACCCAGGGCTCCTGGACAGATGTCCTCTTGGCTGAGTGCACCCGTGACATCTCTCTCATGACCTCCCTCTGCCCCTGCCCCTCCTCACCTATTACATCTCCTTCCTGTTCGCACTCTGCCTCCTGCTCTAAGTCTTGGGACTCCAGCAGCCGATAGCACCACTGTTCCCGGGTGCCTGGGTGTGGTGCTGTTAAATGACCTGGGCCGGCTCTGTACCTCCTCCTGCTCCCCCAGGATTTGAGGGTCAGAGGGCAGCCCTAGAGGTGAGGCTCAGGAATGTGGGTGTCTAGCATATCAGCTTCACCTCTGGTCACATTCCTTAATGCTTTTCTTCCCCTCTCCCTCTGTGCTCCCAGGGCCGACCTCTAACTCTCACTCTTGGCCCTTGGCGGCCGCCATCTGAGCTCAGAGCTAGAGGGAAGAAACCAACAAGAGACCCTGCCTGTCTCTGTCACCTGCCCCATAGACTCCAGGTCCTAGGCCATTTCCGAGAGGGGTGGCAGGCAAACTGTCCCCTCTCTGGGGCATGCTGGGGCCAGGAACAGGACATGGTCAGTCTGCAGGCAGTTCCTGGGACCATTAGAAGTTCCTGTGGACCTTGAGGACCCAGTGCCTACCTGGTGCTTTTAAAGGCCTCCTTGAGTTCTTCCTAAACCCTTGTGGGTGGGCAGGCCAGGAGAAGCCTGTCTGAGATAACTGAGAACCTAGAGTTACAGTTTAGAGGAGCATGGTCCTCTCTTCAAAGAGGACCTCGGCACCCCAGACTTACTTCCTCAGAGATGCTTAGAAGCCAGAGGAAGGTGAGGCCAGAAGTGGGGGGTGGGGTGGGAAGAGAGAAGGAATGACAGTCATTTCAATGGAAAATGTGTGGTTGAGCCCCACCTGGGGGCTGGGGCCACCTTTTCATGGCTGGGCTAGTTGGGAAACCTCAAGGGTTCTTGGAGCTTTAGGCATTGACCTGGGCCTATGGGCGCATTCATATGCCTGCTCCCCACAATGATCCCCACATCACCCCAACCTACAGAGCCAGTGTCCCCCACAAGATGCTCTCAGGTTGATCCAGGGTAATACTTTTACTGGACCCTGAGACACTTGGAAACTCAATCCTGGCTCTTGAATGTCGAGTATGGATCTGCTCTGGGAATCGCAAGTCTCAAACACAAATTCACCTCCAGCTCCCTGGGCACTCTTCATGTTAAACGCCTAAGAAGGGTTTCACTGTAATGGTGGGCAGGTGAAAAGGGTAAGCACCCCTTCTATACCACTGCCCTCCGAGCTGGCCTGTGACATCTCTCCCTTCACTGTCCCCAGATTCAGAACCCGTCCTGGATTGGCAACAATGGGGCTGCCTCGCCCGTGCCAGCCTGTGTGGTCCCCTGCGACCCGGTGCCTGCCTGCATGTCCCCTCATGCTCACCCTCCTGGCTCTGGGGCCAGCAGCGTCTCCGACTTCCTGAGTGTCTCCGGGGCTGGCAGTCACGTGGGCCAGACACACATGGGCAGCCTGTTTGGAGCGGCTGGCCTCAGTCCGAGCCTCAACGGCTACGAGATGAACGGCGAGCCAGACCGCAAGACCTCAAGCATCGCTGCCCTGCGCATGAAGGCCAAGGAACACAGCGCGGCCATCTCTTGGGCCACATGACAGGGCCCCTCCTGCCAGTCCTGATGCCGTGCTCCTTCCTCCCTGGGGCCTTGGCCACGTCCCTGCTTTCCAGGCCCCAAGCTTCCCACTTGACTCTCCTCTTAGGAACCCGGCCTGGCCCAGGGGCCTGGCCCTCAGCACTTTCAGTCACCCCAAGTCTGAGGCCCCAGGGACTGCTGGGAGGGAGGGGGTGGCAGGCCCTTGTCCCTCCCTAGCACTGAGGCCTTGAGCCCTGCTCCCTGCCAAAGGCAGTGCAGAAAGCCAGGTGGCTCTGTGTGTAGCTTTGCATCACGTAAGCTGCGGCCCTCTCTCTTCGGGTTCCTTCACCCTTCCATTTGACTTGAGTCGAAGTTAGGCTCCCCTCCAGACCTAACAGCGGTCCAGCCTTGTCCAACCGTCCTTTCTTCCTATGTGGTCCCCTGGTCATTGGGCCTATGGCTGTGTGTCTTAAGGAACAAGCTGCCTTGCGAGTCAGCTCCTGACCCCTTCTGCCCCCAACCCCCATGAAAGCACATGGAACCCCACCTTCTTTATCCAAGGCATCTGATCATCTATCCATCCAAGGGACCTTGTGGCTGTGGCTTGACTGTCCCCTGTGATGGATGCACCTGGGAAAAGTGGGAGGCGAGATGAGGGGACAGAACTGAAGGATGCTGTTGCTGTCCACCCATAAGGATGACCAAGCTCCAAGGAGATGTGGGCCAGCCTTTGATCCTGAAACTGGTTCTGGTTGACACTGTGGGGGGTGGGGTGCCATGTGAGAGGGGAGGCAAGGACGCAGATTCACCGCCACCACCACTGCTACCACCACACATGACCATCAGGAGCCAGAGAAGCTCTCAGAATGACCACAAGGAGGATCCAGTGGGCTGAACCTGGGTACCACCTGGCATCTTCTGCAGTGGGGAGGTCCCTTGGTCAGCACTGGAGCCTCCTCAGGCCCCCTCTGGCCCCTCATTGGGGCTGCTGAGCCGTGTCCTGGTCTGGAAGAATTTAAACTTTGGAAGACATAAGCTAGAGCACAGGGCCACGTCTGAAGGGCTCTGGAACAGAGGACATGTGACCAGCTCAGCCTCCTGCCAGAATGGCCTTTCTATGCTCAGACTAACAATGTCCATCCACCCACCATCCTACCACAGCATGACACCTGCCGGAGCTTTCCACACAGGGTAGATGGACATCGGTGCCCCTCTAGGCTAAAAGGAGAGCTGCTTTCCAGCTGCCCTCCACACCCTCTTAGAGAGCCAGTCCTTACTTCTTCCCCAGGGGCCATGGTCTCTGCCTCAGCTGGCCTCAGGAAAGACTCACATCAAGGCCCACTCTCTGTGGCAGGAAGTCCTCCTGAAGTCAGTCCCCCATCTGAAGGAAGGGGATCCCTGTCTACCTGACTTGACCTGGAGCTAGGAACTAGGATTTGAAGTGGTCCCAGCCCTCACCTGAGCTGGAGCACAGAGCCACCCTTGAGGTAGGTCCCTCAAGCAGGTGGCCTTTTCCTGAGGAGACACACTTGCCTTTTCTACCTTCTGCCTTGACTATTGTCCGTGAGGTGGGCTGGGCCCACTAGGCCCAGGGTTCTGCTCACTGATTGGTCTCTCAGGTTGGGCTGAGGACTGAGGACCCCTGCCTTAGATCTGCCCTAGGTCTCAGTGGGTGAGAGGGAACCACAAACCCCCGTTGTGTGCCCTTGTCGGCTCTGGAACGTAGACAGAGTAAGCTCTCAGCAGAATGTAGACTCTGGGTTGGCCACCTCTTCAGAAACTGTAGTTCTCCAATAGATCTTAGAAAGACAAAGGAGGCCTTGGGTATTGAATTCAGTGTTCCTGGTGGCTTGGCTTTAATGTTTCAGATGTTTGGGGAACAAGTTCTCCAGTTCTGGAGTGACTGAAATAACTCCCTCCCTCAGAATCTAGCAAGAGAAGGAAGAACTTAAGGGCAGGAGCAATTCCTTGGGGTTCTTCCTCATGGCTGTCATGGCTGGGGCAGGGCAAGTGGGGAAATGTGTCCATACCCTAGATAATCAGTACAAAGAGTGAAGAACCAGAACAGCTCAGGAAGAAGGGAGAGTGAGCTTTTGGTAGATTCTTCTGGAAAGGAGTGACATATAACTTCTTTAGGTTTTATTCCTGGCCAGGCTAGACCCAAGTCAGGCAAATTCCAACCCATAAGCTTGAGAATAAAAAAGTATATAGCAATAGCAGATTGCTCTCCACCACAGTCAAGAATTGACATACCTCCCATCATCTCTCCAGATGGAGCAATTTTTACCTAGGCTGTTCTGGAGGGCCTTGGCGTCAGATGGTTCCTAGGGCAGCAGGAGATGCTCTGAGCTCCCACGGGGCCTCCATCATGTCTCACATCTCCTCAGCTGCCCAGGTCCCCTGAAGAGAACTGTGGGGTCCTGTTGTCCCTAGTGGGTCTGTCTTAGCCCCTGGGATGCCCTAAAGTAACAAAGGCCTCCATGGCAACCTAGCTTCCTAATGAGCCAGATCTTCCAAAGGCACAGCTGTAGAGAGAAGACTACCTGCTGGGTGGTCACTTGCTGGACAAGCAAACTGAGTGAGCTGAGTAAGCCAGCCTTGCCTGCCAGGACAGTAAGCGGCCACATCCAGTCCTGGCAGCCTGGTGTATCACAGAGAGCGGTTACGCCTGTCTCAACCCATCTCTCCAGGAGCCCCTTCCTTTCACAGCATGGGGGGCCAAGACTCTGGGGCAGACAGAAATGTCTCCAAGTTTTTCTTTTTCTTTTAGTTTTTTTTTTTTTTTTTTTTTTTAATTCTTCCTGATTCTGTTCTCACAACCATGCCTCTACCTTTGGGAAGCAGGATGGGTGAAGATTTAGGCAAAGAGGCAGCAAGATCCAGGGCTTCCCCAGCACACACTGCCATGCTCATGTTGGACACAGCTCTGACGCCTCATCTCCCTGAGGAGACAGGAAGGATTCCATGGAAACCGCCATGTGCCCTTTACACAGTCAATTGCCCTCTGGGATAACCTTGGGCAGATCATCTCTGGGGACTCAGAAGAAACCAAGGCCCCAGGTCCATGGGAATGACCCTGACTGTCAGGTACGGAGACACACAGACCCAGGAGAGGGAGAGTGGCAGGCAGCCTGGCCCCCAGGGTGCTAACCAATAACCATACAATTTCAAACCAGGACAAGCTTCCATTTCTTTCCCCCAGCCCTCCTTCCCTGCAAGGATGCCCTAGGGAGGAATTCCCACCAGACAGTACTTCCCAGCCTTCCCTCTCCTTTCTTCACCCTTCACTCACACATAGAGCTAGGCCTGTATACTACTGATTTTGGAGGACCGTTTTCAGTGTCTAATAACCTGTTTGGGTGTGCAGTGGTCAGAAAAAAAAAAAGAGAGAGAGAGAGAAAGAGAAAACTGAGTAAGAGATGGAACATGAACCTCAACCAAAACTCGCTGTTCTTGTAAGATATTTTAACCCTGTATAAATGCAACTTTTTCTTTAGCTTAATGGCCTGGGGTGGAACATTCAAATATATATAAATATATATATAGATATATAAAATACATTAAAATTTCAGAAAAACGTAAAAAAAAAAAATTGAGGTCCGTTCCATAAAGTTTTACTGCCTATACCACCATGTAACTACATTATAGCAAAATATTAAAAGGAGCATTCTTTTCTTTTAAAGTAAGTTATTGCACTTACATCTTTTGGAGAGGGGAGGAATGTGGGAAGAAGGGGGCTGAGGGGCTGGGGTGGGCGGAATGCAAGGCAGAGGCAGCTGACGCTCCCAGCAGCCGCCTCGTCGGGCGCAGCCCAGACTGTCTGTTTGGTTGTTGTTGTTGTTTGCAATAAACTCCTTCCTCCTCTCGACTGGAGTCTGTCTGTTTTGTTCCTGACTTATGACAGATGAAATGTGATCAGAGAGGCCTCTGAAATCTCACGTTAATTGAAGTCGGCAAAAAAATACTAACAGTGCCCTTTTGAACTGCTGACACAGTGCAGGATGGGTTACCAGGCTAGATTAACAACAGGTGGCCAGCCAATCCTCCAGCGCAAAGAGGGGTGCATGGTCTGACGGGGTCTGGGACACACACACCCTTTGGCTCTTGAGTGGCAGGCAAGTCCAAGGGCCCAGAGAGGCCTAAGCGTGCTTCTTAGACAGTGGGACGGATCATGGGCAAAGCTTCTTGCTCCCCTGTGCCTAGTACAGACTGTGCCAGGAGGGCTTCATCTGCAGACATGCTCCACATCCCTGATGTCCCTGAGAACAGTGCTTCTGGAGGCTGTTCTGGAAGCCAGATGAGGGCCAGGGCATCAGGTCCTGCAACTCTGCACTGAGAGGTACAGGGCAGACCTCTGGGAGATGCAAGACCCAAGCCTGGCCCTGATAAGGAGTACTCTGTGGTAGAAGGAGCCTTCCCAGAAGGAAAAAAAAAAATGGACAAATAAGTCTGAAAGCCAGACTCTGAGGACAAAGGATGAAGCAGACAGGGACTGTGGGATGGGACTCAGAAAGAGGCCCTGAGTCTCAGAGCAGCTAATGTGAGGGGCAGGGTCGGAAGCCCAGGAATACACCCTGTCTCTGTCTAGTCTACCAAGCTGTGGGGAGGGTTAATGCATGTGCTTATAAGCTGACGTGGCGAAGGGGTGTGAAGAATGATGGCTGTTCATAGCTGTTCTTCCCAGCCTCCCATTCCAACTATCCGAATACTCTCAGAGATACCTTAGACTTGTTGCCTTGGGGAGGGAATTCCGTGTAGCACAGATGTTTTAGGTAGA
Organism: Peromyscus maniculatus bairdii; assembly: GCF_049852395.1. NCBI lineage: Eukaryota > Metazoa > Chordata > Mammalia > Rodentia > Cricetidae > Peromyscus > Peromyscus maniculatus. The sequence goes on from NC_134855.1 coordinate 70,749,623, forward strand.
CCTGGGAACTTGCTTTAGGAAATGACAGCTGGCACACATTAGGGCTGAGAGACACAATAGCATTTGGACTCTTACCCCAAATCACAGAACAGCAACTGAGGCCGAGGCAGGAAAAGGCACATGTACCTAGAAACCGTGGAGTGCTGTTTCTACCACCCATCTCTACTTCTTCCTCGGGAGTTAGGCACTCGAAACAAGGCTCTTTCTTTCTCCAGGGAAGTTTAGCTAAAGTTTTTTTGGTCCTGGCTTCTGCGGTCTCATAGTCTCACAGCCACTCAGACCCAAATGAACACACAGAGGCTTATATTAATTAAAACTGCTCAGCTATCAGCTCAGGCCTACCACTGACTAGCTCTTACACTTAAACTCAGCTCATTTCTGTTCATCTATAAAGTGCCACATGCTCTGTGGCTTTACCTGTGTGCCATTACATTCTGCTCCCTGGACTGTGGCCTGGCATCTACTGACTCAGCCTTCCACTTCCCAGAATTCTCCATGTCTGTTTATCCTGCCTATACTTCCTGCCTGGCTACTGGCCAATCAGTGTTTTATTTATAAACCAATCAGAGCAACACATTCACAGCATACAGAACATCCCACAGCAGGGAAGTCTGGCTTGTGGGAAGATGGCTGGGTCCTACATCCCTGGTGACTGAGGGAGTCCATTCCAGAGACTGGTACCTCTCAATACAGCCATCTCTCTGTCCCCTCCTGGCCTTCTTCCACTAAGGGATCCCCCACTGATCCTGTGCGTTTCCTTCAGACAAGGCCTCTGTGGATCTTTGCTTAGTACCCACCCAGGTCATCTGCTTCCCGGGAGCTGTGTGCAGTGTGGTATTGGCACAAAACCCTGAGGGCATCAACTCTTATCTGTGCCTATCCCACACAACTAAAGACTCTCAGGACCCAGGCTGTGCTCACATTAGAGTGCAGGTTCTGAGTGAACGAAATAAGACTCGGAGCTGTGATTCAGGGTTGGGGAGGAAGAGAGTCAGTACACTTTATGTCTAGCCAGAGGGGGCCGGGAATGTAGCTCAGGTGGTGCAGGGCTTCCCTGGCATGTATGAAGCCCTGCAGTTCATCCCTAGCACTGCATAAATGATGACACATGCCTGTGATCCCAACACTTGGGAGGTGGAGGCAGGAGGATTGCAAGTCCAAGGTCATCATTAACTATAAAGCAAGTTTCAGGCCAGCCTGGGTGACATGAGACCCCAGAGAGAGAGGGAGGAGGAGGAAGAGGAGGAGGAGGAGGAGGAAGAGGAGGAGGAGGAGGGAGAGCAAGCAAGTGAGGAAGACAGAGGGGCAGAGGAAGGTGACTCAGGTCTCTGGAGAGCAGCTTGTCATGAACTCAGAGCCTCAGCTTGACCATGAACCCTGCTGTGTTCCTCAGGATTCCTGTACCTTTGTGAAGAGCCATAACAGGGCATCTGTCCCCATTATTTATTCCTCCTGGGGTCAAGCCAGCCCAAGGCTAGCTTCCCATGACAGTGCAGCAAGAGTCCTGGCCCAGCAGCATTCATCCTGGAGCCTCTCCACTTAGTCTTGGGCTCAAATCCCATGTTTCAGTCTCCCTTAGATAACCCTCGTGCCCCACACCCTCAAGCCTGCAGAGAGATTTTTTCCTGCCTTGGTGCCAAGCCCAGCCAAAGCTGTTTTTGCCCTGTGCCCCCTGCCTTGCTATAAGAAACCCTGCCAGCCCTGGCCACCATGAGTGGGTTGGTCCCCAGACAACAGAACGCTTGCTGTGCTGGAGAGTGTGGAGTGGGGGCTGGGGGCGGAGCTCATCCTCCCATGGCCCAGATTTGCATGCTCAGCAGCTAAGGAACAATGGACCCTCCACAAATAGCACAAAATAGCCAGCTCCCCCCAAATAGGGCTGACTACAGACCCTCTACGTGTTCGTGGCGAGAAGATGTAAGCCGGCGCCAGAAGACAATGGGGTGTGAGAGTTGAAATTTTCCCAGGAATTCTGTGTGATTCCAAACAGATTTTTTTTTTTTCCTTTTTAGCTCAACACAGACCAACAGGCTTGAGGAAGGGCAAGCTTGCGCGCGGAGCTTGGGTTTACGGCCATGTGCACACCATGTGTTAAGGTGTTGCCTTGGCTGGTGGGGAGCAAGCCCACTGTGATGCCTGCATGGGATCTCCCTGGAGCCCTTCAGGACATGGTTCTTAGATGTTCCAGGACTGGGGGGGTGGGGTGCTGCAGGGCTCTTGCCAAGTCTTCTGGGGATGTCTCTTTCATTTTTTCACAAGTCCCCTCCCCCGCTTTTCTCTGCTCTGTACCTACAGTGTACCTCTATTATTCCCAAGCTCTTTGGGAAAAGTAATCGGCCCACATATACCATGGACTGAGAGAAAAATGAAGATGAGAGACAGATGAAGATGGTTGAGAGGATGGGGCAGGGACGGAGTGCAGAATCAGGCCCCACCTCCCCTCTAACAGACTTACACGGAGAGCTCTGTCCTGAGGAAAGAAGGGGGAAGCCGGGAAGTCACAAGTGATGGCTGTCAGAGCTGGTCTTAAAGATGGCCTCTGCTCTGCTACTTCAGGCCAGACACTAAAATGCTTCTGTTGCATGTCCTGCCCCCATCTACACAGCAGAGACATGGCTGTGATCCTCTCACAAGGCAGTCACGGAGTCCAAGAGTTGAAAGGTTTGGCACAGTGTGGAGCTGCAGAGACAGGCGATGCTATGCATACAAGAGCTGGCTGCCACCCAAGTGGCTAAGGGCAGGACACCAAACATGGGGGGACTGTCACCAAGTGTGTCACCAGACTAGGATGTATTTCCGGGCGACTCAAGGTGGACAGTGCAGTATTCTGTCTTCGTGGATGCCATAACTAAGTTCCACAAACAACAGACATTCAGTTCCTCACAGCAGCAGAGGCTGGGGCCCTGGCTCATGGAACTGAAGTGGTCTATCTCTGGCTTGCAGATAGCCGTCTTCTCTGGGGGTCCTCCTGTGCCCTCTCTACAGGCACATGGAGTAACACAGCTTAGCTGTCTCTTCTCTTTCTTGCTGACAGAAGAACCCGCCCTCATGGGCTCTTCATAGATGCTGTCTCCAAACACAGTGGCACTGTGGGGTTGTGTGCCAGGGCTCCTGTAAGTGAGCGAGGGGCAGAATTCAGTTAATAACAAGCAGTGAGGCTTGTGTGTGTTATGTGGGTGATGGACATGGATGCACACGGACAAGTGGCCGATCGTTACTAGAGGGTTTCAGAAGTCCCAGTGAGTTCCCACAGTGGTCTGGAAACCTCTGGTTTAGCGCCCTGCCATTTTCTTCTAGGCACCTCTCATTCCCATTCTCTCCCTGGTCCATATCATCAGGCCAGCAACCAGTTCTGTCCAACTGTCCCTAGTGAGACACTAACCTGAGAAGCCTCACTGCTGAGAGGCCGAGAGGCCGAGAGGCCGGGGCTACAGCTCCATAAACTGCAGGTGTCAGCCTAATTGGATTATGGGATACCTACAGGGTCCCTTCTGGGTGGGAGGGGGCTTCCAAAGGAGCCTGGTGTGTAAGTCAGAAATAGAATGGAGAAGACTTGCCCCAAGCATGAGTGGTACCATGCCATGGGCTTAGAGTTCGGACAGAAAGAGACTGAAACCCTCTGTGTTAAGTCCTGCCTCACAGGACTGGTGGCACTCTGAGTGATCCAGTCTTCTTCCTGGAGGAAATGACCCTGGAAGGCAGAAGTTATCTTTCACTTCTTTCTTTCTTTGTATGTGCTGCCCTAACAAAATCCAATTTATAAACAAGAGGCATTGACCTCTCACAATAGAGGCAAGGAGCCCAAGTTCAAGGTGGCAGCAGCCTGGGGGGCTGGTGTGGCACCTTCCTTCACATGGTAGGAAGGACAAACATGCCTCTCTTGGGCCTCTTTTATAAAAGCACTAAATCCTACTCACCTCCCACCTGCCGGGTGGCACTGGAGACCCTTTAATAGTCTATAACCTGGACCAAGGCCATTTTCTGATACCCATCATCCGTATCATGCTTCTGCTGCCCCAAACAGCTGAGCCCTTGCTTACCCTCACAAAGAACTAGCTTTGTTTTGAGAATTTCCCATTCTCTAGCTCATGGATGTCTGCTCTCCATTCTCTCTGCCTGCTTAGGGCTTAGCTTACTCTTTATCTGGTTTCTTAGGTAGAAGCCCAGAGTGTTTAAAACCTTTCCTTTCTAGTTTAAGGAATTCAAGCCGGGTCTGCCTTTTGGGATGCTACTCACACATTTGGTACTTTTGATTTTTTTTTTAATTTTTTTTTAAGATTTATTTATTTATTATATATGTCTGCCTTCAGGCCAGAAGAGGGCACCAGATCTCATTACAGATGGTTGTGAGCCACCATGTGGTTGCTGGGAATTGAACTCAGGACCTCTGGAAGAGCAGCCAGTGCTCTTAACCTCCGAGCCATCTCTCCAGCCCCGGTACTTTTGATTTTTACACTGTTCAGATTATTTTCTTTGGGTCTCTATCAGCCCAGGTATTATTTGGAAATATGTTATTTAATTTGTTACTGGTTTCTGACTTAATTCTACTGCATCCAGATAATATATTTTTTAAATAAAAAATTCAATTGCATTTCATTATTTGTGTGTGGGCGCACATGCATAAATGCCACAGCACATGTGTGGAGGTCAAAGGACAACTTGTGGGAGTTGGTTCTCTCCTTCCACCGTGTGGCTCAAACTGAGGTCATCAGATTTGCCAGCAAGCACTTTTATTTAATGAACCATCTCACTGGCCCAAAGAATGTATTTATATTCTCAGTTTTTTAAAAGTCATTGAGGCTTACTTTGGGGGCAACACATCTGGGATGAACATTGCATGCAATTTTACAAGTTGGGTCTCAGCTGTGATAGATGAAGGGTTCTATAGCCGTCAATTAAGCCACAGTGTTTGACAGTGTTACTCAGGTCATCTATATTTTTCTATCAACTTGTTTCATCAGTCACTAGCATTGTTGAGACACACATATAATTCTAAGTACTTTGTTTTTCTTTTAGTTGGTTTTGCTTTATATATTTTGAAATAATTATTTGTCACACACACTGATGTATTGACGAATTGGCCCTTTATCACTATCAATATTAAATGTTTCTCCTTCTCTCACCCCCACTTTTTAAACTTAAATGCATTTTACTTTCCTGAGAAGAGTGTATAATTGTTCTTACTGTTTTGATTGCTGTAACAAAATACCACAGACTGTATCATTTATAAAGAGCAGAGGTATTTACTTAGCTCATGGTTCTGAAGACTGACATCTTCTTGGCTTCTGGTGAAGGCCTTCTTGGAGCTTCACAACATGGCAGGAGGCACAGCCAAGGCAGATGAATTTGCTTTTATGGTAACTCCAGAGAATGAGGACTCACTCACTTCAACACTGGTGCATCAGAGTTACGGTTTTCATACATGGTAAGTCCACAGCACTAGCTGATGATTTTTGTAGTTTGTTCACAGTGTTTAGGCCATTTACGTTTAATGTAATTATTGGTATGCTTGTATTTAAGTCAACCATATTTCTGTTTGTTTCTATTTGTCTAGTTTGTTCATTATTTACCTTTTCTTCTTCCTCTGCCCTTAAGCCTTAGCAACTATACCTCTTAAAAGTATTTTCACAAGCCGGGCGGTGGTGGTGCACGCCTTTAATCCCAGTACTCGGGAGGCAGAGGCAGGCGGATCTCTGTGAGTTCGAGGCCAGTCTGGGCTACCAAGTGAGTCCCAGGAAAGGCGCAAAGCTACACAGAGAAACCCTGTCTTGAAAAATCAAAAAAAAAAAAAAGTATTTTCACTGGTTGTCCCACAGTTTATGTGTTTGTAATTTATCACAGCCTGTCTTACACACTTCTCAGCTTTTCTTTCTAGTCTGCCACCAAATCCTCATTCTCCTTTTCTTCTCTACCTGGTAGTGACAGAGCAGGCCCAGTGCTCAGGCCCTTTCTTATTAATTCTGACTCTGGATAATCTCATCTACTCCTACAGTTTTAAATCCCATCTATATCTTTAATTCTAATTTTTCTTCTGAGTACCATGTATCCAACTGCTTAAGTAGTACCACCCCTTAGATTCTAATAGGTAATGTCTAAGGTGGTACTTTGGATTTTATTTATTATTTATATATCTATGAGAGAGAGAGAGTGTGTGTGTGTGTGTGTGTGTGTGTGTGTGTGTGTGTGTGTGTGTGTAAGGGGATGTGTACATCTGTGCACATGCAGAGGCCAGAAGAAAGTATGGATCCTCTAGAGTTGGAGTTATATGCATTTGTAGGGCACCTGGCTTGTTATATAGGGGCAGATATCCTGACTCCAACTGTCCAGATTGTGCAGCAGGTGCTGTTAATGCTGTCTCTCCAACCCTGGAAACACTCTTGATCTTCCCTCTTGATACTCCCATCTTACTTCAGTCTGCCATTTTTCAATGAATGGTTTCACTTAGTGGATTCAGGATGAAAATTTAGGAGTTAGCTATAAGCCTTTATTTCTTTCACCTTCCACTTTTGATTTTTCAATGAATTTAGTAGACATTCTAGCCAGTGTAAGTTCTTACCACTCACGCTCCCATCCCATTCCAGCCTCTACTAGCCTTTACTTAGAAAAAAAAAAAAAAAACCAAAAAACAGCAACCTGACTTCTTTCCTTCCTTCATGCTTGCTTTGATCTATTCTCTACACAGTAGCTGAAATGCTTTATTTTAAAATGCCACCCAGACTAGTCATTGTTCTGCCTAAAATCCCTCAGAAACTCTCCTTCACACTAATAATGAACATAGATTGTCTTTTCAACCTACATGGTCCTTACACCATTTGGCTCTGGCTTATCTCCCTGTAATCACCTCCCAACACACTCTCTCTCCCTCTGGATATGCCAAGGCCACATACCAGCTCACTCTTCCCTCAAGTCTGGTATCTACATCATTTAGCACTTCTCAAGATTTAAAGATATGCTTAAATGTCCTCTCTAGCCACCCTTTCCACAATACTTTCTCATGCCCCACTCACTACTGTGTCCAACACTAGCCTTCTTGTTTTCATAGTAGTTATGGACATTTGAAATGACACTCTTTTGTACTTGCTATGGTTGCTTTCACCTCAGAATGTTGGCCTGCTGCTAGCAGGTACGTTGTTATACTCAATGGAATGTCCTCCAAGCAAGGACTCTTACACATAATAATTAAAGATTTATAAACTCAATCCATCACATCAGGGTTTCCTTCTTTCCATTCTTCCTTCCTTCTCTCCATCCCATTCTTCCTCCCTTCCTCCCTTTCTTCCTTCCTTCTCTCTTTCATTCTTTCTTCCTAATAAGGAAAATCATTAATAATTAACAGAATAAAAACATGGGAATGAATATTTACTTTATTCTGGTCCTTTCTCTAAAAGTAAATTAAAATTTACTGTTAGATACAGTTCTCTAAATAGACTTTGGGTTCAGGTTGGAAAAAAAGTCTCCATCAAGTGCAGACTGATTTTTTTCTGAGAGGAGGACAATGGTCTGACAGTTAGTCTCAGTCCAATGGCTGAGAAGTGAGAGGATGTGGTCATCAACTGAAATTCAAATGGACAAGGCTGGGTCCTAGTCATGGTTTTTGGTATAGCTTTGGTCCATTGTCCAAAGCTAAAGAAGCCAAAAACCTTTTCCAAGAGGTCCTCACTCAGGACCTTTTCTCTTTCCCAGGCTTCCATGTAGCAGGTACCCCCAGTGAATGGCTGCCAGATAGATAGCATGAAATCAAAAAGGCACACCCAACTGTGTATAACAGATATTCATCCTTACAACTGCTGAGGCGGGTGAGGGGAGGCGAGAACGGCATTGGGGAAGATGGAGTTAATGAAACCCACGCTTGGCCATGTTGTCAAGATATCAAACCAAACTGGCGACAAGACCAAGGCTGTTAGCAGGGAAATTGCTGGGCCTGTATCCAGAAAGCCAGGACAGGGTACTTGGCGCAGAGTAGGCAGAAGGGAGATGAAGGTGAGTCCCACAGGATCTACCAGAGAAAGACTATTGGAAATCCTAGAGGGGTTCTGCCACCAATGCACAATTTTCCTTAATTTCCTCAATTGTGGCTGTTATCCCCGTAATGAGAAACACAACTTCTCTTCTAAGCAGGCAGTGAGGCTGGCAGAAAGCTGAAACCTGAAAATCAGCAGATACAGGGTTGCATACAGCCTTTTCTATTGAAATTAAGCCACTTCCAAAACACAGGGAAAGCGCTCCAAATAGCTTCAGACAGCAGCCAGCCAGGCAGGGCCCTCACCAGGCACCGGATGGACGCTCTCTGGACTCGTCAAAAGAGGCCCAAATCACAAGTGCTCATTTCAATAACATAAGAAAATAAACACGGGGCTTATTTATAGCCCAGGAAAGGGACTGGGGCAAAAGACTGCTCATTTGGTAATCCACCCTGATAGGGTAGACAGGATCCAGACCCCCAGGCTCTCTGGTAACAGGGTAAGCTGGAAAAGGGGCCAGAAGAGGGCTGGCAGCCAGCATCAACAGGTACAATCTGGAAAAGACCCAGGTAAGAGAGGTGAGAGGTCTGAGACGTCCTGCTGTCTCCACTCTGGCTGAAGGAAGGAGACCCTGGCAGTGGACCCCCTTAAGGTCCTCAAGGGAAGGTGTATGAGGCCAGGAAATAAAGCAATCTCCCAGTATCCTCAGACACTGAGGTCCTCCCATACAGCTGGGGCATATACTGGTCCTCATTTACAGCTGAGACATACATCAGAGTCTCTGCTCATAGCTGAGACACACACTGGAGTCCCCACGCTCAGCTGAGGCATCCACTGGGTCTCCACACACATCTGGGAAGACACTGGAGTCCCCACGCTCAGCTGAGGCATCCACTGGGTCTCCACATACATCTGGGAAGACACTGGAGTCCCCATGCTCAGCTGAGGCATCCACTTGGTCTCCACACACATCTGAGACACACACTGGAGTCCCCACATACAGTGAGGCATCCACTGGGTCTCCACACATATCTGGGGCAGACACTGGAGTCCCCATGCACAGCTGAGGCATCCACTGGGTTTCCACACACATCTGGGACAGACATTGGAGTCCTCACGCTCAGCTGAGGCATCCACTGGGTCTCCACATACATCTGGGAAGACACTGGAGTCCCCACATACAGTGAGGCATCCACTGGGTCTCCACACATATCTGGGACAGACACTGGAGTCCCCATGCACAGCTGAGGCATCCACTGGGTTTCCACACACATCTGGGACAGACATTGGAGTCCCCACGCTCAGCTGAGGCATCCACTGGGTCTCCACACACATCTGGGAAGACACTGGAGCCCCCATGCACAGCTGAGGCATCCACTGGGTCTCCACACACATCTGGGAAGACACTGGAGCCCCCATGCACAGCTGAGGCATCCACTGGGTCTCCACACACATCTGGGAAGACACTGGAGCCCCCATGCACAGCTGAGGCATCCACTGGGTCTCCACACACATCTGGGAAGACACTGGAGCCCCCATGCACAGCTGAGGCATGCATACACTAGACACCCTAGTACAGCTTGGACATATCGAGGAGTCCTGTGCATATCGCTAGGGTGTACACCAGGTACCAGAATAAGTGTGGGACGACAACACAAATCCTCAGAGACTTGGCCAGTGTTGGGCTTAGGATATATGCATAGCCCAAGATCAGTGTTCCCTGTAGGAGGGGCAGGATCTCTGCCAGCAGCACAGCATGGAGGATAGATAGTACACTGCCTGTCAGAAGCCTGTGTGGATGGTCCTCTTCTGAAGCCCTGGGTGAGAACTGGCTGCTCTTCGTATGTGCTCCCAGAAAACCATGGTTCCTGAGTTTATCTTTGGTATAGGAGGCAGCGACATCAGTTTGCCGCTGTGACAAAAGCCCAGAGCTGACACCGTCTGCCAGGAAGGCTCTGTGTTGTGGTAGAGCCCAATGGGTGGCTTTGGCCTAAGAAATAGGGCTTCCGTTCTGGGCAGCCCTCACCCACGTGTAGCTCCTGAGAGGTGGTACAGCGATGGTGTTTGCCGAGCAAGCCTGTAGCAGGTAGCTGCTTTTGGTAGAGTGAGAAAGCTTCAACCAGGGGTCCATCCAAGTCAGAAGAGAAGCCCTGAAAAGCCTCACATCGGAGGAAACCAAATGCTGGACAGAGATGCTGGTTATAAGAAAGGATCCTGCAAGCCGGGGATGGTGGGGGGTGTCAGGCTGGGGGGTGGGGTGTCAAGACTCACCCCAGTCATCTGCTCTCAGCTGCCAGCATCAGTGAGCCTGACATTAAAGCCCCAGCAGCAGGCTACCAGGGAGCCTTGTTTCAGGTCTTCCTCCCGTCACAGTTAGTACACTAGGTATGGAAGGTGGCCCCTAATTACCCTCAGAAGTAGAAAAGGATGAACGGTGAACATTGGCCTGGGCTGGGAACTCCAGGGCTTGGATAGAGCTCTGGGGTGGGTGGGCTACTCATGTTGAGTTCAGAGTCTCCCTGGGTGGGAGGGAGTCACCTGCCAGCATGGAGAGTGTTCCTGCCAGAGCTGCTCAGGAAGTAGTTGGGCACAGCTTAGGCCAGTTTAGCACTCTCCATTTTGGCCTCTCTGGGCAGCCTGTGGTAGATTCTCTGGCTGCTACAGAAGACTATGGAGCCTAGGAAAAGAGGAAAGCAGCCCCCAAAGAGGCCACAGTCATGAAGCAAAGAAGACCTAAGGCACTGCCGTGTGGATGGGGGTTGGAGGTAAGGCTCAGTTGATAGAGGCCTGCCGGGGAGGATCAGAAATTCAAGGTCCCCCTCCAAGTACCTACTGAGTTGGAGGCTAGTCTGGGGTATGTGAGGCCTACCCCCCAAAACAAAATAGCCAATAGCTTGGCAGGAGGTATAGGCAGGACTTCCACAGCAGAGGGAGAGAAACTGGGAAGAAGAATCTACTCACGGAGGAAACACCAATGAGACACAGAGGGAGTCGGACATACAGAATGAAATAAAGGTAAAAAGCCACAGGGTAAAACATAGATGAATAGAATCAGGTTAACTGACGTTATAAGGCTGGTGGAACAAGCCTAGGCTAAGGCCAAGCTTTCATAATTAATAAGAAGTCTCCGTGTTGTTATTTGGGAGCTGGTTTGATGGAGAAAGACTCATTACAGGTGATCTCCCAGTAGGGCCACAAGCTGTGGACCCAGCAGAAGCCTTGGTAGAACCCAATCACATCCTTAACATGACCTCTGCTTCTTAATTTTGCCTTGGTTGAAACTATCAAAGGTTCTTGGACTTGAATCCCAAATCATGCTTCCTGGCTGTTTGCGGTCAGATCATGCTGGATGAGGCTGGAATCCAAGGATTATTAGGTAGTCCCTCAGCTGATGTGGGCCGAGGAGTCTGCCTCTGCTGGTCCTGCCCAGCACATCCTAGGAGAGATTCCCCTCCCTGCAGACAGAAGCACCTAGCACCTAAATGGTGAGCTCCAAGCACTGTGTAGACTAGACAAGGCTGGGAAGCCAGAGCAGTCAGGACCTAGCACATCATAAAGAGAGACCAGCAGAACATCACAGGGATGTAAGAAGTCAGGTTAGAGGATGCTATTTCCATTTCATTTTTCCAGAAAAAAGATTTGGCCTAAGCCCAAGTAAGACATGGTAAAATAAAAATTAAAAACTAACTAACCAACCAACCAACCAACCCAAACCGCGAGCAACTATCTAAGTAAAATGAATCAGAAAAGAAACGTCTTTGCAACTGTATCATTCTGAGCAGGCTCCTCCCAGCCAGTCCCTGGGGAAGGCAGTGGCTCAGTGCACACAGATGGACCAGATCCAGGGCCAGTTCAGTTCTCTACAGGCCAGTGGGCTGGAGTTCCGTTAAAAAGATGTCTTACTCTGGAACCAGCTGTTGTCTGCTGTAGGCCAGAACATGGCGTTTTAATTAGCATTATTGTTCTGCTTCTGAAACCAGGCTCTGCGGCATCCCAAGGGCAGATGGTCCTGACCCAAGCTTAGGCAAGGCTCGCTGGCTAGCTTAAGACACAAGGGGTGGGGTCCAGTCCCTTGTCCTTCTGAATCCTGGCCGTTCGCCGTATTTTCTGTCCTGTGTTTCTCTTGAGGGGACCACCTGTCCTGCAGACAGAGCCCTTGAGGCTTGTGATGAGTCTAAGACACAGTTCTGAACATAGCACGGACTTTATGCTATGCTCTAAGACCTAACCCCAACTTTTCTGGAAACAGTGGGGTGCTTTGTGTGGAATGTTACTGTCCAACAGCCCAACAGCCACATGATCTTGGGGGCTCCCAACATCTCAGATTACAGTTCTTCTTCCAAATCCAAAGTTCCCTTTTTCCTTAATTAATGCTATTTTTGTGGTGTATTTGCGTGAATGTGCACCCATGTGAGTGTGCACGTGGAGCCAGCCCATAGGCCAGCCTCTGGGGTCATGCCCACTCCCCTTGTCTTCAGAGGCAGGGTATTGAATTTTTCCTGGAATGAGATTTGGTTAGGATGGCTGGCCAGAACTCAGGGATTCTCTCATCTCTTCCTCCCCAACAAAGGGACTGCATACGTGTACTGCCACACCTGCCTTTTCTATATGGGCTTTGGGGACTGAACTCAGGTCTGCACGCTTGTGTGGAAGGCACTTTATCATGTCCTCAGCCTCTTCACGGATGTGCGTCTGTGTGGGAGGGTTTGGGCACATATGTCCTGTGGTGCATGTGTGGTCCGGAGACAACCCTTACAAGTTGGTTCTCTCCTGAACCAGCCAGGCTGAGGGTGATGCCACATAAGCCCACCATGAGCACAGGCCCTGGCTCTCTGCAGGGATTTCAATGCATCCCCCTCCTCCCTACACCCCATATCCCCTATCTTGGAAACAGGATGGTGACCCCTTAAAAAAATAGACATAGTATTGCAACTTCAAGGACCTGGGTAAAAAAAGAAACCCCTTCCTTTGGCTTCAACCCTATGGCCTCTAGCGTTGTGCATGTGATATGACCAAACTTCCCATGTCCTCTGCTGACCACCGTAAGCACCTGCAGTTCGCTCATCAAGGCACAGCTGGAGTGTCTGCATCTGTACCATGTGCCCTAGCCCATTCCAGCAGCACCCCAGATTCCACCCTCTGCTGACATGAACTTCCTAATCTCTCCCTCCACTTCTGCTGCTTCAGAGACCTTCCCCCGGCCTCTCCAGCGGTGGGGATGCATACGAGGGGGCCTTCTAACAAACTGATTTACTGTGTGGTTGTGTGTGTGTGTGTGTGTGTGTGTGTGTGTGTGTGTGTGCTCACTCACGCACGCGCACTACGTGTGCTATAAAGGTCAGAGGAAACTTACAGGAGTCGGTTCCCTCCTTCCATTCTGGAGACTGAACTCAGGTCATCAGGCTTGTGTGGAAAATACTTTTACCTGCTGAGTCATCTTGCTAGCGTCAAAGTGACTCAGGACCACTGTATAAGTCAGCGTTCACCACGATGCTCACCAGAACAATGGGTGTGGGCGAGCGACGATGACTGGCGTACGACTAGGTTTCTGTAATTATATCCATATTCTAAGCAAATTGTTATGTATTTTGTGTTCTGGGGACATATGTTATGGCTAAAGCCCAAACTGTGGCTAATCTTAATATTAGACCCAGATAAATCTGTTTCAAATCTATAACATTTAACATTTGCCAGAGTAGATTTGTTCATCAACTGGGCTTAAAGAGGTATAATTCACACATGTGCAGTATTAGGAAATGCTGAAATGTAATGATTTAAATATACCAGCAACTGCTGGGACATGGTTGCTACGGCAGGATTTAACGTTAGCCAGAACCCCCTGGCCAATGTTATAGCCACAGCAAAAGAATGAGGATCCTGGGCATCCCCTTGGGGTGGGAGGTCACAAAGCCCTCAGCTCTTACAACATGGTAGCAGCTAGAATGACTCCAGGGTGGCAATCAGAGACACTTATTTCCCTGAGTACACCTATGAAATATCCAGCTACGGGCTAAGGACACCTCCGATGGATTTGTCTGCTCTTAGGATGTTCATGGGTCCTTCATATACTTGATGCATATGGAGCTGGGTATCCCTCCTGGCTGCATCTTCCCAGATGGCTGTTAGGACAGAAGGTGGGGGTTATATGCACGGAACAAGGACAGGCCCTTAGATAAACAAGAACCAGCATTCCAGACAGAAGAAAAAGGAGTAAAAAATAATTTTAATAATATCAAAACGCCCAAACAAAGAGTTGTTCAGGGACTGTCAGGACACATCTTGGCAGCCCGAGTTCTTCTGCTACGTACCCAGGACTGTGACTCAGGTCCAAGCACCGTTCTAACCCTCAGAGGTATTGGGATCTGCAGCATGTTTTAGACTTGGCAGTTCCTCCAGAGCCCACTGATGCGAAATGATTGCATGCCTCCGCTGTGACTCCTGGATCTAACACTGTGGACAGTCATCACAGCCCTCTCCTCTAAGGCAGGTGTAGGGCCGGTGAGCTGGCAAACT